>NC_083230.1:73339619-73939619 GCF_032191835.1 Heteronotia binoei
AAGGGGGGGTAGGGAGAGCTTTGCGGAGGCTGCCCAAGGCTTGAGCAGCCTTCGCAAAGGTGGGTGGGTGGGGAGCGCTTTGCGGAGGCCGCCCAAGGCTCAGGCGGCCTTCGCAAAGTTAGTGTGTGTGGCAGTGATGTCATAATGATGTCATTGGCGCGCATGCGCAAATTTGATTAGGTGGGGCAGAGGAGCAACAGCTTGCCTGGGGCGCTGGAAACTCCAGCACCGGGCCTGTTTGTTTGGCTCCAGTGTTCCATCACCTCACCAGTTCTCCAAGAATTCTCAAAAATAATGGCCAGAGTCTCAGAAATTACATTCACAGGTTATTTTAGTAACCTTGGATGTGGTTCATCTGGCCCCAAAGACTTCATTTCTTTAATACTTTTATGTACTACCCCATGCCAATTCTAAACTATAAGTCCCTTTCCTCATCATGTGTTGTTTTTGCCATGTTGAGCACTGTTTCCATCACAAGAGAAGACTGAGGAAAGTAGGAATCGAGTAGGTCTGCCCTCTCTTTATCACCAGTTACAATTTCACTTTCCTGTCCCCACAAGGGGCCTACCATGTCCTTGCTCTTTTTCTTACATTGAATATAAGAAAATAACCTTTTGTTGTTGTTTTTAGCATCTCTCACTACCCTAAGATCATACAGATTTCTGTGGGTTGTAGTTGGTGAGCGGATTGTCTGGTTTATTAGGTTGGCGAGTGGTTTGTCAGGAATTGTGAGGAGGATGAGTGGGTCAAGAGGTGTAGTTTGGAGTGAGCAGGAGATTCTGGATCTCCTAGCAGTATGGGGAGATGATGAAATCCAAAGAGTCTCAATACTGTTGTGATGGAAACCATGACTATTACAACAATAGAACTAATAGAACAATAGTCTTCCACACAAACCATCTGTCTCACCAATCACTGTTGGTCTGTTCTGCCGCTGAAACCTGCTGCCCTATGGGCAACCCCTCTCCAGGTGGCAACAGCCTCCCCCCCCAAAAAAAAATGTGCTTCAGAGTCACCTACAAACCAATCTCATTCCCCTGACTCCTGTGTGGGCATGGAAGTGATAGCAGCAGGTGACAGACCAATGCCTGGTGCCCTGATCTCCCGCTTGAACTGTGTATCCAATGGGGCACCTGTTACCAAGTTTCAGCGGCGGCGATCTCTGGCATCTCAGTGGAGCCCAGGCATCCCTATGGTGGTGTTGTTGCGCTATAGTGATCTTAGCCTGACGTTCCCCCCCCCCCCCAAAAAGCCGGAGATCAGGTGAAACAGCTGGCACTGGTGGAAGCGAGATAAAAGTGGAACAGTGTGAAATGGCTCGGTTCAATCACGGAACCCTATTGGGAAAAAAAAACACATGTGTCTGAAAACTCCCATCCCTGTCTTGGATTACTGCAAGGCAGCACAATACCGATTCTCTTCCAGTTTCCACTGGTAAGTGTGAAAAGGCCCTGTGTCACACAGTGGCCAAAGAATTTATATATATATATATATACACACACACACACACACACACACACACTGTGGCTAATAGCCACTGATGGACCTCTGCTCCATATTTTTATCGAACCCCCTCTTGAAGCTGGCTATGCTTGTAGCCGCTGCCACCTCCTGTGGAAGTGAATTCTACATGTTAGTCACCCTTTGGGCAAAGAAGTACCTCCTTTTATCCGTTCTAACTCGATTGCTCAGCAATTTCATTGAATGCCCACAAGTTCTTGTATTGTGAGAAAGGGAGAAAAGTACTTCTTTCTCTGCCTTCTCTACCTGAGCTTAACTTTTCTAACTTTCTCTCTACAAGCACTGGTTATTTGTTTATATTTATCCTTGGTTATAAAGCTCTCCTTCCATTTCCTAAATGAGTTGCTTTTTTTCAAGCTTTAGAACCCTGTTTATTGAGCCACCTTGGCTTCTTTAGGCTCTTCCCATTTTTTCTTCTCATAGGATTCATTTGTGATTGTGCCTTCAATATTTCACTTTTAAGGAGGAGATCATGAGAATGAGGGCAGGAAGGATTGCATCAGTGCTTAGTTCTTGGGGCCCTTTCTTACATGCCCAGAGAGATGCTATTTGCCACCTTTGGGGTTCTTTGCTCATCCTTTTATACCCTTAGAAACTCATTGATTAATGAATCTTGAGCAGCAGAAGACATTTATTTTTTATTTTCATTTTTGATGCAAGGGCTAAAAAGACAGAGACCAATCTTGCAATTGCTAGAGTGATCTTAGGATCCTTATCACTGAGCAAAAGAGGCAGGGTTTCTAGAGTATGGGGGGATGATTGGTTGAATAAAGGTTTAATATAGTAATCCCTCATAACCTCAAAAATCTGCATTCCAGCAGAGCATGAAAGGATGTATTAAGGTCACAAGGGCAGATTCCATCAGTATAGGGCCTATTCAAAAATCTCCCTTGCAAAACCATTGTAGGTATAATGTTCAGTCTTGCAAACAAAAAGGCTCTGAAATAACATGGGATGGTAAGATAGTACATATTAGTACTAGTATAGTACTAGTAAATAAATAAATAAATAAATAGTAAATAAATAAATAAATAAAATATTGGGGGGGGGTGTCAAGCATGCAGTTTTCAATGACGAGTCAAGTGGATACAAAACTACGTTTATTGATAGACTGATATGCTCTCAATACAGGTTCTTGAGAGTAATGCCAAAAATACATTGCTACATTACTTTTAAGACATACTTCAAAGGATTCCCAAGGGTGGGGGCAAGCGGGACGTTCTAACACATAAACTATTGTAAATGTCTACATTCTCACAATGTTATCAGTATCTCGTCCTTGCTTTCCCCAGATGTTTCACACTCCTAAAGAGGAATGCATGGGAAGGTGCCGATTGCTTCTTCTCAAGTCAGTTTCATTTCTCTCTATTCTACTTCACAAGCAATAAAGCAAGAAGGCGGAGGGGGGAAAGAATAACAGAGCCAACAAACCTTGGTCCCCCTGATATTTCACATACCAGCTTTATGGGGGACCCTAAAGCAATTAATTACCAGTGGAATTCTACCATGCTTGACAGTGTGTAAAGATTTTGGGTAAGATAGACCAAAAAAATAGGGGTGAGCATACTCAGTGGGCTCTCAGGTTCTAACTACTTTGGTTGATTTCAAGGACTTGCTTTTTGATCTGAAAAAATGCTTTGGTTTTGTCCATCTCAAAAATATCAATCAGTATTCTGACTTTCATCAGTTTCTCATCCAGGGCTTTCATTCAAATTGATCTGTGAACATCCCAAGTTAATGCAGCTAACAAACAATCTTCAGCAAAGAGCTGATTTAATCTCCGTTTGAAGGCAAAAAACATGGTCTTATTTCCAAGGATATCTGTCCAAATTCTGCTCGTAATATGTTTGACACACAACAGGGAATATTTTCCTTAAGAATTGGGCTAGTGATTGGTCAATATTATCAGAGATAGCTTTAATCCAAATAGCTGGACCATAAAGAAATGATGGGTATCACTTTCAGATTAAAGGTTTACACTACTCTGGGAATATACTTCCCTCCGTTATTGTGGAAAAATCTATTTATGGTGTTTGCACAACATTTTGCTTTATTAAGTGCTGCTCTAAATTGTGGGGTCCAAGATAGGTGTGCCAAAACAAAATCCCCAAATAGGAGAAGACCTTGTCTTGTTCAATATTGGAACCGTTGATAGACCATTGAGACAGGTTCCATTTTCTCGTCTTGGTGAAAACTAGGGTCTTACATTTTGGGTAGTTAATCACCAAGCTTTCTCAACAACAACAACTGGAGAAAGATTGAAAGGCCCTTTTTTAGTCCAACCCTGGTTAGGGTAGCAGTTTTCTCCAGGTCAGTTTTGCCAGGGATCCTGGAGAGATGGGTTGTTGTTGTGGGTTTTTTTGCCATCTTCTGGGCATGGAATAGGTGTCACTGGGGGTATGTGGGGGGTGTATTTGTGAGTTCCCTGCATTGTGCAGGGGGTTGGTCTAGATGACCTTGGAGGTCCCTTACAACTCTATGAATTTATTTATTTATTTTATTTGATTTTTAGCCCTTCCTTCCTGTAGGACAGGTTCGGGGTGGATTACATCATAAAAACAATCAATAATAAAAACAATAAAAGATCAATTTAAAATATATAAAATCTAAAACTACAGAGTGACAACAGAGACTAAAATAGCAGATTCTGCCTCACAGACATGGTTTATTGTCCAGGTCCAGCAGATCTTATGGCACTGGGATGGAATGAAAGGGGAAGGCCAGTAACAAGTGACGTCCACTGCCTCAGCTGAAAAGCCTGTTGAAACAGCTCTGTTTTACAGGCCCTGTAGAATTACAGGGCCCAGATCTCCAGGGGGAGCTCATTCCACCAGGCAGGGACCAGAGCTGAATCTATAAATGTGACTTCTCAGCGCAGGTGGAGGGATACCATGGCTCCCTGCTTGTTCAGATAGAACTTGGCTGTGATGTTGTCTGTTGCTACCAGAATGAGTCTTCCTTTGATGATCTCTGTAAAAGAAGTGAGAGCAAGTTTGATGGCTCTGATCTCTAATAGGTTAATGTAAAGGGTGGATTCTTTCTTAGTCCATATCCATTTCATCTTTAAATCTAGCACTGTAAACCAAACATTGAGAACCATGAAGATCATCACCTCTTGAATGGATAATATCCTGAACTTTGGGACACTTTATTCAGAGATCTAAAATGGGCCTCTTGCCTCCACCTTTTCTGTCAATGGCAAAATATCTAGAAAAGCTCTCTGATCATTACTCAGGGGCGAGCTTTGTAACTGCTCCCTTAGCTAGTAGAGATTAGACCTCCTGCGTTAGAAAGGGGGAAGGGTTGCAGGACTGGGCCGGAGGGTATTCAAGCAGAGGCAGTGGTTTGAAATCCAAAAAACAACCTCTCTTTATTATGGATAACACCCAATCATCAATAGTAACTTGGCACCACTTATAAAAGAACTTGGATAACCTATTCAAAAACTACTGGTCAGAACCTAGTCAGGCAGATTGGGCACTTTTAGAGCACCTAGGAAACTGGAGGGGTTTCTTCCCTATTGACTACCCTGTCTCTTGAGCTGAGTTTGTTGAGTATAAGGAGGCCTGAAGCCCTTCTGGAGGGGTGGTCTGGTATCTGAAGTCCTGTGCATGATAAAATGTTGACTGAGGATACCTGTGGGTATGCCTTGGGAAGTACCTTTGTTTAAAAGTGGTCAGCGAAGTATGGGTTATGCCCAAAGATTTGACTGTCAACTTGTTCTTCCTAATCCAATCCAAAACTGTATTGCTTTGGTCAGTGAATAGATCCCAGCCTTCAAATGGGAGATCCTCTATTTTGGCTTTCATATCAAGCAGAAGGGCTGAGGTGTGTAACCATGAATATCTCTGTAGGACAATGCCAGAGGCCATTGACCTGCTATTACAATCTGTTCCATGCCTTGCAGCACTGAGTTGCTGTTTCCTGATTTTTGTCCTTCTGCAATTACAGCCCCGTAGCTAGGAGCCATGAGGGGAGGGGGCATTCGGGGGGCCGAAGGGGGAGGGGGCTATTTAAATAATTCAGGAGGCTGGTGACTGCTCCTGCCCTAGGTCCCATGCTATTTGGGTCCCACCAATCAGCTGGTTTGTGGGCTCTTTAAAAAGCATGGAAGGAGCAGTGGCTGCTCCTAGGTGTCCCTCCCACCCAATTTAAATTGCACAGAAGAGAGGGGTAGCCTGGGGGTGAGGGGACCCCCCAAAACTGTCAGAGGGTCAGGCCCCATGGGCCCCTGGTTAGCTACGGGCCTTTGCAATTATGACCTCAGGCACATGCTGATTAAAAACAGGCAGCATCTTGAAAAACTGTGACATCTTTTCCCATAGTAACATTTGGTAGTTGCCCATGACCACTGTAAAATTAGCCACCCTCAGTCCCATAGCCCCAGAAGACTAGATGTTCCTTCCCAGTAGATCAAGTCTTCTGCCCTCTTTATCCAGGGGGGGATGAATGGCTTCCAGCTCCCTCCTTGGCTGGTAAGACCTCTGAGACTATAGCGTTTGCTTGAAGATAGAAAAAAACAAGTAGTCACAGACTTCTTCCCTAATTCTATGGAGGTTTTCCAGCTTTTTTGATTATGCTGGTGCTGGTGCTGGTTTAGTGCAGATGGCTAAAGCTATGTCTTGTATCCCTTGCTACAGTGGGAGTGCCACAGGGCATAAGTTGGGGCTGTACAAAACCTTCATAAAATGGTAGGACAGTTGCGGCTTTGAAGATTTAAACTCTAGACCCAAGAAGAACAGTTGGATTTATACCCCGCCCTTCACTTAGCATCCCAGAGTGGCTTACAATCTCCTTTCCCTGCTCCTCCCCACAACAGACACCCTGTGAGGTAGGGTGGGGCTGAAAGAGCTTTTTTGAGAACTGCTGTTAAGAGAACAGCTCTGAGAAAACTGTGACTGACCAATGGTCACCCAGCTGGCTGCATGTGGAGGAATGAGGAATCATGTGGCTGGCTGCATGTGGAGGAATGAGGTTCTCCAGATCAGAAGTCCTCTGCTCTTAACCCATCAAACTTGCTTCCAAGAAGAGAAATGAGGGAAGGAGTGCTCTCTCTGCCTCTATCTGATGACCCAGGGCCTTCATCATTCGGGTCAATTGCTCTGAATATATCTTAAGGTCCTCTATTGGGGAGGGAGCTGATGGGTCAGCAACTGTATCTTCTGGAGATGCCATTAAAGTGCTCTCTAAGCCTTATCCATTTGGGCCTGTTTTTCCCTGTGGGGATCCAGGGTGCTGAGAGC
Source organism: Heteronotia binoei (assembly GCF_032191835.1). NCBI lineage: Eukaryota > Metazoa > Chordata > Lepidosauria > Squamata > Gekkonidae > Heteronotia > Heteronotia binoei. The sequence continues at coordinate 73,346,384 of NC_083230.1, forward strand.
TCTTTCACAAAGTGTAGCTTTAAGTCTTGCTGCTATCCCCTATCTACAAGCTGGGCACATGACTGCATCATGGCCCTCTCCCAGATATAGGATACATGAGGAATAATCATAATTTTCAGCCATTTTAGGCTATTTTTGCTCAGCACTTCTTAAATTGTTAAATTATTTTTCCCTGAACTTCTTAAATTGTTGGTGAAAGTCTTCCCTGCACTACCAATTTCTGGTGAAAGTTTTCACTGTTCTCTTTGGAAAGACCTCACTGTTTTATTCCTGAGATTCCACGAAGCAGCAGCTTAGATGCATGTCATGTCCTGTCCTCACAGAGGCAAGAAGAGAACTAAGGGAAGGAGTGCTCGCTCTGCCTCTGTCACATGACCAGAGGTGGGATTCAGCCGGTTCTCACCGGTTCTGTAGAATAGGTTCCTGATGTTCTATGATTCTCCAGAACCGGTTGTTGGCCGGGCGCCTGCTTCCCTTCACTTCCTCCCTTTCGCCGGGCGCCTGCCTCCCTTCCCTTCCCTTGGCCGGGCGCCTGCTTCCCTTCCCTTCGCTTCCTTCCCTTTCGCCGGGCGCCTGCTTCCCCTCGCAGCCAGACGTTGCCGGGGTGGCTCCTCCCCCCTTTTTCTTCGCCTTCTTGCTGCCGCCTTCTTTGCTTCCTCCAGCAGCCCGCCGCATCACGGCGTGGAGGAGAGAGCAGGCAATCTAGCGCGCTTTTGGCGCGCTTGCAGGGGGCGGGACTTCTGTGTGCCTTCTAAAAGCAGCGTGCAGCGTGCGTGCATTGCCTTCGCCGTCCTCAGAGTCAGGAGCCCTCCTCTGCAGCTGATTTCGAGGGAGACCGACCGAGGCTTCGCTGCCGGGGCTTGGAGAACTTCTCAAAAGCGGACGAAGGCGACTGGCGAAGCTCTTTCCCTTCAGAAGGTTCCTTTGGGGGGTTTTTTTTTGCTTGTTATATTTTCTTTAAAATGTTAGTTAGAAAATAGTATTTTGCACCATCTGTGTTTGCCTGGTGAAGCTGATGCTGCTTGGAACCAATGTTGTTAGTTTTGAAGGTGCTGCTGGACTGACCAGTGTTCCCTTTAATTCCTCCCCCCCCCCCCTCACTGAGCAGACCAGTTTCCATCCTGAACAGAATGGAATTGCTGTAATCTTAAAATGGGCAGTGCAAGACCCTGCCTGGCTCCAGACTGCTGCTGAGCTGGGCTTCCTGAGTTAATGAGGGGCCACTCCTCACTCACAGCTTAGAGGGGACGCTGCTGCTGCTACAGAGGAACCCGGCCACACTTCTGAAATGACTTGAGAGCATGTGCTTTCGTCGTCTCTCATTTGTATATAAGCCTTAGGCATCCATCTTTTCGTTCAGATTGGGTGTATTTTTCAAAGGCGCTAGCAATTCTAAAGAATGGCCTGTGGTTGCAGCAAAAATGAAAAGGAGTCTTTTGGCAGCTTAAAAGCTGACAAGTTTTTCTCCTAGTATTTGGGAAGGATGAGAAGATTTGGGATAAATGTTAGAGTGACACTTGTGATAACAGCTGTTCAACAGTGAAACATGTGTAAGGTTGCTTCTGGGGGTGGTGGACTCCCCTTCACTACGAAGGCTTGAATGGCCATTCAGGTGGGCAGTCATGTTGCTTTGAGTGGATGGTTGGACTAGATGACCTCAAAGATACTTTCCAGCTCACTCCAGCTTGCCATAGTTTTTTTTGTCACATTGTTAATTTACTTTATTTATACCCTGCCTTTCTCCTTAATGTGATCCCCATGACTCTCTTCTCCATGTTATGCATGTAGTGGGTCCTTGCATTTCCCCCCCTTCAGAGCATAATATATAAACATCTGCCTTGTGAGGACTCACAACATGCATCTGATGATGTGAGCTCTAGCTATGTGAGTTATGATAGAATGAAAACTTGCTAGTCTTTAATGTGAAGCCAGGCTCCTATTTATTTTAACGTGTAGCTTTTGCAGTCTGATCGTATACCTATTTACTTTGGAGTAAATGTTGTTTAGCACAAGGGAGCTACTCCTAAGTAAAGATTGCATGCTTAATATCTGGGGGTTTTTTAACTCTCAAGGGGGTAGATTATTTCCACCCTCTCCAAGTGCTTATGGCTGTGAAGTACTTTCTAGTCTTCATGAGGGCTTGTTTTGGCTTCCCCAGCTCTCTCCTCACCCCCCAATCCTGACAATTTGTTAGCTGCTGTTGGTGCTGTCGAGAAAAGATGACGCCCTCTCAATTCGCAGTCATGGCCCCAAACTGAATTGTAATTTCCTCCATGGCTCAGAAAGTTTTAAGTTGTCTTTTCTTTCAGTTTGATTAATTTTATGGCAGGTTAGGTTATAATGCAAAACGTAGGGCTGGGTGACCTAGATAGATCATGCCCCCCCTCAACCCTGAGTAGGGTTGCCAAGTCCAATTCAAGAAATATCTGGGGACTTTGGGGGTGGAGCCAGGAGACATTGGGGGCAGAGCCAGGAACAAGAGTGTGACAAGCATAATTGAACTCCAAAGGGAGTTCTGGCCATCACATTTAAGGAGACAGCACACCTTTTTAAATGTCTTCCTTCCATAGGAAATTATGAAGGATAGGGCAGGGGCACCTTCTTTTGTGGGAAATGTTTTAAAAAATCACCAGAAGAACTATTCAATTCCTGAAAGTGTTCAAAGAGCTAAAAATATTGTCAGAACAATTGCTGTAAGTTCAGCAGAAGCAGAAAGGGGTTTTTCAAAGATGAACATTATATGTTCTGAGAAGAGAAGTCGGCTAACTGTTTCCAATATATCAAACATAATGATTATCAGTCTAATTGGCCTACCGCTAAAGGAATGGAATCCTACCCCTACAGTGCAAAGATGGTTAAGGGTAAATCACGCAGCTGATGATGCTCGGATAAAAGCAAAGAAAATTGCAAGTGAGGATGCCAATCAAACAGCAATATGGAAATATCTTCAATAACTGTCATGTATTTGATATTATAAATCTTTCTTTAAACATAATCTAGTTGTCTTTACCTCTTTTACTGTTCTTATTGCAGTATTTAATGCGTGAATTATTAAACTACCTTTCGGTATATCTTTTGGTATAGTTAAAATGGTCATTAGGACATAGAACCTGTTGTTAATTTATTTGAATCCCACCACTGCACATGACCCTATGGGTAGGAAAAGGGACCTCTATGGACAGAGGGGAGGAGGAGAACTCCAGAGCATAGAAGCTTCTTCAGAAAATCTTGAAAGCTCTTCTCTGCAGCTGGTCTGCAATCATGCGGTCCTTGTGTGTGCCTACACAAAAGCTACAACAATGTGGTAAAAGTCTAATAACTTCCTCTTCCTCACAACATGTGAGGCCACAATCTGCTAAGCATATATTAATCAGTGTTCATAGTTCTCTTTGGAATTCGCTAATGCATTAACCTGTTTTGTCACTGGACACCTGAAGAGCTTATGTCATACCAATAGTGATGTAAACTGACACAGAATTTTAAGAAGCACTCATAATGAAGCCAAGTCATTCACAGCAGCTCCTAACTTACATTATCAAAAAAGCCTGTAATTAAAGACTGCAGTCAACAAGTCATAACTTATAGCAACTTTTTGTAAAGGCACCCCGTGAAGCAGTTATTTTCCTATAACACAGCAAAGAAATAAATGTAGTATTGGACAACAAAAATTAGAATTATATTTTCTCAAAATAAAAGGGCACCTCAGCTTTGCAGAAAAATCTGAAATCTTAATAGAATTCATGGGGGGAGGGGGTTAAGCCCCAAATAAAAAAAGGAGACCTGTAGCTTTGAAAAATGAATGCCTTCATTTACCACTGCTAGGTAACCACAAGAGAATTGCTTGCATTTACCACTGCTAGGTAACCACAAGAGAATTGCTTGCATTCAAGTCTTGGACCACATCCACCTAGTGCAAACTTTCGCATATCAGTGTTCTTAAATAACTGAAGTTTGTCAAACTTTCCACACAACTTTTTTGCCTTCCCAGGAGTAGATCCAAATTTAATGCTCCAGTACTCTGTGTTTTCCGAATCAACTTTTTCTGTGATTTCTTTTCCCTTTGGATCTGAACTTGTGGAGGAATTTTCAATTTCCGGTGAGGAATTTTCAGTTTCGAATTTTGTTTCCCACCACCCTTTTGTGTCATCAATGTCATGTGTTCATCCCCTCTGCCCCCCTCAGGTTGTCCCCTGAACAATGCACAAATTGTTTTCAAAGTGCAATGTTTATTGTGTCACGATGTGAATTTTTCCTTATAATGTAGCAATGTTATAATGTTGGGACAAAACAGCCATCTCTGTGCAATTACCCATCCATGAAGTACCTCTTCTTTCCTTTTTTTTTTTGGTGCGCAGGTTTTGATGTCACATACTTGTTTTGTTTCTTCATTCCCCCACATCTCCCTCTATAACAGGGGTGTCGAACTAAAGAGAACCAGATCTGACACAAATGGGACTTTGTGGGGCTGGGCCATGTGTATTATAAAATGTAATGTGAGGTAGTGGAGATATAAACTTTATAAAGGACACAGACAAACACAATTAAAGGTATTATGTTTTAACTTAAAATACAAACATACTTAAAACTCTCGTGATGTTTTGTTTAAAATTGAAAGGTGGGGGAACAGTGGGATCTGGCAATGCAATTCTAAAAATAAAACATCCAGAAAAAGCACAAGCATTACAGCAGAAACTAAAACTATAAAATTCTCTGAGCCTGGGAAAATATGAAAGGTGGGGGAATAGTGGGATTTGGCAATGCAATTTTTAAAATAAAACATCCAGAAAAAGCACAAGGATCAGAGCAGAAACTAAAAATATAAAACGTTCCAAGCCTGGGAAAGCAATGAAATGGCACTGCAAGCTTCCCCACCCCCCTCGGTCTATTCAGATTGGCAATGGCTCTCCAGTGTAATATCCCCTTTTGGCTGGGGGTTCCCAGGTTAGAGTACTCACTAGGTCAGGTCCATTGAGCAGAGACAAGCTGCCTCAAAGCATCAACCCTTTATTTGAAAGGGCACAACTCCAGGAAGCATGAGCTTCATTTTATTTGTATTTTTGTTTTATTTTATTTTATTTATATCCCACCCTACCCCACTGAGGCGGGCTCAGGGCAATGCTCAGTTGGTTATACGAACACTGAAAAGTGAAACTGATCTCCACTCCATTGAAATACATTGCAACACAGACAAAAGTTGCAAGGAAAATGTGGAATGAATTTTCCATTAAGGTCTCTGGGCCCTATGTATTTGGGCACAGAGGCCTTAATGGAAAATCCATTCCATGTTTTTCTTGCAGCTTTGCTTCCTGCTGCAGCTGGCAAAGACAAGGCAGAAAGAGCAGGGAACTTTGTCAGCCTTAGAGCTTCACAAGGTGAGGACAAGAGGGGGAGAAAAGAGCCCCATGGGCCTGATTAAAGCCCTGGGCAGGCTGGTTCTAGCCCACAGGATGGACATTCAACACGCCTGCTCTATAGCTCCCAATGTGTTTTCTTTTTTCACAATGTTATGAGGTTAAACATTACTACATGTGGAGAAAGTAGGCTGTCACTGATGAAGTGCATGAGGACACATTAGCATGCTTCATAATTATTGAATAACACTGTTATGAATTTATGTACCCAGTTCAACAATCACAAATGGAATAATATTTTTATTAGGATTTTGTGGGAATCTTTGCTGGCATTTCCTTAGCTGGCAACTAAGGAGGAACAGGGTACATTTGAAATGGCAGCAACCATGCTGTTCCCCATGACCCATCCAGTCTTTTTATGATGTTATAACATTACTGCATGCACAAAAAGAGTTCCAGCATGGATGGAGTACATGACAACACATTTAGCATGCTTCATAACTATTGAATAACAGTATTATGAATTGATGTATCCAGTTTAATGATCACCAGCCATTTTCTTAGTTGGCAACTAAAATGGAGTCGGAAACCTTTGAATGGTGGCAACTATGCTGTTCCCCACAATACAGCCAGCTTTTTACAATGTTATGCTGTTGCAACATTACTGCAGATACGCAAAAAAAGGAGGTTTTGTTGCTGACAAAGAACATGACAACACAGCGGCACAACCCCTTTTCAAAGGAAGTGCAAAATGCATGGTCAAATCCAAATTCAAGAAAAAAATCCCTCCAAATAAATGCACTTTCATGGAAGGGGTGCAGCAAAGTTGGAGCATCAGCTAGGGATTCAATTTGCCAGGAAACAGGAGTGAAACTGAGGTGTGGAAAAAGTATTGGTTTCTGTCAGTAAAAAGTGCAGAGGGGAGGGTCCTTTCCAGGACTGTTTTGCTCTTTGAGGGATGTCTCATTGAGGCCAGTCATGGTAGCAGTCACTGGGTCACATGCTACCACTTGACTTGTATGACTCACCCAGGCTTGTCTGTTGAACAATAGCCACCCCACAAAAGTCAGTGTGGTGTAGTGATTACAGTTTCAGATTACATACTAGGAGACCCAGGTTCAAATCCCTATTTTGCTGTGGAAGCTCACTGGGTGACTTTGGGCCAGTCATACACTCTCAGCTTACCCTACATTTCAGGGTTGTTGTGAGGATGAAGTGGAGGAAAGGAGAACAATTTGGGTCCCTATGGTGAAGAAATGTAGGATATATGTGAAGTAAATAAATAATAAATAGAGTTGTAGATGGGGAAGCAGATAATGAGTAGGTTGATTGGTGGGTGTTAAGGAGAGAAGGGAAAAGTGATGAAATGGAGACTGCCAGGAGGATGCCTATTTGTGTCTTATACAGATATTTTGAATCAGCTAGACATGGGTTTTATGCAGTACAACTGTCACAGCTGTACTTGTAAATCCCAAAACTGGTAACTAATTGAGTGCAATTCAACTTGCAAATGCATACAATAATGGAGGCAAGATGTTTGCTCAGTGGATCACTTGCAGAACCTTACAGAAAAAGTTATACAGAATAGCAAACAAATACAAATGGTGCTGTATCATCTGACTGGTGCCTCAGATATGCAGACTTCTCACCATACAACTGCTTGTCTTATTGTTTTTAGTAACCTTCCAACTACAGACAGGTGTAATATAGCTGAGAGTATGTGTGATTAAATGAGACCTGGGTGCCAAGTCTTCCAAACACCAGGGTAAAGGAAACACTCAGAAACAAATATTTTGGCTTTAATCTTAAATTATGCTATTAAACATGTTCCAGAAAGAAATCAGATACAGATGCCAGAAGACTATTTTGGGCATATCTTTACCCCACTAAAATATAAAGAAAGATAAGCCTTCCATGTCTTACAGTAATCAGAAGCAACCTGGTCAAATTGCCACATACATACCATTACAAGGTAGTAAAGAAAGCCTTCACATATACATGATTTTTCATTTGCTTATTCATTTTGTTTCCATAGTTAGAAGGCTTTTTCTCAGGTACACACTTGCAACTGAGAAGCACATATTAAAAAATAGGAATCTCTACATTACAGAAGATATTTCCTTTTTAACCTGCCAAGGTAAAACAGAAAGGTATCATCATCTTTCTTGGGGATTTCAGAGCAGTGTCTGACATTGGTGCTGACAGGTGAACATACATACAGATCTCCTTACTTTTTTGTGTCTGAATATTGTATCTGTCTAAATACTTGTGACTTTAAGACACACACTGCTAACCCATATAGGACAATAACTGCACTTTTTCATATGTCTAAAGGGTGGCACACCAAGATATGATGAAAAGAGGACAAATGCATTTGCTTGAAACTAGCTTCTTCTTCGCATTTCACCCACCAAGACTGAATTCTTGTGTATCTGAACAAGTTTGCCCTAAGCTTGAAATGAACTGGTACATGTGAGCAGCCTTAAAACTACTGCAAGCTGCTTTCACATTGATTTCCACCTAGCTGAACAGGAGTTCTGTTTTTTTGATTAAAAAAAACTTTTTTGCACAGGCAATCACTTCAGTTTCCATCTATCAGACTTTTACAGCTTTGCCTAATCTCAAAAAGATGTTAGTCTGGATGCTCATCCCTCACAAGAGGATTTATCCTTATCATTTGAATTCTTACTGAACACACACACAGAGTGCAGGGAACCTTTTGCTGACTGACCACTTCTTCCATGTTGACACCATCACTATAACCACTTCTCTAGCCTAATATTCCTTCATCTTCAAATTGAATTTGAAGCACATGACAATATTACCCCATGGGAAGGCTTTCAGTTCAGCACATAAGAACATAGCTGGGTTCCCTTCACTGATCCTCCAGAAGCGCTATGCATCTTTTTAATTTTATTTCTTAATTTGGCTTCTACCAAAGTTTGGGAAAAATAGATGGGAATGTGTTTCTCTAATTTGGAGGCAAAAGAGAAATGCACGCAGCAAAGCACACTATTTCTAAGAAAGGATGCAAGGCAATTACCACCATGCTCGGGCAAAGACAAATGTGAACAAGATCACTCCCTGCCATTCAAAAGTAATAAAAGTGTCTGAGTTAATTAAATTTGACACTCCACAAACACAGGATCTGTCCATAAATTAGGAATGACAGTCAACTCAGCCTGTGGTTTTGATATATTTATTTCCTTTACTATGTCTTTCCCCTAGGATTCAATCCAAATAATTGGTGACCATATAACCTAGCTTGTTATTCTATTTGGGCCATAAACTTCACATAGCCAGATCCCAGTAGGCAGCCATGTTGGTCTGAAGCAATAGAACAAAGCAGTAGACAAGTTCACCTTTAAGACCAACTAAGTTTTATTCAAAATGTAAGCTTTTGTATGAGGAAGTAACTTATATCCCCCCTCATCAAGGAAGTAACTGATATTCCCCTCTTCCCCCTCCTTGAGAGATATTTTTCCCACACAATGGGTATCTCATTGATTTACCAATGAGATTTAAAACTTTTGGCTCTCAGTCAATCCATCTTGAGAAGTATCTTATGCCTCCTATATTCACACTTTGGGATATAAAGTTAGCCCTGAGAACCCTAGCTTTTTGTTCTGGCCGTTGGTTACCATTTCAATACTGGGTTCCAGAAACTTGCTCCAAAACCGCCATGTGGGAGAATGTATAGTTGAGAATATGTATGGGACTCTGCATTGGCCCTGCTATCCCAGTGCAGGCATCTGTGAAGATCACGCTCAGCTCCTTCATTTTACCTTTTCCTCCTTCCACTGATGAACTCTACAGGACTTCACTCACCAGGACAGGCTCATATATCTTTCTTCCTTCTTCTCCCCCAACCTTTCTCTTTAGACTATCTTTACATTAGTACTATTGGAATAGGCTAGGATTTAGTAGAAGTTAGGATTTGTAGAACATTTATTTAGTGTGTATTTATTTACTGTGTATTCAGTTTGCTAATTCCTTTTGCTATTACTCTGTTTCTTAATAAATTCTCCACTTTAAATCAATGCCCATTTATTTCTAAGAATCTGCACACACTTATGAGGCATTAGATCAAATCTCAGACTTTAGAATACATAAGCAAGATAGTCCCAATAATATTTGCCCTGAGCATATAAGTGTATAGGCTTCTGACACCTTAAAAGGAGGACACTCCCATACTCAGACTATATATACATATTGGCCCATTTGGGTGACAGCAACACATCTAAGTTCCTTTGTCACTGCATTTGCTTGGTAAAAGAATATATGAAAAAAACCCGCAAATATTATTGTTGTGTTGACAGACTGAAAGGAAATGCTCAGATTGTAAGGACTACAAAAAGCACAGTTTTCCAAACTTCAGGATCTAGTTGGTTTTGGACATTTAGATGCATCTTGCTTTTTCTGCACTATGGGAATCAATGGTCAAGAAAGTTCTGTCAGAGTTTAGCCTAACAATGGTCAGCACATCTATGGATATCTTTAGATAATGTTATATGACAGAAAAAAGGTAGATGAGAGTTGAATTTAAATAAAATAGTAAAACAGAGAAAACTAATGGGATAATATTTTTCAATATTCAATTGTTGCCATTTAAATGCTTTAACTACATTTAAGTGCAAAAACTACAGATTGCCATTTTCAGTCAAGTTCAACTTAACTGCTTTGAAGGATGTGGCCTGAGAGTTTTAAGGGCCCAGTTCTATCTGTGGATATTTAATACTCAGCTTCACAACCTATGTCTGAGAACTATTTTCTTGAGACTATGACCATTTGATAGAGGCAGGTGTGATATCTTTGGGAAGTATTCTTGTTTTAGATAGAACAGAATGAACAACTGGTTTCAGATAGAACAGCAGCTAAACAGGACATTGGGGACTAGTGTGCAAATATCAGATTGTTCAATGACAATAAACTGGGTATTGCCCACTCTGACATTCAGGCTTTGTGACCTTCACAGAACCTTCCTCTGCTTGTTCCTCTGCTGTTCCCTGAGGTGCTTCTAGAAACTGTCTTGTACACCAGGGAGAACTTCCCAACTTTTCTGTTAGGTAATGGGTTAGGAAAGAACCTAATTCAGCAGAATAAAACCACAAATCAGCAACACTTTTTCAAAAATTAAGAGCCAAAAAAATGAGTGGGCCGATTTGATGCTCAAAGAAAATGTTCAACTGAGCAAACAGAACTTATCTGGTCCCTTTAGATTTTCCACCAGAAACATATTTTTCTTCTTAGCTGTAGTTATGTTATGTTTGTTTGTTTGGATTATATATGATATGGAAATTAACAGAGTTATTTGCTTTATCTTTTCCTTTCCTGACTGAACTACCAAAATAGTCCAGATCTACTCAAGGCTATGCCGGCCACTTGGATGATTCTATCAGGGCAAAATGCCTGCTCAATCGAGTGAACCATTCATGCTTCATGAACTGAACTGGCCTCCCATCTGTTTTTTGGGTGCAATTCATAGTTTGCTTTCTGATTTATATTATGAAGCATTACAGCATGGCTGATGACTCGGGCTTCAGTCATTCTGTGCACCATCAAAGAACAACACAGATCACCCCCTCGGCACTTTTGCTGATAGAAGCTCAACTGTGTTGATCTTTAGAGTGAAACATGGCGTATCTTTTTGGTGAAGCATATGCTTGATTTAAGGTAGTCAGTGGCTTACTCATGTCTGGTTGAATGAATGGAATGAAGACTGCTTGCAGCCGTCTTTTACAGATGGTTTAGGGTTCTGCACACAGCATCTCTATGGTGATCAGCATAGTCACTAAATAAATGCATTAAAAATCTTTTAACAACCTCAACACAGAATTTCTAAATATACAATTCACTGAAAAACCTTTTTTATAAGAGTTCATATGCTAAACCCAAATTGTACATGTATGTGTATGACAAAGAGTTGGTCTTTATACCCTGCTTTTCTCTAGCCTAGGGAGTCTCAAAGTGGCTTACAATCATCTTCCCTTGCTCTCCCCACAGCAGACACACTGTGAGGTAAGGGGGCTGAGAGAGTTCTAAGACAAACTGTGACAGGTCCAAAGTCAACCAGCTGGTTTCATGGGAAGGAGTATGGAATTAAACCTGGTTCTCCAGATTAAAGTCTGCAACTCTCAACCACTACCCCATAGTGGCTCTCACATATGTATGTGTTGAAAAAGAGAACTGATATAACAGAAACATATACATTCTTTTTCAAACACACAGAGTGAGGTTTCAGGCTTGTCCCAAAAATTCTAACCAGCCTTGCATGTGATACTGTACCCTCATCCCTTCAGCATGGCAGAGACTTCGAAGCATGAACTGTGTCTATACGGAGTAAATTATGGCATCTGTTCTTGCTGCTGATCTGTGATGGGGAAAACAACTGATCTAAATCAAAAGTTGCTGCTGAAAAGCTGCTACTAAGCTTCCTCTCACAAGAAAGGCAGCAGTGTACCCAACAACAAGGTATTGTTTGAACAAACAAACCCATTATATCATCAAAGCTCAGTAGTATCATTTAGTTTTAGAAAGAATAAAACATTCAGGGTATAAAAATAAATAAATAACTGCAAATTAATTCAATTGCAATGTTAGTGTAAGTTTCTGAAGCATACTGCTAACATTTTAAAAAGGTATATTTTTATTACCAAGAGTGAATGTGTCCTACTAACTGCCCTGAATAACAGGAAAAGCATTTCAACCTTACCTGTGCCATCTGTCTCTCAAGTTTTGACCGAGGAATATCATCAAAATAGCTGTCATTTCTTCTTCTCCTTGCATCCCCCTGCATGATAATATGTGGGACGTCCAGTGAGCCACCAGTAGTGTAAGTGCTTTGGCTGAGTGAGGGTGACAACTGAGGAGGAGTATGGTCAGTGCTTGGTTCCTGTGCAGAATTGGAAAGTACAACAGAATGAGAATTTTAAAAAAGCTTGATTACAACTAAAACTGTCAGGATTGTGGTTATGAAAATCACTCAAACTCCTCCCAAATACCTGCTTTAACACAATATTCAGGGTTCTGAGTATGAATCTCAACCACTGTCAGATCTGCTTATGAGCTACATCACTAGCAGGACATTCATAGGTGCAAATTATTCCCAGCTACTAATCTGACCTACCTTTACATTTGAGCCCAACCTAGAACTTAGTGGCATTTCCTGAACTCCATATTTTAAGAGACTAAGAGCATAGTCCTCAAGATTATGACAAATGAGTTTTTACACCACCATAGCCATCTACTGTTCAGTGTCTAATCTTCCGTTCCTGGGCAAGGTAGTTGAGAAGGTGGTGGCTGAACATTCCAGTCCAGTCCAGCTTCCGGCCAGGCCATGGGATAGAGACTGCATTACTCACCCTCACAGATGACCTCCAGAGGTGGGTCAGTGCTACTGTTGCTTTTGGATCTAACAGCAGCATTTGACACAGCAACATAGAGGTTCAGGGGGTTGCTTTATAGTGGTTTTCCTCCTTTCTCCATGGTGGAAGGCGGGCTTGGTGAGCAGGTCTCCTCATGGCACCCACTTAAATGTGGTGTATTTCAGGGGACAATTCTCTCACCAATGAACATCTATATGGTCCCTGTCGCCCAGTTAGCCCGGGAGCTTGGGCTAGGTTGTCACCAGTATGCAGATGACACCCAGCTCTATCTGTTGATGGATGGCTGTCTGGACTCTGCCCCGGATCATCTGGCTGAGGCATTGGGGCATGGTTGCAGCAAAGTCAACTACAACTTAATCCAACGAAGACGGAGGTTCTGTACCTGAGCCAGGTTTGAGTAGCACAGGGTATCAAGCTACCAGCCTTGGATGGCAAATCTCTTGCGCCAGCCCAAAAGGTGAAGAGCCTGGGAGTGTTCCTGGATAGCTCACTTTTTATGGAGGCCCAGGTCACCGAAATTACCAAATTGGCCTTTTATAATCTTTGGCAGATTAGGCAGCTGGCACCCTACTTCTCTCCTCAGGATTTATCTACAGTGAACCATGCAATGGTCACCTCCAGACTGAACGACTATAACTTGCTCTACATGGGCTTGCCCTTGGGGCTAATCCAGAAACTCCAACTGGTGCAAAATGCAGCAGCGTGCTTGCTGCTTGCATTGCCTGTACAGGCATGTATTCGGCTGGCACTTCGCCATTTGCACTGGCTACCTATTGAGTACCGGATTTGTTTCAAGGTTTTGCTGCTGACCTTTAAAGCCCTGCACAACCTTGGACTGACATATCTGAGAGACCGTCTTTTTCTGCATGTGTCCCGAAGGACTCTGCAGTCAGGAAACCAACATCTGCTGGCTGTCCCCAGCTTTAAGGACATTTGTCTAGCTTTGATAAGAGCCAGGGTTTTTTCTGCCCTAGCTCTGGCCTGGCAGAACATGCTTCTGATGGAGGTTACTTCTTCACCCAAAGGGTGATTAACACATGAAATTCACTGCCACAAGAGGTGGTGGTGGCTACAAGCATAGATGGCTTCAAGAGGGGATTGGATAAACATGGAGCAGAGGTCCATTAGTGGCTATTAGCCACAGCATATTGATGGAACTTTGTCTGGGGCAGTGATGCTCTGTATTCATGGTGCTTGGAGGAGGGCAACAGTAGGAGGGCTTCTAGTGTCTTGGCCCCACTGGTGGACCTCCTGATGGCACCTGGTTTTTTTGGGCCACTGTGTGACACAGAGTATTGGACTGGATGGGCCATTGGCCTGATCCAACATGGCTTCTCTTATGTTAGAGCTCTGCCAGATTTATTACCATTTTGCAGGGCTTGTAAGATGGAGCTGGTCCACTAGGCCTTCAGTTGAAGCAGTGGGCATCCAAATTACACCAAATTGACCTCCCTTGCTGTAGTTAACTAATATGTGCAAAGGGGTTGAAATATGCTGAAGTGCTCCATCTGACAGCTCAGTCATTTTATGATCTTGGTTGGCTTATTAATCAGCTAGAAATTGTTGTGAACAATTTGTCTACAGCTCTGTGAATAGATCTAACTGCTTAATGGATTGTTTTATTGGTTTTAATGTTCTTGTTTTAACTGTTTAATTATGTTGTAATCCGCCCTGAGCCCATTCGTGGGGTAGGGCAGAATATAAATTTACTACATAAATAAATAACTCAGAGTTATGTAGGCATATTGGGACATACAGTGTCATAGTGGTACAATGATTCCACACCAGAGCTAAACTCAGTGCTATGCACCTGCATAGTGGCCAGAAATGGTCAGTGCTAGGGTTATTCAAGGGGAAAATGCAAATTTAATTAGAATCATAAGACCCCAAAGCCTTGGTCCCCAGCATCAGCTACCATTAAGCTACCCAAAATGCATGTATAAAGACTCTCAATAAACTCAATGAGAGTGAAAAATACCACTCTCACCTTCATGCTCACAAAGCCTAATGGCACAGTTAATGATAACAACTAAGTAAATTGCAGCTTTTCTAAGCAAAAGATAAACTCCATCAAGGCACCTATGGGTATTCTAGTGGAAGGATACTGTTCAAAGAAGTAGTACTTTGCACAAATAGCCTATAACAAAATCAAACATTCCAACAGCATATCGCCACTCTTGTGCTGCTCAGAACCCTATGTACGCCTCCTCAGGACACTACCAGCTTGGATGCTCTGATCTCTTAACTAATAGAAGGACAAAGCACCCCACACAGAAATGCAAGCTGTCTGCAGCAGCATGAATGGGCCAGTGACTGCATTTGGTGATGTATGATTTCAGCTGTGCACGACACTCCTTCTAGAGGTCTCTGGAAACTAATAACTTGAAGACAGGGCCCTAGCCAGGACTTTTTAGGTGTTTTTTTAAAAAAAAAAAAATTGGGGGGCACTTAAATTTTTTAAAATCCTCCCTGACCTAAAAAGGCAGGGATGGCAGGCCAGCTCTTCATGCCTCTTGCAACCTGCTGGCTGTGAGATAGGGTTGCCAAGTCCAATTCAAGAAATATCTGGGGACTTTGGGGGTGGAGCCAGGAGACATTGGGGGTGGAGCCAGGAGCAAGGTTGTGACAAGCACAATTGAACTCTAAGGGAGTTCTGGCCATCACATTTCAAGGGACTGAACACCTTTTAAATGCCTTCCTTCCATAGGAAATAATGAAGGATAGGGGCACCTTCTTTCGGGGCTCATAGAATTGGACCCCCTGATCCAATCTTTTTGAAACTTGGCAGGTATTTTGGGGAGAGGCACTAGATGCTATACTGAAAATTTGGTGCCTCTATCTCAAAAAACAGCCCCCCAGAGCCCCCGATACCCACAAATCAATTCCCCATCATTCCCTATGGGAATCGTTCATGGAGGTGCATGATGGCTCTGGAGGCGGGGCTTCCCCCACCGGCCAGCTGGCTGGGGGAGGGGGGGAGCCTGTAAAACCAGGGGATCCACCTCTGGGACCTGGGGATTGGGAAGCCTACTGTGAGAAGCACAGACACCTGCTGCCTCTTGCTCTCCCATCCTGCACATTTGAGCAGGAGGGGAGGGAGAGACGCAGAACTGGCTTGGGGCCCTGAGTTGGGGGCCTCCCCTGTCTCAGGGGTGGGCCCACCCATAGCTACAGGCCTGCTTGCAGGGCTTGAATCATGGACTTTATATATGCCTCTTGCAGGTAGTCTTTTCTGCCACTGTATGACTGATTTCAGTGTCAGGGCCAACAGAATTCAAATGCCCCATCATGTGAAATCTTCCTGTGTACTCAATAGGAGCAGGGTATGTGGGTAAAAGAATGACTGACCATATTGATTTTAGTCCAGGCCTCTTCAATTTTACTGTGGTTTCAGCTTGTTGACTGCCAAAACATTATAGCTTTTAGAGTAGGTCAGTATTCCCCCCGTCACATTACAGGTAGTATCCTGAGACAAAAACAGCTTTTGCACTATGCCTGAAATCCTAAGGATGTTTTCCCCACTAAATAACTTCCTTCTGAGTAGGTTCAAAATTGCTTCTTAAATTACTTCAAGTCAGCTCTTAAGCATTGAGAAAAGATGGCTGTGATTACTAAGAGCCAGCATGGGTTTCTCAAGAATAAGTCATGTCAGACTAATCTTATCGCATTTTTTGAGAAAAGACTACCTTGCTGGCTCAGGGGAATGCTGTAGACACAGTTTATCTTGATTTCAGTAAGGCTTTTGATAAGGTTCCACATACTATCCTTGTTGACAAGTTGGTAAAATGTGGTTTGAATCCTGTTACCATTGCGTGGACTGTAACTGGTTGGCAGATTGCACCAAAAGAGTGCTTGTGAATGGTTCCTCATCCTCTTGGAGAGGAGTGACAAGTGGAGTGCCTCAAGGATCTGTCCTGGGACCTGTTTTGTTCAACATCTTTATAAATGATTTGGATGAAGGAACAGAGGGAATGCTTATTAAATTTGCAGATGATACTAAATTGGGAGGAGTTGCAAATATAGTAGAAGACGGAATAAGGATACAGGATGATCTTGACAGCCTGGAAAACTGGGTTAAAACCAATAAAATGAATTTTAATAGGGATAAATATAAAGTTCTGCATTTAGGTAGGAAAAACCCAATGTGTAATTATAGGAATAGGGGGCCAGGGAATAGAAAGGGAAATCACTGAATTGCAAATTATTACAATGCTCGGAATAAACACCCCCTGGGCTTAACAGGGTGGCTTACATGATCATGTATATAACATGAAATATAAAATACATTAAGACCTAAAAACATAAAATCAAAAAATATCAAAACATTTCAAGTATTATAGTAATCTTTGAGTGGTTTGATAGGGTGGATAGCTGCCTATCTCATTACATATGCTAACTCATTCCACACATACGTATTCTCACCAAGAAGAGCTATACATCCTCTGTATTAGATTAGAATATATTCCTCTGACATAACAGCGTGCTCCAAGAAAAGAATTCTGTTAGTTAACTCCACGGATCTGAACCAGTGTAAGTGTGCACTGGGGAGTTCAGACATCTGGAAACGTGGGATGAATGTGCGGACATCCATAAGCACTTTCTCTGGTGATTGATTACTCTGCATCCAACTTGTCACATAATGGGGTGAATATGACTGGGGAATGGGCACCAGATGTGGCTGTGTGAACAAACCCATTTAATCCATAAGGCAGGGGTATCAAACATCCACCTGCAGGCCTAATCCAGCCCTCAGAGGGCTCCAGACAGGCTCACCAGAAACTGGTCATTGCTTGCTTTCTTCTGCCTTGCCTGCTTTCTTTGGTTGCCATTTTTTATTTCTCCCCATTACTGCAGCAGCTGAGCAAAGCTCCTGAAGGGAGGAGGAGCCTCTTCTAATGGAGGAACTTGGCTCTGTAGCTCTGTGTGACTGGGAGCATCTGGGTTGCCAGGCTTGCTCAATCACACAGTACAGCTACTGAGCCAAGCCTCTCTTAGGGAGGGGAGGGATCTTGGTAGGGCATAATGTCATGCAGTCTATCTTCCGAAGCAGCCACTTTCTCCAGGAGAAGTGGAATATATGTTTTGTTTTAAATAAATAAATAAATGAGTAGTTTATGTAGCTGGAAATCATTTGTAATTCTAGAAGATCTCCAGCCCCCACCTGGAGGTTGGTAACCATAGCCAAAGTAGAAACTGAGCCCTCAGTTTGCAGAGTTCTTTTGGTATGAGCACAACTTTCTACAACTCTCTGTTGTCTGTTTTCTGTGCTATTGTTCTTATAGCATTTTACACACTGCCAGGAAACAACAGCTAAAAATACCTTAGTTTTGAGCAATTCTTGAAGGCAAAATGCCAGAAGCTCAGTGACACTTTTACTAATGGAATTTTTCAAGGAGCTGAAATCAGCTTCTCTCCCAGAAGCAAGTATGTGTGATAATATAAGCCACAAGAGTACAAATGGCCATGACATTAAAAAAAAACTTTTACCGAAGTGAGTGAGAAGGTGGTTTTGTAAGAGACAAGATAGCACTGCAGCTTGCGTTCTGTAATGGCTTATCCATTTGGTAAAGTCCAGTTCACACCAAAGTATACTTTTATTCAATAGATGTAATGCAAACCATGATTTGCTGCCATATGGATGAGGAATCTTTGGTAGTGCATTCTTTCATGCAGCCAGCTAGTTAATGATTTCCGTTTAAACAGCAAACCAACTATTAGCACTACATACAGATTAAAAAGCTATGGTTTGCATTTTCCCTGCCAACCAGGATTCCAACTGTGTTTTCCCCCTAAATTTGGTTTATAGGGAAAACCTAAGTAGTTTATAGGTTTAGGCATAATGGCAAATTATGGCTTGCTGTGAAACCCACAACCTCTAATTATCTAGATGCGGGCAAGAGCAGAGGGGAGGAAGGAGTACATCCGCTCAAGGATTTTCCAGGCTTGTTCACTGCAGCAGCAAGCCATTGTTTGCCATGCTGTCTGACCCAAGCCTCACCTTATCATCCATGAAAACAAAATCTCTATTTTTTCTGAACTGCAATACAAATTTCTAAGAAATTATCTTTAGGATACAGCTTAAACATATGCCTATTGGCTCTGAAGCAAGTCCTACTGAGATGAATGGGGTTTATTACCAAGTATGATTGCAATCACAGTACTGAAGAACAAGGATAAAATAGTACAGTGAGGATAAAATATGGACATTTTGTGGTGACATCTTGGGTATGGTTTCCTATATTACAGTTAGAAAAAGGAACATAATGGTTCTTATATAACAGAAGGAACACATCATAAAAATGGGGAGAGGAATTAGGAGAACTAGCAAACATGTAACAATTTATAGACCTGTGAGCTGAAAATATGGGACAATTTCCTAATTCAGTAACATTGAACTAAACTGCATTATGTACTCAAGTACATATACAAGCCGATACCTTTGATTATAGCATTGTCTGTTCAAGAAAGAAATCCTCAAAGCAAACCCTGCAGGCAAAGTGCAGGCCACTAGCCTCATTAAATTGAGAAATTGAGAAAAGAGCTATCAGTTACTAAATAATAATTCTTCATGCTTAAGTATTTTTATAGGCCTTTAACAATACATATTTTAGACTTTCCCAAGTGCTGTTTGCTGGAACTTACCCTGAGGGTTATAGCCCGTGGTGGTTTCTGAGGTGGATCTTCGTGAAGCCTGTCGCCCAGTGAGGCCAAAATGCGTTTTCTGTGGCCAAGCAAACTGATTTTTAAAACCTGAAAAACAAAAACAAGCTTACAAACAACCAATTCCATTATAAACAATCAATGACAAGTTATTCTTGAGGATGAAGAGGACAGAGAAATACTATGTGGAAAGGTGTGTAACTGTCATCAGAATTTTTGTTTGTGGAAAATCCAGCTAGAAAGAATGCTAGAAGGAATCCAAAGAAGTAAAAGATAGTACAGATAAAAGGAGAGCAGTGTGCAGGAAAGATGTGCAGTGTCTGAGGGGCAGAGAAACAGAGAGAGGGAGTAATCAACAGACACAGAAAACAGAGAATTACAAAACTCTTAAACACAAAAGGAGCAGCAAACACTACAGGCCTCCTAACTTGCTAAAGAAAATTAGAGTTGAAGCGGGAGGGCACAAAACAGTCCCCACAAAGTACACTCCTTTTTAAGTGTCGACAATGTTTGCTGAGATTGCCAGGGAAGTGCAGGCTAGGGTTGCCAAGTCCAATTCAAGAAATATCTGGGGACTTTGGGGGTGGAGCCAGGAGACTTTGGGGGTGGAGCCAGGAGACACTGGGGGCAGAGCCAGGAACAAGGGTGTGACAAGCATAATTGAACTCCAAGAGAGTTCATTTAAAAGGACAGCATACCATTTTAAATGTCTTCCTTCCATAGGAAATAATGAAGGATAGGGGCACCTTCTTTTGGGGCTCATAGAATTGGACCCCGTGGTCCAATCGTTTTGAAACTTGGGGGGTACTTTGGGGAGAGGCACTAGATACTATATTAAAAATTTGGTGCCTCTACCTCAAAAAACAGCTCCCCCAGAACCCCTGAAACCCCCAGAACAATTCCCCATTATACCCTATGAGAATCAATCACATAGGGAATAATGAAGACGTTTCCCTCTCCCCCCCCCCCTTTCTGGCGAGTCTGAAGCAGCGCATCGGCCTCTCTACTCACCAGTTGCTGCCAGCTTCTTCACAGAAACACAGACACACCATCCTAAATTGAAGCCTTTCAAGTCAAGCCTCCGGAGGTGCAAAGGCACACGGTCCTTTGCGGGCGGGGCTCCCCCCCCCACCAGCCAGCTGATTGGGGGCGGGAAGCAGCCTGGGAAAACTGAAGAAAGGCTGCTGCGATCGGGGCTGGGTGGGAAGGGAAGGGCAAGGAGAAGCTGCTGGGATCAGGGCTGGGTGGGAAGGGCCGCCATTCCCCCCCTGCACTTTCCAGATTTTTGGAGAGCGGGAGGAGAAGGTTCCAAATCGGGGGTCCCCCGGCTAGGCGGGGGATTTGGGAAGCCTAGTGCAGGCCATTGGAAGATTCACATGCAATCTCATAATGATTCCCCACTTGTCCCAGTCTCATGGTCCTCTTCTCTACAGCACTTCTATTCGATTTTGGACATGCTGCCGCGAGGTTATGACTCACCCCACCTGTTTTCTGCAGCAAGCAGAAACCAGTTTTCAGAGGATCTTGCTTGCCATGGGAAAGAGGCAGTGCAAGTTGCAGTCCCGTGGCAGCTTGTGCGAAATCGGACAGAAGCACCGCTAAGAGGAGCATGAGACCAGGGCAAGGCTAGTGGGGAATCAATCATAAAGTTACACTTTTCTAAGTCCAGTGAAGTCAATGAAAAGAGTGAAGAAGGCCAGTTTGGTGTATTAGTAAAGTGTGTGGACTCCAAGTGTGTGGGTTTGATTCCCCACTTCTCTACCTGCAGCTGCTGGTATGACTTTGGGTCAGCAACAAGTTCTCAACAGAGTTGTTCTCTCAAGAGCAGTTCTCTGAGACCTCTCTCAGCTCTACCTATCTTGCAGGGTGTCTGTTGTGGGCAGAGGCAGTGCTGGGGTTCTTGCCATCCCAGGCCACCGTCCCACTCATGGCCCCTATCCCTGCCCCCATGAGGGGTATTTAAAAGTGGGGAGGTGGGGCTGCTTCTGCTGCCTCCCACTAGGCACTAGAGAGCCAGTTTGGTGTAGTGGTTAAGTGCGCGGACTCTTATCTGGGAGAACCGGGTTTGATTCCCCACTCCTCCACTTGCACCTGCTGGAATGGCCTTGGGTCAGCCATAGCCCTGGCAGAGGTTGTCCTTGAAAGGGCAGCTGCTGTGGGAACCCTCTCCAGCCCCACCCACCTCACAGGGTGTCTGTTGTGGGGGAAGAAGATATGGGAGATTGTAAGCCGCTCTGAGTCTCTGATTCAGAGAGAAGGGCGGGGTATAAATCTGCAATTCTTCTTCTTCTTCTTCTTTTCTTCTTCTAGGCAAAGAAGCAGCAGAAGCAGCTGATCTGCTCCCCCCTCCCATTTAAAGATCCCCACCAATCAGCTGATTGGCGGGGGTCTTTAACTAGTGATGAGGGGGATGCTGCATGGTCTCTTTCCTCCGCCTGAGTCTCAGGCAGGGGAAAGAGGTGGCCCTGCGCCTCTGCCTCGCTCTCAGGCTGCCTTCCCTCGCAGGGGAGGCAGCCTGAAAGCGAGGCCAAGCCTCCTCTTTCCTCTCCCCGAGTCTTGGGCGGGAAAAAGCCAGCTCGGTGCCAGCTGGCATGGGGGAAGGGGGCACCTCGTGGTGCCCCATAGGCCATGTGGTGCCCTAGGCAGCTGCCTACATGGCTTACTTCCATGCACTGTGCATGGTTGTGGGGTGAGGAAGGGAAAGGAGATTTTAAGCCACTCTGAGGGCAGGCTATAAATCCAATCTCCTCCTCCTCTTCCATGGTGTGACTCTGTTAGGATTGCACTGTCATTGTGTATAGTAAGGGATAGGTGTTTCTTGTTAGGCATCTGTTCAGAAAATTATTCTGTTCAGATTAGGGTTGCCAATCACCAGGTGGGGGCAGCGGATCCCCCGGTTTGGAGGCCCTCCCCCTGTTTCAGGGTCGTCAGAAAGCGGGGGGAGGGGAGGGAAATGTCTGCTGGGAACTCTGTTATTCCCTATGGAGATTTATTCCATAGAAAATAATGGAAAATTGATCCACGGGTATCTGGAGCTCTGTGGGGCTGTTTTTTGAGGTAGAGGCACCAAATTTTCAGTACAGCATCTAGTGCCTCTCCCCAAATATCCCCCAAGTTTCAAAACAATTGGACCAGGGGGTCCAATTCTATGAGCCCCAAAAGAAGGTGCCCCATCCTTCATTATTCCCTATGGAAGGAAGGCATTTAAAGGTGTGCCGTCCCTTTAAATGTGATGGCCAGAACTCCCTTTGGAGTTAAATTATGCTTGTCACAGCCTTGATCTTGGCTCCACCCCTAATGTCTCCTGGCTCCACCCCCAAAGTCCCCAGATATTTCTTAAATTGGACTTGGCAACCCTAGTTCAGATAAGCATTTTGGCAAGGTCTGCCCTGCACCTATGACTCTTTTTTGGCTCATCTGGAAGAATGACAGAAGAACAAATAATTCTTTTTTTACACAAGAACACTGTGGTTGTATAAACCATTTACAAATACTGCTTCCATCTCGGAAACAGAGCTGGAGCTATGCACATATTTATTTATATTTTTTATAACCCATCTTTTCCCCCAAATGAAGACTCAAAGTGGCATACATCATTCTCAGTACCTCCATTTTATCCTCACAATGACCCTATGACTTAGGTTAGGCTGAGAAAGTAACTGGCCCAAGGTCTTAGATTTGGGGTGGGTAGAGTAGAAGAGGAGAAATCCCACAAAGGTATGGGGGTATTTAAGTAACTTTGAACAAATAGCAAATTTTAACCCATAGTATTTTCTGTGTATTTGCCTTACTTTTATTTCTAAGCTCATCTAACTTAAATGTCATTGTCAAGAAAATTAATTTGACTGATGAAAATATATCATTATATAGAGAAGACATCTGACATTCACATGCACCCATGGAGTACAATATTTTGCTACCAGTTTTGAGTGTATATTACTAGAAATAATTTTGCAGCTACTCTTGTATACGTCATCTAGATTCTACCATTGCATTATTACAGAATATATGCACAGAAAAAATGTATTGCATTTGGAAGACACCTGCACTACCACTGAAATATGATTTCTACTGAGGTGGTATAAAACAATTACATGGAAATTCAGAAAGTAAAATCTGTAAACACATTACAGATTTCATAGATTTTTTTTAAATATTACATAGCTGAATAATAAAAAAGTAGCCTGCATTATAAAATGCAACTGTTCTACTCTATTAAAAATGCAACAGGAGTCCAGTAGCACCTTAAAAGCTAACAATATTCAGGACTTTTTTTGAGCAGGAAAGCACAGGAACACAATTCTGGCTGGCTTGGTGTCAGGGGGTGTGGCCTAATATGCAAATGCGTTCCTGCTAGCCGTTTTCTACAAAAAAGCCATGTGGGAAACAATGGTACTGTCAGGGGTGTGTGGCTTAATATGCAAATAAATTCCTGCTGGGCTTGTTCTACAAAAAAAGCCCTGACAATATTTGTTCCAGCATGTTGACAGTTGTGTGTGTGTGTGAGGAGGCTTTGTGTGCATGTGTCTGCAGATTATGTAGCATGACAAGTCTGTCTAACAGCTGCTGATACTAAAAAACACACTGTTCCAGTGAAGGCTGGCATCATTCTCATTTTCATGCCTGGAGTGTCTCTTCCTAATTGTATACAAAATGAAGGTTCATTTTCAAACAGCCTGCCTTTTCCACCATCCTTGCTTCCTCACTCCACATTTTGACTACTTTGTATTCCCAAAGGACCACAAGAGCACATATTTTTAAAAAATCAAGAAAAACTTGTAGAACAGGCACACATATACACATTCCCCCTACTTGATTATTTATACTTGGGTTACCACTCAAAGAAATGTTTATTACAATAATTGTAATCATTTATTTTTATCTGCATAAATTCGCACACATTTTTGACACAAAGATTTAATTTCACTTCTGTTAAGCCCTGTTTAACATGTGGAATTCACTGCCACAGGAGGTGGTGGCGGCCACAAGTATAGCCACCTTCAAGAAGGGTTTAGATAAAAATATGGAACACAGGTCCATCAGTGGCTATTATATACACACAGTGTATGTGTGTATATAAATTTTTTTGCCACTGTGTGACACAGAGTGTTGGACTTGATGGGCCGTTGGCCTGATCCAACATGGCTTCTCTTATGTTCTTATGTTTAATTATTACAGTTTTGTTGCTCAGCCCTGCATAATGAGAGAACATGCTACCCACAGTCCTCCTGATACACAGCTACCATTTTGTGTTAAACCAACTTTGATATATGCAAGTAAGTATCCTAAACAATCATGTGTACCAAAGCTGGAAAATACATGTATTCCCCTACTCACACAAAACAGCAACTGTGCATACTGAGAGGACTGTGTATAGGACTGAGACTGAAGCAAGCAGCTATTGGGACAGCAGAAAGACTTGGTTGAAGGACTTTGTGATATTACTTGCACCTTATCCATAACCCCTCATTGCCACTAGGAAGAAGCCAACAACTATCAACACACAGAGCAACAGTGTCCAAATACTGAGTGCCAATTTAGTAGCCTATTTCAGGAATACATATAACAAACACAACCCACTCTTGCAATGGAAGGATGTAAGCAGTGGGATTTCACAGAGACTGCATTTGGAACCAATACTCTTTAGTTTGCTCATGAATGATCTAGAACAGTGAATTGGTCAATCACCAATGCCAATGGCCACTAATTTTGATGGATTTCAGAGGGAATTAGACAAATTCAGGGAAGATAGGTCTATCAAAAGCTACTAACCATTATGACTAAAGGGGAACCTCTAAAGGGGGGAGGGAAAACAATAGGGAACGGCTTTGGTCTCCATGCCCTGTTCATGGACATTCTGCTGGCATTTGATCAGTTACTGTTTGAAACAAGAGTGCTAAATTAGATGGACCATTCATCTGCTCCTGCACAACAACTTTCTTGCTCTTAACACTGCCCCAGAAGGAGATCTGGGGCAGAGGAAAGGACTTTCAGAAACAACAGGAAGTCTGGATTATCTTCTAATTGTGTTACATGTATTCTATAAAAGCCACCTTTGGAACAAATTGCAGAAAAGTGGGGTATAAATGTTTAAGTAACTAATATTGGAATTATTTGAGTTCCAATAATTAATTGATTCTTAAAAATGCATAGTTTGAATATGATAGCCAAATATATTACAACAGATTTACTTTGCTGTCTCTCTCTCTCTGTGTGCATGTGTAGATATACTGTAGTTCTGTACATGTACCCTCTGTGTGGATACTTATTTCTGCAGATATGGGGAACATGGTGGGTAGAGAGATTTTGCTGCCTGCCTGAGGCACTCCCAAGGTCTGTAGAAAAATCTTACGTGCTTAAAAATTATACAGTGGATACATAACCCCCCCCCCAACCCCCTCAAAAAACTACTTGCTCTGTACATGCACACAGAACTCACTCTCTGCTGCAAGGCCAGCTACCACACCACTAACTGTTCCCACTGCTGCTTCATTCCCATGGAAGCAACTGTCCCCTCTGCCACAGGGATCATTGGAAAAACAAGGGAAAGCTGCCTTGCCAAAAACTGTCCATGCTGCTGAAAGACTCCTCCCCACTGCCGCCAGGACTGCCACCAACATACAGGATATTAGGACTACTAATTAGGACAAGTCACTACTGGGGTCACTACCAAAAACAACTGGGGGAGAAGGGGGGATTGGCTGGGAGGAGACAGAGAGACAGAAAAAGAACAGACTGGCTTGGGCCTTGGGGAAGAGACAAAAAAAGGGGGAACTGGCTTCCTAGAGAGAGAGAAATAAGAGGAAATTGGCATGGGGAGAAAAGAAAGATGAGGGGATATTGGCTTGGTGGGGAGAAGAGAAGAAAGGAAGAGATATAGGGGAAATGGAGACATACATAAGAAAAGGAGTGGGGGAAGGAAGAAACGAGAGAGGGAGAAGGGGTGGTAGGAGAGAGGGGGATTGGGATGATAGAGAAGGTGAAGAAATAGAGCTACGGAACACTGACAGATAAGGGGAGGGGAGAAAAAGAGGAAGAAGTTTGTTACAGAAGGAGGAGGAAGCAAAGAAAGAGAAAGGGAAAAGATGAAGGTGCCAAGATTGGCGTGGGGGGGGGGGAGATGAGATCAAGGGTAGGGATGAGTGAATGCCCAAGGTGGAAATAGGTGGAACATAGCAATAATGGGAAGTGAGTGTATGTGAAGAGGGAGGGGGTTGTAGAGTGCAACATATTATACAACATTTTGTTGCAAGTCCCCTCTTGTATGTGTGTATGTGCACACATACACATTTGTTTAGGGGCATCATCACCACATCCCAGATATACTCCCAATGTAATACTAGTAGCAGGAGATAATTCTGGTGCATATACTAATTATCCAGTAATATTTATTAATTAGTTTCTCTGTCCAACTAATAGGGTAGTCTTCTTTGTCCTACAGATAATTCAGTTATTTGTGTGGAATGCAGTAAGCTTGCTTCAGTTCACCCTGAACTCAAAATGTACAGTTGTGTAAGAGGAAAGTTACTTTTGCTTAAACACAAGGAGGCAATTATTTCTGCTCTCCACACCATTCTCAAATGATCTCCAGATCTCACAAAAAGCTTCTCAACGGATACACATGCTATAGTCTGAAGGATGACGCAGTACAGATCTGTTCTGGAAGCAGAGTCTATGTACTCATGGTTCAGCAGATCCAAGCCACTGTATTTTTATCCCTACATTTTAGTTTCAAGATATGAAAGATCTTGAAATATACATATCGCGTCCTGTAGAGTAGAAAGCTTTTCAGTTGTTTCTGACAAAGCAGAGTGACTAACAAAATGAACTATGGTGATTTCCCAGTGTTTATTGGTACCCCAAATGAATATTATAGGTTTATAACCACAGATTCTTTACAACCATGAAATACAAATATTTACAGTCATATGGAACATTAACAACTATATAAAGCCCTGGAAAATTAGATTCAGGTCACGACAAGGTCTGACAGAGTGGTAGCCAGCAGCAGAAACATAGCTCATTTCTTCTTAAGAAAACAAGAGGTTAAAGCACAGAATTATAGCTGTACTGCTTAGTGACCACATGTATTTTCCTAAATACGTATTTCACTCATAAACATTTATCCCAGGCTGAAACCTGGTATCCATTACACAAGGTAATTGGTTTCATTATTTTGCAAAAATAAATATGGCTAAGCCATCAAACTTTTTAAAAAATGAGAATATGGGCACACATTATAGAGCTAGTAAGTACATGGAGTTTCATTACCAAGATAGATGATACCAGAAAATTTATTTATATAAAACATTTGTAAGTCCACCTTTCTTGCAGATTTGAGATCTAGCACAAGTAATAGGCTTCCCAACCCTCCCGCCCTGGTGGGGGGCTCCCGGATTTTCAGCCTCCTCCCCCGCTCTTAAAAAATCTGGGGGCAGGGGGAGAGAGAACATACCTGTAGGCATCATGTTGTTTTACAGCTTGGGATCCGTTTTTAAAATGTGTCCCTTTAAGGCTGCACAGGAAACAGGAACGGCCCCTCCCTTTCTTTTCCTGTGCAGCCTTGCTTTCGTTTTCACAGCGAGCAAATTCTGCTGGAAGAAGACCAAGTAAGGTAAGTATTTGTGTGTGTGTGTGTGAGAGAGAGGGAGGGGGCAAGGAGGGGGGATTCCCTGGTATGGAGGCCCTCCCCCCCCTTTAGAAAGCATGGGGGGAGGGAAATATCTACTAGGCACTCTATTATTCCCTATGGAGAACGATTCCCATAGAGAATAATAGGGAATTGATCCATGGGTATTGGGGGCTCTGGGGGGGCTATTTTTTGAGCTAGAGGCACCAGATTTTTAATATAGCAGCTAGTGCCTCTCCCCAAAATACCCCCCCAAGTTTCAAAAATATTGGACCAGAGGGTCCAATTCTATGAGCCCCAAAAGATGGTGCCCATATCCTTAATTATTTCCTATGGAAGAAAGGCATTTAAAAAGGCGTGCTGTCCCTTTAAATGTGATGGCCAGAACTCCCTTGGAGTTCAATTTTGCTTGTCACATCCTTGTTCCTGGCTCCACCCCCAATGTCTCCTGGCTCCGCCCCCAAGGTCCCCAGATTTTTCTTTAATTGGATTTGGCAACCCTAACAGGTAACAACAATAAGGACAGTATAACATATTTTATTTATTTATTTATTTAGAATTTATATCCCACCCTTCCCACAAGTGGCTCAGGGCGGCTTCCAACAATAAATCCGACACAAAAATTAAACAATATTTAAACATGTAGGGAATTAAACATTTAAAAACAGATAAAACATAGTTTTAAACATAACAAAATTAAAATAAGAGGCAAAAATAAACCCTTTTAAAAATTTTAACAGATTGCTGCCTTTCAAGACACACAGAGCATTCATCTTGAGGAGTAAAAGGCTCTTTTAAACAGTTGACTTACAAGCCCCTTGAAACTCCAAGAAAGATGCAGATCTAATTTCTTCAAAAAGGCTATTCCATAACAAAAGATCAGCCACAGAAGGAGATCAAGTGGAGAGCAGCAGAATGTATCCTCATGAGGGCTGTAAACTAAAAGGCTCTGCTGTGCTATCAGAAGCTATACTATGTGCTTACACTGGGAGAGATAGTTGTTGTTAAGGTGTGTGAGTCCCCAGTTGTGAAGGACTTTAAAGGTAAGCACCATCAAATTGGACTTGAAAATCTGTAGATACTCAATACAAAGACTACAAAACAGGAAATCAACAGGCAAAACACGAAACCAGTAAATATGATCCCCGGAATCCACCCCGATTGCAGAATGACTACTGCATTTCCCAAATCATATCCAAAAGCAGCTCCATTAGAGTATGTTACTATATATAGTCAAGCCTTGACCTGGATAGCCCAGGCTAGCCTGATCTCACTGGATCTTAGAATATGATATCAGTCCTCAGGTGTGGGCAAGGGATCACCTGATTTTTCAGGCTCCAGCCCACTGGCAACCAGGTGCCTGGTGGAGGGAGGCCCTGTCCCCCAGTCTGCCCTCAAGAGTGACCACTGGGTGCCCCCCTCTCCCTACCCTCCTGCAATAAAAGAGAAAAGAGTGGGTGCTGCTCTTGCCTGCCCTGCAAGTGCCAGACTGCAGGGCAGACATGTACAGTGCCCAGTCTTTTCAAGGCAATCTTGCTTCGTACAGGGCAGGTGCACGTGGCACCCACACTTTCCAAGCAGGGAAGGTTCTCTTTAAATTGTGGGGGGAAATCAGGAGAGGGGTGCACACACTGCATCTGGGACATTATGGTGTCACTCTGTGTGTTGTCATCATGTTTGGGATGGCCACACCCCTCTTGGAATGCCCCTCAAATCCCCCCACCAGGAGAAGATTGGACCTCGCAACCCTATCTTGGAAGCTAAGCAGGGTTGGCCCTGGCTTATATTCGGATGGGTGATCTCCAAGGAATACAAGGGGTGTGATGCAGAAGCAGGCAATGGCAAACCATATTTCTTGCCTAAAAAACAAATCTAGCTCACCATCTAGTGTGCATAATTCTAAAAGAGTTAGAACCTCTGGCTGCCAGGCAATCTTAGGATCTCCTTATTATAATATGCGCACTGCCATATGATAATTAATACTATAGTCAAGCCTCAAGAGTATTGTAGCATAATTTAGGATTCCTCTAATAGGAATCTAAGAGAATAAGAGAGTCTGCAGGTCAAATTTAAAAAGCACTTTTGGCCACTGCAGACACCCATTTCTCCACAGTTTGGTCCCACAAGATTTTCAAGTTCTTCACAGTATCCGTCAAAGAAAGCTGGATTCCGTTATCCCATTTGTTTGTTGCAGGGGTGGTTTTGTAGAAAAATAGGTAGTGGAGCTCATCCAGGGATTGTTATGCAGCTGCACCTACTATTCAATGGACAAGGTGGGAAGGAGGAGGTGGAACTCTCAGAAAGGTTCAGGAGCTGTGCTCCTGTGAGCTCCCACTGAATCCAAGGCCTGGTTTGTTGTTGTTGTTCAGTTGCACAGTCGAGTCCGACTCTTTGCGACCCCATGGACAAAGTCATGCCAGTCCCTCCTGTCTTCCACTATTCTCCGAAGTCTGCTCAAATTTGTGTTAGTTATATCAGTAATGCTGTCCATCCATCTCATCTTTTGCCGTCCTCTTCTTCTTTTACCTTCTGTCTTTCCCAGCATCAGGATCTTCTCCAGTGAGTGCTCCCTTCTCATTTGGTGGCCAAAATATTTGAGCTTCAGCATCTGACCTTCCAGGGAACAGTCTGGGTTGATTTCCCTTAGGACTGACTGATTTGATCTTCTTGCAGTCCAAAGGACTCTCAAGGGTCTTCTCCAGCACCACAGTATCTATCAAAAGTCTATTCTTCTGCACATGGCCTACCTAATGGTCCAACTCTCACAGCCATACATTACTACTGGGAATACCACAGCTTTGACTATACGGACTTTCATTGGCAGGGTGATGTCTCTACTTTTTATTATACTGTCTAGGTTCCCCATAGCTGTCCTCCCAAGGAGCAAACATCTTTTAATTTCATGGCTACAGTCACCATCTGCAGTGATCTTGGATTCCAGAAATGTGAAGTCTGTCACTCCTTCCATGTCTTCCCCTTCTATTTGCCAAGGTGTGTACTTTGAACTTCCCTCTAAAGAAGATGCTTTACTGACCAGCATTACCCCTATCTTGTCAGGATTCAGTTTCAGTTTCTTCTCTCTTAGTCACTAGATCATGAGCTTTTTCTCACCGCCTAAGTATTCCAGTATGGAAGCTGGTCAGTTACTGAACAGTAACGGGTTTCTGCTGGCATTTCAGACAGACCCAACTCAGTAACTGGCTGCTACCGGAATACTGTCACCTTTTCACACAGTCCCGCGGCTGTCCCGGTAGTGACGCATGCCTGAGTCGTTACTAACAAAGAGCAGCTTCTTCCAGTTTTCAACACCTCCTTCCGGGTTGAAATCGGTATGGGGCGCTGTGTGAAATGTCCAGTATCTAATCCGGGAGCAGTTTTCGTGCCCTTTTGCGCCTGATCTCCGGTGTTTTTTTTTTTTTGAACATCTTTTAAGATCATGATAGCGCTATAGCGACGTCTCACAACAGCAGCACCATAGGGATAGCTGGGCTCCATTGAGATGCCAGAGATCGCCACCGCTGAAACTTGCTAACAGGTGCCCCATTGGATACACAGTTCAAACGGGAGATCAGGACACCAGGCATTGGTCTGTCACCTGTTGCTATCACTTCCAGGCCCACATGGGAGTCAGGGGGATGTGATTGGTTTGTAGGTGACTCTGAGGCACATTTTTCTGGGGGGGGGGGCTGTTACCACCTGGAGAGGGGTTGCCCATAGGCAGCAGGTTTCAGCGGGAGAACAGACCAACAGTGATTGGTGAGAGAGATGTTGCTAACTCAGCCGTATGCGCAGCCATCCATGTCCACAGGCTATTGGCTGGAAAATGACTTGTGCCAAGCTGCAGCAGGTATAAATGTCAGGGGAGGAAGCCACAGATTTCTGTGGGTTGTAGTTGGTGAGCATATTGTCTGGTTTAATAGGTTGGTGAGGGTGTGTCAGGAATTGTGAGGAGGATGAGTGGGTCAAGAGGTGTAGCTTGGAGTGAGCAGAAGATTCTGGATCTCCTAGCAGTATGGGGAGATGATGAAATCCAAGATGCTCTGCAGACATCCCATAGGAATTATGCTTGCTATCAAAAAGTCTCAGCAGAGATGGCCAAACGTGGCCATGACAGGACAGCAGAGGAATGTAGGAGTAAAACCAAAAGTCTGAAAGCAGAATACAGGCAGGTAATTGCACATAATTCCAATCCTGGAAATAAAAAAGTAACATGCCCCTTTTATAAGGAGCTTCATAGAATACTGAAGGGGGAAGGAAGCATTAAGTCAAGAAGGCTGTCTGCCATCACCTTTCTGGGTGATCAGCCATCAGACCATGGCAGAACTGTGGGCATGGATGGGTGTCTCACCAATCACTGTTGGTCTGTTCTCCTGCCGAAACCTGCTGCCCTATGGGCAACCCCTCTCCAGGTGGCAAAAAAAATGTGCCTCAGAGTCACCTACAAACCAATCACATTCCCCTGACTCCCATGTGGGCATGGAAGTGATAGCAACAGGTGACAGACCAATGCCTGGTGCCCTGATCTCCTGCTTGAACTGTGTATCCAATGGAGCACCTGTTAGCAAGTTTCAGCGGCGGCGATCTCTGGCATCTCAATGGAGCCCAGCTATCCCTATGGTGGTGCTGTTGTGAGATGTCGCTATAGCGCTATAACGATCTTAAAAGATGTTTTTTAAAAAAGCCAGAGATCACGTGCCGGTGGGCAAAAAAGGGCATGAAAACGGCTGGTGCTGGTGGAAGCGAGATAAAAGCGGAACAGTGTGAAATGGCTCACTTCAATCACGGAACCCTACCAGAAAAAAACCCATGTTTCTGAAAACTCCCATCCCTGTCTCGGATTACTGCAAGGCGGCATAATACTGATTCCCTTCCGGTTTCCACTGGTAAGTGTGAAAAGGGCCAATGTCAGTGAGGCACTGGCCCAGCACAGAGATGTTAGCATCTTGTAGCTTATGTAATGATATTTAAAGCTGGGTGTGTCATCTGCATACTGATGACAATTCACATCAAAACTCTGCATGAACTAATGGGAATATGAACAGCATTGTGGGGAGCAGATCCCACATAGCTTCTGTATCCCTCATCACCTGAAATCCAACCTCTATATGTGATCTCAAATTCTCTAAGAGTACCTAATGATTGACCATATAAGATGCAACGAATGGGTCCAGAAGGATATGTAGGGACATATTTTCCTTATCTAGCTGTAAACAGATCATCCATCAAAGACCCTTCTGCCTCAAAACTGGGGCTGAAGCCAGACCAGAACAAGTCAGGGCAATCTAAGTTTCTCCCCTCTTTTATATTAGCATCATGAGATGATAGGTAGCTTAGGTTGCAAGGGTGACTGGCCCAAAGTCACCCAAATGATCTTTATGTCAGAGTAGGGATTCGATCCTCAGTATCCTAAATCCTACTCTAATACTACACTGCATTGACTATTTACCTGCCTCAGCCCCAATTTCTCACCCGAGGAACTGAGAAGGAGGTGGAAATGGCCTCCATAGTGATGTTTAAGCCATTTCTTCTAGTCTCTATGGTAAAGAGCATTAAGATTAGGAAAGGCAGCATAGAAAGTCACCCATAAGTATGATCATATCCTTGAAACTCCACCTTCCCCAGGCTGCCCCCCATCCAAATCTTCTTATGTTTGCTGAGGCATTGTTAGGTACCCTAGCAATGGCCTTCTTAACATTCCACTACATAAAAGTTATTTCAGCTTTAAAAAATAACAACTACAATAAATTTGAACCACAGCACCAGTACAATGAATACAAATTAAAATTGAGAGTATATTCATGAATCTGGAACTAGGGGTGTAATAATTTCTATTTTTTTTCCACCCTTACTGCAGGAATGATGTAGGCAAGTTTGTTCAAATGTAGCCTACAGAATCACAAAAGTGTTCTCAAAAATCCCATCTAAACTGCGTACAGTTATTATCTTGAAAGACAATGACTGCCAATGCCAGTTAGCACAGCACATCACAGCCTGGCATCCTGCTGTTCTTTGACTCTTAATCTGTGAGGAAGAAACACTGTGGGTGGGAGAGAACAGCCTCTCTGAGCACAGCAGGGCAGTTGGATTAACTCTGCTGGGGCAAGAAGGGGACATCAACAGTGTTTCTCAAAATATCTTCCCTCTTAATGCCTTAAGATAAGTGCAGGAAATAATATTATCAAAGAAAAAGGGATGACGAAAGATTGTAATAAAAAAAAAACCTCCAAACAAATTCTCTCTAGTAACTCCTAAGTTAACACTAACATTCTTCCACTGTAAAAAAAAGACAGCCTAATTTGAGATACATTGAAATCATAACTTCATCAAGATGGTGCACATTTTCTCATGACAATTCCTTTGTCAAAATAATGGTGCAATCCATAAGACAAGAGACGTTTTTGTGTGAGTGGAAACCAAGGAGAGAAAACCAAGCCAAATTTACTGAAGAGCTGTACAATGTGATAGCCTCTGGGTGATTTTTCTTTACATAGCCAAACAACAATAATCCTTCACCAAAGTTGTTGCTCTATTTTAACTTGGCCCTTATTTTATTTATATTATTTTACCTTTGCATATCTACTTATTTTGAAAATTAAATAAAGACATTTGCAAAGACCCATTCTTGGAATTAGTTAAACCACTGCAGACTGAATTTCTTCTACACGATAAAAATTATGAATAATGATATTATTAAAATGCCATCTATATAATTTAAAGCACCTAAAAGCTATAAGAATCATAACCAAAGCTGTTCAGTCATATCTGCTGGGACTTGGCAATCTAAAAAACTCTTGAATCACTGCTGGAAACTGAGACCGATTTCACATCACCATACACCACTCTCACGTTCATCTTCTCAGTGTGGCTTTCTTTCGATTTCCCACTATCTGCCCCAGGGCTGCAGCAAGGATTGTTGTTTTCATGCAGCAAACAGAAACCACTAAAAACCAGTTTCTGTTTGCTGTGCAAAAACGCCGATCCTTGCTGCAGCCCCAGGGCAGATAGTGGGAAATCGAAAGAAAGCCACACTGAGAAGATGAACGTGAAAGTGGCATAAGGTGAGTGTGAAATCGGTCTCAGTTTCCAGCAGTGATTCAAGAGTTTGAAAACACACCTTCTGAAAACATGCAAGCAAAAGACATGGGCTTCTCTCCCTAGTGGGGTTAGTGGCAGGCTGATCATCTTCTTGCCCACCTGCCCAGTTTCTTCTTCCTTTTCCTCCCTGCAGCTGATGAGCAATAAAACTATCAGCCCACAATGGCAAGATAAGAGATGGCCTTGGTTGTATGGACAGTGTTGGTGCACTCTGTCTCCTCTCTACTCATCTCCTTAACATAATGGGAAGGCTGTGTTTGCCTTTAGTGATGTCCTTGTATAGCCACATATGGCTGGCTACATGGATGCTGTTATATCACATTCATTGCATGATTCCTTATGGACTGAGATCACAAAGTGAAGAAGCCTTTTGAGCAACAAACAAATTTGCCAGTTTTTGTTTGCTGTACGAAAACGCCAATCCTTGCTGCAGCCCCAGGGCAGATAGTGGGAAATTGGAAGATAGCCGTGCTGAGAAGATGAACGTGAGAGAGGCGTAAGGTGAGTACGAATCTCAAAGAAATGAAAGTCTAATTATTTATATGGTGAATAGTAAGAGCTTAGTATATTCATCATCAACGTCTAACCAAGTTTTCACACTCTTTTCTTGCACATAAAGCAGAGTACTAACAAAATTAACTCACTATACCACAACATTAAAGCCATCACTAGAGCTATGATTAAAACTGGATCAGAAGTGTAGATACAGTGTGAACAAGAAAAAATGCATTAAGAATTATTTAGAACATAATCTAGGCACTTGTTCAATGCTCTGCATAAGCTCTTGGCATGCATTTATGTATACATATTTCTTATGCTAACAGCAACATTAAACTAACTGACTGCTTTGTGTGAAAAGTAAATTAATTCTAAGTTCTATTAATTATGAAGCAATTACTCAACTATTCAGTACACATTCAAGTTATTTTAATGTTGTATTCCATACATATTTTATAGAGAATATACAAACTGTAGGTAGCAAGTTCTCTTAAACAAATCTAACCATTTATATATAGATTAATTACCCACTAACCCAGTAAAGAAGTTTCAAAGCATCTTAGTTCTACATTCATTGAAATTAACAACTCAGTAAAAGCACCTAGGAAAACATTAGTTAGCCTCAAAAATAATCCCAAAATGCAAAAGAAGTAGCCCCAAACATTCTTTAAAACCTATCTAAATAAAAAAGCATTTTCAGTTGTGCCTGAAGAGCCCTGACCCTTTTACACACAAAGAGTCCTCCTCTCCCCCCTCCCCATTGCCAATACTTCACCAGACAGGACAGCCCAGTTCCCTTTGTTAGCCTCCATTCACCAAAATATTTCACTGAGCTGCTGGGGTTGGGAATGAAACACATTTTTTTCTTATTATGTTCCAACATTTATTCATAAATACATATAGCGACTATGTCTTTACACGTGTCTGTGAGTGCATATGTGTGTTTCTTTCTCTAAGACCACAGGCATCCAGTAAGCAGGGTTAATACAAACAAAAGCAGTTAATATATTGAAGGTCTAACTTAACCGGGGAGTGAGATAGGATAGGATAGGATAGGATAGGATACGATACGATAGATTATATGTACACACACAATGTTTCTCAGTTCTTAAACTTTTGAACTCTAGTTCTGTTCATACTTCTAGGACTCTTCGTTGCAAGATAACTTTTCCTCAGCCAGTGACAGGCTACTGTTTTGGCCCTCCCTAGCTTCAAACTGTCAACTCTTATTCAGCTGCTCTCCAGCTCCCTACTGCCTAACTCCCCTGGATGCTTCTAGCTGTCTCTTTCCTCTCAACAGTCTTTTAGCCCTGATCAGCTGCTCTTAGGGAAACAGAACTGGAAATGTCCATCATGGGCAGTTTGGCATTTTGTTAGCAGTTTGAGCCTTTTTGACTGCAAACTTTCCATGTATCCAAAGTGCAGTTGTCAGGATTTCATGCATGCATGTTCTCACAAAGTTCAATAGGAGTTCTAGTGCCCCTCAACAGCCCTGTTGTCAATGCATGCCACTACAAAGTCAACTGTTTACATAAAGCGTGGACAAACTAGTTATTCATTTATCACAATGATTGTGTATTTTTAAAACTTATCATGTATGTCTATGTTACTAGTATTAAGTCACCCATGCATATTTTCAGGCAATTTATGGGATTTATACTTCCTCTCCCCATCCCATGGCATCATTTACTACCTGACCTTACCATCCATGATCCAGGAGGAGGAGCATTAGTTGATTTCACTGACTGTGCAGTGTAAAGGTAGTTGGCTGAAAAGCAGAAGGAAAGGAAACTCCAACACCACAGCTACTGCACAGCCACAAAGCTCTTCAGCCTAATCAGAACCAGAAGGCAAAAGTGTGGCATTTTCCAGATTGCCTTCATGTTCCATTTTCATTCCCCAATCTTACCAGTTTTTAACCTTGTGTCCAAACAACTTCTTTAACTAACAAAAAGGGCAGGTGTGGGTGGCAATTTTTTAAAATATTTGAATACCAGCATTTTAATGTTTTAGCACTGGAGGGCGCCTGCACTGAAACAAATGGCCAGTCCCATTGGGAGACTCAACACTAGCAGCCAATCATTGCCCATTTATTTTCTCCATCTTATGCATGCACTGGTGGCAGCAAATTTCAAGGTGTTCAGTAGGACTGTCTCATGTCAAAAGCCTGGAGCCCTTAGCCCTCATGGAAGCATAATAGAATACTGTTTGGCCAAAGACCTGTCCAGCGGAATGGGTGTTCATGTGCATAAGCAAAGAGCTTCTCTTGAGTCAGCAGTCGCCACTCTGAGCTGTGCAAAGTGGAGCTCCATCTTTCAGCCTCCAAGGCTGGCTTTTGGCAAGCCAGTCCCACAACAATGTGGGCAGGGATCTTGAGCCTTCCCTGGCCAGGGGGCCATGGCTCCAAGCATTTGCTTGCAAAAGATGCGGAAGCTTGGGCAGCAGATGGTCCATCTGGCAAGTGTCAAGGTTGGTGCAGGCAGACCAGCTGCTCCTTTGTCCAATTAAGGGCTGTCCAATACAGGGGCAGCCAGTGAGGCTGGGTTTCCAACAATGCTCCCTCTAAACTGTGGAGTCCTGTGAGCAAAAAGATTATTTTTCAAGTGGCCCTACTGAGATGCAAATGGTGATCTTCCCCCCACCAGGGGGCTGAAGGAGCTCTTTCAGCCAAATGAGAGGGGTTCAGCCAAGGGCAAGCCTGCCACTCCAGAAGGGCCCCTGCCAGTGAGGGCTTACTTAGTCACTTGCCTTTCAGCAAGGAGGGGCTTTCATGGGGCCTCTCCCCCAAGAAAGGGCACAAGGACTAGAGACTGGGGCAGGTTCACTATGGAAGTACCCCCCTCCAAATATGGTTACTTGAGCATCAGCCCCACTGAGTTAATCAGGAGTAAGCTCACTTGCGCTCTGATCTGGACAATTTTGTCATGTAGAGGAGAGAATTTTTTAAAAAATGATCTGTTCCGGGTGTCAAATGTACTAGGAACACCACAGCTGAAGGGATTCAAAATATGGGGAGGAACCAATAAGAGGCAGGTGGCCAATTAAGAGCCATACTTATCCATGCTTTAAAAAATAATTTTTGTCCAGCCCCAGAAGGCAGTTTTGGAAAATTACTAATAATTACTTTGCACCAGTTCATGTAATGGGGGAGGGGAGATAGCCCAGTGGGAAAAGGATAAGGTTATGAGGTCATGATTAATTAACCAATTAAAGATTAATTGTACCTCGTTGAACATGCTGTTAAAATTGTATAGAATCTATTGTAATGCACCTGATTCTTTGAGAAACACTGATAAGCACTTTGGAACAGATCTCTCTCGCTCTCTCTCTGTATGCGTTTGTCCTAGCTTATCGGTAAACTACTCCCTTGGTTCTGGATTCAAGGACTCTATGGCCTGAGCAGTTTCCTGATTGGTTGGACTGGTGAAACATGCTAGCCCACAAGTTGTGTGTGCAACACTCTCATGAAGGGGGAAATTGATAGATTCTTCTTAAGGATAACCTGAGTACAATTAATCCTTTCTCATGGAAGGAGAATGAATTAGGTGGATTCTTGATATCATCTCAACTTTACAGGATGAAGATTCTTGTATGTGATTGTACTCAGGGGTCATTTTGTAGAAAAACAGGTGTTGGAGCTCATTAACATAACTCATTAGCATATGCCCCCCACCAAAAGCAACCTGATGCAAGAGAGCCCTGAGCAAGCAAGGCCTGCCTGGGCTGACTAGAGATCCAGCCAGCCCAAGCAGGCCTTGCTCGCCTGGAGCTCTTCTGGGCCGCACTCCGCTCAGTCAAAAGGCCAGCAAACCACCCACTGCCCAAAATCACATAAGAAGTGGAGAAAGGGTGGTGCAGGCTTCTCCAGGGGTTAATGAGGGCTGCTGGGGGTGTGGCAAAGCCCCTGGTAGCTGGCTGGCTGGCTGCTCTCCTAAGCCAAGGATTGTTATGCAGCTGCACCTACTATTCAATGGACAAGGTAGGTGGGGAGAAAGGGGGAACCATCAGAAAGGTACAGGAGCTGTGCTCCTGTGAGCTCTTGCTGAATATGAGACCTGATTGTACTGAAGCAGAATAGTCAACAGATGCCAAGGAAAAGTAATTTGTGTTTCCTATTGTCTATACTCAGAATACTATTATGTATATGCAGTTTTAAATATCTCCCTTCACAAAGCTCTCTCTCTCTCTCTCTCTGCAATTCTGAATTCCCCCTTTCCCCAAATCTGTTAATCTTTTCTCCATAATTTTCCCTCCTTCTCAGTTTAACAGCTCACCCAAATTCCCTTTCACATAACTTTGCTTTGCACAAGGTCCATGTTCTGGCTTGGCTTCCTCACATCTGTCTCAGCAATTTAATCTGAATACATATCTCATTTTGCATTGTACCTTACTTCTGGGTGGGAAGAAAATGAGAAGAAAGAATAAAACTGAAAAACCAAGATTAAAAACTCCAAAAAAGATGGAGAAGAGGGGAAAGGAAGTATAAGAGACATGCAGTAATAAATTATAATCATCAGTTATCAATACAGCACCATCTGCAGAATCTAAAGAGAAAATGGAGATACTTCTGCAAACTTGGGAGACTATCTGTGTTCACAGAAAAATATGAAACCTTTAAAAAGGGGGGATTTTCCTCAAAGACCAATGATGTATGGGTTTGAACAGACAACAGTCCTCCACCAGTCTGGAGGCAACCACCTACTTAGTTATGTGTGGGAGACAGAGAAGGAGAAGTGGCAGTGGCTCCTTCTCTGCTGCTCCCCACAGAGCAGAGTAACAGTGGGAAACAATACATGTCCAAGTAAAGTGGCAGCACCAAGCAAGCAGAGTACGGGAGGTAGTGGGCAGGGCCGAATCTACGGAGGGGCAAAGGGGGCATTTGCCCTGGGCACCACCGGGGGGGGGGCGCCAAATTGGGTATGGAGTTCATTCTATTCCATGGGCCCATAAGACAGAATGGGCCCACGAGAGGGCGCTATTTTTAATCCCCCCCCTCAGAAAACATGTTGATCCGGTCCTAATAGTGTGTGCTATTCTCATTCCCCATGGGTTTATTGAAGGGGGGGACTGGGGAGTGATTGAGCAGTGTAGCAGCAGAGCACTGCTGCAAATGGAATTCCCACCCTCCCTGTGAGTTTGGTGGGTCCCTCCTTGTCCCTAATTTTGAACCAGTCAATATGATCACTAGATCTGAAAAATGAAACTAGAGACAGGCAAAGGGGATTTCTGTATAAATCCGAAGAAAATCCTAGGTTTGTAGAAAATCTGAAATTTAAAACTCCTCAAATAATAGAAACAATACCTGTAGTTTTAAGAAAAGATGCCTACTGAGGTCTCAGTGTACATTTTGTGAATTGCTAGGCAACCACAACAATGCTTCTTGGTCTTCCAAGCCTTGTTTTCTGTAAAGCAAATCCATGGTGAGGGAAGCAGTAGTGGACTGGAATGCAAAAATAGCACTTGAAAAACTCCTGCTCCCTTCCTTGCCATGTACTTTGATGGAGCAAGACTTGCCAGTTGTGGCAGCTTCAGTGATTCCCAGGTTTAGTGGCACAGTGCAACTTTTGCAATTTGGCTAGACTTTTCTTGGGAGATACTGCCAGAGGGAGAAAGGAGGGAAAGCTGAAGACTCAGAGTATTGTAGCTAGTGGGTAGAAAGGAGAGAAGAAATTAGGAAAAGGGTAAGGCTATGGAGGCTGCTGGGGAGGGGGGAAAGTACAGGAGGGGGGTATAGAAGAAAAAATCAGATGCCCTTGAAAACCTCTTGCTGGTCCCCACTAATTCTCAACATGGCCTCAGTTGTGGATGTGTCACATTGAGGGCATGGATGGAGATTGGTTATTTTTCTATAGACCTGGGGTACTACAAAGGTTTGCACAAAAAAGTGAAAAGTTAGGGAAATGGAGGGGAATTTAGTCTGCACAGAGGAATGTAGCCTACACTTGTGCAGACAATGTAAGGTACTGTGAATGGTGGGGGTAGGGCAGCTAGATTGAGCAAGTGGACGAGTGGGCAAAAATGTGGTCCAAAAGGGAGTACCACTGCCACAAGACTCCTCCCCCTGAGCACTGTCACGAGGGGGTGGGAGTGGGAGCCCAAGCTGACACCACATGAGCCTGGCTGCTGATGGCACTGAAGACAGGAGCTGTTCCCCAGCTTCTTTGCTATCACTGGAACTGTGTGAGGTAAGTAGGTATAGTGATGGAGCTGCAGGGCAGAGGGCTCGTCAGAAAGTGGACAGTCTAGACAACAAGCAAAAATGAGGATCTCAGAAATTAAGTAGGGCTGATACGGAGGCAGGCAATGGCAAACCACCTCCAAATGTCTCTTGCCTTGAAAACTCTACAAGATAGTCATAGGTTAGCTGTGACCTGATGGCTGGCAGGCAGGCAGAGAGAGAAAAAGAGAGAAAGAAAGAAAGAAAGAAAGAAAGAAAGAAAGAAAGAAAGAAAGAAAGAAAGAAAGAAAGAAAGAAAGAAAGAAAGAAAGAAAGAAAGAAAGAAATATCTGCCCTGCACAACAAATAGGCTATGTATACTACTGTTAAGATCATTTATTAATGGGGTCACCATAAGTTGGAAACAACTTAACCACACTTAACACAAACACACATACAAGTTTTTTACTGCATGAGTCTCCTATGGACCCAATTTATTATTAATTTCACAGGAAGTGTTTCAGGTTTATATAACTGAGAACTAAAATATAGCTGTTTTTAAAGTCCTTGCTGATAAAACTAAATTTAACTTCCAAATTCATACAACAATCAACAAATTGTATGTTCAATATACAACATTTATATTCTAAAAATTCTGGACATCAACCGTAGAAATGACTTAAACATCAAGCTCCCCTATAAAATTATTATTTTCTTTACAACAAGAAAATGAAAATTCACATTTCAGAGAATGATGTAATTGTTCTTTATGTGCTTCACTAATTGCATCATCAGAACAAGAACAGATGTGCTGATCACAAAGATCAGGATGGTTAAAGAAGAAGGTCAACAATGGCACTGTTTCTCTGCCAACTAAGACCCCAGAGCAAGTGATCACAGTTGTTGTGCTGTTCTCAACCAGATGTTTTAATGGCTTAAGATCAGTGGGGCATAAGGAGATCAGCCAAACCTCCAACCCCTAGAGCAAGGTTGTGCAAAGCAAACCAGATCAGATCTTTATTATGCTGTTCCATAAATAAAGAAGGGCCATCATGCAGATGAGAAAGCAAGGCAAATATTTGGTTATGTAGAAATACAGTGTAGTATTAATTGGACCACTTAAATAATTATTCTACAGTTACAGTTTTAAAGTTGCCTAGATATATTCCTGTGCACCAAATTGAAAAGCAACAGTCCCTTCCTAAGCAGAGTTACACTGTCCTAAACTCACTAACCCTAGTGGACTACAGAAGAGTATAACTGTTTAGAATTGCATCAGTTCATTATGCACTGAATGAAGATGCAAATAATTTTGCCATAGTAGAAGTCACCAATTCTTGTGGAGAAAGAGTTAGGAAAGCTAAAGCTAAGTATGAGCTTAGCCTAGCCAAAGATGCTAAAAACAACATAAAAAGGGTTCTTTTCTTACGTTCAGAGTAAAAAAAAAAAGACCAAAGACATGGTAGGCCCATTGTGAGGGCAGGAAAGTGAAATTGTAACAGGTGATGAAGAGAGGACAGAATTGCTTAATTCCTACTTTCTCTCAGTCTACTCTTCTGAGGGAAACAGTGCTCAACATAGCAAAAACAGAACATATAATGAGGGTACGGAGTTCCAATCTAGGATCAGCATAGGGGTGGTACATAAACACATAGTTTCTTTAAATGAAACCAAGTCCTCCCCATCTTCAAGCAGG
The DNA here is from genome assembly GCF_032191835.1 of Heteronotia binoei. Taxonomy (NCBI): domain Eukaryota; kingdom Metazoa; phylum Chordata; class Lepidosauria; order Squamata; family Gekkonidae; genus Heteronotia; species Heteronotia binoei. The sequence goes on from NC_083230.1 coordinate 73,389,855, forward strand.
GGGAAAAGGAGGATCCAGGTAACTACCGACCCATCAGCTTAATGTCCATACCTGGAAAAGTTTTAGAACAAATCATCAAACAGTCAGTCCTGGAACATTTAGAAGGCTGGCTGTGATTACTAAGAGCCAGCATGCGTTTCTCAAGAACAAGTCATGTTAGACTAGCCTGATCTCTTTTTTTGAGAAAGTGACTACCTTGCTGGATCAGGGGAATGCTGTAGACACAGTTTATTTTTATTTCAGTAAGACTTTTGATAAGGTTCCACATACTATTCTTGTTGACAAGTTGGTAAAATGTGGTTTGGTTCCTGTTACCATTAGGTGGATCTGTAACTGGTTGACAGATCGCACCCAAAGAGTGCTTTTGACTGGTTCCTCAAACTCTTGGAGAGGAGTGACAAGTGGAGTGCCTCAAGGATCGGTTATGGGACCTATTTTGTTCAACATCTTTATAAATGATTTGGATGAAGGAATAGAGGGAATGCTTATTAATTATGCAGATGATACTAAATTGGGAGGGGTTGGAAATATAGTAGAAGACAGAGTGAGGATACAGGATGATCATGTCAGGCTGGAACACTAAGCTAAAACCAATAAAATGAATTTTAAGAGGGATAAATGTAAAGTTCTACAATTAGATAAGAAAAATCCCTTGCATGGTTATAGAATAGGGGAGACTTGTCTTAGCAGTAGTGTGTGCAAAAAGGATTTAGAGGTCTTAGTGGACCATACACTGAACATGAGTCAACAGTGTGATGCAATGGCTAAAAAGTCAAATGAAATATTGGGCTGTATTAACAGAGGTATAATGTCCAGATCACATAAAGTGATGGCATCACTTTACTCTGCTCTGGTAAGACCTCACCTGGAGTATTGTGTTCAGTTTTGCACACCATACTTTAAGGAGAGCAACAAAGATGGTGAGAGGTCTGGAGACCAAGTCTTATGAGGAAAGGTTGAAGGAGTTGGCCACGTTCAGCCTGGAGAGGAGGTGGCTGAGAGGTGATATGATCACCAAGTACTTGAAGGGCTGTCATATAGAGGATGGTGCTGAATTGTTTTCTGTGGCCCCAGAAGGTAGGAGCAGAACCAATGGGTTGAAATTAAATCAAAAGAGTTTCCGGCTCAACATTAGGAAGAACTTCCTGACAGAGCGATTCCTCAGTGGAACAGGCTTCCTTGGAGGTGGTGGGCTCTGCTTCCTTGGAAGTTTTTAAACAGAGGCTGGATGGCCATCTGACAGCAATGTGGATCCTGTGAATTGGGGGGGGGGGGGGGTATTTGTGAGTTTCCTTCATTGTGCAGGGAGTTGGACTAGATGACCCTGGAGGTCCCTTCCAACTCTATGATTCTAAGTATTCCATTTTTGATGCATTTTAAAGTGGGGGCAATGATTAGAAATGAAATTCGGTAGGTAAAATGTTTTATTAACTTAAATATTAAGGCTAAATCCTGCTGGCTGGAGGAAATGCTTATTTTCCTCTCCACTTCCTATCAATCTCAGCAGGGCATAATCAAGCAGGGCATGCTCTTGAACTCTTGACTTATGGCATGAATTGGAAGTAATGTTAGAATTCAACTTGGTGGAATATCCTGCAACCCTTTGAACCACTATAACATTTTTTTGCTTCATCTGTAATACTGCGGATGTAATATTCATATTACTTGCATCTCAGCATGGAAAAAATTGCACAACAGCTGCATTTGGTGCAGAAGTCTATATATTTGGAATATTACAGCCCAGGATATAAGTGTTTCATTTCATTAACATTGTGTGTAATGGGTTGAATTACCCTGGCTGCTAAAAGGTTAGGCCCTCGGAGAGAAGCAGACAAGGACCTAATTAAGCCTATGTGCTGAACAAGCCATCTAGTAAGGCTGGCCCAGAGGCTAAGTACAGAATTAACTAAGTATGGAGAGGTAACACGAAAGGGTATAGTAAAAGGTACAGAAACTATAATTGCCATTACCAGCTGTGAGCCAATGTTTTCCACTCAAGTAGGACACAGTTGATCTGTCCTCTGTTGAGATTCAGCAAGGCAATTTTTCCTACTCCCCCCCCCCACACACACACCACTTCTGAGCTCTCCTGGACAATGCTAGTTAACAGAGAGATTTTGTTAAATTATATGACCCATGTGTTCCTTGATTGTTCATGTCCCACTCATTCTAGCACTCTGGAGCTTTGATTTTTCGCCCACCTTTTCTTGTTCATACGTTTGGCTATTTTGATAACCTTTGCACAATTAAATACTTATAAGTATTCCCATTAAACAAAGAATTCACTTCAGGGTATTTTTTGCCATATAAAGTGGGGGAGGAATTTCCACCCAATAAAATCAGAGTTGTTGTTTTATTCATACTGTTTTTATTGCATTTTGTATAATGATTTTATTTATACAATCATTATACAAAACATTTATTTATTGATTCTGCAAGGGAGAAAGACAGCTAGTAAACATTTAAACAAATAAAAATAAAGTTCCTCTCCCCAGTAAAGTTCCCTTTTCCCTTCTACTTCAACCAGATAACTGGGATAGTTTAAGGTGTTCTGGCATATCACAACATGCCTCAGGGGCCTAGTGAAAGCTGCACAAATCTGGGAAATGATATGCCTCTTCTGTGACATCAGTGGCTGGGCAAAAGATAAACCACAATGCACATGCCAGTGTCAGTACTTGAGGGGCTCACACCCAGTCTTCTTGGTGGTAGCATGGTCTGCAGGGTGACAAGCCTCCAAACACAACAAACATGTTGGCCAGGCAAAAGCTCAGCTACAGTAGCATCGCTTTGGGCTAGTTTGCAGGTTTGGGTTGAAAAATACCTGGAGACTTTGTAGGTAGGTCTGGGAGAGGGTGGGGTTTGGGAGGGGAGGGGAGGGGGCCTCAGCATGATACAATGCCATAGAGTCCACCCTTCCAAGCAGTCATTTTGTTTTCCAGGGGAGCTGATCTCTGCCAGTTGTAAAAGTGGGAGATCTCCAAGCCCCACCTGGAGGCTGTGTAACCACAAAAGAGAATCATGGCAAACCAAGATGAGGTAGTCCAAAGCCAAAGCTACCGTGAAGTCCAGCCTCTACCAAAAATAATACAAAATTAGTCCAGAATGAAGAAATAATTCTTATATTAAATTCTGACAAGTATAAGACTTTTTGTGCAATATAAGGAACGGTTACACCAGAGCACCAGTCCCTCTCTGTCTCACAATGAAAAGTTGTAGCTCCCTTGTGACGTTCCAGTGAAATTGATTAGTGTTCAGCCCATTCAATATCTTCAAACATGTACAGCCTGCAATTCATTAGGCTGTGCAGCCAGTCACTCCGTAGTGCAACAGGTTTGTACTAATTTCCCTGTTTCGCTTTTAGCTTCTTCAAGAGGCAGTGGAGAGATGCTGCCGAGCCGTCCTTCTGGAGGTGTGGAAATGGCTGCCCCACCTCCAGTCCAGGTAGGGGAGATGAGTGGGGGACAGGCTGGGTTCCCCCACCCTTTCTCAGGGAAGCTTTTGCTCCTGCAGTTTCTTAATCTAAGTTACAGGTGACAGCCCAGCAGACTGAGTCTTTCAAAGCCTCTCTCCAAGATTGAACAAACACCTTGCAGGGCTTCCAAAAATTGAGACAAGAAGCTCTGGTGGCCTGAGGGTCAGTTAGTAATTTTTGGAAACCTTACAAGGTGTTTGTTCAATCCTGGAAAGAGGCTTTGAAAGACTGGAACGTTCCCATGGGAGCTACAACTTTTCATTGTGAGGCAGAGAGGGACTGGTGCTCTGGTGTAACCGTTCCTTATATTGCACAAAAAGTCTTATACTTGTCAAAATTTAATATATGAATTATTTCTTCATTCTGGACTAATTTTGTATTATTTTTGGTAGAGGCTGGACTTCACGGTAGCTTTGGCTTTGGACTACCTCACCTGGAGACTGGCAACGCTACTTAGGGCCCAGCTAAAAGTAGCATGGATCTGTGAGCTGAAGACAAACATATGCCATGCCCATAACCTTCTTCTCTCTGCCTGAAGCCAAAGTCAATCCAAGCCCCAGCTTGATGTCAACACTCCCTGAACTGTGACATTCTATTAAGCATCTGTCTGGAGCAGCTTGGGTGGGGAACTGATCCAGCCTGAAGGCATATCTGCACCCCCTCCTCAGAAAACTAAAAATTCCATTTTTACTATGTTTGGTTCCCCCAAATGTGTTGTTCAGAATAATGCATACAGGACTGAGATGCCTGGCAAGAGAAACATTGGATATAAAGCAGATATTCTTTTATATTCTCTGGCTGGTTTAAATCACCACTCAGACATCTGACAAAGGGAGCTTATACTTTTGAAAGCTTACACCCTGAACATCTTGTTGGTTCTAAAGTGCTGCTGACAAGGCTACCCTGTGAAACACTGAGACCCAAATTTCACTGAGTTTCTCTGGGCCAGTCATTCTCCCTATGTCTCAGAGTTGTTGTGAGCATGGCCATCCCTATACTATCCAGCACCCTAGGCAAGGCTAACTTCTGGAACACACCCCACCCCCAGCAATGATAACCAATTTTCAAAAACAGATGAATTGTGGGAAAAGTGAAAAGCATGTGCTGAGGCTTATTCAGTTTAGAGAGCACCATCTCTACTTGCAGAATCCCCATCCTGCCTGGAGACCCCCGAAGAACAGAAGGGTGTGTGCTTTATTTCTTTCTGAGCAAAACATGTCAAATTGCTGTGCCTCTCTCTCTCTCTCTCTGCACAGCTGGCTGCAATCTGGCTGTGGAGACAGCAAAGAAGAAGCCGCTGCACCTCCACAGCTCAGGCCAGCACATTCCCTATCAGTGAGAGGAGGAGGCTGAGCGCACAGGTTTTCAGGATGGGGGGAGAGATGCACTGCCAGAGCTGGGCTGCTGATAGGCCAAAGTCTACCCTGCATCCTTCATACCTGCTGAAGCCTGCTGGGGGGGGATGCTTGTGGGGGGGTGCTCTAGAGATCCTCCCCAGCATCAGGGGAGCAGGCAGGTGAGTGGGGGCCTCTTTCCTGCCCATCCCATCTCCCCCCTGCCCTGCTGCTGACTCATGAGGTGGACCAAGTTGCAGGAGGGGTCAGCTGAGTGCAGAGAGGGAACTGTATGGCTTGCATGTGCACACACACACACACACACAAGGGGAAGGAGGAAGCAGAGATCATTCCTCCTCCTCCCCCCTCCACTGGAATCTGGCCTGCCACTGCAAGGCCACTGTCCTTGGAGTGCAGCCCAGCAAGACATGGAGGAACTGGGGCTCTCTCTAGGCACTTGGCTGGGGCTTGGAGGAGGGGGGCTGGTGGCTGGGCTGGCAGCACCTCCCCCACATTGCCCATTGCAGCAGTCTGCCCATGGGAACACCAAGCCAGGGGAGGCAGTGGGCAGGAGTATCACATGTGCAGGGCTCTGTGGAACTACAAGTCCCAGCATGCCTTGTGGATTGGGGAGCCCAGGTGGCTCCCAAAGATCCCAATGCACTTTGCAAGCACTCCAGAGGACTCTGCAAGAGCTGCTGCATCCCCACCAGCCCCTCTAGCCTGGCGCTTGTTGGAGAGCCCACAACCCCTGGGGGCCCATCTGCCTTCTCCTCCACTGTTGGGCCAGCAAGAGCCCAAAGGGCACCCAATCAACTGGGCCAACTCCAGCTTCAGCTGGGCATGGAGGACAAGGAGGAAGAGAAAAGTGGCAAGTTTAGCCAGCACCATCTGCCCAGGAAGCGCTGCAGCAGCTGTTCAGCCCTGGGGTGCAGGAGGATGGAGCAGTGCCGCTGTCTGTCCATAGTGCCCAGGCTCTTCTCTTTCCCCAGCTTGCCAGGCAGTAAGGAGGAGCACTGGAGCGAAACCGAGGCCTGAGGGGCAGGCTGGCGGCGCACACATAGGCTAGGCAGAGGCAGGCTGGTGTGGCTCCTTTTATTGCATCACTGGCTCTGGAACCCTGTGGCCCTCCAGGGCAAAAAGCCAAGTCACATGGGGGGTGCCCAATTTGGCACCTAAAGACAAGTGCCCTAGGCAATTGCCTATTTTGCCTAGTGGCAAGGCCAGTCCTGGTTGTGAAGATAAAACAGAGAAGGGGAGAATCATGTACTCCACCTTGAACTCCTTAGAAGGGTGGGATAAATATGTTATTGAAAATATTCCTATTGATGCCTTATTATTTAATTTAAAGTTTTATTTTAAAGTTTTAGCTGAAGGTTAATAGTAATTTTTGTGGCTTTAAAGTGCAGCTTTGAGTTCATTCCCTGCCCACTCATGATTTTTTTTTTAAACCCACTGACTTACTTTCAAGCAATATGCCCAAGATTGGTCTGCAAAGGGCTGAGGTGCCTTTGGCTTCTTCTGATTCCAGTCCAGATATATTGGCAGCTTCTCTCTTTGGTAGAGTCCCATGAGAATGTGAGTTCAAAGATACCACCTTCAAAAGACTTACATGTATAGTCCTACCACAGACATTTAAAAGAACATCAGTTCAGTCCTTCCAATTATCAGACAAAATGCTCAGAGAAGCACTGTGGTTAGGTGCCTGTAAAAGTGCACGTACAATTAAGGATGCCTATCTGTATTTTCTTCAATTAAGCATTTAAAGCAAAGTTTATAGCAAATTGTTGTCTGATTTGGGGAGGGGGAAGAGGGAAATTATCATTTATTTATACATGCTTTGTGCTTTCCAAGAGAAAACTAGCTCAAAGCTAGCTAGATGAGGCTAAAGCACCATGTAGTTTTAAAGATTGCACAGAAAGTTAACCAAGTCCTTTGACTGTCACAAAAATATTCAAACTGGGAATGAAATTATAACAATACCTGTGCACCCCAATCTTACACATGTTTGCTTAGAAGTAAGTCCCACTGAGTGCAGCCTTAAACAATAATGTTCAAATAGTATTTAACTTTCTGTTGTCATAAATAAGGAACAACTAGCAGACTTTATTACTTCATTTGTCTTCAACTGTATTCTTCCAGACCCATGGTAGAAAAAACCATTTGATTTGCTCACTGCAGATCAAAAGCAAATATTTTCCATTTTGAAGTGAAACAAGCAAACTGCCCATCAGGGTAATAATAGTAAAAAAATCTTATGTTTCTAGACTGAAGATAAGAAAACCACATTCTGTTTTCATTTTAACACACATTTAATTTGTTTCAATTTTTCCCCAATCAGTATTGTGTTTGACATGATTACTAAACGTTCGTCATGAGCACAGTCAAGCCCTGCAGATGTACTAGATAAGCTAAAAGTGCAGTTGGTTGCATTATTTTATTTCTGTAGAAATAAGAAATGATATGTTTTACTTTTCAGCATGCTAAAAATGAATAAAATTAAGTGCAGAACAGCACAAAAGAATTTTTAAAATGTTTTCTTTATAATGATTTCATACATATCTATTCTTGAGAAAAGCTATATGTGTCTTTATTCTATTACTATGTTAATCTTATTACAAAATACTTATTTAGCATTATTTATCATAATAAAATGTTATCTAAAGCTTTGTATTGTTGCTTTCTGAAATAAATTACAGGGAAAATATGTTTCTTCAAAGACTTTCTCACAAGGTTGTTCTGTACTTTTACATATTGATCTAAATTATGGAAAGACCTTGAAAAGAATCTAATCTTATGGGGGGGGGGGGGAAACTACACATTCAATTGATTTAACAGTAAACAGGCAGAAAAAGGAGCCCTTTCACTCAAAGCAAGGACTTTTGAAACACCTTGCTATTTGAAAACTACAATATATTTTTCCTATATCCTTGCATCAGAGGATCACCAGCTTGAAGGCACAGAACTTCAGTCAGTTGATGTTCCTCTAAGCCACACAATGCCACAAATTCCTTAGTTTGGTCTCCTCATCTGAACAGACTCATGTCTGAAATATTTGAGCCATGATGAACTCCTGTAGCTCCATACTTTGTAACAGATTTTAGATGGTGGCCCTCAGTTTAGAGATTTTTTTTTTTTTTTAAACCCATCTTGGAGGTCCAAAACTGTAGGTGACTTTGGGACAAAAACTGCACTGAAGTGGAGCAGAATCATTTGATCGCAGCTAATGTATTATTTTCTAGTAAGTTACCATCTTTTTGGTAACATTAATCATGGCCAATGGCCATGTCAAGACTGTGACGTCTATTTGATCTGACCCTTTGTCTGTCCAGCTAAGACTCTGCCATGAAAAGGCCTTCTGGCCTCAGCCTTTTCATAAGTCTTGAGCCCAAAATCAGGCTCTATGGCCTAGGGTGTGCAGATCATTGGCAGGTGGGGAGGGTCCCTTTAAGATCCAGGTTGCTAGGCAAAGTGCCATTGACTCTCTTCACCTGCAGAGATATATTATCTGGGCCTTTGTGGAATTGGTAAAGTGTTACACCTGGCCTTAATTGCTTTGACAGCTTGTGATCTAATGGAGCTTTCAAAAGGTAAGATCTGTCAAATCATCTCTTAATTAGACCTCAGTTCCCATTGGTAGTGGTCCTGTGGCGCAGAGTGGTAGTACTGTGCAGTACTGTGGTCTGAACTCTCTGCTCATGACCTGAGTTCGATTCCGGCAAAAGCTGGATTCAGGTAGCCAGCCCAAGATTGACTCAGCCTTCCATCCTTCTGAGGTCAGTAAAATGAGTACCCAGCTTGCTGGGGGGAAAGTGTAAATGACTGGGGAAGGCAATGGCAAAACCACCCCGTAAAAAGTCTACCGTGAAAACGTTGTGAAAGTAATGTCATGCCAGAGTCAGAAACAACTGGTGCTTGCACAGGGGACCTTTACTTTCCCTTCCCATTGGTAGTCCAGAATACCTATGGAGGCCAGGGTACCATCGGAAGGTTTGAGTGTGGAGTGGAGTGATAGGCCTGCTGCCCTGCCACTCCCTCTGGCCATTCTTCCAGGATGATGAAGTTCTGTCGGCTGAAGAGTTAAGGCTATTATTCCACATGGTAATGTACTGCCTGTTCAGGTAATATTAATTAGTATTTATGTGATATTTTTATTTTCTGAATTGCACTGCCTTAATGTTTATTTTTAAACCTTTGACTGCTTTTTGTTATTTAATAAAAAGCCTTAACCTTTCGCTAGTGCTGTTTCTGTGTGCTGTGCATTAGAGTACTTTAGGGATTCAGTGACCTTAGATCATGGCTACATTTCTGTCTAACCAGCTTTGGGTGTGGTTGCAGCCTGCAATTGGTCTTCCTTGCAAGGCTAATGCTTTTAACTCTAGCGCAGCCAGGTGGGTTTCTCCTTTCCCCCTCCTGAGTGCTAGCTGTAAAGGAGTGGTGGCAGACTACCAAAGGCTGTGTGTTACACCAGCTTGTGTTTCCCCAAATAGCTCCCTGACTGGGCTGGGTGTTGAAGGCTGGAAGCACAGGGAGCTAGGAAACAGATAAGTACCCCTTCCATGACTTCCCAGCACGGAGGTGCCTAAAAGGCAACCCTGTCAAAGTGCATAAACATAAAGGGGATGCTGGAGTGAGTCATGACAGACTTACATCCTTGTCAAACTTCCTTATGAAATTAACATTCTGTGCTGCATCCAACATGACTCCTAGGTTCCTTCTGTTATATAGGTGAGCATTAGGAAGTTATTTGAGAGTTCAACATGGACATGAGTTTCCTGGCACAGTATAGTAGGAAAGGCATCTCTCTCTCCTGACACCTTAATCAGAATGTCATCAGGGTAGGATTAAACTATGGAGATTCAACTGATGACCTTAATTTTGGTCAACCTTAATTGTACTTCCTCAGATAGTGGTGGAGTCTAGAAAATCCTGGTAGACAACAACAACAACAACAACTATTGAAGATGGGGTAGACTCAGCAATCACAGATCGAACCTGTTTTTCTTTCCTCTCCACCAGCAGTCCTTTCCAACCCATGGAGGATACATGGGTCTGTACGGCTGCAAGGAGAATGGAGAAGGGAGTGAAACTACTCCCTCTACTATCAACACAGTTCCACCTCTTTTCTCTCCTCTCTGTAGCCCCCTGACCAGGCAGATTCTGTGACCCTGAGAATCAACCTTTCCTGAGGTCAGAAGTAGGGGTGTGAATTCAATTCAGCCGAACAGAATACATCCCAGTACCACACACAGGACCCTTAGTTCAAATCTGAAAATCTCTCTGAATTACAAACCTAGGGGGTGCTTTCTGCAAGGACCACAGCACAGAAACAGTGCACTGGAACTAAACAGCAGAGCTCTGTGCCAACCTAACAGTGACCAGCCCAGTGGCACAACCCTACCAACTACCGCCCAGCAGCTGAACCCAGAGTACTTGGGGCCTGGGTATACCAAAAGATGAATGAACACAGATATGAAATCAAGATTCACAAAGCTAAAATGGAACCTTGTGTCACTCCATAATGTCATCCAGAATGCACAGACCACATAGAATGTGATTCAATGAAATCAAACATTACATTACCCCAAATATTTCAGCAACAATATCCATAATCTAAAGGAATATTGATACAATCTCATATTTAACAATATTTTATATAAATTAATATAAAATATTTTAAAATAATATAGTACTAGCATGTGATCTTAGAAGCATTCCAAATTACTGGCCAAATCTTTACTTGAGGTCTGTGAACACAGTGCCCATTGATGGACTTACTTTTAAAAAAAATAAAATAAAACAGTTTTATGGGACAGGTTACTAGCACTAGGCACGTGTCACATTGTACAGTGTAATGTGAATGAGGAAAAGTTCAGGGTCACATTGTACAAAATACTAGAACTCCCTCACTCAAAATATTAGAACTCAAGGGCATCCAATGAAGCTGATGGGCCCTACTTCCACCTGGAGCATTGGATGACATACTTTACACAGAGAGTGATTAAAATGTGAAATTCACTGCCAGAGGAGTGATGGCCATTACAACAGACAGCTTTAAAAGGGGATTAGATAGATTCATGGAGGATAGGTCTATCAGTGACTACTAGCCATGGTGACTGAGGGGAATCTCCACATTCGGAGGCAATAAACCTCTGAATTCCAGAGCCAGGAGTCAACATCATGAGGAGGACTCAAGCCTCTGTGCCCTATTGGCCCTGCTAAGGAGGTGGTTGGCCACTGTGTGAGATAGAAAATAGAACAGATGAACTACTAGTCTGTTCCAGCAGGGCAGGGGTGTAGACTTTCCAATTTCCTGTGGGGGGGGGGGGCTGCGGCTGAGCCAGAGGCATTGCTGTGCCCTTAAAAGAATTGGGATCCAATAACATCATAGGGAGGAGGTAGTGACATCACAGGGAGGGGCCTCCATTACACTACCTATTGAGGTGGGGCCATGGGGGATTTAGAGAGAAGCTCCCTCCCTAACAATGTCCCTGAGCTGGGCCAAACCCAGGAATAGGTGGGAGTTGGCCAGTGGTTATAGTGGTATTTCAGCAGTCTGCTGTGTCCTGTTTTTTGTAATTTGCTTTTAGAATACTCACTTTAAGATCTGCAAATATGCATATCATGTTCATAAGATAAACCAGCCCCGGTGATAGGGGTTCTGCTGAAGCACACACAGCATGATGATGTCACCCGGAAGTGACATCATCATGACAGCTTTGCTTTGCGCAAGTGTCAGAGTGCTTTGCTCAGAGCTGAGAAAGAACACTTGGCCTGCCCCTTGCACAGCCCTCTCCCATTTCAGAGGAAATTGGGCAAGGGCCGCGTCCTTTTTTTGCTCTGAGCAATTGGAGCGAAGAAAGAACCACATGGAGTATCAGGGGCAGCATGAGCAGGGGCGGGAAGGGGGTGCTCTAGGTAGCCGTCTACTTCACCTACTCCCACGCTCTGGCCCTGGGGTAAACTATTTGTCAAAAGGCAATACAGAAAAGCCTTTAAGGGAACATTTTAAAAAGTTTTTCTGGACATTCATTTCAAGGTGTCTTGTTTCTGTCTTATTCATAAGGGTAACATTGTACTGAAATGTATGGCATCATAGATACCTTCATTTGGTAAATGCATGGCTGGAGTCTCTGAGCTAGGACAGAACAGAAAACAGTTGCTGTGCCCTCAGAGCAACTGTGCAATAAAACAGCTACTTTGTGGTCTCCATTGAGTGTTCTGGAAGGTTGAAGTGTTCTCCTACAGGTTTCTTAGTCTTGTGATTCTTGATGTCAGATTTGTGTCCAGGGTCCTGGAGGACTTTTTCTGCCATCTATGCCTGAAGGAGTACTTCCAACATATGCAAGAACAGAAGAACACTTCAACCTTCCAGGACACTCAGTGTGGGACCTCAAAGTAGCTGCTTTGTTGCAAAGGAACTTCATAAATAGATGGGAATGGGAGATTGCGGAATTGCATGCTATGACAACACTCAGAACAATGGAACACCCAGGACTTAACAGAGATATAGGCTTCTTCTCTCACTATACATGCTAAGTTACTCAGTTCTCACTTATACCCAGAAATCAAACTATTCCAAATGGACTCTAACTTAGTTCTCACGTTGTTAATTGCTTTATTATCTGTATATCAATTTACTGCAATTTTTACATCTTACCAAATGTGTTATTTCAATCTTAACTGTATTTATTGCTCAGTTACTTAGACATTTTGACTCCAATTAGCTCTTCTTGGCAATTTAAACCCCCCTTACCTATATGTAATATTTGAAGAAATCTATTTCAATTAACCTTAGAGAGTGAATATACTAAGTCTTTCTTGCTTATTTCCATAATGGAACTTTACTTGACTCGTAGGTACCACTGAACTCGAACCTTGTTCCCACATCTGCTTAACTCTTGTATTTGCATGCTAATTTACTGCCATTCACAAATCTTTCTCACATCCAATCTCAACTATAATCACCTAGAATTTATGCATCTTGACTCTAAATTCTGTTTCAACTGTATCTGAAGAAGTGTGCTTGCCCGCAAAAGCTTATACCCAGAGTAAAACTTCGTTGGTCTTAAAAGTGCCGCTGGACTCAAACTTTATTGTTTCAGAGCAACATGGCTACCCACCTGGATCTAAGTGAAACAGTGTGCATGCACACAAAAGCTTATACCTAGAATTAAACTTGGTGGTCTTAAAGATGCCAATGGACTCAAACTTTGTTCTGCTGCTTCAGACCAACATGGCTACCCTACCTGAATGCATTGGTTAGTTCATTGCCCCTTTGAAGGTAACAGCAAAATGAAGAGCATGAACATGCACAGAGTGCACATTCCTTGGTTATGTTGTCTTAGGACTTCACACAGGGCAAAAGGAAATTTTCAAAGGCCTCTGCTCTTCATGTCCTCAGCACCCAATCTCACTTTCCCCCCAAATGTAAATTGGAGCCAAGCACGTATGCTGATCCCAACAAAGTATATTGAGCCTGGAATAAACTGACTTGGCCACTTGAAGCACGGACCTAGACTCTATTCCACCTGGAGCACCTTGAAGTGTAGCCCTACTTCTATCTGGAGCACTAGATGTGACAGTTATGAAAAGATCTGCTATTCTCCCCATTATTAACATGATAACATAATATTAATAGCACCTGTATTGGTTTTACTGTTAATAGTTGTTTTAGTGTTTAAATGTTATTGGTTTTCCCAATTGGCTTTGTTAAGCTGCCCTGAGCTTGCTTTGGTGGGGAGGGCGGGGTATAAACTGAATGAATTAACGAATGCCTTGCAGTCTGACTGTTGCCACATTGAAAGTGGATGCAGTCAGCCAGGATTAAGGACTGTACTTACTTTTCCAACAGACACCAAAAATATTTAAGAATTGATATGTGCTGGATATGAAAGCCTTAGTTATTAACAGGGCTTTTTTGTAGCAGGAATTTCTTTGCATATTAGGCCACACACCCCTGTACACACTCTGTACTAAGAGCCCTGTAAGCTCTTGGAGGATTGCCTATATCAGGGATGTTTGGCAAATATGCAAAGAAGTTTCTACAGAGTTATTAATATAGAGAGTCCAACGATATAGCTGAAAACTTTCACAGATCACAATTACCTTTTACAATATCAAGTGTCCTTCAGCCCTCTAGGCCGGCCGGATAGTGCCTCTCCCCAAAATACCCCCCAAGTTTCAAAAAGATTGGACCAGGGGGTCTAATTCTATGAGCCCCAAAAGAAGGTGCCCCTATCCTTCATTATTTCCTATGGAAGGAAGGCATTGAAAAGGTGTGTCGTCCCTTTAAATGTGATGGCCAGAACTCCCTTTGGAGTTCAATTATGCTTGTTGCAGCCTTGATCTTGGCTCCACCCCTAATGTCTCCTGGCTCCACACCCAAAGTCCCCTGACTCCACCCCCAAAGTCCCCAGATATTTCTTGAATTGGACTTGGCAACCCTAAGCTGAAGACAGTTTTACTTAGGACTACATTTTAATTAATTTAGCTTTTATTACTAGCAGTTCTATTTGGCGTTTTCGAACTGTGACTTTTATGGGTTTTATAATAGAATTGCCACCTCTGGGTTGAGAAATACCTGGAGATTTTGGGGGTGGAGTCTGGGCAGGGGAGGGGCTTGAGCCTCTCCCAGATTTTTCCTGGGGGGAAACTGAGCCTTCCCTGGGCAACCAATACAGGGCTTGGGGATTCAGGCCTCCCCCAGGCAACCAGACCTCAGCATTATATAATGCCATAGAGTCTACCCTCCAAAGCAGCAGTTTTCTCCAGGAGAACTAGAGGGTCACCGTGTTAGTCTGAAGCAGTAGAACATACCTTGAATAAACTTTTGTTGGTCTTAAAGGTGCCACTGGACTCAATATTTGTTCTCCAGAAGAACTGATCTTGATCAATTGTAATAGTGATCGATCTCCAGGTGTCACCTAGTACTACCTGGTAATCCTATTTTATAGTCATTGTTTTAACTATGTTTTATAATTTTTATTTCTAACACAAGCCACCTTGAGTTCTGCAAGAGAGAAAGGTGATAATAAATGTTCTAAATAAATTGGAGAAAATACTACCACCCAAATTGAACAAGATTCTAATGTAAGTCACTCAAATGCATTACCACATTCTCTGTTTCCTCCAATTTCTAAGCAGCTGTGGAAATATGATAATACTGCTGCACAGAACGGCCAAAGTCTACAGATGTGTCAGATGTTGCCCTCCATCTGATGAAATTGTAAATAGCTGGCATACTAGAAATGGTTATTTGAAATCACTGAGGCTGACAAAAAAAAAAGCATACCACTCTAATGAGTATACTTTCTTTCCATAATTCATCTCATATTGTTTTAAAATATTAACTTAGGGCAAAACTGAATATAATGTGTACAATTTGCTCCCCATGTGTGCTGGAGATCAGGGGAGCTGTTCTTATCTCCACCTATCTCAGATCATGCAGACAAATCAGGGATCTCAGCTGGGAAACTGACTGCTCAAAATAGCCTAAGCATATTAGGTTATACGTGCATAAACTTTGTTTAAATATTATGTTCCTCCTATGGAGTTGAACAGAAAGCACACTTAGAGGGCAGGGACATATGGCACAATGGTATCACTGATCTTCACCCCATGTAGGAGTATAATCTACATTCCAATTGATCCAGCCCTCAATTTCAGTCTGAAGATCTTCACATCATTTTTAAAAGCAAGATAAATATTATTTTCCAACAAGACCTGCCATGCTTGCCTTATTTAACTGAACAGAATAATAATATATAATTCAGGCAAACAGAATTATTCCCAGTATGGTGTAGTGTTTAAGTGTGCGGACTCTTATCTGGGAGAACCGGGTTTGATTCCCTACTCCTCCACTTGCAGCTGTTGGAATGGCCTTGAGTCAGCCATAGCTCTCGCAGAGCTACCCTTGAAAGGGCAGCTTCTGTGAGAGCTCTCTCAGCCCCACCTTCCTCACAGGGTGTCTGCTATGGGGGAAGAAGATAAAGGAGATTGTAAGCAGCTCTGAAACTCTGATTCAGAGAGAAGGGCAGAATATAAATCTACAGTCTTCTCCTCCTCCTCCTCTCCCACAAACTACAATTTTTACACTACTATATTTTGCAGCCACCTAATGGCAAATATCAATCTTGTGACTAGTATAACATTATCTCAGAATATAGGGACAGAGAACTTTAGAATAAGATGGCATATTTTAAAAGTTCCAGGGGAGGTGTGGGAGGAATACAGGTCTATTCTTGTTTGGAAGTCTTTAAAAATCCATGTTTCCTAATGCAGACTGACTTGCAAAAGGGAAACCTGACAAACTAATTGCAAGATCCCTATGGATACAGATATCACGTTAAGGAGGTGCTTGAAAAATAGTCATTTTGAATGGTGAAACAGCAATGCTGTGAACTGACACAAAGAAGTACATGGTAATCAAGTGTGAACACCATAAGGGTAAGCAAATTACTAGGATATCAATGGGCTGTGCCTGATTATACCCCTCTATCACTTTCACATGATGATTAGTATATTTTCAGACGATCCCAGGATGAAAAAAGTTGATGAGAGACCTTACACCTGCAAAAGGGATCAACTCTACCTCCTTACCTTTATCTGCCCCTCTGACTTCAGTTTTCCATCACCTCCCCCTTCCCTGCATCCTCTACATAGGAAAAGGACAGTCTTTCTCCACAATGGGGACCAAAGCAGCTTACAAAATTTTCTTCTCGTACGAGACTGGCACCATGGTACACCTTAGAATTGCGCCAGCTCAAACAAGGGCTCAGACGACTAGAGAGGCAGTGGAGACATACTTGGGACGAAGCAGTGAGAACATCCTACAGAACGTTTATGAAGTCGTATGAGATGGCAGTCAAGGCTGCAAAGAAAAATTACTTTGCAACCAAGATTGCATCCGCAAATTCGCGCCCAGCACAATTGTTTAGAATAATTGGGGATCTCATAACATTGCCACAAGGCAAACCAAACATTAGGGAATTGGAGATTGGCTGTGAGGCATTTGCGAAATATTTTGCGGATAAAATCTCACTGCTCCGCCAAGACCTGCCTACCACCTTGGAAACAGTGAGTGGAATTGAGGCTCCGTGCCTGTCTTCGGGTTTGGTTCTGGATCACTTCGATCCGCTCAATCTGGAGGAAGTCGATGGGATCCTCTCCGCTGCTCGCCCAACAACATGTGATTTGGATCCTTGCCCCTCTTGGCTGATTAAATCCTGCCAGAGGGAGCTTAGATGTCCTTTACGGGACATCATAAATAGATCCCTCGTAGAGGGGCATTTCCCAACGCCTTTGAAAGAGGCGTTGGTTCGCCCTCTCCTAAAAAAAAGTACAGCAGACCCGGCCGAATTGGCGAACTACCGTCCGGTGTCTAATTTACCATTTTTAGGTAAAATTATTGAGAGGGCAGTGGCGCTGCAGCTACAGAGGTTCCTAGATGACGCTTCCGTTCTTGACCCGTGCCAGTCTGGGTTCCGACCGGGCCATGGGACGGAGACAGTGCTGGTCGCCTTAGTGGATGACCTCCAGCGGCATCTGGATCGGGGCGGCGCTGCAGTACTGATGTTATTAGACCTGTCGGCGGCATTTGACACAGTCGACCACCAGTTGCTAAAGCGCCGCCTCGCCGACATAGGGGTTGGGGGGTTGGCCCTACAATGGCTTTCCTCCTTCCTCTCTGATCGGGGACAAAGGGTGGCCATTGGGGGTGAGCGATCCCAGAGGCGCACACTTGATTGTGGGGTGCCTCAGGGAGCTGTTCTCTCCCCAATGCTGTTCAACATTTATATGCGCCCCCTTGCCCAGATTGTCCGGAGGTTCGGGCTGGGTTGCCATCAATATGCAGATGACACCCAGCTCTATCTACTAATGGATGGCCGCCCTGGCTCCGCCCCAGGGAACATGGATCGGGCCTTACAGGCTGTGGCGACGTGGCTCAGATTGAGTGGGTTGAAGTTGAATCCAGCGAAGACAGAGGTCCTTTGTGTGGGTCGTGGCGCTCTGGGAGGGGAAATAGCTCTCCCAACTTTTGACGGCGCGCCATTGGAACCAGCGCGCCAGGTAAAAAGTCTGGGTGTTTTACTGGAGCCTTCGTTATCAATGGAGGCCCAGATAGCAGCCACTGCCAAGTCAGCATTCTTCCATCTGAAGCGGGCAAGGCAGTTGGCCCCCTTCCTGGAACGCCGCGACCTCGCAACAGTGATCCATGCAACAGTCACCTCAAGATTGGACTACTGTAATGCCCTCTACTTGGGGCTACCTCTGTGCCGGACCCGGAAGTTACAGCTGGTGCAGAACGCGTCGGCCAGGCTACTATTGGGGCTCTCGAAATGGGAGCACATACGGCCGGGGCTGCGCGGACTGCACTGGCTACCAATTACCTACCGAGTCCAGTACCTACCGAGTCCAGTACATAAAGCCCTATATGGCCGAGGACCAGCCTACCTAAGGGACCGTCTCTCCCCATATGAACCCCAGAGGGCACTGAGGTCAGTGGGTAAAAACAAAATGACTATCCCTGGGCCGAGAGAGGTCAAACTCCAAAACACCAGAGTACGGGCCTTTTCAGCTGCGGCACCTGCACTGTGGAACCAGCTTCCGGAGGAAGTGCGGGCCCTGCGGAACCTCGACCAATTCCGCAGGGCCTGCAAGACCGCCCTTTTTAGACAAGCCTATGGTGACACTGACTGCTGAGTTGCATGATACAAAGAACCGCCATCTATTAAATATAAGAACACTCATATAAGATTGTCTAAACTGGCAGAACCAGCGCTATAATAGTTTTATTACTGCCAGATATATTTATATATATATAGTGTAATGTAAATTATGTATTTTAACTTAACTGACTGGTTTTTATATGTTTAATTTTAATTGTTAAATTTAAAGTTTTATTATTTATGTTAACGTGTAAATTGTTGTTAGCCGCCCTGAGCCGCCTAGGCGGGGAGGGCGGGATAGAAATAAAAGTTATTATTATTATTATTATTCTCCTCCTTTGAGCTGTACAACAACCAGGGGTCATTTTGTAAAAAAATAGGTGGGGGAGTTCATTAGCATAGCCCATTAGCAGATGTCACCCCCCCAGCCAAAACCAACCTGACGCAAGAAAGGAGAGCCCCGGGTGAGCGAGGCCTGCTTGGAAATCCAGCCAGCCCAAGCAGTCCTTGCTTGCCTGAGGCTTTCCCTCCCCCCCGTCAAAAACTAGCAAGCCACCCACTGCCCAAAATCACATAAGTAGAGAAAGGGTGGTGTGACTTTCTCCAGGGATTAATGAGGGCTGCTGGGGGTGTGGCAAAGCTCCTGGTGGCTGGCTGGATGCCTGCTCTCCTAATCCAAGGATTGTTATGCAATTGCACATACTATTTAATGGACAAGATAGGTGGGGAGGGAGAGGGGGAACCATCAGAAAGGTTCAGGAGCTGTGCTCCTGTGAGCACCTGCTGAATCCGAGGTCTGACAACAACCCTGTGGGGTAGGTTAGGCTGAAAGTCTGTGACTGGTATGAAATCACCCAGTCAGCTTCCACAGCAAGAACCTGGATCTGGCAGACCCTACTCTGAAACTCTTAACTCCTGTGCCCTCCTCAAACTCCACCACAAAATCTGTAGGAATTTCCCACCAACCTGGAACTGGCAGCCCTAGTCAGAACTGGCCTTTATGAGTTCTCCCTCAGAGGCCCTTAGTGATACTTTTCAGACCAACATTCTCTCTCTGATAATGTTATTGGTCTTAAACACAGGATTTTAATCTCACTCTCTCTGTCTTGCTTTCCCTCCCTCCCTCGGTATCTGGTCTGCTGCCATGGAACCCACCCCCCCCCCCCCCAGGTCTCTGGCTGTTTTCCTTCCAGAGGAGGAGAGTGAGGAGCCCTCAGCCAATGAAGGAAAGACTTTCTCTGGCTCTTTCCCTCCTCCCTCCCTTCCCCAATGGAGAGGTTTCTTTCTCTCCTCTATGAAGCAGTGGTTCAATCCTTGTCTATTCTGGGGCTTGTTGGGGGGGGTTTTGCTCTCCATTGATATTGAGTGACAGGCAGCTAAGCCAATGTCTGGAGGTTGGAGTTGCTCTCCATTGAGACTGAGTGACAGGCAGCTCAGCCAATGGGAGATTAGGTGAACTATGATTAGTCTGTCTGGAGAATTATATTATTGGGGAGATTAATTATTTATAAAGGAATTAAGGGGTGCTGCTGTCTTAGAGAGCAAATAGAAGAAGAAGAAGAAAAAGACTGCAGATTTATACCCTGCCCTTCTCTCTGAATCAGAGTCTCGGAGCAGCTTACAATCTCCTTTAGGTTCCTGATTAGATTTCCAGCCTCATAAGTAAACATATAAGCCTGGCAAATCATCTGGTATTTCCCAGATGGAGGCAAAACAGAGTTGGTGTGTTGCCACAGGGATCAGACCAGGTTGATCAGCAGTCTCAATTGTTCAATGAGAAAGTCAGATGTTACTAGATAACAGGTAGACTGTAAAAGAAAAATATTAATACATATTCATGGTAAGAATTTTTCAAAAATGCAGTAATGCATTCCTAGGTGTAACACACCCATCTATATGGATTTTTGCAACATTTTCTAGTTCAAAAAATTATCACTCACTTTGATTAGTTTAATGGTTACTTAATTTATCCTAGAAAATAATCTATCTGTTTCCATACACAAAGAAAAATAATTATATTTCTCCAGTGACACTGAATAAATAAAATCACCCATCCCAATAATAACTTATTATACATTTTATATGTCACTGCTGCTAACAGCAACTCATCTGTTTTTCCAGCAAATAAAGCAACACAGATCTACCTTGTTACCTAGCAACAGAACATGTCACAGCTACTTCGAGAAATAAACGGTTTTATGTCAAGAGAACATTCATAAAGAACACTGAATAATCCATCTGCATGCTCAGAAATTGTAAAAAAAAAAAAAAGCCCTCCACAAAATAGAATATGTTTGAATCAAATGGTTCATTTATAAACCTCTTCCAATATGAGGTTTATGGTTTATAAAATATGTATTAACAAGTGACCATATCTGAATCGTTTACTGCACATACTTCTGAGAAACATTTTAAGAATGCATGTATTTTTTAAAACTCAGACATACTATCAGTATTACTAAGCTTTAATATTAAGAAAAGGATCATCTAAATATTTGCTCTCTGTAGCGCTAATGATGTTTTCACACCGAGACAATCCTATGCATAATTCTCATTCTTGCTACAAACACTGACATTTGCCATGACAATAGAGCGTCCACACCAATTTTTCCTGCACTTCCCTTGTTTATGCAAATAGAAGCCTTTTTCAGGGTTTAGGGAAAAATGGCAATTAATGTCATTACTGCTGAATTGTGATCTATTACAACACCATACTAATTCCCAACTTTCATTTTTTTTTAAAGGTAAGTGTTTAGCTCTTTTCATTGGAGAGGTATTTGAGGAAAGGTGTCGCTAACACTCCAGAATACTCAAAGGTATGCCAACATGATCCTGTGTTTCAATCAGTTTCCCACACTGTATTCCCACATCATTATATACTGTTCTTCATTATAATTACATGTTTTAAAGGCCTTCATAACTTGGTCAAACATCACACTATGTTCTCCATCCCAAACAGCAGAGTTTTTAAAAGTTCTGAAACCTATACAGATATTTAATTCCTATCTTTAATAAAATTCTATCACATATACCCAAAATGGCCATCAAAGTTTATTCAGGCAACTATTCATAATGGAGGACTGGTTAGTAACTTTCATTCTTCCAGCATTATCCTGCATTTGTGGTGGAGACCGGGGGGGGGGGGGGTAGGTTAAAAGTTGCCATTTCTGTGCAATAGTCAGTTGCCCAAAACATCTGTTGCTCCTGAAAACAATTACTTAGCAGCAATAATATGATTATCTACTATCTATTTCTGAATGCACATCAGTCCCCTTTATTGTTACCATGTGTTAAAAATAATCTAGGCATTTTCATGGATTTATTTAATGCTTTTGAGAACAACTGCAAAATGAATCTTGACCAGCAGCTATACTGATCCTGGGGAAATAAAAGTAATTTGATGGGCTGGTTTAAGGGGAAACAAGGCATCACCTTGATAAAAAATTCAGACCTAGATATGGGGCTAGCTCATCAGTATGGAACAATATAAATATGCATCAAGCATCACTGAGTTTCACATGCTTTCTAAGAGGTTTTTGGTTTTTCATGCTATGATTTTACTTAAGGGACAATACAAAGCGAAGTGAAGGTCAGATCTGGAATACATTAATTTCAAGGGCAGACATATGCAATTTAGCAGAATAAAGCTCTACACAAGCAAATGAAATAGAGGCTCAGTTCAGGTAACACAAAAACAATGTTTTATTTCAACTATGTGATTCAGATCACAGATAATCGTTCAGATTCTACCTTCTCAAATGTTGGTTTCATTTTCTTCTCTCTGTAGGCTGGGAGGATGTCACCAGAGAATAAACCAATTCTCTGCTTCTCTTTCTCTGTTTCATGAGAAATAGAAGCAGAATCCAAGAACTTCCACAACCTCTTTTTGACTCAAAAATAATTCTGTATAAAATCAATAGTACATGAGAATTATTGCCAGGTCCTTGTGGTCTCTGACCCAGGTAATAAGTTCAACTAATGGCATTCTTGACTCTGTTAAGTCTGAAGAGTGAAGACTCTCTGTGCTTAGTAGGCAGACAAACAGGGCTTTTTTTGAGCAGGAATGCAGTTCCAGCTGGCCTGGTGTCAGGGTGTGTGGCTTAGTATGCAAATGAATTCTTGCTGGGGGGTTTTTGTAGAAAAAAAACAATGGTAACATCAGGGGTGTGGCCTAATATGCAAATGAATTCTTGCTGGACTTTTTCTGGGGGGAAAAGCTCCGCAGAAAAGTATTGATTGGCTGTGTTCTCAGTGGGCTGGGTGCCTCTCAGTTGGTGGGGTGCTTCTCAATCAAGGTGACCAGGTTCCTGAATGCTATCAGCACTAAGAATTACTGGAAACAATACTGTTTCACCTTAGAGTTTCCAGTGATTCCTAGAGACACGTGACATCACATCCAGATTTCCCCCCAAAGTGATGTCTCACCATTGCCCAGTGATTCACCCTCCATATACCTAACGCTGCTAGCCACTGGCTGGCAACTTTACTTTGAACATAGGAGTGCCCTTTTTGAGCAAGATGTTCAAACAAGTGGTAAAGGTAAATATTCTATTTTGAATGAGACTAATTAGGCTCATTTCAGTCTAGCTTCCTGTTACAGTTTAGCTTTCAGCATTTGGTTACTTTCATCAGGCAAGAGACAGAAGAAGTACGATTCTGCTGATTCTCCTGGACCTCTCAGTAGCTTTGATAACGCTACCACTTTTGCACTAGCTATATGGGATAAATGCTGGTAATAACACAACAGTTCACTGGTTATAT
Organism: Heteronotia binoei; assembly: GCF_032191835.1. Classification (NCBI taxonomy): domain Eukaryota; kingdom Metazoa; phylum Chordata; class Lepidosauria; order Squamata; family Gekkonidae; genus Heteronotia; species Heteronotia binoei. Next base: position 73,413,095 of record NC_083230.1, read on the forward strand.
CCCGCCCTCCCCCGCTTCGGCGGGGGAGGGCGGGATATAAAAATAAAGTTGTTGTTGTTATTATTATTATTATTATTATTATTATTATTATTATTATTATTATTATTATTATTATTATTATTATTATCTGGCAGGTAAGCACCAGCAGACAGTGCTGGGAGCCTAATGTACTTGGCCCTTGTGCTAGTCCTCTCACAAATTAACATCTACATGACTCTTAAAAGGGAAGTGATCTGGAAATTGCAAGTGAGGTGCAAGCATGCTTAAGCAGCCACTGATTTGGCTCATGTTCCACTTGCCAGATGCATGCAGGAAGCTAATAATTTGGTGAGCTGTTTGGATGCATCCAAATGAATTTGGGTGTGTGTTTCGCATGATTACACTTTTTATCAAATAACAGTACTTTTTTTACAGCACCCACCCACCTGCCATTCATTTGCTGCTGCGTCCAATTTTAAAAGGCACACAGATAAAAGGGGAGGGGGAAGAATCCATTAGAACTGTGAGCTGGTTAACACTATCATGCCATTAGATCAAGAATATTACCATTTTAAAAATGGCAACCAAACAAGCAGTCTGGAGATTAACCACTGGAACTGCAGCAACTTGAGTGTCACTGACTTGGTTCTGTATAATAAGCTATTACTGCATGGGGAAAAAAACACACACTACTCAATACAAATTACAATGACAACCATCAAGGTTATCAAATTAAGAACTCACCTGACTTCTCATCAAGTTGGCATTTACTCATATACACATATATATTATTCAGGTAGGCCTTTGGCAATTGTAACGGAGATCATTAGGATTTTTACATAGTAGAGTGCACAGGGGTAAATAATTGTTACTGGCTGCATTCAGAGAGGATTATTCGCTTTGTATTTATTGCCAGTGTGAATGCTGAGGCATTCCCATTACAGTGTTCAAGTGAGAGTTTTCTGCAAAACTTTTGCATGTGCCTACCTAGCTATTCAGATGGCCTTCTAATGCACTTGAACTGCATTCTTTCCAACAAGATCATGATAAAGCTGGTTGGACAAACAGTGTGCCAAGAATGAAGTAAACCTAGGAAGTGGATGAGCAGAGGATGACATTGTGTAGACGTTTCACAAAACAGTGCTCCAGCTGGGAATCAAAGGTGGTGAAAACCACTCACAATGAAGCAGGCTGTTTCCTATAACTGGATTGTTTTGTAGTCTTTAACATCTCTGTGGCTTGCTTCTCTGATTTTCATAAGCTCACTTGAGCCACCATAGAGAGATCCAACAGACATTATCTAGAGGATTAAATGTTCATAATGCATGGGCGTTCACTTCTCAAATGGTAACACAGTGAGTGATCAGAGATTAATCTTGGATTCTGTTCATATTTCAATCGCAAACAACTATAACAAATGAAAAATGACATAACTCTATAAAAATGACACCTCTACATGAAACAATTAATTTAAAGCAACCAATAAAGCCAAGTCAGAACAGACTGTAATATTTTAGATCTAGGTGGGTCTGAAGCAGTAAAACAAAGTAGGAGTCCAGCAGCTCCTTTAAGACCATTCCATTGTCTGATGAAGTATGCATGCATACGAAAACTTACATTCTGAATAAAACTTTGTTGGTCTTAAAGGTGCTATTAGACTCCTACTTAGTAATATTTTAGGTACAAGGGTTTTTTTTTGTAATATATAATTGGTTTTCCTGATTTTTAAAACACATTAGAACTCAAAGCCGGTACACCATCTCAGTGTTCTCTTTAATTCATTTTGCCACTACTGAAACATTTGTCCAATTCACATTGAACTGTGCTCATAGCAAAGTAACTATGGTACCAGCTTCACCAGTGTTTTACTTAGGCCAAATGCACTATCCATGAGAAAATTCAGACAAGATTGCATTCTCACAGTGCAGTTTGGTTGTGTGAACTGTTCTAGGGTTGCCAGCTTCCAGATGGTACCTGGAGATCTCCTGCTATTACATTGGATCTCCACATAACCAATTTCTCCCTGGAGAAAATGGGTGCTTTGGAGGGTGGACTCTGGTATTATACCCTACTGAGGGCCCTCTCCTCCCCAAACTCCACCCTTCTCAGGCTCCACCCCCAAAAGCTCCAGGTATTTCCCAATCCAGAGCTGGCTAATCTTACCTGAAGTGAGGAAAATAAAATGTGTAAGTGATTTCCCCCCCAGTCCAGATTAACACGATACTGGTACCTAGAGGAATGCATGCAGTAACAGAACTAAGTAATCATATCCCAACAACTTCCTCAAGGTAATTTGCAGTTTAGACTTGGATCTGAAAAAGTACTTCTAACTATTACATCTCTAGTACCCTAATCCTCACCCCTCCCTTTAAAAAAAAAATTCAAAATTCTGACAACAAATATAGTTATGTCTTAACAGACAATTCCCTGCCTTTTAACAACTAAAATACGCCTCATCAGGAGAAAGCTGCTTCACTCTGTCTTAATGTAGGGGTCAGCATATCAATACAAAGGTATAAGGAGGGATTGTTGGAAGCTTTAGGATTGGGTATCACGAATATGCCAAAGATTTTCAGCTCAATATTTAACTAAGACACCTGCAGCATTATTATCAGGGCTTTTTTTGAGTAGGAATACACAGGAACATAGTTCTGGCTGGTTTGGCCAGGGCTCTGGCTCAAAAAAGGTCTCTGGCAGAGGGAAGGCACTAGGTAGCCACGGGCTCCCAGACTGCATGTTCCATCCTCTCTGCCACTTCCAGCCTCCAATGGGGCTTGCAAAGAGAGCGAGAGATGTGAAGCTGCCCATGAGAACCCCCTCCCGGAAGAAGGTGGGCTTGCCGCTGCCAGCTCCACTGCACATGGCTCTCTCCTCTCTCTCTCTGGCTATGTTTGGAGGGCGAGGGGAAAACAAGGTCTCTCATTGGGCTGTGTGAGAACACACATCCATTAAATGCAGTTGATGGCACTGTACTGTTCTGTGTCAATACGCAGAAAGTAACCAACTAATTGTCATGGGTTGGGTGTGGTTGGGAAGCAAAGTCCAGGTCCAGTCCAGAGTCAAGCCAGGAGAATCTGAACAACAGCTGAGTCAGGAAGTCAAGTCAAGAGTCTGAGAGCATGGTCATCCAGGAAGCCAAGAAATCTGATCAGGAGCAAGAACCAGCGCAGATGCAAGGGCATCATGGATGCCACTTGTTGCTTCCATAGAGACCCCAGTCCCAAGCAGGGGGCTAAATAGGCCTCTGGTGATGCTCCAATTAGCAAGCAGAGAAGCTCCTGTTAGAACTCAGGGCTCAGCAACCATCTTCCCCATAGGTGTGCATCTCTTCAATGGGTTGCTAAGTCCAAGCAGAGTCACTTTCTCAGCCAAGCTTCCCATGGAGGTGAGTCAGGCAGGCTTTTAGCTTACAGCTGCCAGTCAAGTGCAGGGGATGCTGACTTGGGCAGCAGTGAGCTGTCCACTCCCAGATCAGAGGGCTGCAGGTTCTGTTGGTGCTGTCAGCTTGGGCGGGGGCTCAGCATGATCATCGTCATTGCCCATGACACTGCATGGGTTATGTCACTTCCAGTGACACCAGGGGGTGTGGCCTAATATGCAAATGAGCTCCTACTGGGCTTTTTTTTAAAGCCCTGATTATTACTATTCTAAATCTTCGTCTGAAAGCCATGGGCAGGTGTATGAGAGGGTAACAAGCTACATAACATGGTTGGGCGACTGGAATATGTAAGCTATGCTATACTTGTTACCCTGTCAGAACAGTTAGGCAGTTTGAAAGTTAATCAAGCCTTTCTCAGTGGATATCCCAGCTCTGAGAAATAACCCTCACAAAAAGGGTTGTTATAATTTGTCACTCTTGACTTTTCTACAACACTGTTATTTTCATCTGTGTTAGAAGATTTCTGGTTTGATACAAGGAGGGATGACAATGACAGTGCCATTGTGGGTTTTAATATTAAATGTTTTAGTGTTTACCCTTTTGAGGGGTGGGCAACAATGTTTTAAATAATTTTGTGAGCTGCCATGAATGATTCTATGTTTTATATAAGCAATATATAAAAATGAAATAACTGATGTACCATTTTTCCTGCACACATTTTTTCAACAGAACCACTTCAGAGGTCTCAACAATTAGCGATGTTTGTCATGTTTTTGTAATACTACCTATTGTACATCCCTGGGGAAAGGAATATCCAACCATTCCAGCATAACTCTAGCAAGGCTGAGGGAATTTACTGTCCAGAGAATCCTGCAATTGCCACCAGCAGAACGAAACCAGTAGAAACATAGTTGAAATTATACAACTAGAGAAGGCAATGGCAAACCACCCTGTAAAAAGTCTACCATGTCACCCCAGAGTCAGAAACGACTGCTGCTTGCACAGGGGACTACCTTTACCTTTTTATACTGCTTCTATGTTGCATATTGCCACTTCCAACTGCAATATGAGCCTACTTTGTGTCCAACAGGCATCTATGTGTTATGTATTGCATCTCACTGGGTTCCTGTTGGCTGAGCTTGAGACAGACGCTTCGTGCAAACCAGAATCCTGAAGCCTGGAAGAACTGACCAATCAGGATCCTGGGCATGTAGCAACTTGTAACAAAGAGATGCAAATGAAGGATTCTGGAGTGAGCCAATAGGAGTAACTGTTGCCTGCTGGAGGGGTGGGCATGGTTAACCATGGCCAGATTGCAGTTTTGCCTGTGTTCCTCTGTGACTGTTTCTTCTTGTACTTAAGTGTTCTTGGTTGATTCAGAGCTGGCTGAACTCACTTTATTTCATATGGATTTAAAAGAAATCTCACCCGATTCTTCTTTCAGGTTGGAAAATAATTTCTGAGGCACCTGGGCAAGCTCTTCTGCAGTAATATTTGTAGGAATAATACTACTTTTATCTGTGTAACGGTCAAAAGAATGAGGGGGTGGGGAGAGAGAGACTATTCCCCTAGAGCTTCCTGTTTCCCTACCGAAGCATCATCTCCCTTCTCCTTCCTTTCCTGCTCCAGGCTTGGCATAAGGTGTTGAAGTGTAGCCACCATTCTCTTACCAGGTTCACCTAAGATGGGGGGGTGGGTGGGGCTGGAGGAGAAAAACATGGATGGTGTGCAAAGAAAGTCCAGTGCATGTTAGCTATACTTTCCCCTAGCATTGCACTTACATCAATTGTGGTGACACTGAAATTCCAGTGGATCAGATGTCCCTTTGCCTGATCTAAGGAAAATATGTGCAAAAATTTCTTGATCCTGAGGTGGGGAGGGGTAAATTTGATGGGGAGTTGGTATTTCCCTCTTCTGGAAAGCAACATGTAACTGATGTGATTAGAGCTGGAGAAGAAAAGGGGTGTATCTTCACACCTCCCCAGTTGAAGAGTCTTGTTTGCCATTACTCAGATGGCTGTTTCTGGGGCAAGAATTATGCCAGAATGTGATGAGAATTTCTGAGGAGTTTACTCTATGAAAGATAAAAAGTGAGGAAATTATGAAAAGTGGGGATAGAATACTGTAAGGGAATCATCATTACAATCTGTGAGGGTTCAGAGAAAGCCTAATTAGCAGGGGTGCCATAAAACTGGGAGCTCCAACATCGAAATGAGATCACTGTTGTGTCTATTTTATCATTCCAAATGATAATATATTTGTTCTAAAACTTTATTTTGGAAATAATTGTGTTCATGCTATACTATGGTTGCCATGAAAAGGCCTTTTGGCCTCGGCCTTTTCATGAGTCCTGAGCCCTAAATCAGGCTCTATGCGGCCTAGGGTGTGTAAATCATTAGCAGGTGGGGAGAGTCCCTTTAAGATCCAGGTTGCGAGGCAAAGTGCCTTTGAGTCCCTTCACTAGCAGAGATATGTTAACTGGACATTTGTGGAATTGCAGAAAATGTTACAGCTGGCTTTAATTGCTTTGACAGCTAGTAATCAAAACCTAAGATCTGTCAAGTCATCTTGTAATTAGACCTTCGTTGCTGCTGGTAGTCCAGAATACCATAACAACGTACCAGCAGAAGGTTTGAGTGCGTAGGGGTGTGAGATAGCAAGAGGCTTGCTGCCCTGCCACTTCCTCTGGTCATTCTTCAGAGATGATGACGTACTGTCTGCTGAAGAGATAAGGCTATCGTCCCACATGGTAAATTTCTACCTGTCCAATTACTAGGGTTTGTATAATCTTTCGGGCTCAAGTGCCATGTTCTACTGGAGAAAGTTTTCCTTCACTCAATGCACAGCAGCCAAGAAGGTCAGAGCGCCTGCTCTGGTTGCAACGCCACTGAGGATGTTCTCCGCAGCTGAGAACGAAACGTCTGGAAGGAAAACTTTCTCCAGTAGAACACGGCACTTGAACCTGAAAGATTCTACAAACCCTAATGATGTTACCAGCCATGAAAACCTGAAATCTTTGTCCAATTACTGTTTAGTTAGCTACTGTTATGATGTTTTTATTTTCTGTATTGCACTGCCTTAATGTTTATCTTAAGGTCTAGGGCAGAGGAAACTAGGAAACAGATAAGGACTCCTACGTGACTTCCCAGCATGGAGGTGCCTAAATCTTAAAGGCAATCCTGTTAGAGTAAATAAACAAAGGGGGATGCTGGGGGAGTTATGACAATGGTGCTGTTGTGCTATAACTTTCATGTGCTAAGATATCATTTTGGAAAGTGAGTCTTTACTTTCTTAACTAGCAAGCCAGAATATGAAAGAAACCACACCAGGACTTGACATGTTCATAGAGTTAATATAATAAAGCCAAAACCAATGGTACAAAATAAAGTTAAAAATATATATTGTTCAGTTAAAATTCCCCAAACTTCCTATACATTTCGCCAATAGCCTTCTTCAGTGGAATCTGTTAGTTTTACAGAGATTCTTCAAAAACAGCCATATATCTTGTACTCTTTCTGAATAATCACTGCAAGACTAACAGGTTCCCCTGAAGAAACTTGTTGGCAAATCACATAAGGAGTTTGGGGAATTTTAACTGAATGATAAAATACATTTTTACTTTATTTTGCACCATCAGCCCTGGCCTTAATTTTATCTCTTAGTGATCAGTGTGGCCCTTTTATTTTCTCCATATTCGTAGGGTTGCCAGCTCAGGGTTGGGAAATACCTGGAGATTTTGGGGTGAAGCCTGGGTACAGCAGGGATCAGGGATTGAGGAGAGGAACCTCAATAGAGTACAATGCCAAAGGAGCCATTTTTTAATTGTCTGGAGATCAGTTGTGATAGTAGGAGATCTCCAGACCTCACCTGGAGGTTCGCATACAGAATGATGTAACACAAAAACTGGAATAAATCCTTACAGTTTCATAACTCTTCCATGGAAGCCCTTCAATGTGCATATGAAGACACAACAGATGCAAAAAAACCTGGTTTCAATCAGAAGACCTTTTTCAGCTAGTGACTTCACATGCTGCTAATATAATAAATAGATACAGCTAACTCACATACTGAATGGGGATCCACAGCAAAAGTGCCATAGAATTGTGTGATCTATGGTTGACTTTATTTTGGACTGATGCTTTGGGAAAATAATGTGCTGGATTGGGCACATGAAGCCGCTAGCTGAAGAAGGTCTTCTGATCAAAACTGGCTCCTCTTGCATCTGTTGCACATCGGAGGGCATCTGTGGAAGAGTTGCACCTGACTTGTGAAGTTGCATTGTTGGGCTGCTAAAAGAACTTTTGTATAAAGCCCCGGGACTATCATAATAACAATATGCCAGGTTCTTTCCATTTATGGGTTTATTTATCTCTGTTATACATGATTTTTAATTGTTTCCCATAAAATGTGATTTGTGAAAGTGTAAGGATTTATTCCAGTTTTTGTGCAACACAGTTCAGAATGGGATACTCTTTATGTTTGAACTGTGGTTTCTTAATTCTACTACCCACCTGGAGGTTGGCAGTCCTACATATTCAGAAACCAGGGACTGCACTAGTCAATGGTTCCTGATTCCCCACATTTATGCACAGACAGTTTGGAAAAAACAAATAAACCTCTCTTTTTCTTTATTTATTTAAACAAAGTATAAATTCTCATTTTTTCAGAGAGAACTGGAGTCACAGAATCATAGAATTGGAAGGGACCTCTAGGGTCATCTAGACTGACGTTTCCCATTATGAATAAATTTACCGGGTCCTGACCCAGTACCAGGCCATGGATGCCTCCCATAGAGAAAGCCACACTGCCCAAGCCCTCCCTACATCCCGTTGCTGCGTCCCTCTCCCCCTCAACTTTTGTCCCACCCCCAGGCCGGCTCTCCTGCTATCCTTCCGCTTCACTCCGGCCGGGCACAGGCTGCTGGGGATGTTGGGGCTGCTGCTGCTGCTGCTTCAGCTGCTCGGGCTTGGGTGTTGCTCCTCTCCCCACCATTGCGGAGACCATTGGGGCTGGCCACAGCTCTTCTGGTGGCACCGTCATCAGGTGCTGCGGAGCCCGGCCAGGGACATGTTGGGCGGGACCATCCCCGCTGCTGCTCCTCATTGCTGCGTTGGGGCCCCACTGGGCTCGCCACCAACAGTGAGGGACAGGGATGGTGTGTGCCCAGTGGGGCCCCAATGTAGCAATGAGGAGCAACAGTGGGGGCGGTCCCACCCAACACGTCCTCCCAGCGCAGCCTCTCTAACCGGGCTCCACAGCGCCCAATGATGGCACCGCTGGGAGAGTTGCGGCCAGCCCTGATGGTCTCTGTGATGGCGGGGGGAGGAGCGACACCCAGTTTCGAGTGGCTGAAGCAGCAGCCCCGATGTCCCCAGCAGCCTGCGCCTGGCCGGAGCTAAGCAGAAGGATAGCAGGAGGAGGGCCGGCCTTGGGGTGGGACAAAGGCAGAGGGGGAGAGGGATGCAGCAATGGGATGGAGGGAGGGCTGAGAGACAGGCAGAGGGGTGAATGAGGAGGGGAGAAGGCATATGGGATGGAGGTGTGGGGCAATAAAGGGGGAAAGATGCTGGCCAGAGGGAAGCTTTATTTCCCACTCCTCTCTCTTTTTGTCAGTCAGTCCCTTCCTTCCTTCTTTCCTTCCTTGCCATTGCTAATTTGAGTAGACCTGGGGAGGGGGGAGGAAGAAGCTTGAAATGCCCTGCCATTTCATGTTTTCCCAGGCTGAGAGCATTATATATTTTTATTTTTTTGTATGTGATCTTTGTGCTTTTTCTTGATGTTTTATTTTTAAGATTGCATTACAAAATATCACTATTCTCCTACCTTTCCTAAACAAAATATTGCAAGAGTTTTAAGCATGTTTGTACTTTCCTGTCTCCTGGCTTCACCCCCAAAGTCTTCTGGCTCCACACCCAAATTTTAGTGGGCCATGAAGGAGAAGTGTAGAAATAACCAGGCCATGGGGGGGAGGGAAGGTTTGGAAAACCCTGATCTAGACCAACCCCCTGCACAATGAAAGAAATTCACAGATAACTCCCCCTGTCAAGAAATTGACCTTTGTAACAGCCATTTGTCTTTAAATGTGTGTTCTCATGTCTGTAAGTTGCTGAAGCCTTTCACCTGTAAAGGCCAGTACCCCATGATTAAGTGTTTTTGGATTCTACAAAAGGTATGAGGTAATTACTAATATCACCTGTATCAGTTATTCCCATGTACCTGCAAGTAATAGTCATCAGCTGAAGACTGTCAAGTCAATTGGTTTTGACATCTAGCTATCTGGATCTAGTGATAGTTGGTGATCTAGATCTACCTTGCTTTTAAGATCTTAATTAAGCAAGGAAGGGGATTGGTTACCCAGCTGGGGAATGACAGCTGGGCTACTATAAGGGGAGCCCAGGTTCAAGCGTATAGAATATTAAGATTAGGTACATATACCACACCAACATGACACTTCAGGACTTCCACTTTGCTACTCTGCTGACTATCTGCTTGTCAAGCTTCTCCTGCAGCTTTGAAGCTAAAACCCAATATTGGTGAGCTAGCTAGCTAATTTTCTTTGTTTTAAAATTCTTTGCTCCTCCTTTCCCCCTAACTTGTATGTTTTTTATTTCTCTTCTCAAGTTCAAAAAATCTTCTCGAAATCCCTGGGCCAAAAGAAACCAAACTAAAAACTACCAGAGAACAGGCGTTCTCTATGAAGGCCCCCCAATGGTGGAATCAACTGCCGGAAGAGGTGCGGGCCCTGCGGGATTTTAACCAATTCCGTAGGGTCTGCAAAACTGTCCTCTTCCAGCTAGCTTTTTAAGACGGAACCCCTGATAACATCAATAACACTGAGCCATCTTATACACAATTTTATATTATAATGTTATATTGTTTTATTGGTTTTACTGTTTAAATTATTAATTATATTATATATTGTTTTATTGTATCATGGTTTTACCATATCTTGTTAGCCGCCCTGAGCCTGCCTTGGCGGGGAGAGCGAGATATAAATAAGTTTATTATTATTATTATTATTATTATTATTATTATTATTATTATTATTATTATTATTATTATTCTGTTTTGTAAATAATTTTTCTTGTTATATTTTAATTGGAGTAAGTTTTTGTACCAGATTCAGGTGTTTGAGTGCCTATTCCAGGCTACCAAGGAGTAGAACCTTTTGTTTAATTTGGCATTTTATTTTTCAACATTGGCTTGGCCAAAGAATTCCCCACTTGTAAAGTGGCAAACAGTATTTCCCTGGATGTGTAAGAAAGGGCCACGAGAACTTAGCACTGATGCAACCATTCCTGCCTTCCTTCCCATTATCTGCCTAAGTTCACAGAATCAGATGACCATAGTCTCTCTTTAAAAACCCTCAAAGAATGAGAGCCCACCACCTCCCAAGGAAGCCTGTTCCACTGAGGAACCACTCTGTCAGGAAGTTCTTCCTAATGTTTAGTTGAAAACTCTTCTGATTTAATTTCAACCTGCTGGTTCTGGTTCAATCTTCTGGTGCAACAGAAAACAGTTCTGCACCCAGGCCTGGCGCCAGGGGTTATGCTGCCCCAGGCAGAACTCCCCCCCGCCATGCTAACTGCATGCATGGCACGATGACATCAAAAGTGATGTCATCACTTGGCCCGCCCCTCGCCCAGCCCTCTGCCTCTTCAGAGAGAGTTGCTTGGGCAGAGGCCGGCAGCGTGCTTTTTTATGCATTCCGTAGCCAATGGACAGATCCAAATTTTGTACCAAGTTAATTTTCCAAGTAATCTTGAAGGGCAGCCCAACATAAGACAGTTATAGCAGTAAAATCTCAAGTTACTGTGGAGTAGAACAGTGTGGACAGCAGTTGAGTAAAGGGAAAGGTTTTGGGAAAGCCACCCTACAAATGTTTCAAATAAGTAAAGCAGCTGGAAAAATTCTACCTGCTTCTGTAGTAACAGAACAGGATCTCACACAATTTCCCAATTCTTAATGGAGTCCATCAAAGAAAGCTGCACCCCATCTGGCATGCAGAGTTAACCCTCTCATAGACTGACCTCAAGGCATTACTGACCAACATTACCTCCCTCTTGCCAGGATTTGTTGGGCTTCCCCTCACTGAAGGAAAAAGAGATCATTTCATTAAGGGGTTTCATATTAATATTAAACAACATAAGGGAGAGCAAAGAACCCTGAGGTTTTCCCCATAACAGATGCTGCCATTCCATTGATTATCCCCCCCCCCCCAGCTACCTTTTCCATACCAATATTAGAAAAGGCTCAAACTGCTGCAGAGTCAGCCCCTTAATACCTGTTCTTCAGGAGCTTCAATAACAGGGAATAATCTACCATATCAAAGGTAGCAGATAGACTAAGTAAGACTGTCAGAGATGTACTCTTCTTACACATCTGTAGACAGAGATCATTCACCAGAGCTCCCAAAGCCTTCTCTGTTCCAAAGCCAAGCTTGGCCAAATTGAAAACAGTAAAGGGCAGATGTATCATCCAGATAGCCCTGGAGTTGCTCTGCCACAACTTGCAAAATGACCTTTCCTCAAAGTGGTAAATGATGACTTATAATTGCTCACTATCTATTGTTGAAAGCACTATTTTTTTTTATTTGTGAAATAATTGTGAAGGTGACTTGATTAGAAATACAGATGCACTCAAACTTCTGTTAACTAGAAGGATGCAAATTCAAGCTAAGTATTAATCAGAAGAGCCCCATGGTGCAGGGTGGTAAAGCTGCAGTACTGCAGTCAGAGCCTTCTGCTCACGACCTGAGTTCGATCCCAGTGGAAGCTGGTTCAGGTAGCAGACTCCAGAATGACTCAGCCTTCCATCCTTCCGAGGTCAGTAAAATGAGTGCCCAGCTTGCTGGGGGAAAAGTGTAGATGACTGGGGAAGGCAATGGCAAACCACCCTGTAAAAAGTCTGCAGTGAAAATGTTGTGAAAGCAACGTGACCCCAGAGTTAAAAATGACTGGTGCCTGCACAGGGGACTACCCTTACCTTTTTTTTTAATTAATCAGAATATATGGGAAAGATTCAAGATTATGATGGAGTTGAAAGAAATAGATTTATCTCAAGATTTCACATGCTCAACTCAGTTCACTGTTCTATTTGACTAGCCACACACATCATATACCATCTCCACCTTTCAAAAAAAGTAAAGTAATTCCACTGAACCTAATATGCAAAGATACATGGGACTCCTCCATAATTTAAAAGAAAACTGGGTTACTGCCCACAACAGTGACCTTAAGTTGATGTATTATTAATCAGGAACCCTAGTTAAATGCCATTCCCCTGTTATCAATCTGTAAAAAAATAAAAAATGTAAAGAAAATAGTGACATAGATTAGCATATTTTTTACTTATATGATTTAAGAGAACTGGCAGAGAAAGAGACTAGGAGCATGAAGAACATTCAATAATACAGTAGATAGTGCCAGTCTTAGTGACATGCATGTTATGAAGTATCTCAGTGTTTATGCTAGTAGACACTATAGATAAACCATCAATAGCTATTCATAATTTATTTTCCTGCTTGCTGTAAACTGTACTAAGTTAAGTCTCCACAAATGAAGGTGCTTTGTGTAGTATAACTGATCAATGGCAAATTAACTTTTGCCTGCCAACCTACTAGGTTAAACTAAGCAGGAATCAAGTTTAAGACCAACCAATTTTTATTCAGAACGTAAGCTTTCGTGTGCTCTCTTAAGAACACTTCATCAGATGAGAGGATGGCCTAGCCACACTGTTTTATGTGATCATGTGACCAGTTAGTTTGCCAGACTGCTTGTATTTCAGCTCACAATACCTGATCCCGTCATCTGATGAAGTGTGCTTAAGAGAGCACACGAAAGCTTACGTTCTGAATAAAAACTGGTTGGTCTTAAAGATGAACTTGATTCCTGCTTTGTTCTACTGCTTCAGACCAACACGGCTGCCCACTTGGACCTAGGTTAAACTAAGACCTCTGATAGATGAGATTTTGAATCTCTCTCTTTGGAAAGCTGAATACTAGGATAAAACTTGCAACATACTCTCTTGTATCAAAAGATACAGCTGAATTTAGAAACTTTATCACAATCAAACACATTAACATTATTAACACTGCAATGGTATGTCTGCCAATTGCCTGTAAAGCCTCTTCATCTAACCCACAATGTTTAACTTTATTCACTCCCAATACCAAATGTTCTTTGCTGCTCATGGTAGCTATAGCTACCACACTTCTAGTTTCAGCCTCCATTTGCCTTAGGGATGTGCACGTGTGTGCGTGTGTGTACACATAATAAAAAATGACGTGTAAACAATTAAGAAACATGGTATTGGAAATATATAACTGATTAGAAAAGAAACTTGGGACTTTCATTCAAACTACACTTTTAGCAACTCTAATTATCACTAATCTTGAAGAATTAACTTTAAAGAGGACATGGGCTGTTAGCAGCTGTTATCTATTATCTGCATGGATATTATATGGCTCTATATCAGAGCAGAACAAGTGCAGGAAACAATTTAACTGATGTTTGAAGAATGAAGACTTTGGAACAAGCCTTCCAAAGTTGATAACAAGTTCTGCATCAGTACTGGAAAAGTATTAGACATAATCAGGTAATTAATAATACAGTTAAGATATGCTTTGTTGACTGTGCTTTTAACCATAGGAAGTTGTACATGAGATGGCATTTGGGATTTATCTCCTATTTTCCTCTACAGAAAGCCAAGTGAACAGTGAAACTTTATATACAGAAATGAAGGAGAAAGATTTTTGTGACTCTTTGCCAGAAAGACAGAAAGAAACAGGATAGATAATAATGCGCTGCTGCTGGGAAAGAATGTCAGCCTTGAAATTTAGTGCTTGATTGTTCAGTTTCTATAGCCTTCCAGTATGAGGACTAAGAAATACCCTCAAACAATCCCTCTTGTGTCTCAAATGTTTTGACAGCATTTTCAACACTCAGGAGCTAAATTCAGTCACCATGAGCCATCATAATGGTGATGGAAGTCCAACAGAAAAACCATTATCAAGGACAGAATGAGTAGGCACATTGATGAACATGAGTTATTGAGGAAGACTCACATGGGTTCTGTAAGGGAAGATCTTGCCTCACTAACCTGTTACATTTCTTTGAGGGGGTGAACAAACATGTGACAAAGGAGACCCAATAGATGTTGTTTACCTTGACTTCCAGAAAGCTTTTGATAAAGTTCCTCATCAAAGGCTCCTTAGTAAACTCAAGAGTCATGGAGTAAAAGGACAGGTCCTCTTGTGGATTAAAAAAACTGGCTAATTAATAGGAAGCAGAGAGTGAGTATAAATGGGCAGTCTTCTCAGTGGAGGACAGTAAGCCATGGGGTGCCGCAGGGCTCAGTACTGGGTCCCATGCTCTTTAACTTGTTCATAAACGATTTGGAGTTGGGAGTGAGCAGTGAAGTGGCCAAGTTTGCAGATGACACTAAATTGTTCAGGGTGGTGAGAACCAGACAGGATTGTGAGGCCCTCCAAAGGGATCTGTTGAGGCTGGGTGAGTGGGCGTCAACGTGGCAGATGAGGTTCAGTGTGGCCAAGTGCAAAGTAATGCACATTGAGGCCAAAAATCCCAGCTACAAATACGAGTTGATGGGGTGTGAACTGGCAGAGACTGACCAAGAGAGAGATCTTGGGGTCATGGTAGATAAGTCACTGAAAATATCAAGAGTGTGCGATTGCAATAAAAAAGGCCAACGCCATGCTGGGAATTATTAGGAAGGGAAATGAAAACAAATCAGCCAGTATCATAATGCCCCTATATAAATCGATGGTGCGGTCTCATTTGGAATACTGTGTACAATTCTGGTCACTGCACCTCAAAAAAGATATTATAGCATTGGGAAAAGATCCAGAAACGAGCAACTAGAATGATTAAAGGGTTGGAACACTTTCCCTATGAAGAAAGGTTAAAACGCTTGGGGCTCTTTAGCTTGGAGAAACGTCGACTGTGGTGTGTCATGATAGAGGTTTACAAGACTATGCATGGGATGGAGAAAGTAGAGAAAGAAGTACTTTTCTCCCTTTCTCACAATACAAGAACTTGTGGGCATTCAATGAAATTGCTGAGCAGTCAGGTTAAAATGGATAAAAGTACTTCTTCACCCAAAGGGTGATTAACATGTGGAATTCACTGCCACAGGAGGTGGCGACGGCTACAAGCATAGCCAGCTTCAAGAGGGGGTTAGATAAAAATATGGAGCAGAGGTCCATCAGTGGCTATTAGTCACAATGTGTATATATAATGTATATATATAATATATATAATTCTTTTGGCCACTGTGTGAGTGTTGGACTGGATGGGCCATTGGCCTCATCCAACATGGCTTCTCTTATGTTCTTTTAAATTATGGGTAGGTAGCTGTCAAATTCATATCCCCAGGGATTTTGCTTTGTGGTCTCAACCTTAAAGTACTATGCTGAAATAACAGATGTTCTGTGATTTATATTGAAAAGCTTGACAATTGATTTTTTGCTGACAGACATTTGTAATCAAGCCACAGTTGTGTGAGGCATCTTACTTTGGAGGGTCTAGGGTGGGCTTCTTTTTAGTGAACAGTTCTTGCTATCCATTAGATATTAGCAGATAACACCCTAAGATGGCTTCAGAGTGTATGTCATTAAACATTTTGCTGTGGAGCTGGCAGATCTTGTTGGACCTAAGGAAGTCCTTGGTTTGCTTTTCTACATTTTTGGATCATTTGATTCTTTTATAACCAGAAACATGTTTTAGTTGTGCATCAAATTTCTCAGTTAGATTTTGAATCTTTAATGCTAAGGTAATTGGCAAGTGATTGCTATCTTGGTGGATCTCTTAAATCTACATAATTTAACAGTTTGTGCTAAACTAGGACAAAATAAATAGTACTAGCTCCTTAGCTTGATCAGAATGTGTAGTCACCAGGAATCTCACCCTTGACTAAGCCATTCAAAATAAATCTAATCTGCTAGCTAATTGTGCTAAGTGAACCCCTTTCCTATTACCATCCACGAATTTGGGGCGGGGGGGGGGGGAGAATATGCTGACTCATCAGAAGGGGCAGCATTGTTGCTTGAGTACAACTCATCAGAAGGGATGGCTCTGGTATAAAAACTGCCAGCTATTAAAACAAGAGCGACAGGGAGCTTCAGCAGGAGACTAGTTACATACTTTTCACGATTGCTCCAGATTTCCTGTAGCCTAAGCATATTATCTGGAGGGACTATGTATACATTAATAAGCCCAATGAATGGGTCTCATAAAAGAGCAGCTTGTGAGCTGTGACCTTACAAATCTCTAACACTGGGGATTCCATTCACTTTCTCTCCTTGTTCCTTTAAAGCTGCATTGCTACCCCTTTCCTTATTTATAATATATGTATTGCCTCCTCCATTCTTTTCTGATGCTTCATTGTTTAGATTAACCCTTTCTGTATTTTTAGCAGTACCAGTTGTGTGTGTGTAGGGGGGAGTAATTATAACGCTGGATTTTTTTTCTAGTATTGTTCTTAAATTTCCTCTTATCTTAATTCTTGTAAAAGGAGTAACCAGCACAAAAGTTCATTTCAAGCTATTTCTAGTGACTAAGCTGGCCTTTTAAAATGACTAAAGTACATGCCCTTCCTTTATACCAAAGAAAATGAGTCAGACATTTCATGTGCATTAATTACTTCAGGGTTCTCATTCAGCAGCAACTTGTCTATACTTACCTTTATTCAAGCCAAAAGATACATTTAGCAGGAACTCTCATGTCTAAAAGTTAAATACCTGACTGCAAAACTGCAGCTTGTATTATATTTATCAAACAGAAAAAGCCAGGATTCTCTAAGACATAGCCTGAAACAACTACACAAAAGACCATCAGCGAAAACAACCAAGTCTCCATTTTATAGCTTCATTTAAAATTTTATGTTGCCACTAGAATGGATATTACAACCTGGCAATCATTAAAGGCTGCAGAATCAAGGCCTCTTGCTTTGACAAATAAATGCCTATTTGCCTATTCTAAGAAACCTTGGAATTCTACTGAGATAGATTAAGAATCAGAAACCCACTCAGTTGACATAAAGTTTAATTCTATGACTGTTACTCCTTCAGCACACTATCAAAACATATTTTTAGGGCTACTGTGACCAAAATAGCTCCTGCCTGTGGAGTCAAGGGATTACTTTAAGATTAGTTAATGGCTCCCTGACAAACCATATTACAAATGTTCTCCAAAGGATAGTGCATGTGCTGTCTATTGTATGTTACTAACCAAATGCAGAGATTTGAATATTGTTAATGCTCTCCAGATTCTTATAAGATATACTTTGATTTCATACACACTAGTCCTGTATTGTCACCAACCTTTTAAAACCAGCCACTCCCCCACCCAAGACATGTGCTAAAGTGGCAGTGTGCTTTTCAAATAAAATGTCTGCTAATATTCCCATGCTCTTTTGTTAGGTCTGGATAAAACACTTCATACAATTTGTTCCTAAACAGAGAGGAAAAAACACCATGTGTGAAATGTGGTGCAGACATTTGCCATGAGTACACAGCTTGTGAAAAAATAACACTTGCCTCACACTTTTACACGATGCTCCATGTGCTGTTTGCCTACAAAGATTAATAGATATTATATAGATGTATTGTGTGTGCATAGCCATGATGTATGGAAAAGCCTTCAGGAGATTATTCAGTTACCGCTTACTCTAACACAGTTCTTCCAAAATTAATGAAATCACACCACCTTAAGCACCTGATTACAGGCCTAAGAAACCCCCACCTGTAAAAGTAGATTATCACATTTCTGTCAGAACACTAGAGTTGTGTACAAATATGGTCTACAAGATGACAACTTTTTGCATTATACATAGTTTTTTTAAATTTTAAAATCAGTTTTATTCAGAAGACAGAAACCAATAATGCATACTTAACCCATGTTATTTAAAACTATAATCTTGACACATTAACAACAAAAAAAAAATCTGTGATTCTAATCTGCAGGCACATGAAAACAGAAAAGGGCACCCGAGAAGATTTCTCAGAAAGTAAGAGGCAGGCCAAAACAGCATCACCCTAAAGCCGAGCCTTTCCTCTCTCTCCTTGACAAGTTTGAGATCAAGAGCAAAATGACTTCTAAGTTACCAAGTCGCTGGAAAGAGGGCTTTGCAATGTAAATGCTGACACAACCTTCCACGACAGAAGCAACTGCAGGCTCTGCAGGCTCTTACTGCTCTCCAGGGTGTATCACTTGAAAGTACATGCCCACTTTTCTCCCCGAGATTAATCATTGCTTAAAAATACACGGAGTGAGCACAGAGGAGAGAAAGCTTACTCGCCGCCTCTCCCCCACCCTTCCCTCCGAAGCAAGCGAGGGAGGAAAACTCGCCACCACCACACGGCTGGACCACTTCCATCAGGCTCTCCTCCGAACCACTGGGGCACCATGCGACCCACACTTCTCTGCTGCTCTCTCTCTCGGCATCTTCCCTTTTTGCTCTTTTCAAATGGCTATTTTTAGGGACGCTGGACATTCCTGAAGCCCCATCACCATCCGAGGGGGCTGAGAAAAGGGAACCAGAAGCGGCCCTTCCCGGATCGGATTTCTACTTTGCAGCAGCGCAGAGCTGGAGCAAAGCAGGCAGGCAGGCAACCCACCCCCCTGCGGCCCTCAGTCCAGTCCGCAGCCAGCGGGGTCAACGGGAAGGCGCCCCCGCCCCGCCCCCAGCAACCATCTGCAGCCACCGTCCTTCGCTTGCCTTCTGAGCCGAGCAGGCAGCGGGCGCTGGGCTTACTCATCAGCAACGCGGGCTCACCTATGCGCGGAGGAATAGCAGCAGAGCGGCGGCGGCGGCGGCGAGCGCAGGCAGGCAGGCGGGGGGCAGCAGACAGGCAGCGATATTTATATTCTGCAGCGCTGAGCCCTCGCCTTTGTGCATCTTCCTTTCTCTGCCTGGGCTTAGCGAGGCAGGGACGCCGCAGCGAAACCGAGCCGGGCACTTCCACGCTCAGCCCCTCTCCCTCCCCATCCAGCCGCCGGCACCCGCGAACCAAGGAGGGAGGGAGGGAGGGAAAGCAGAAGGGGGGAGAGGGAGCGCGCGCCCCCGCCACCCATCCCCCCACCTCTCCCCTTTCCCGCGCTCCCGCCGCGTGTGGGGGGGGGGCAGAGGAGGCAGGCTGGCAGCGGGCTTATCCGCGCCCCCCAGGCATCGTCCCGCCAAAGGCCCGGCCGGCTCGTCACTCACTTACTCACTCTGTTCCCGTGAGGAGCCGAGAAGTCCGGGCAAACGCCGCGCTAGCTGCGGGCGGGCAGGTTGCCGATCTGCTGCTGCGCCTTGCTGTCCCCCCCCCTCCCCTCGCATCCCCTGTTACTATGGATATTCGCCGTGTGTCTCCTCCGCTCCCGCCTGCACACGGAGAGGGAAGCGGCTGCCGGGCTGCTCGACGGGCGCCCACATGCCGCCACCCAAAGTGACCCTCCCGCTGCAGTGGTTGCAGCTGAAGCCGCCAGAGAAACTACCTGTCACTGTCCCGCCAGCGCCGTCCTCTCCCCGCCCCTCAGCTCGGCATAAGGAAGGCGATGGCATTTTCCCCTTCCCCCTCACATAGACCGTACTGAGGCAGGGATGCAGAGACCAGAAAAGTGGCCCTCTGCACTGCCCCCCTTGGGGAGGATGAGGGTGCCGCTAGGGTTAAGGCAAAAGCCCTAAGGCTGGCATTGGTCTCCCTCAAGAAGTTAGAAAAAGCGCAGGGGGAAAGAGGTAGCTTCAACCCACTACAAATAAAGCAGGAGCCATTTAAGGCTTACTGCATTGCAACTGTAAGGGCACAGGGAGACTGACATATGTAGCTCCTGACCACAGGAATCAGCCAGAGCAGTGTGGCTGCTGTTTCCACACTAGTAACAATTGGGCCCCCTTTGAATACATCCTGAGCCACTGTTCTGAAGTGATATCCCACAAGGTTGCAGTGTGGCTCTGATAGGATGCCCACATGAGTCTTTGTGACCTTACTGGCACAAAGCTGGGAAGGAGGGTACTGGTCAGATGGGGGGGGGGATATAAACTCACATGTAAAAAAGCCCTGCAGAGTATCCTAATGGAAAAGTATCTCCCAAGAGGCCTGTATGTATATGTGTGTGAAGGATGCCTTGAAACGGGAAGGCCATATAGGAGGGCCATATGAAATTATTATGTTCTGTCATCAGCCCCCTGAATCCAGTGCTGTCACTCCTATTGCTGAGAAAATAGGCCATGGTGAACTTGTGAGTGCAGGAGATGGTTCTTCTCCCACACACGTTGTCCTGTGGACTGAAACAGATGTGGCATAGGCCAAGGACAAAGCACCATGTGAGCACTCCATGTGTGATTCAGCCATGTTACAAAATACCTGTATTGCTCTGGCTTATTTAAATAGAGTGCATCCATCTTGACTGACATGTTAATATTACACATGAATAGGTCAACTGGTTTATGAACTATAACTGAACATGACAGAGAGTGCATGTAAACGCTGATGCAGATAAGTGCTCATTGGCCACACCACCTTGTTTTGCCCCTTTTCAAAGAAGATATCATATGGATCTTCATTATTTGAACCCCTTGCAAGATTGGTAATAGGTAAACAGAATTTGCCTTTCCCATTCCACAGTGAATGACAGCAGCTGTCCCCCCACCAATCCATCCTACACTCTGCCTCTGCTGTGCATTTCTTCATTTTGGATCTCTTTAATGATGTTTATGTGATAAAACAAAGAAGTAGATAATTTCATAGGGGAAGAAATGAATGACACTTTTATGATTGGATGCAGTCTCAACTTATTGTGATACATCAGTGCAGACTGCACAAAATCCCAGCATTCCAGCTATCATAGGCCTGTTAGTTTTCTATCTGTCATAAAAACAAATGGAAGAATAATGTTCTCCAACTTCACTCTCTACAGTAAAATACATTAAATTGTTAAGTTACCTTTTGCTATTTTGTCACATTTACTGTAAATGTAAGCATTTGCGTAACTTTGGGTTAGAAAGCCCTTACACAAGAGCCCATCAAGGCTGGTAAACGGTCATTGGAGCCACAGTTTCTAACATATAGAAATGGTGAATTAACCGGTTCAGGTCATATTCCCCATGGGGAATATGCCTACACTAATACTTACTTTTACCACACAAAAATTGCTTCATTTTAAGTCCCTGCTTGGTCAAAAAATAATCTTCACATGTTTAATACAATTGAATGCCCAGGATTTTTATTTTCAATTAATAAATGCTGAATTTCTCACACACATATCTTCGAATAAGTTGTATGTTGAAAAAGAAACAGGAAAAGGTAGGTTCCTGAACTAATTTCCAGTTATGTGTGAAGTAGTCTGATTATTATTGGACCTAGGTAGTGCAATCTTTGGTTTTGATAGCACACAATGATGCTAGCAATCCAACCATAGTTGTTACATACGGTCTCCTACTGAAATCATTGGGACTTGAAATGTTTAACTTTAGATGCATTATCGCCAATGATTACGTGCATGTTACATATTTGTTATTTGCATACTTGTTTGTTTAAAAAAGAGACTTCAGTGGTGAAGTAGAAGGGAATGGAACAATGCCAAGGAATAGGTACTTAACAGATGCAGAGAAAAGAAGGACATGAATTTGCTTTCTCTGACAGCTTTAGAGACCATTCCTAAGTCTACTCAGAATTCCACTCAGGTCTGTACATTCTGTAAAGTGTATATAGGATGGGACTCTTAGTCCCCACCCCACTCCCACTTTGTTCTACATCAGAGTTTAAACAAATATTTGCAAAATCTAAAATTCAAGTATTAAACATCTACAAATCAAACCCCATAGGGTATTTATTGCAGCAAAATGCATTCTATTTAGTACAACATCTGTAACAAGGGAAATCTCACATGAGAATTAATGGCCTAGTAATTTTCCTTGTATGAAAAGGAGTACAAGGACCAATGTTGGTTTCTTCCAACTTGATCCTTTTCCTCTATAAATCCTTAGAATAGCAAAGGTAAACAGATTATGACATAAGATTAAACAAAACATTGTTACATTTTAATAAAATTCAAAAGTACCTTAGCTTTGCCTTCTAGAAACACATATTATGGTTAACATTTGTTGCCTATTCTCTTCATTCTTGTAGTCCTCTGCCAAAGACTCTTGGCACCAAAGATTTTTCTTTATTCATACTTTGGGTTTGTTTATTACTTTTTGGCTTGCTTTCCCATGTCCCTTCTTTTCTACCTAAACTTAGCCATATTCTTACTTTACTTGGTCCTGAATACACTGCTGTCATCCCTATTTTCTAACCTCCAGGACTTTTCAGTATGGATACAATCACTGTAGTATTTCTTCTCTTTGCACTTTTTTTCTTCACTACTTTCCAACCTCTTCCTTCTCCTTCCTCCCAGCTCTTAATTTGCATATTCCAACTAATTTCTAAAAAATCTTCTACCTTTTTATGTTCTGTTGACCCAGCTCCTTCATCTTGTTAGATGTTTATCATCTCTTAGGCCGGTTCTTCCCTATATTTTGAATTCTTATCTATCCTTTGGTTTTTTTCTTTTTTCAAGACTGCTGTTATTTCTCCTATTCAAAAAAAATGTTCATCCTCTTGTCTCTGTTATCTTATCCCCTAGCTTCCTTTCATTTCTAAAATTCTTGAAAGGATTGTTCTCTGCCCTCAGTGACTGGTTGTACTGATTCACACCTTGACCCATTTTTTTTTTATCCACTCAAAAGGCTCTGGCACAGATAGCTAGCAGTCTTCTCACCAGTAAACCTCAACGTCTCTATCCTGTTCTGCATCTTCTTGAGTTTTCCATATCCATATGATGTTATTGATTACATGCTTCTCTCACTCTTTGAGATTTCCTAGGTTTGGTTTCAGCTGCTGTTTGAAGACTGCCAGTGAGGGGGAGCTCACCACCTCCCACTTCTTTAGTCTCCATTGTTGTTATCTCTCCTTGCTTCTTGGCACTGCTTGTTGGGTTTGCCTTGCTACTGTTACCACTTGATGAAGGAGAAATGTCAGGTACAGCATAACAGAAGCCACTGGCAATAAAGTAACAGTATGCTGATCTTTCTCCCTTGATACATCTGTAAATATTTTACTGCTTTTTCTGCTACTTCTAACTTGGTGACACTATTTGAAGCTTAATTTTTCCATGCCTGAGATGCCTGTTTCACTCGCATATTATTTTCATTCTCTTCTACCTTGAAATCCATTTCTGCTCTCCTGTGTTTTGTGCAGGACACTTTGATTATCTACATTAGATCTTAGCCAAAAGGCCAAGAAGCAACAACTGGCTAGGTAATATTTTAGACAGTTTAGTGTCTGTAATAAACAGCTAATAAACATTTTGTGATGTAATGTTACTTTGATTATCTTACAACTATTCACATCTGCTAATTTTAAATGTTCAGGATATTTTGCTCTTTCCTATCTTTTATCTGTTCCTTCTATCTTCACTCCCTTTGCTTTTTCTAAACTCATCTTATGAAATGGGTTGGTACATCCATGTCCTTTTCCTTTATTCTAACCACTGGAAGCCACTTTCACTTTCTTAAGGTTCAAACTAGATAAATTGAAGATCATTGATTCAGATCAAGGAGTTAAATGTTCTCACCCCTGCAAAGTTTTGATTATTGAATTCAACATATTCCTGTCCTGTTAGCTGTAGGAGGAAAAAGATTCCTGTTGGTGCGGAGCAGGGTAGGTCTCAACAGAGAAAATCACGTAGGGTAGAAAGATTATAACCCCCCTCTCCCCACATTCATTACTCCAATCTGACAAAGAAATCCATGATCTCTATTCACTCGTTTAACCATTTTACATTTTGTGCTGGCTTTTCCTGAGGATTGTCATCTAATTTTACCCATTCTTTTAATTTTCCCCTTGTATATTCTAAGCAGGGCTAGCCCTGGCTAGAATTTGGATAAGCAACCTCAAAGGAATACCAGGGGCGTGATGTAGAGGTAGGCAATGGCAAACCACCTCTGAAACATCTCTTGCCATAAAAACAAGACTAGCTCACCACCAAGTGGTGCATAACACCAAAAGAGCTAGAACTTCTGACTGCCAGACAATCTTAGGAACTTCTGGCTATACTACATACACTGCCATACAATAATTAATTAGTGTGGCTCATTTTTTTCTCTTGTAATATTGTATTAAGGCTTATGTATAATTTTGTACAAATAACCACAATAACAATAATAACTGATTTGGAAAAAAAGTTTGACAGATTTTAGCACAACCCTTAGTTTTTTTGTGAAATTTGTCAAAATATATGCAGAAGAATGTTCTGTTGATACCATCAACTTTTATGATATAACAAATCTGAGGAGTCAGTAATGACAGTATGGATACAGGTTTCAATATAAAAGTCATAAGAAAATGATTCCTACTTTGCCAAGAAGATGATATTATAGCAAATGAACAGAACAATCCTAAACAGATTGCTGCTTAGGGTAACTTTGAAAGTTATCAAAATGTTGTCCAATAGGTTTGTTTTGCCCTGATACAAAATACAATCCTCAATGTAAATCTAATGGATAAAGCTACTATAGACAAACTGAAACACAGAAAATACTATCTCCATTTATATCACCCTATAATATCAGTGTTATCACAATGGTTGTGAAAACACTGAAGATATTACTGAAAAGCCAAAGGAATCAAGTACTAAATATTATGCAAGGGATGTTACCATAGAGAAGAGTTAAAGGGGATTTTTTTGCCTCTTTTCATGGTTTTCCCTTGTGTCGATCATTCTGACAACTATTGCTTAATTAGAGCCTTTTAAAATCCTCCAGTGTTTTTTTTAAATATATTTTGCTTTTCTGCAGATTTTTCAGATTTGTATAAAGATCTATCTTGGCCATTCACAGCTCCTGTCACTGTATTTAGGTATCCAAATATTTGGCCAACTGGGTTGCTAAAATTTCATATGGTAAGCTATTCATGTAAAGTAGTTCCCTATGTGGCTATGATTTCAAGCATGACAATGCATATTATTTAAGGAGGAAGGGATATTGGCATGGGATCATGGAAAACCAATTCACAAAAATGGTTTGCCAAATTGTTGCATTTCTAGAGACCATTCACACACTGTGTTGCATGTATGAACTGGAATATTCAATGATAGACTATACTTTTTGGGGGGGGAGGGTTGTGTGTGTGTACATGTGAGTGACTGTGTACCTGGAAGTCATGGCGACCCCTGGTGACTGACTCTTACTGGGAGCCTGGAAGATATTCAGAAAGGTGGCTGAATAAAGTCTTCCCCTGCCTTTGGTATTCCAAGGAGGTCTCCCATCCAAGCAGGGCTCTTTTTCTTGCAGGAGCTCCTCCGCATATTAGACCACGCCCCCTGATGGAGCCAATCCTCCTGGAGCTTACAGTAGGCCCTGTACTAAGAGCCCTCTAAGCTCTTCGATGATTGGCTACATCAGGGAGGTGTGGCCTAATATGCAGAGGAGCTCCTGCTGGAAAAGAGCCCTGCACCAAGTACTTGCTAGAGTCAATCTTGCTTAGCTTCTGAGATCTGATGAGGTCTGCCTTGCCTGGGCTATCCAGGTCATGGCATAGAATCATAAAATCATAGCGTTGGAAGGGACCTCCAAGGTCATCAACCCCCTGCACAATGCAGGAGACTTACAAATACCTCCTTTTAAATTCACAGGATCTTCATTGCTGTCAGATGGCCATCTAGCCTCTGTTTAAAAACCTCCAAAGAAGGCGAGCCCACCACCTCCCAAGGAAGCCTGTTCCACTGAGGAACCGCTCTAACGGTCAGGAAATTCTTCCTAATGTTGAGCCAGAAACTCTTTTGATTTAATTTCAACCCATTGGTTCTGGTCCTACCTTCTGGGGCCACAGAAAACAATTCCACACCATCCTCTATGTGACAGCCCTTCAAGTACTTGAAGATGGTGATCATCTCACCTCTCAGCCACCTCATCTCCAGGCTAAACATGCCCAGCTCCTTCAACCTTTCTTCATAAGACTTGGTCTCCAGACCCCTCACCATCTTTGTCGCCCTCCTCTGGACCTGTCCAACTTGTCTATATCCTTCTTAAAATGTGGTGCCCAAGCTGAACACAATACTCCAGGTGAGGCTTTACCAGAGCAGAGTAAAGTGATACCATCATGTGATCTGGACACTATACTTCTTTTGATACAGCCCAAAATTGCATTTGCCTTTTAGCCACATCATATTGTTGACTCATGTTCAGCATATGATCCACTAAGATCCCTAGATCCTTTTCGCACATACTACTGCTAAGACAAGTCTCTCCCATCCTATAACCATGCATTGGATTTTTCCTACCTGAATGCAGAACTTTACATTTATCCATGTTAAAATTCATTTTATTGGTTTTAGCCCAGTTTTCCAGCCTGTCAAGGTCATCCTGTATCCTGTTTCTGTCTTCTGATGTATTTGCAACCCTTCCCAATTTAGTATCATTGGCAAATTTAATAAGATTTCCTCTACTCCTTCATCCAAATCATTTATAAAGATATTGAAGAAAACAGGCCCCAGGACAGATCCTTGAGGTACTCCACTTGTCACTCCTCTCCAAGAGGATGAGGAACCATTCACAAGCACTCTTTAGGTGCGATCTGTCAACCAGTTACAGATCCACCTAATGGTAACAGGATCCAAACCACATTTTACCAACTTGTCAACAAGGACAGTATGTGGAACTTTATCAAAAGCCTTACTGAAATCAAGATAAATGATGTCTACAGCATTCCCTTGATCCAGCAAGGTAGTCACTTTCTCAAAAAAAGAGATCAGGTTAGTCTGACATGACTTGTTCTTGAGAAACCCATGCTGGCTCTTAGTAATCACAAACATCCTTTTTAAATGTTCCAGGACTGACTTTTTGATTATTTGTTCTAAAACTTTTCCAGGAGTAGACATCAAGCTGATGGGTGGGTAGTTACCCAGATCCTCCTTTTTCCCCTTCTTGAAGATGGGGACAACATTTGCCTGCCTCCAATCTTCTGGCACCTCTCCTGTTCTCCAAGAATTCTCAAAAATAATAGCCAGATGCTCAGAAATTACATCCACAAGCTCTTTTAGAACCCTTGGATGCAGTTCATCTGGCCCTGAGGACTTCGTTTCATTTAAAGAAACTAGGTAGTTACGTACTACCCCTATGCTGATCCTAGGTTGGAACTTCATACCCTATGTTCTGTTTCTGCCATTTGAGCACTGTTTCCCTCAGAAGAGAAGACTGAGGAAAAGTAGGAATTGAGCAGTTCTGCCCTTGCTTCATTACCCAGATGCTTGGTGACCACCATTGTAGTGGGGTGGAGATTGTAGAATTCCATCACTTCCCATTCCTAACCTGACCTTAAAATTCAGGTGGCTAAACCTACCATGCTTTTTATAAATCCATGCATGATTCAGGTTTACATGAACAAGCATTATGTACTCTTGCTATATTTTACATTTTTCTATATTTCAATCTTTCTGAGTCTGTTTGCATTCCAATGATAGTTTGGGCCAAACCATCTATAGTCTTGCAATATTTTAGCCAGAGCCAGGTTAAGACATGCTGTGGAAACAAGTTTAAGAGCCTTATGGCGTTAGCAAAACAAATGGTAATGTAGTAATATGTAGCAATTGTTTTGTATTTACAGGGTCCTTTTAACCTGAGCCCCTAAACTATAGCTTACTCATCTTGTGCATAAATCTAGCTTTGACTTTAGCCTTGTATCAAGTTTTGTTTATTCTT
Organism: Heteronotia binoei; assembly: GCF_032191835.1. Classification (NCBI taxonomy): domain Eukaryota; kingdom Metazoa; phylum Chordata; class Lepidosauria; order Squamata; family Gekkonidae; genus Heteronotia; species Heteronotia binoei. The sequence continues at coordinate 73,441,194 of NC_083230.1, forward strand.
AAAAAACAAAAACATATTGTAGTTCCATGAGTCTCACCAAACCATCTAAATTCTCAAGCAGCATGAGAAGAACTCTTACACTTACCAATCTTAATGCAGCACAACAGAGAGCAAAACATATATGAACAAAGCCAGTATATGATGGAAGTAGTTGATAATATTAAAGGAATGGCAACACAAATAAGGCAGCTGAAACTCAAATATGCAGGCAGGGTATCCAGTGATTACTGCTTACTGGAGCAAAGATAATGTATTTGAAAGCTAAATTCTACCTGAACATTTAACACTTGCTGTGGTTCAGTGCATGCTTTTCATGCTGAAGGACACAAATGCAGTCTCTGGCATCTTCAGCTAAAGGAATTCAGATCCAAAATACACATTACATGTGACATGAGTCAGGTTCCTGGAATGTGACACGTGAACCTGAGGAAGAAGCAAAATCCCCGCTGCGGCTGCTTCTGCTAGTGAAAATGGTTTGGGAGGAAAACCTAAAACCCCTTCTTTCCCCTTGCTACATTTTGAGTCGGACAGTTCAACAATGAGGTTTATAAAGGTTAGTCTCTGTGTGTATGTGACCAAGAGTCAGTGACCTGACTCATGTCATGTATTTCAGCCCTCAGTAGCAGACCTAAGAAAGATCTTTCTCTGTCTGAGGCCCTGATGAACGTCTGCTTGTCAGACTAAATAATACTGAGTTTACTGGACCTATGGTCTGACTTAGTGTAGTATAGAATAAAGTTCAGGGACAGGAAGATAGTACTAATGAAATCAGATAAAGTGCTGGTGTTGTAAATGAAGGCAACTTCATATGATCATATACACTCACACCTGCTATTTGAAATGTCTAGACTCAGAATAAATCCTTTTATCCTTTTTTGCATTTTTATAGGGTTTGTGCATACAGTGTTCAAGACTAACCCGGGTCACCAGTAATTATTGGAACCTATTAGGTGTTTGATGACATGCCACTATTGCAGTATCATATGTGCAGTAAAAATAGATGTATGAAGACTCTGTTGGATTACCATAATTGGCAGGTAGTTTGTGGTAGGTTAGTGTTGAAAGCATCAAAGGTAAAAATCAAGGCAATAGTAGCCAATGCCCGGCTTATTTCACACACTATCACATAACCTGCTCTCTTGCTCATACATTGCAAAAAAGAAGAAGTGGGATGCAAAAGAAGGTAGTCCATAACATTGAACAACTTTGTTGCAGTTTGGTTACTGAGATACAGAAATAAATATTTCTTTTATTACAACTTGCAGATATTCAAAATGTGCACATGCTATGCAAATATGTATTGGTAATGACAGCTGTTTTTATGACATGAGAAAAAGGAGGAAGCTTCAGAATAATCAGCAATTTGGAGATGTTTCCCTAGATTAGATTCTGTATAGCCTGATTCTGTCTGTCATTGGTACTGATAGCTTTGTTCCGGATACAGCCAACATATTCTACATTTCTGTTCATTAAATTTAAATAAACAGGGCAATAAATCATATTTTCCTGTTTAAAGGAATGTGGAATTGTTCCATGTATGTGTATTGCAATTGTACATCCATTTCTTGCTGGCACAAGAAACGCTTATGGAAGGATGGGATAGAAATCCTAAATAAATAAATAAATAAATTATTTCATTGCTATCATGGTAGGCGTCTAATCACTATACTTATAGGGTCTGCATAAAACATGGCAGAGGAGTTTCTATGTGGAATCTTGTTGAAATTCCTGCTCTCAGAGTATGAAGGATTTAAAGGTATCTCCATCAACTTGCTGCATTGAAGCAACTCTGTGTGTGTATGTCTCTGTGAGTGTATGTGTGCATGCATTTATACACATATAGCCTAAGTGGGAGAATTCAAATCCTTCATAAAGGCACTGGCAAAACTTGCATTAATTGTCCTTGGCTAGGCCTGAAAAATAAGTGTAGAAGTTTTCACAATGAAAGGCAGTATGCACACTCATCCTTTATTGCTTCCCATAGTAGTACTTCATAAAAGACAACCTATGAGAATGAAGGATAAATTTAGTTAAATTCATTGGAAGCAAAGAAGCTTAATTTTATGTTGGTTTTATCTTTTACTGGCATCTTAGCTTTACCACTGCTTTTACATTCTGTATGTATTCTAAGTCACTGTAGTGTAACTTAGAGATATAGTGCAATAAAATCCTCAGAAACTGGAGTATAGTTCTTGTTGTTTTCTATTCAGCCAAGTTTCACAAACCCAAAGAAAATGCCTTTTACCAGGTAGTGCATATGTACAGAGGTTCCCTTGGTAAATTCAGAGAACTATTTCTGCTATTGCTATGCTATTTTAGGCAGATAATTAACAGGTAGGAAAATATAATCTGTACTTGCAAGCAAAACAATTAGGTTTTGATGCTATTCTTTTTTTGGATTTTGTAAGAATGAGATGCAATTAGCTTAGCCTTTTAGGAAAGGTTCATTATTCAGATGCATGTGTTTCGATTAGTTGCTTGCCGAGAAAGAGCTCTAACAGTTTACTAGCATATCCTTTCAGAAAATTTTAGTTGGCAGGGCACTGGGAAATCCTGTGGGGCAGGGGAACCAGGGGAAAGAGAGAGGGAAAGAAAAATAAGAGAGCTGGAAGCTGCTGACAGAATGGCTCTCCTGCACACAGCCCTCGAGACTCTACTGGCTTTCTCATCTATACGAGGGGAATCTCCAACTCTCTTTTGTATTTTGCAATATATATATATATTTGCAATTTTATTTTGCATTTTAAAAAACCTATTTATTTCCTGCTCAGAAAAAAAGAAAAAGATTGAAGCTTCCCTGCTTGTGCATGGGGTCATCTTGAAAAACCCCATTTGCATCTTACATTAAAAATATTTTTTCTTTTCTTTTTTAATTAAAAAAAATCCTTTGAATTTTTTGTGGGGGTGACACTCATCTGTGGGGGGCATTGCCCCGAGTGCCCCTCCGTGGCTATGGACTTGTTTTATGAGCTTATTTTTGAAAATTACATGGACTACAATCCTTTCAACTGGTCATGTATTTCGAAAGGTGCTTTTATGTGTTTATATTAAGACCAGGGCTCAGATTCAGTGGGAGCTCACAGAAGCGCAGCTCCTGAACCTTTCTGAGAGTTTCACCTCCTCCTTCTGAAAGTTCCACCTCCTTGTCCATTGAACGGTATGTGCAGCTGCATAACAATCCCTGGAAGAGCTCCACCCCCTATTTTTCTACAAAATGACCGCTGATTAAGACTCAGGCTGTTTTCACACATTCACTATCATGTTGACGTAGGATTACACTCAGAGTCTCACTCCCATCCCCCATGACTTTAATACAGCAAACAAATTGTGGACGCATAGTTTCTTTCAATGCAATTGGGAACAGAGTCCAAACTGAACTAACATACATGCACATATAGCCTTTGTTTAGAACTTCAGCTGAATGCACGCTCTCCCTTCATGATTTCGTGACCCACGTTAGTTTCCCTTTAAAGTGTTATTTTAGACCTATTTTAAAAGTTTATAATTTAGGGAAATAGCTTCAGTCAGGAACCAGGGAGCTGGAGCATGAGCACTTAGTAAAGTTGCTCTTTTATTATGCACTACAAGAACCACCCTCCTACCCTTAAATCAATTTGGGCAGCACTGGAAAAGAGATGTGGTGCCTGACTCGAGCAAACTGCTAACTTCCTTGCAGGCTGAAGTAAAAGATAAAGCATCAAACATAGGGACAACAGGAGAAGCCACTGCAGAACATAAAAAGGAAGAAGTGAATACTTTGAACCTTTTATTTTTCTTTGCTTGACTGGGCACCATCTTGTAGGATTTACCTCTGCTGAGAGTGCTCTTTCTGAAGGGCACTGACGATTAGGGATGGGCATGAACTGGCTCACTAACCTTTGTTTGGCCTCAAAATCTTAAAAATCATAAATATACACAGCCTGGCCTCGAAATGATACAAAATGAATGCCAGGCATAAACAAGCTTGGGAAAATATTTTTGAAGGTGAGTCAGAAGTGGCTGACTAATGAGAACCTGCATAATTTAGAAACAATGGGTCTCCCAAGATAGGTCATCTCACCTTTGACTACTCCCATCACATGCCCAGCCTCACTTCCCCTGTACCCATTTACTGTTATTATACAATACCACCAGTGGTCATTTTGTAGAAAAATAGGTGTTAGAGCTCATCCAGGGATTGTTATGCAGCTGCACATACTATTTAATGAACAGGGAGGTGGAACTCTCAGGAGGAAGTGGAACTCTCAGAAAGGTTCAGGAGCTGTGCTCCCGTGAGCTCCCACTAAATCTGAGGCCTGAATACCACCATTCATAAACCTGATAGTTTTCCCATCCAGTGATCAAAGGGTCATCAAGAAACAGTAGTACCTATAGTTTCACCACTAGATGATCTCATCAAGTTATCCCAAGAGCATCGTCCATCTTCAGAAAAGTAATTAAGTAATCGCTTGAGACAAACACATCAGACTGCCCCAGATTTTCCCTATAACTGCCAGCACTCTGTCCCCTCCACTTCCACTTGCGTGTGGGTCCTCTCCTCTTCCCTGTGAAACACTGGCCATTTTGCTGCCCCCATAGACCTCAGGTTGGTTAATATCACTTCTCTAAAATATCTCTTTCCCTGTTCCTCCCTGATTTATTTTTAGCTAATTTCTGTGTTTGCAAGTGTGTTCTGTTTATGTGTTTTTGCCCTTTTATTATTTTTCAATAAAACAACTTCCAGTTGAAATTCTGACTGGTTTATTTTAAGAGTTCTCTAAGGAAAAATCCTCTTATTTAAGCTAATTTTCCCAATAATTAGGAGACTGCCAAATCGGGTAATACCACATACTTTTAAGGCAGTTTGTGGAAGTTTGTTGGGAGCAAAAAGCAGGGTTTAAACCCCTGTTTTCTCATCCCCATGAAAGCTGCCAAAATATTCCCACAAAAGCACCAAAAGACTGGAAACAGCTGAACCATGGGAGCAGCTTGCTCCCACAGTTCAGCTGTTTAGAGCTCAAAAACTGAGCTGTGAGAGTAGGCTGCACCTGTGGGCCAAATGTTTCACACATGAACCTCCCAAACTCAGTTCAGTCCGTATGCAAACCTACTGGGTTCATGGTTCGGTTCATGGAAAAACCACAAACCAAACTGCATTTTTGTGGTTTGCGCTCTTCCCTACTGAAGATCCTGTATTTACAAAGCTTGCTGTGTTTATAGTACTTGTGTCCTTGGTGGTTCTAAAGTTGTTATATTCAAAGTTCACAATAAATTATGTGACCTTGGAAAATGTACCATCTTGGATATTTTTCTTGAAGCAATTTCATAATTGCCTGATAAGCCACAAGGATGCTGTCATTTCTTGATTTGAAACATTCCCAGTTCTTCATTTTGGGGGGGTGGGGAGGACCCAGGAGAGGGATTTATGTACTGAGGGCTCTGCTGTGCAATTCTTTGATTAAATATGGATATTGTCATAATCTTTGCCATGTTGTTGGGCAAAGCTAGCCACTGTTTCCTTCCCCCCCCCCTTTCACTGTCTCTACCACCACCTCTGGTAAAATCCAGCGCTGCTCTCTCAGTGGGTTCCCCAAGGCCAGCTCCACAGGGGTGTATGTCTGTAGCATGCCAACAGATCAGAGCAGGTGACTAAGCAGGGTGTGCAGACTCCCTCAAACTAAACAATTTATTTCTAGGAGGCACAAACTCCAGGTAGTATAAGGACAGAATCTAGGTTCACTAAGCAAAATAAACTACAATTACTGACTAGGTACTTACAGTCTAAGATATATCTGATCTTTGTAAGTTGCAGGATGCCCCCATCCCTAGTGCATCTGCAACCCTCTTTAGCATCAATCCCCTCTGTCATACTCGATGGCAAATGCACAAGAGGGACAGCTCCCCGGGCCCTGACACACACACAAATGCACATCAAACGATGGGCTCCCAAAGAAAGAAACAGCTTTCCCTTTCAGACTGCACACCATGTGTGCTTTAGGACCCTCAGCAGGCCCATAGCTAGAATTTTTTTTCCAGGGGGGCACTGAGGGGGCATTTAGGGGGGTCATGGTGGAGGCAGAGATGGTGCTGAAGTGCCCCCTGAGTTCCAGGGGAGACTTGGGATGTCCTCTTTTTTGTTTTTCAAAATACAGTAACCCTACTATAGCCACTTTCCAATGCTGCCATTCACTATAGGGGAATTGTCCCCTGTAGTCTAGAGAGCAACTATTCCAGCAGATCTCCAGCTGTTTTGGAGATCTCAGAGGCAGCCCTCTGTGACCTGTCTCTCCCTCCCCGTTGGCAAAGGGCACACTTTGCAAGCCCTTCAGACAGAAGGTCCGGTGCTTCACCACATTGCAGCTCCTGTATGGCCAATAGTGGAGTCACCAGTATATTCTTCAGCACGGCCACTTGTTGCCTTTATTGCAATGTTTGCTGCAGGAGGCAGGAATGACTGACAGTCCCTACAAGGCTTCTTCTGGGCCATGGTAGCTTGCAAAGAAGGCCAGTGACACCCATGAACTCCACTGGAAGGAAGATGTGAATCAAGGCACAGGGATGTGCTGCCAGCCTGCCCCAGAGCTCTGCCAGCATGCTGCATGCCCAAGCAGCAGTATCACCACCTCCCCTCCTCCTAGTCCTTCTTGGCCTTCTCCCCTGCTGGCCTGGCTTTCTGGCTGACTACTTGCTGCCACCACTGGGCTGAGTAGGAGCACCACACCAACACCAATACTTGCTGAGGTTGCCCATGGTCATTTGGCAGCCCTGATCCTAGGCTGCATCTCTCCTGTGGCTCACCTTGATTGGGTGGGTGTTGGGAGTGGGGTCAGGATGTAGCAAATTTAGGAGGGGACATTGTGCCTCCCATCCCTGCCTAACTACAGGCCTGGTCCTCAGCCAATCTGGGTGCCAGGTTTTGGCAACTAAAGCCCACCATACCTGTACCTTCCAATCAAGAGGTGTCAACAAGTCAAAGGGCTAGCATGTTTCCCTCTCAGTTGGGAAAGGATGTTCTGTATCTGGGAAACAGCATCTTCTCCCCTTCTTCCAGCTACAGAGACTCCAAGGTCCCTTTCCATTGCCATAACTGCCACAGCATCTCTTGCCCCCCTGCGTCTCATTCACCAGAAATATGTTGTGTGAAAATGGTTTTAATAATTTTAAAAAGCCATACTGCCTCTATGACCCTTTCACTACTTATATTTTATATAATTATTGTATTTTATATAAAAAGAATGAACAGGATTTTTTCTTACTTGGACAGCTTACTTCCACTATACTGGCAAAATTTATTATTTTCTTTGACATTTTCTAGGCCTTAAGGACAAAAAGAACATTGGCTTGTATATTGCAAAGAAATGTCCCATGGACTTCAATTTCCTTTAAGAAAAACAAATCATGAGAAATTGCATGACACAAATGATGTGATCCACTGGGAAGTTCTCCTACATAAAACTTATAGAAATGAATGGGAACTGTCCAGTAGAACTTCAATCAGATTGTTTCACAAATTAATACAAAGAGGATCCTGTCCAGGAAATACTGAAACATAATGTCAGTTTTCATCCTGCAAATGGAAAAATACAGTATATGCTCTTATTCAATTGCTTACAGGTCAAATGTGCAAATACTTGCAAAAAGTCAAAGATTTAATCTAAAAACATCAAGCCAAGGCAGATAAAATTCTGAAGATCCAGGATGGAATATATATTTTTGTCAAGAAAATGAATTCCAAGCAGAATACATTACAATTCCCCCTTCCTGTCTCCAGTGAGAAAGCCCTTCACGAGAATGACACTGACTGACAAGGTGAAACATTACCCTCAAAATTTGCAAAATAAAGTCAATAGAGGATAGGTCCCAATATTATATTCTAATCCTAATCCATGTATGTTTAATATTCTCTTTCATGAAACTTCATTGCTGTCATACTTGGAATATGAACACACCATTACACTGGATGCTATCAAGAATGGTTTAAGGCTTTTTTTTAAAGAAAAAGACCAGCAGGAACTCATTTGCATATTAGGCTACACCCCCTGACACCAAGCCAGCTGGAACTGTGATCCTGTGTGTTTCTGCTACAAAAAAAAAAGAAAAGCCCTGGTTTATACTTAAATTGTTTCAGAACTGTTAGGCTTCTTAAGAGACAAGATCACCAAATGAAACTTGGGTTTTTCAAGCAGGAAATGCAAAATATTTTAATTGGAATGCAGTAGATGGACATTTTGAGTCATGTATGACTTTAGCATGCCATTGTGAATGACGAAGTGCTCCTTACCCTTTTCTCACAATTTTGGAAGATTGCCAATTTCTAGGAATCATGCAGCATTTTAAGTTCACAACTAAGGCATTTTATTTGTAGAATTAAATTATAAGAAATATCCTGTATCAAACTTTATTTATTTATTTATTTGTATCCCGCCCTTCCCACCAGGTGGCTCAGGGCGGCTTACAGCATATAAAATCTAACATGAGAATATAATGAGAGAATATAATGAGAATATAAACTGTGATCAGCTCTCACATCACATCAGCTACCACTCACAAACATATCCAGGACCAGTGCTACCAAGTAGGCCAGGCACGCGGCCACCTAGAGCTCCAACCTGGCCACAAGGGTGGCAGGCATCCCCTACTTGTGGGGCTGTTGGAAGTCTCCCAGAGCCTTCTTGGTATGCTCCGCTGGCTGCCTCACCTCACCCAGTCTTGCTCAGGGGGACGGTTCTTTCCCAGGCTCTTAGCATCTCCTCAGCATGCTGATGGAAACCAGGCACATTGTGGGTATTGTAGTTCCTTGGCCTGTAGAGGGGAGTCGAGGGGCAGGCTATTGGCACTACAAGCCCCATTAGCCCCACCACTGCTACAGTACCTGGCACCATCACCCCTCACATTGGCTGCTGGCTTCCTTCAATCAGCGGCAGCTTCTGCTGACATCATGCTGCAATAGAGAAAGACTGAGCTGGAGCAAGGAACTGAAAGCAGGCAGGATCCAGCCGACCAGGGGTGATGATGGGCAGGAGTTCCTGGCCATCCTTGCCTGGAGGAGAGCCTCTCCAACCTACACCCTCCCTCCAATCCTTTGTGGCATGGCACACTCAGGTAAAGGGCCAGCAGGAGGCACTTGCTCACTGCCCGATGGGCTCCAGCAAGATGGGCTGGAAGCAGCCCCTTGCCTGCCTTTTTCTTGGCATCCTCCTCCTTCTCTCCAGCATCCTTGGCAACAAAGTGAGTGGGCCCCAGGAAGGGCTGCAGACCCTCTACAGCTGACTTCCAAAGGGCCCTGTTCTACAGCCTGGGGCAGACAGTTGAGGTGTCTTTGAGGTCAGGGGCAAGTTTTTCCAGTGTCACCCTCACCCCAAACTCCCTGGCCTCCCCCCTGAGCCCATTTCCTGCCCACATCTGTCTGCACAGCCAGGCAGGCTCAGTGGGGCTGGAGGGACTGGCAAGGACTGTCTTCCTCTGGAGTCCCAAGGCAGCAGCCTAGCCCCTGGCCAACAGGTTCCACTGACTGACCAACCGCCTCCAGCCCTGTGATGGGCCTGCTTCAATATATCTGGCTTGGTCTCCTCCTGCTGTGGCTGCTGCTGCTTGGGCACTGCTGTGCTCAGACCAGCTGTGGAGGTGGCGGGCAGAATCCACTTTAGCCCCAGAGGGAGGCAAAGGAGAGGCACTGCTGGCTCAGGCTCAGAGGAGCCACCGTGCACCACGCTTTGTGTGTGTGTGTGTTCATTTGACTCCTGACATGTGGGGAGGCAATGCAGGTAAATCTGTAGAAAATCCCAAAGTCGAACACAGGAAGCTGCCTAATATTGATTCAGGCCATTGGTTCTCACTGGAGGTTGGAGGGCAGCTTCTGGTGGTGCTGGATGTGGACGTAGCCTGCTTGCAGGAGACCAAGTTCATCTGGAGGGAGAGGCTGGGTGAATAATTCACATGTGCAAGAGGTGGGAATGAGATTGGGGAATTTTAATCCCAGGTAATCTCCTGGTCCCACCTGGAGGCTGGCAACTATAGTCTGGGGAGGGAAGGCGTATTGGTTGACTTCTTCCTCTGCAGACTTAGGAATTTGCCTGAACTCTTCCTCAGACTGGGTGCTCAAGGAAAAAGGTTTTTTTTAAAGTAATCTTTTTTTAAAGTAATCTGCAGCCCTATATGGCCGAGGACCAGCCTACCTGAAGGACCGTCTCTCCCCGTATGAACCCCAGAGAGCACTGAGGTCAATAGGAAAGAACAGACTGACTACCCCTGGGCCAAGACAAATTAAACTACAGAATACCCGCTCTCGGGCCTTCTCGGCCGCAGCCCCACATCTCTGGAACCAACTCCCAGAGGAGGTGCGGGCCCTGCGGAACCTTGCTCAGTTCCGCAGGGCCTGCAAGACCACCCTTTTTAAATTAGCTTTTATGAATGATTGAAGTATAAATCAACAACGAAGAAAATCCGCCATCAGTACTAATCAGATAGCGTCAATGATACTATTATACTTGTTTTAGTTAATTGATTTAATGGGTTTTAAGGTTAATTAATGCTTAATTTTAATGTTTATAACGTAACTGTTCATAATGTAACTGTTTTATTGCTTGGTGCACCATTGGTCACCGCACTGTTAGCCGCCCTGAGCCTGCTTCGGCAGGGGAGGGCGGGGTATAAATAAAATTTATTATTATTATTATTATTATTATAAAAAGTTGCTCTTGTTCTTGAATGAGAGGGTAATTTTTTATGTCTGAAGGAAAGGCTGAAGTTTCCCGTAGTGATCTTCTTGAGAGAGCAGATGCACTAGTTTACTGTAAGACAATGGAATCAAACGGATCACAAGGAGACAAAAGTCCTTTTATTGGGGATCTCTAAGCCTTCACATTGCTATAGTTCCTAGAGTTCTTTGGATAAAGCAGATACCAGGACTTTTTTTTTGTAGCAGGAACTCCTTTGCATATTAGGCCACACACCCCTGATGTAACCAGTCCTCCTGGAGCTTACAGTAGGCCCTGTACTAAGAGCCCTGTAAGCTCTTGGAGGATTGGCTACATCAGGGATGTGTGGCAAATATGCAAAGGCGTTCCTGCTACAAAAGAAGCCCTGTCGGAGACTATCAAAGTGGCTTAATTTTGCTGGAGCGAGCATGCCTTTTGGGGCCAGAAGGTTTGTGCTGTGCTGACAAAGCATCAAGGGAACATCTTTTGATCAACATTGCAAACTGTATTGTGAAGTCTTTTTTTGTACAACTTGACTCTACTCTCTTGTGTTTTCTAAGTACACTAGAGAGCAATCTCTAGTAGTTACTGCAGGAGTGCTGACCTTGAAAAGCAATGGTTGATGATTCCCTAAGCGTGTTAAACAGGAGATTTGGAAGCATTCTGTGCTCATTCCCAAAACTCGGGCTCTTAAATCACTTCAGATGACCAGTTGATGAATTCTCAGTTTATTCCCTTTTCCTGCAGAACTGTATACTAGTGAATGTTTAGTCCAGTGGCACCCTTAAGACCAGGGGTGGCCAAACTTGCTTAATGAAAGAGCTACATAGAATAAATGTCAGATGTTTGAGAGCCACAAGACATGAATGTCAGGTTTGAGAGCCTCGAGTCAGGAAGACAAGCAGGCAAATAGATGGGAGGGAGAAAGGAGATGTGGAAAGAAAGCAACTTTAACTTTAAACGTAGTCCTCAAACCACCGGCTACCTTGGCCTGGAGAAGTGATTTAAAGAGAAAAATGTCTTCTCCAAGCTGGTCAATAGGGCAGTGGGGGCTTTAAGAGCCACACAATATGTGTGAAAGAGCCACATGCGGCTCCCGAGCTGCAGTTTGGCCACCCCTGCTTAAGACCAACAAACTTTTGTGTGCGAGGCACACTTTGTCAGACAATAGTATGGAATGGAATTAGCAGTCCTACATAGAGAGAGTGGGCAGTGAATTAGTACGCAAAATAGTGAAAATGTTTTTAACAGATTAAAGCCTGAGTTCAATTGTGGGGGAACAGCAAAGGCAAAAACATGTCAGATTTGGAGATATGTCTGTCATTAGATTTCTTAACTGAGAAGAGCAATAAATTTAGTGTCTGTTGTAATGCTCCATTGGTCTCCTTTCAAGCAGGGTTAAAATAACATATTTTTCTTAGAGGTGTTTCTGTCAGAAAATTGGCCTGGAAACACTTTCTGTTCCAGCAGCCTCCCAAGACTGGACTCTGCAGGATTTGAACCCAGGGATGGTGGGGTGTGTGTGAGAGGATGGCCAGTGCACTGAGGAGTGCTGGGGTGGGGTGGGGGGTGCAAATATGTAGCCTTGCCCAGGGCACCAAAAAGCCTGCACCAGCCCTGAACATTTCATGATGTTGCCTATATCCTGTAGACATTTCCCTCAGAAACATCATTGATCCTGATGAAGGAGCACCAACAAGGAAGATATCCATGTAATCCACATTGGGGCCAAAAATCCCAGCTACAAATACAAGTTGATGGGGTGTGAACTGGCAGAGACTGACCAAGAGAGAGATCTTGGGGTCGTGGTAGATAACTCACTGAAAATGTCAAGACAGTGTGTGATTGCAATAAAAAAGGCCAATGCCATGCTGGGAATTATTAGGAAGGGAATTGACAGAAGTAGATAAAAATATGGAGCAGAGGTCCATCAGTGGCTATTAGCCACAGTGTGTATATATATGTGTGTGTGTGTGTGTGTGTGTGTGTGTGTATGTATATATATATATATATATATATATATATATATATATATATATACATGGCTTCTCTTATGTTCTTATGTGTTTTGTTTCTTAAAATATTTCCTACATTGCAATTTGAGGATTCCTTCATCAGACGTATGTATAGTTCTTACAGCTTTCCTGTGATAACAAGGTTGATCATTGCTTTTTTAGGACAGGCTTTTTAAAAAGTCTGTCAGACTTGCTCACCGGGTCCTATTTAAGAGCAATGTTAAAAGGATAAATAGATACCCTGCTAGGTGACCTAGTTACAGTTTAAATTTAGATACCAGAACATGGGTAGGAGTAATGTAATTAAAATGCTTTACTAACACTAACCACATTACTACAAAACCACAAAATAAAATAAAAATATAAAACCCAACAAATATCAGAGAACTTAAATTAGGTAAAGCAAAAAAAAAGACTGCAGAATTACAATATAGGGATGTGCACTTGAAAATAATTTTTTTAAAAAAATTGAGATATCAGGAAGGGCAGCAATAGTAGTATTTCGGGATATTATGATCCACTGATACCATTTGGGGATTTGTTTTTTGTTTTTTTTAAAGTATTCCAGAATTACTTGGGTTCAATATATTTCCTATGGGAGACTTTTTCAGCATGGTAAGAGCAGGGATTGTGCACCAGAGATAGGTATCTTGGAGCATTCTGGAGAGCCCCAAATCCTCAACAATAGGAAAAGGCTGCTGGTGTAAAGTGACTGCCTTACCATTGAAGTGACTTGGCCTCTTCTTTGTCTGCTGCTACCCAATCTTTGACACTTTTGTGTCAGTTGCACCAAATATCTCCACCAGAGATGCTCAGCATTTCTCCCTTATAGTAGACCTGGGGGCAGATAGTGAAACTGGATTGCAGAGAGCCTCCTCCACTTGGTTGGCCGGCAGCCACATGAGCCAAATGGAACAAAATGATATGATGCAATCCATAGTGCAGCCTCTCCATGCTACCATAGGAATATAGAGATATAAAGTTTCCAGAAATTTCAAAGCTGGCAGCAGTTGTGCTTTTTCTGTTATTTTCCTGTTATTGTTTTTTAACCCAGATATTTTGGTGACAATTTAAATATATGCAATACTAAATTTTCTATCAGACCTAAACTTATTTTGCTGTTTTAACAGTATAAAATGCACACTTTCTAATATAGCATACAAAATTGTATTGGTTGACATGTTTATGAAATTTGAAAGTACGGTATATATTCTTCATTTTCTACACACAAAAAGGTAACAATTTCTAAAAGCAAAAACATAAGAAGAGCCCTATGGGATCACATGAAGCTGTCATTGGTTCTCACTGGGGTTTGGAGAGCAGCTCCTGGTAGTGCTGGATGTGGATGTGGTCTGCTTGCAGGAGACCAAGATCATCTGGAGGGAGAAGCTGCATGAATCCTATATATGTATGAGCCATTTTCTCTTGGCAAAATGGAATATTCTGATTTGTTGGGACTGTGCTGCATCAACCTGCAGCCAGTCAAACCATCAATCAAGAGTACTTGCATGCCATAATAAGAATAAAATAAAAGTCCAAAAGGATTAAGAGACAGAATTGAGTAGCATATGTACAAAATGTATATGCTTACAATGACCTAACATCAGAAACACCAGGATTCTCAATAATGTTAGGAATGTAAACATATTTATATGTAGTCCAGACCAAAATCAAAAGTACATAAGTAACTTGCACTTAACAATGTAAGAGCTGTTCAGCGATTTTATAGTAGAAAAACATTATTCGTTAAAATTTATTAGATAATATTGATGGCTTCTCTCACTTACTGTTTTTTATGTTTTTGTTGGCCAAAATATTAGTTTATGTATAAATAAACCATTGTGGCATTTCTATCTTATCCTATCTTTTTTATGTTTGTTTACATAAAATAAAATATATTAACAAGAGTAATTGCATGCCATTGGTTCATTCCGCTCTTCTCTCCCACCCAAGTGTCTGTTGCTAGCCAGCCAAGCTGATTCTGTCAGAAAAAGGCAACCAACTTTGGTTCTGGCAGTTGCTGCCTCTCCCTACTCTCCCATTGGCTGACCTCCCTGTCACTCTGCTTTACAGAGGAGATAAAAAAAGCCTTCCCTCAATGAGTTGAGGGAGGCAGGAGGAGGTAAGGAGCCAGAGAAAGCCTCCCTCAATTGGCTGAGGGATCCACCCTCTCTTCCTCTGGAACGGAAACAACCAGAGATAAGGGAGAAAATAGTGTTCTGTAGAATTAGATCAAATACAGACAGAGAGATGGGGAGAGAAAGTGAGACACAAGAGAGACTGAAGTTCTGTGCTTAAGACCAACAATGTTACCAGAGAGAGGCTGTTGCTCTGAAAAGTATCACTAAAGGCCTCTCAGGGAGAACACATCAGGGCCAGTTCCAGGTTGGTGGGAAATTCCTGCAGATTTTGTGGTGGAGTTTGAGGAGGGGATAGGAGTTACAGCTTCAGAGTGGGGTCTGACAGACCCAGGTTCTTGCTGTGGAATCTGACTAGGTGATTTTAGACCAGTCACAGATTTTCAGCCTAACCTACCTCAAAGGGTTGTTGTGCAGTTAAAAGGGGAGACAGGAGAATTATGTAAGCTACTTTATTCCCTACCACTGTGGAGAAGGACTGTCCTTTTCCTATGTACAGGCTTCAGGGAGGGGGAAGACGATGGAAAGCTGAAGTCCGAGGGGCAGATAAAGGGAAGGAGACAGGGTTGCCAACTCCAAGTTATGAAATTTCTGGAGATTTAAGGGGTGGAGCCTGGAGAGGTGGGTTTTGAGGAGGGGTGGGACCTCAGACAGGTACAATGCCATACATTGCACCCTCCAAACCAGCCATTTCCTCCTGGGGAACCACTGTTGCTAATATCCAGCTGAGGGCTGGAGATCACTCAGAATTACAACTGCTCTGCAGATGGCAAAGATCAGCTCCTCTTGAGGTGGGGCAAGTGAATGCCTTCACTCGGGTGGTGGGAAGACAGCAAGGGGAGGCACTTGCCCAGAGCCTCTTTCTAGAGCCCATCATATTTTTCTCTACAACGTGTCTTATATTTAATAATTTTATAAACCTCCCCTTTTAGTAATCTCTTCTCTAAACTGAAAAGTCCCAGACTCTTCAGCCTTTGTTGGAGTTGTGACCCCCTATTTTATGTATTGTGTTTATGAGATATTTTAAATTTGTTGTGTTTAATTGGATGTTTTATTTATTGTTACTGCAATGTTTTAATGTTGTAAGCTGCCCTGAGCCCACCTAGCGAGATAGGGAAGGGTATAAATCACAAATTAAATTAAATTTCCTCAAAGAGAAGGGGCTCCAGCCTCCTAATCATCTTGGTTGTCCTCTCCAGAACTTTGTTCAGCTCTGCAGTGTCCTTTTGGAGATATGGTGACCAGAACTGTACACAGGATTCCAAATGAGGCTGTACCATAAACCTATATATCCAATATGCTATCCAATATGACCCCTATATCTTTTCCCCTTTCAGTCTTAGCACGTTCAGACCCCATAAGCCTATACTTGAAGTTAGGATATATATTTTTTTGTTTCAGTGTGCATCACCTCACACTTACCAGCACAGAACATGTTCCATACTGTTACCCACTCACCCAGTTTGTGGAGGTTCTCTTGGAGCTCTTCACAGTCAGCCTTGGTTTTCACCATTCTGCATATTTTTCTGTCATCTGCAGACTTGGTCATTACACTACTCACCCTTACTCACACTACTCACTACTCATGCTGCACACTCCTGTACCCTATACTCTCAGCACATTCAGCTCATTCAAAAGAATACAAAATGTTTCATAGTGGTTTTTTTCCAGTGCTTCCTCCAAATTTCCAGCGGAAAAATTTTAATTAAAAAAAAACTGAATTAAAAGTCTTTAGATTTTTTTTTCATGTTATACATACTGAGTGGATAAAGTCTTATCTTAAAAAGTTTTTGACTTGTTTCTTTCTCAGTGCTTCTTAAAATTTCACAATTATCTTGTATTTGAAAGTATTTTGATCGACTTCTTTCTGATTTTTTTTTTAAAAAGCTAACAACATAAAACATGTAAGTATTTGAGAGCCAGTTTGGTGTAGTGGTTAAGTGTGCGGACTCTTATCTGGGAGAACCGAGTTTGATTCCCCACTCCTCCACTTGCAGCTGCTGGAATGGCCTTGGATTAGCCATAGCTCTCATAGGAGCAACTAAGTAATTACATAACTAATAATTTTCCCATACAGGAGTATCATTAGTTCCTTAATCATTAACAGATGTCCTGTTTCTTTCTTTTTTCCTTGCCTAATTTCCTTTCTCCTGTGTCCTTGTGGTCTGTTTTTTAAAAAGCATTTTTAGTCCAATAAGACATTTCTTAATTCTGAAACACATCCAACAAGAGGTTGTTCTCATTAGACTTTAGTGACCCAAGAATGTTTATGGTGTAAATCAAGCTACCCAAAAGGTTAATATTTGCATTGATCATTATCATCAACAACAATCCTTATTTCATCATTTCCATATCCAAGAAGGATGGTAACTGGAACTCACATTTTACAGTTGGAGAATTTGGCTGAAAGACAGAAACATTAAGGTCATACACCAAGTCCAGCATGTTAACAGTACAATCTTAAACAGTTACACCCTTCTGATCCTTTGAATTCAGTGGATTTTAAAGAGTGTAACTCTTTAGGATTGTGTTGAGTATACTATCTTCTTAAAAATGGCAAAATTAGAAATTATTAAATCTACCCATGAAAGTTCCTAAAGCTTCTTCATATAATAAATGGGTAATTTCAACTAAGAAATCCCAGTCATTGCTACTAAAATAAATATAATTCTAGGGACTGATTTGTATGCAATGGGAACTCCCTGACAGACAAAAAGTTCATGAGAAAGACCAATTAAATCAATAGAACAATTGCATTTGAAGGCTTTGAAAAACCAATCTATTTGTGTTGTGAACAAACCCAAATGATGATTTCTAGTTTGGATTGTACAGAAAACTAGAGGCACTCTGAGTGTATATTAGAGAGTGATTTTTAAATATAATTGTTTATTTCTTTTATATGCATTTTTTTAACCATTAGGTAGTATATTTTGTCTTTTAAAAAAATTATCCATTACTATGGGAAGCTGAAGCCATAATCTAAGTTTCTAATGAAACTGTCAAGAGATCATCATGCATATATCTTGCATCTTCCTAAATTAATGGATTCTTGCTATGGAATATCATGGTCCAGTAGAATCCATGGCAGGGGTATCAAACTTATTTGTTCAAAGGGCCAGATCTAACATAAATGGGACTTTGAGGAGGCAGGCCTTGTGTGTCATAAAATGTAATGCCAGATATAAACTTTATGAAGGACACAAAGGAAACACAATTAAATATATTATTTTTAAAAATTAAATACAAACATGCTTAAAACTCTTGCAATATTTTGTTTAAAATAGAAAAGTGATAGAACAGTGGGATTTGGCAATGCAATAAAAAAAATAAAACATCAAGAAAAAGCACAAGGATCACAGCAAAAACTAAAAATATAAAATGTTCTCAGCCTGGGAAAACATGAAATGGCTGGGAATTGCAAGCTTCTCCCCCATCCCGGGTCTACTCAGATTGGCAATGGCTCTCCCTTTTGTTGTGAGTTCTGAGTTTAGAGTCCATTCAGCAGAGACAAAGCTGGCTCAAAGCATTTATTTGCAAGGATACAACTCCAGGAAGCTTCAGCTGGCCATAGGAATGCTGGGAAGTTAAACTGATCTCTACTCCATTGAAACACATTGCAGTGCAGACAAAGTTGCAAGGAAAACGTAGGATGAATTTTCCATTAAGGTCTGTGGGCACTCCACATTTTCTTTGCAACTTTGTTTCTTGCTGCAGCTGGCAAAGACAAGGCAGAAAGAGAAAGGAAGTTCAGCAGCTTCAGAGCTTCAAAGGGTGAGAACAGGAGGGGGAGAACGGAGAAAATATCCAAAATATCCATGTGGGCCTGATTGAAGCCTTGGGTGGGCCAAGTGTGCCCCAAGGCTGGACATTTGACACCCCTGATCCATGAGATGAGGGTTTGCTTATAACTTAGGTTGTAAAAAGAGCCCTGTGGTGCAGAGTGTTAAAGTTGCAGTACTGCAGTCCTAAACTCTGCTCACGACCTGAGTTCAATCCCCGTGGAAGCTGGGTTTTCAGGTAGCCGGCTCAAGGTTGACTTAGCCTTCCATCCTTCTGAGGTCGGTAAAATGAGTACCCAGCTTGCTGGGGGGAAAGCGCAGATGACTGGGGAAGGCAATGACAAACCACCCCCAAAAAAGTCTGCAGTGAAAACGTTGTGAAAGCATCGTCACCCCAGAGTCAGAAACAACTGGTGCTTGCACAGGGGACCTTTCCTTTCCTTTTCCTAGGCTGTAAAAACAGTAAGAAGTAAAAGTAAAGGTCTAGCACAAGGGTGGCCAATGGTAGCTCTTTAGATGTTTTTTACCTATAACTCCCATCAGCCCCAGCCAGCATGGCCAATGGCTGGGGCTGACGGGAGTTGTAGGCAAAAAACATTTGGGGAGCTACCGTTGGCCACCCTTGGTCTAGTAGAATGGACCAATAGCCAAAGCATAACTGTGTGCAGTTCTGGTCGCTGCACCTCAAAAAGGATATTATAGCATTGGAGAAAGTCCAGAAAAGGGCAACTAGAATGATTAAAGGGCTGGAACACTTTCCCTATGAAGAAAGGTTGAAACGCTTGGGACTCTTTAGCTTGGAGACATGTCGACTGCGGGGTGACATGATAGAGGTTTACAAGATAATGCATGGGATTGAGAAAGTAGAGAAAGAGGTACTTTTCTCTCTTTCTCACAATATAAGAACTCGTGGGCATTCAATGAAATTGCTGAGCAGTCAGGTTAAAACGGATAAAAGGAAGTACTTCTTCACCCAAAGGGTGATTAACATGTGGAATTCACTGCCACAGGAGGTGGTGGTGGCCACAAGCATGGCCACCTTCAAGAGGGGTTTAGATAAAAATATGGAGCACAGGTCCATCAGTGGCTATTAGCCACAGTGTGTGTGTGTGTGTGTGTGTGTGTATATATATATATATATATATATATATATATATATATATATATATATATAAATTTTGCCGCTGTGACACAGAGTGTTGGACTGGATGGGCCATTGGCCTGATCCAACATGGCTTCTCTTATGTTCTTATGTTCATACATTATAGCAGTTACAGGATATGCTGAGTCAAGTCTTCTAAGAATTTGAAGCACACTTTACAAGTTGTAAAACCTGTTGCATGAGTTCATGGATACAGCACCCATGCTAAATCAGTCATTGGCAGAAATCTTTGTAATTCATTGATCTGATACAAGGATTGGCATAACTTGGCCTGTCTGGAGTTGGGCCATGGGACTAAAAGGTGAGCACCCTGCTCTATGCAATAAAGTGCACTTTCCCTCTTCCACTTTTCAAAATTGTCCAGTATGCTGATTTTGCCCTCCCTCTCAGAATTTCCCTTGTTCTTTGCTGAGCAGCCCTTCCCCCCTTTTTTCTTCTTTGTTTTTCTCTGGCTGCCCCACCTAGTCATTTGACTGTATATTGTTAGAAGCTGACCCAGCCTAGGAAACTATGGGGAGAGACTAAAACCTTTCTTTTTGTCCTGGTTTGAGAATGGCATATGAAAAGCTGATGGTAGATAAAAAATAACTGTTCTGTTTAACTTACAGAGGAAATGGTCAGGTTGGAATCAGGTGTAGGATTTAAGAGGTAAAAACACACAACAGGAATGAGGTAACTTTGTATACAAATAAATGCCAGATAATTTGTCACAATCAAGTAACTGTTTATGTTATTCAAACAGACAGGGCTTTTTTTTTTTGCACAGGAACACAGTTCTGGCTGGCTTGAAATCAGGGGTGTGTGTCTAATATGCAAATAAGTTCCTGCTGGGCTTTTTCTACAAAAAAAGCCCTGCAAACAGGTCTTTAAAAGTTAAGGAGAGAGATTTCTTGGCAGTTTCTGCTTAAAATACACAAGCTTAAGCTTCTTTGTCTCAGACACTTAAGTTGGTGAAGGCAGGAACATTCAAACAAGTTTCAATTTCCTTCCTTATCCATGGGCTAGGGATCACCCCCATCTTTTAGGAACTATTTCCCTCAGACTTGATAGAGATAGGCTAAGCTTCCCTCTTCCCTGACTCAGGAACCTTCTTGATCCTCTCCCAATCTCTTAGCCTTCCCTCCCAGTCAACCATCAGTTCTTAACTGTCATTCTAAAGACACTTCCAACTGAATAATTCCATTTTAATCCCCAGTCACTCAAGATTCTCAGACTGGGTTACAACATTAACCATTTACTGTCTAGCACAGGGGTGTCAAGCTCATTGTTCAGCCGAGCCAAGTGTGTCATAAAATGTAATGCTAGGTAGCGGAGGTGTAAGAACATAACATAAGAACATAAGAGAAGCCATGTTGGATCAAGTCAATGGCCCATCCAGTCCAACACTCTGTGTCACACAGTGCCCCTCCAAAAAATCCAAACTTTTAAACTTTATAAAGGGTACAAACACAATTAAAGGGTTTTTTTAACAACTTAAAACATGTTTAAAACAGCACTCTTGCATTATTTTGTTTATTTAACAGTCTCTGATAACTGACACCACTTGCTCTGAATTATTGCATCAAAATCAGGAGACAATGTGCTGTAACAATCTTGTTCAGGCATTGTTCAGGTGTGTGTCTGTAAGCTGCAAACCTACTTCTGATTTATTTCCACTGATTACAGAAATTTCATGGTCAATGCTTTGGCCCTAGGACCCAGGGGAAAACATGAAATGTCTGGGCACTGAGATCTTTTGGACATATGTTGCTTCATATGCTGGTCAAGAGCATGTGAAGGCACTATGACAAAGACTGAGGGCTATGTGTTTATCTACAAAGTTGTAGTCTTCCCCAGAAAAATAATTGCAACTCCTATGAGGCTGTGCAAGAATAGAGAGACAGTCATGTATAGTGGTCAGCATCAGCCTACTTTCTAGGAAGTTTAAGTTCAAAATGCTGAGTCTCCACCTCACTGGCTTCTTGTTATTCCTCTTCTAAACAGTTCACATTGCTTTCCTTCTGAGAAAGATTCATGAGAGCATGAATACAGTGAAAAGGAGGAGGGAATCCAGCTGCACCCAGGAAAGCCCCGGCAAAACCAGCTTAACCACATACATAGAGAGAGAGAGAGAGAGACATATTTCTCACTAGTGTTGCTCCACCCCCAGATTTCTGTTTTCCCCCAGGACAAGTTATCAATTTCCCACCAGTTGCTCCATGGGTGCACTTTGACATGCAGCTCCCTCCAGTTCCCATTCAGTTTCTTAATCCTTAAAAGACAGCATCACAAAACTGCAAGGGGAACTGGAGGGAGCCATACTTCAAAATGCACCTGCAGAGCAACTGGTGGGAAATTGAAACCTGGGGGTGGAGCAACACTAGTGAGAAATTGGTGAGGGGGGGGGGAGTAGCAAGGCAAAAAGCTCATACTTACTTTGAATAAAACTGTGTTGGTCTTAAAGGTGCTTTTTGTATTTCTCCCGTGGGCGTGAGACAGCCAAGCAAAGCAGTGTCTCTTTCTTCCTGAAGGAAGGGGTAGGAAAGAGGAGCCTCAGCCAATGGAGGAGTTTGACTCTGTAGCTCTGCTGTGTGATTGAGAGAGCCTGGTACAACTTTAGCTTTGATTGAAAGAGCTCAAGCTTCTCCACTGGCTGAGACACCCTCTCCCTCCCCCTCCTTTGGGGAAGAGTGAGAGGGAAGAGGGAAAGAGTGAGGCTGCTTTGCTCAGCTGCCTCAATCCTATGGAGAAAACAAAAATGGTGATAACAGAAGTAGGGAGAGAGGGAAGCAGACCATAGTGGGTTGCACAGAAGCCCTCTGGGAACTGGATCAGGCCCATGAGCAGGACATTTGACAAGCCTGGTCTAGTAGTTTTCCATTTCCTTTCAAAATTGTTTGGTTTTCAATGGAAACTCTTAACTTTATTAGAGATGTGAATTCTCAAGGGATAAATTTGTAAGATAAAGCAACCGATTCAATAACTGAATATTTTAAAAACATGACGTAATCATTTTGAAATTATTCACTATTAAAATGCTCCATGAAGATGACATTGTTAGTAACTATGAAGACTGTTTTATTAAAAATACTTTTAAAATGACATTTTATACCCTTTCTCTCACTGTTTGGTTTTCCCTGTGGTGTTTGGCTTGGTTATTTCCTGTTTACTTTCCTGTTGTGCACTGCATCCCTGTTTTTACTGCTAGGGTTTAGGCTGCGAGGCTTTTGTGAGCTTTATCGCAGATAAGGTCTTGTCGCTCCGCCGTGACCTCCCTACCACAGTTGAAACAGTAAATGAACTCAAGGCTCCATCTACATCTAGTCAGATTTTGGATTATTTCACTCAACTCAGCCTGGAGGAAGTTGACAGAACGCTCTCCACTGTACTCTCAACCACTTGTAGTCTGGACCTGTGCCCATCCTGGCTAATAAAAGCTGGCCGGGGAGAATTATGGGCTCCTTTGTAGGAAATTGTTAACAGGTCCCAATCTGAAGGGACCTTCCCTCAGCCTCTTAAGGAGACAGTGGTCCACCCCCTCCTAAAGAAACCATAATTGGACCCGGCCGTATTGACAAATTATCGGCTGGTGTCAAACTTGCCTTTTCTGGGCAAGGTTATTGAGAGGGCGGTAGCAATGCAGTTAAAGAGCTTCCTGGATGACGCTTCCATGCTTAACCCTTTTCAATCTGGTTTTCATCCGAGTGGGATGGAGATAGTTCTGGTCACCTTCACAGATGACCTCCAGAGGCATCTAGATAGAGGCAGTTCGGTGGTACTGATGCTTTTAGACCTGTTGGCTGCATTCAACACAGTCGACCATCAGTTACTGAACCACTGCCTCACCAACGTTGGGATAAAGGGGTTGGCCTTACAATGGCTCTCCTCCTTTCTCCAGGGTCAGGGACAAAGGGTGGCAATAGGGGAGGAGCTATCGTGATGGCACCCACTTGTGTGTGGTGTGCCACAAGGGGCAGTTCTCTCCCTGATGTTGTTTAACATCAACATGTGCCCTCTTGCCCAGATAGCCCAGAGGTTTGGGCTGGGATGTCATCAGTACGCAGATGACACCCGGCTGTATCTGCTGATGGGTGGCCGGTCCGACTCCTCCCTGGAAGATATGACCCTGGCATTATAAGCTGTGGCAGGGTGGCTCAGGCTGAGTAGACTAAAACTGAATCCAATGAAGATGGAGATCCTGTATCTAAGTCATGGCAGTCCAGGAGCAGAGGTCTCATTACTGACCTTTGATGGAGCGCCACTTACGTTGATGCCTAAGGTTAAAAGCTTAGGGGTGTTCCTGGACTCCTCTTTAACAATGGAGGCCCAGATTGCAGCCACTGCCAAATCAGCCTTTTATCACCTTCGACTGATAAGGCAGTTGATCCCCTATTGTTAATGGGCCTTCCCTTGTGGGAAGAAGAAGAAGAAAAAGAAGAAGATATTGGATTTATATCCCACCCTCCACTCCAAAGAGTCTCAGAGTGGCTCACAATCTCCTTTACCTTCCTCCCCCACAAGAGACACCCTATGAGGTGGGTAGGGCTGAAGAGGGCTCTCACAGCAGCTGCCCTTTCAAGGACAACCTCTGCCAAAGCTATGGCTGACCCAAGGCCATGCTAGCAGTTGCAAGTGGAGGAGTGGGGAATCAAACCCGGTTCTTCCAGATAAAAGTCCGCACACTTAACCACTACCTGTGCTGAACCACAACCTGTGCTGAAAGCGCTGCACTGGTTGCTCATCGCATACTGGGTTTGTTTCAAGGAGCTGGTTCTTACCCTTAAAGCCCTATATGGCCAGGGACCTGCATACCTTAGGGATCACCTTTCCCCACATGTTCCCCAGAGAGCATTTCAGTCAGGGTCACAAAATCTGCTCTCAATCCCTGGCCTTAAAGAGGCCAGGTTCATGACAATGAGAGCCAAGGCCTTTTCTGTTGTAGCCCCAAGCTGGTGGAACGCACTCCCTGAGGAGGTTAGGGCCCTGCGAGAGCTTGTACTGTTCAGAAGGGCCTGTAAGACGGCACTCTTCCACCAGGCATTTGTAAATTAAGATTGCAGGCTGCAACAGACTCCAAAACAACTGGACCATCTTGAACATGAACATGAACCAACAATCGGTCTTTCTATAGAACACCCAGCTGGAACAACAGAATAGAAAAATTCAAAGGTTATTATAGCACTTGAAATGGTTTGATTTTTATGTTTTATACATAAAATGTGATTTTATGTTCCATGTATTTACATGAGCGTTCAGGCCACCCTGAGTTTGCTTTCGCAGGGAGAATGGGATATAAATTGAATAAAATAAATAAATAAATAAATACTGAGTAATTTGTACTCCTCCCCACCAAAATTAAACATATCATTTCCATGCTTATCAAATGTATGCAATGGATACAACACTCAGATTTCCATCCCATACTTCCATGTTGTCATCTTTCATGTCACATACTAAGTACAGTTATTAGAAGCTTAGACTACCACAGGCAAAAAGTGTTTGTGGGTACAAGTCATCTACTATAATGACCATCTGCTGAGGATGGGAACCTGTAAAGGAATAATGTCAGATCTATTTAAGAACCGTATCTATCTAACATCAGTTAAGAAACGGGTACCAGATGCTGTGGAAAGAGGTCTGTCTTTTCCCCTCTGAACTGTGGTAAACTTTCCCATACCCATTATCTAGAAAATTTGCCTCAGCCATTCAGCCTCAGTGGTGGTTACTGTGGGGAAGCAGCTGAACGAATTCCAAGTATCAACAGTATGTTTTGGACTGCCAGCAACAGCAAATTTGCCAGTTTCTTTTAATCTTTATGGGGTGGCTTCTTATTTTTATAAGCTCAGAATGCATGGGAGTTCTGAAGGTCATGGATCTTGCCCCAAGTATACTCAAGCACATTGTACATTTTCCTAATTTGCCACACATATATAGGCATAGGCTTCTCTAAATCTCACGCTACAAATAAATCTCATGCTACAGACCCATCTTTCCTGAAATACCTTTCAGAACGCAGATGCCTTCTATGCTCTAAGGTTCTTGAAACGGTATCAGTTTATCTTGTGCTTAGTCAGGCAAAATTGATATATTTAAAATGTCAGGGTTAGAAATAAACTGCATATTTTATGCTTTCATGCACTGACTTACATCTGTACTCAGCTTATTGTATTGCCTCATTCTCCTCTTAATCTGTCAATAGATTTATATAAAAGCACTCTGCTCTGAACCACTCTCATCCTATAATGTGAGGATCAACATTAATTTTAAATCTGCATGAAATCCATACTTCAGAGATGTGTGTCAAAACTACAAGGACAACTATTTAGTGCTGTTATCGAATTACTTTGTTGAACTAAGAAAAATTATTAGATATGAGCACAACAGGCCTATTGGGCAGAACTGCAGAATTATAGTGAAAAACAATCTACAAGAGGACTTCCTGGATATTAGTTCTAACACAAACAGAAACGGACATTACATTGCAGATGTAAAGTATGTACCTTGTATTTGTGATTTACCACATTAACTGAAAACAGAAGAGGAAGGGCTTTGTATCTAAGAAGAGTGAATGCAAAATTACAATCAAGGGTATAATGCAGAAGGAGAGGAGTATTTTTTTTTTACAGTCAATGCTGCCCAAAACACCCTATGTTTTTATTAGCCCTGGAAGGTGGAAAAGGAAGGCAGCAACAAGGTGTGCTGATCATTCAGGGAGAAGGATTTAATTTGGGATTCCATATGGCTATTTTTATTTTCTCTTTAAAAACTGCTGGAGGGATCTGTTCATATATCTCCCACCATAATATTAAATTTGGTCCTCCAGAAGTGTACACATTGATAGAACTATTGATGGAAAACTTTCAAAATAAAATGTTACACAAACACTGCAAACAACTTTCCCAGGGTAACAGGCTTCTCAATAGCCAAGTGTACTACAGCATCTTTTGTGTGATGAGAACATCTTTGGCTGACATTCAAAGAGAAGCAGAAAGACTCTCATATCAGCAGGGTTCTTTATTACCCTCATATTCTACCTAGACATCTGTGTATTTTTGCATTACTAGCAAGCTGTGTATCTGTTGTTTCTGCTTAATCTACTTTATTTGCCAATTACTTTGTTTAGAAAAGAGAATCTTCTACTGATGTTACAGAACAACACTTTCTAAAATTATTATATAGAGACCAGGAAATCAAGTTTAAGCTTTCTCTGATAACTTTTTTTGCTCTGAAGATAGACCCCGGTGGGTAGCCATATTGGTTTGAAGCAATAGAACAAAGTTAGAGTTTGGTAGCACTTCTGTCTATAAGTTTGAATGGTTATCTTCCATTTCTGTGTATCAGAGGAAAGTGGCAATTATTTTTGAAAAGTCATTTACAATTTGGGATTTGCTGAGGGGGGAGTATTTTGAAGTCCAAGTGACTTTTGTTTAATGCATCTGCAGGACCTTCTCCTCCATTATACCCTCGTTATACCCCTGGGAGAGTGCTATTTATTTTTTATTTATTTAGTTGATTTCTATTCTGCCCTTTCCCACAAACAGGCTCAGAGTGGAACAGAATATAACAATAATAAATCACTATAATTTATTAATAAAAGCACACCATTAAAACAATAAAATCAATAAGCAATTTCAACAAGAAGCATCTCTGGCACAATAAACTCTGGCTGCTGTAAGAGCTCTCTCAGTCCCACCTACCTTACAGGGTGTCTTTGGTGGGGGGGGGAGGTAAAGGAGATTGTGACCTCTCTGAGACTCAGAGTATTGGGCGGGATATAAATCCAAAATCCAAATCCAATCCAATCCAATTTCCAGATGGCAGATCACAAAATGACTGCTTTGAAGGGTGAATTTTATGCTTTGTACCATGCTGAGGCCCCTTCCCTCCCCAAACCCTGTCCTTTCCCAGCTTCACCCCCAAAGTGTTCAGATATTTTCCAGCACAGATCTTGCAACCCTGTTTTGGTCCCACACACCCACTGTGAAGAAAGAATATCCGTTTCCTATGTAGATGCTGCAGGGTTGCCAATTCCAGGTTAAGAAATGCCTGGAGATTTAAGGGGTGCGGCCAGGAGAGGGCGGGGTTTGAGGAGTGGTGGGACCTCAGACAATTATAATGATATTTTTTTCCTGGAGAACCACTGTTGCCAATCTCCAGGTGAGTTCTGGAGATCGCTTACAACTGCTCTCCAGATGGCAAAGATCAGCTCCCCTTGAGGTGGGGGGGGGGGAGAGAAAGTGAATGCCTTCACTTGGGTGGGTAGGAAGACAGCAAGGGTGGGGAGCACTCATCCAGAGGCCTTTAGTGGTACATTTCCAGGTTGATGGGAAATTCCTGTAGATTCTGTGGTAGAGTTTGAGGAGGGCATATGAGTTAGGGCTTCAGAGTGGGGTCTTTCAGACACAGGTTATTGCTGTGGAAGCTTACTGAGGGATTTTGGACCAGTCACATTCCAGCCTAACCTGTCTCAGCTCCTCTTAAGGTGAGGGGGGGAGTCACTTGGGTGGGTGAGAAGACAGCAAGGGTGGCTGGTGCTCACCCAGAGCCTCCTTCTAAAGCCTGTTGTATTTTTCTTCACAATGGGCCTTACTCCTAATATATAACATAACATAAAGTAACATAACATAACAACATAATATATATAAACGTTAATAGAAAAAGTTATTAAATGTTCTGAAGACTATGATCTCATAAATATCCTAGATTTATAAAAGAGAAATTGTGATTTCTTAGCAGTTTGTTATTTTTTTATGTTTATCATGTTATTTTGTTATTTTTTGTTAAGTTTATGCCAGCCTATTTTCAGAAAATCCTGCCATTCAGCTTTAAAAAAATGAATAAGGCCTGAAGTTTTACACTTTACTCATATCAATGAAAGATTAATCTATAAATGAGACCTTCAACACCAACCAAACTGGAAAATGCTAACAGGCATCAATAATAACATTTAAAACATAACAGCATTAAGAAAGACATCTACTGCCAGCCTATGCCACTAAATTCAGGACAAAAAATATGAAAAATGAATTTGTTTTAAGATTGAGATTTTGGTATTTTCAGCTCTTTAATCTGTCATTTTAAATATTACAAGTCATTTTAAGTGAAATTGATTGTATTTTGTATATTGTTCTATCTTTTGCAAGCTGCTTGGGGAGCTATGCTTGGAAGCAGGGTCAAAATACAATGAATATTTAAGATTAAAATATTTGTACATAAAATGTTTCCAGAATTCAGTCCATATCATTGCCTACTGAATGCTGTATTCAGTAGTTTGCTTTGAATTGTACAAAGAAATTATTTTTAAGTTGGGGACACTATCATCTTCCCTGATACGTTACCATCATGTTTAAATAGCTGAACATCACAGGAAATGCTGCCATTTTTGAGAGCTAATCCATCAGTAATCCCCTCCTTACCTGTCACTGTTCAGATCTGGAGCTATAGTTCCTCTCACTCTGGTTTAGGGTTGCCAAGTCCAATTAAAGAAAAATCTGGGGACTTTGGGGGTGGAGCCAGGAGACTTTGGGGGTGGAGCCAGGAACAAGGATGTGACAAGCATAATTGAACTCCAAGGGAGTTCTGGCCATCACATTTAAAGGGACAGCACGCCTTTTTAAATGCCTTTCTTCCATAGGAAATAATTAAGGATAGGGGCACCATCTTTTGGGGCTCATAGAATTGGACCTCTGGTCCAATATTTTTGAAACTTGGGGGGTATTTTGGGGAGAGGCACTAGCTGCTATACTAAAAGCTGGTGCCTCTACCTCAAAAAATAGCCCCCCCCAGAGCCCCCAATACCCATGGATCAATTCCCTATTATGCTCTATGGGAATCGTTCTCCATAGGGAATAATAGAGTGCCTAGTAGACATTTCCCTCCCCCCCATGCTTTCTAAAGGGGTGGGAGGGCCTCCATACCAGGGAATCCCCCCTCCCTGCCCCCTCCCTCTCTCTCACACACATACACAAATACTTACTGTACTTGGTCTTCTTCCAGCAGAATTTGCTCGCTGTGAAAACGAAAGTAAGGCTGCACAGGAAAAGAAAGGGAGGGGCCATTCCTGTTTCCTGTGCAGCCTTAAAGGGCCATTCCTGTTTCCTGTGCAGCCTTAAAAACGGATCCAAAGCTGTAAAACAACATGATGCCTACAGGTACGTTCTCTCCCCCCCCCCCCGATTTTTTAAGAGCAGGGGAGGAGGCTGAAAATTCGGGGGTCCCCCGCCAGGGCAGGAGGGTTGGGAAGCCTACCCTGGTTATGTGTGAAGTGCCAGGGGTCAGGGCCTAACACTTTACTCCCTCTAGCACTGCGGTCACCAAGAACCTGACCTTCCTAGGCCTGAATGAAGTAAGCCACAGTGCCATCCTATAAGTGGCTATTCAAGGAACCACAAACTGACAGCCAAGAAAATCCACATGGAAGAGTTGGGCTATAAACTTTTCCTTTTACATGGCCCCTCAGTCCTAATAACTTGCTTGTTGTGAAAATGTCTAGGGTGACTCCCTCTGCCTTTTGAACTGGGCTGTTTGTTTACAACTATGCCTTTGAACGAATAAAACTTATCCTTAACAGTTTGTCTGCATTGGATTTCACCTCTGGCACTGCTTTTTTGCCTTAGTTTAGCTGGATTGATTAGCAGCTATTAATTCTGTCCACAATTTTCTGTAGTAGGTAGTATTTTAACTTATAGAGAGTATGTTCTGCCTTTGAACACATTTTTTTCATTTCTCCATGTTGCTGCTATTGGGAATGCATCTGAAGGCCATATGGGTAGGGTAAATGTTTCCAGGCAACAAAATCTATTGCTGAATCTTGTTTCAGAGTTTCTGAGGAGGCAGCAGCATAGTGCTGGAAAAGATCCTTTGGCAGTTAGAAGGAATGGAAACCCATGGACCGATCCAGACATGAAAACAGATGGAAGCAGACACTCTCCTCTCACCTTGTTTACCTTGTGCTAGACTATAAAGAGACAGTGCATATAGCAAAATTTAAAACCATAGTTGTACTCCTTCTGAAGTGCCATGTAGAAAGAAGACTGCAGATTTATACTCCGCCCTTCTCTCTGAATCAGAGACTCAGAGCAGCTTACAATATCTTCTCCCCCCACAACAGACACCCTGTGAGGTGGATGGGGCTGAGAGGGCTCTCACAGCAGCTGCCCTTTCAAGGACAACTCCTGTGATAGCTATGGCTAATCCAAGGCCATTCCAGCAGCTGTAAGTGGGGGAGTGGGGAATCAAACCTGGTTCTCCCAGATAAGAGTCTGCGCACTTAACCACTACACCAAACTGGCTCTCATCCAAGCAAATCTGGAGCTCTTCCTATTTTTCAGCCCAGGTTTGCTGATGATAGTGAAGTTTAACTAATAAAAACAGCAAGGGTGTACTGAGGAAATAATATATTTTAAAAACAAGTTTAACAAATGTAATTAAGAATTTTGAAGCTAGCCATAGGTAAAACATGTACCAGGAAAAGATTTCTTACTGTTTTAATTTTCTGCCCAAGAAGGCTTATTTTACTTAATCTGAATTGGCCTGTAAGTATCTGGCCAAAACAATTTCATTTTAACCAATTATTGCTTTTCTGTTATCTGGTTTGAAGTTTTTGCTTCATTGTCTCATTTTTATTATGCCCCGTTTGAATTTAATAATTTCTATTTCAACTGTGTTGTTGTTGTTGTTGCTATTGTTATTACATATCGAACTGCTTGAAAACATCTACCAGTCATAATTATTAATCATAATATAATAATTATTAATAATTATTACTGGCAGATGGTTTCCTGCAGTTCAAGATCTAGCCAAGTTCTAGAGAATTGCAGAGGGATCTTCACAGGATTCTATACTGTCGTCTGGAGTTGAGCTGGTGTTATTTGCTCAATGCTCAGAATGTTCAGGTATTTCCTGAGACTTCTAAGTACTCCTCCAAGGCTCCAATGACAACTGGCATGATGGTCACGTCCCAGAGGTGGTCTAACACTATTCATAGGTCTTGGTATTTTGTGATCTTCTTCTGTTCTTTCTTTTCTGTTCTGCTGTCTCCTGTGTCTGCAGTGTTAATTATCCAAATTTATATCTCATTTTTTCCTACAGTTGTGATACCAAGGGTATTATGCTCCAGGTGCTCTATCTGTTTGTAATTGGAAGTATCAAATAATTTTTTTTTCATCATTCTCCATGATCTTGTCTGGTTTGTGCTCCCATGAATTTCTGGCTGATAGTAAGCCATACTTCTTTAAAAGATTCCTGTGCAACATAGCTGCAACTCTATCATGATGTCCTTTATAGTCATTGACCATGTGGTCAACTGTGTCATCCTTTGTCTTGCAAATTTGACATTTCCTGACATCACTGTATCTTGGCTTTTATACTTTTTGTGTTGAGTACCTGCTCTTGTGCAGTTTCTTTCTTTGAGTGTCAAATCAAATAAAATCTTCGAGTGTCCATTTTGGAGCCACTTTCAGGTCTTTTCATTATCAACTTTATTCTCTATGTCTTTCAAATATTGCCCATGCAAGTACTTTTCCTTCCAGTTGTCAAAGTGAGTTTTGATTGCAATCTTTTTGTAATATTTGGTTTCTGTAACATTAAAAAAATCTACTTTGTACACTTCAACTAGAAGCTTATCTTTGCTTTTCCTGATGTAGTCATTCTGTGCTCATTTTTCTTCTTCAACTGCTTGCTTAACTTTCAAAAGGCCTCTTCTGCCTAGTTTTCTTGGTAAATAAAGATGATCAACATCACTTATAAGGTGTAGTGAGTGATACATTGTAATTATCTTGCAAGTTTTGCTATCTATTGTTTCTAATTGTGCTTGTTTCCAATAAAAAATGCCAGCTGTGTATCTTAGTACTGGGAATGTCCATGCGTTAATTGCCTTTATCATTTTGTCTCCATTTAATTTTGTTTGCAATATCTTTTTAACTCTTTGGTAGTATTTCTTGGTATATATACACATATATACATATCAAGGGTATGCTTGATGTTTTCAGCTTCCAAAATTTCAGGATATTTGTAGTTTTCTTCAAAGCCCAGAGTTTTGATGTTGTTGTGGTTTGGGTCTGTCTTTGAAAGCTGGAATCTTAGGCCCTTGCTATTGAGAATGATTGTGAGTGGTATTAGGGCAATGACAAATAGCAAAGATGACAGTGAGTCTCCTTGGAAAAATTTCTCATTTGATATTAACTGTTCCAGTTTCTTCTCCATTCACTATCAACTTGGTGTTCCATTTACTCATGACATTTTTGATAAATGTTATTACAGTTTTGCTGATGCCTGTCATTTCTAGTGTTTTCAAGATCCATGTATGAGGGAGTGAAGCAAATGTCTTCTGGTAATCAATTTAAGCAATATTCAGGTTGGTTTCCCACCTTTTACAATTTTATTAGGCCATTTTAATCAATCAGTGCCTTGAGATTTTTGGATTTTTTTTTTTGTTCATGTGATAAAATCAAAGTGAGGTGTAGATATTTTTGAATGAAATTGGCTACAATTGCTGTCAGTAATTCTTCTTTTTCATCATCAATTTTTAGTTTTAAGAAAATTTGGGAGGATCTGATCAGTCAAAAAGTAGGATAAAATGTTGTGAATAAATAGATAATGAATATAGCATTATCAGTGCACACAGTGATTCCCAGAGTATGGCACTAAGAAGTTTTCAATCTAAAAGTCAATACGATGGTAACAACAAAGGGCATGAAATGGAAATGGGGATAAACCAAAGAAGAATACATATAGCATCTCAATGGCATATCTTTAGGACTATATTAAATATTGGGACTAGGGATGGGCATGAACTGGCTCACAAATTAAAATTAATGGTTAATTTTGGCTGGTCTGTGCCCTGATAAAGTTTGTGGCAGGTCACCTGGCACAAACTTTCCATAAACTTCCAAGCTGTTTGTGGAGGTTTGTGTTGGTTTGTAACAAAATGGTTACATTGCTGGCAGTTGGCTGGTTTTAAAATGGCTGCAGTTTGTAGTTTTAGATTTAAAATGGTCTCCTCTGCTGACTTACAAGGCCCAGCAGCCCTTGGGCCTTAAAAAGTGTAGGAAAAAGGAGAACTTCCCCAAGGGGCGGGACAATATTTTATACTATCCAACCAGGAAGCAGACAGTCTTTGAGCTACTGAAGAGTAGGAGAGATGCCTGTGGAAAGGCTGTGCAGGACCAGCCCACAGAGGTGGAGAACCCTGTAAGTCAGAACTGGAAACCCAAGGGATTCAGCTGCAACATGTCTGAGGTGGACTGGAAGTTTCTCTGCCCACTCAAGAGGGAGAGAGAGAGGGAGAGTTGTAGGAGAGCTGGAGGCCTGGGAAGAAACCCTGTCCTGCACTGCAACCTCCCAGGTAGAGAAGTTAGGGAAGTGTGCAGGGAGAGAGGACTGCATTTTTTTCTGTTTTATTTGTGCCCTGTTGGGCCACAGTATAAGTTTTCCCTTGTAGTATGCCTTATCCAAGCAAAATATGTGTTCCCTGTTTATAGCGTAAATAGTTTGAATAAATACTTACAGTATATATATTTTTAAACTAACTAGTGGAGTTGTGCTCTGACCACATAGTCTTCCCCACTGTGCCCATTACCAAGAAGGGAAAGGGAGCCACAGGAAGAAAAAGGAGAGGACTGATTTTGGGTTGCCAACTCCCCAGGGCCACCCCAAAGATTGGAGATTTTACCTCCAAACAAGGAGATTCAGCCAGAGGGGGTCTCACTGTCCCTCTAAGATGGCAGTGACAAATTCAGTGACTAATGGCAATGAACTAAGGAAAGGTTACACCCACCAGGGGGTGGGGTAGGGCTGCAGCAGGACTTGCCAGCCTCAGACGGCTGCAAAGTTGCAAGGACTGAGGGCAGGTGTCTGTTCCACTACATAGTTCATGAGCCTTGACATTTCCAAACAGTCTGTCTCCACCCAATCAAAATGTTCACAGACCTTCAAAGTGACAACTTGGAGGCTATGTAAAGGAGCATTCAGTGTACCTTTGATAACTCTAGCTTGTACAGGATCTCTTCTATACATTCATGAACCTCAGTCATTTTGACTGGTACATGTTCTGGAGGTCCTGGAGTGCACAAAATGCATTCTGTGCAAGCTAGAGACACCAAACTTGCAGTGGATGCTCCTCTACATGCCCTCCAAGTCTGGTGTCTCTAGCTTGCACAGGATCCATACTATACACTTCTGAACCTCCTAAACCTGCACCTGCTAAAATGACCACCTGTCACCCATCATTTGGACAGGTGGAGGTTCAGAAGGAAGTTTCCCTTCTATTGTTCCCCAGAAAGCACTTTTCCTAGGGGCACTTACTTTGGGGGCCATAACCTGGACCCCAAAAATGGAGTCTTCACCAAACTTGGAGGGCTGGGAAAGGAGAGTCAGCTGTAAGTTTGGTGTATTTAGCACACCAGAGGACATGGTGTTCTACCACCTCATGAACCTCACAAACCTCACATGAGGCAGCTAAAACTTTATGACAGTCCATTAACAGGATATGTCATGAGCCGCATTTTCCAAGTTCAGGCCTATCCCTAGTTGGGTCTAGAGGTTTGACTGGGGCTTCACAGGAAAGGTGAGTTTGGAGAAACAGTGTGAAAAAAGAATGATGCTATTGCACATTGTTCTAATGGGGGCAGTTCCATGCAAAATGGAAAGAAAGGGAAAAATATGTGGTTGGTTCCAGCAAGCAAGAGACATTTGGATGGCCGAGTGGTCAAGTTGCTGAAACAACTGCAGGGATACTTTTGGATATGAGAACAGAAAGGTAAAGAAGGGCAAGATCCTAGAAGGCTTCAGAAGATATTCACATCTACAAGGCAAGTCCTGGCACTTTGCTTCATAGAAGACTGAAGTCCAATTTTGCAGTAAGAAGCCACTGGTACTTGTTATGCTACATACTCAGTTTGAACAGACACCTGAAATACTCCTGTATTCCACTGTCAGTCTCACCATACACGATGCTCTATAGTGGTAGAGTTTAAATTCCTAGATGAGTAGTTGGTAAACTGCTTTATACAACCAAATCATTACATGGAACAGCCATTACATAGTCCATTGCACATGGCAATCTTGCCGCTATTTCTTTGTATGAATCAAACTTCAGGGGTCTTTTAGGGCAATCAATAGAGAGCAAAGAGTCACAGACTGACATCACCAGAAACTCCTATTAGGGCTCAACAGGCCTCATTTTGGGCAGGAGCTCACAGGAGTGGAACTCCAGAACCTCTACATTTTTTGTGCTCTTTCTTTCTCCCCCCCCCCTAAAAAAATACTTGCTTCTGGGCTCCGTTGTTCAAACCCCCGTGAGAATTTTGCTGAACTCTAAGATTTGACAAACTTTCTAATCTTTTTCCCCTAAAAACCCCTGAGGAAATAACCAAAACATAGAAAGCAGACAGATGGAAATCTTCATTGTGCCACTGTGGACATAGGGGAGAAAGTAGGCTTCCCAATCCCCAGAGCCCAGCGGGGGATCCCCTGGTTTTATAGGCTTCCCCCCTCCCCCAAAGCCATTATGCACTTCCATGAACGAGTCCCATAGGGAATGATGGGGATTGATCTGCGGGTATTGGGGGCTCTGGGGGGCTGTTTTTTGAGATAGAGGCGCCAAATTTTCAGTATACCATCTAGTGCCTCTCCCCAAAATACCTCCCAAGTTTCAAAAGGATTGGGCCAGGGGGTCCAATTCTATGAGCCCCAAAAGAAGGTGCCCCTATCCTTCATTATTTTCTATGGAAGGAAGGCATTTTAAAAGGTGTGCTGTTCCTTTAAATGTGATGGCCAGAACTCTCTTGGAGTTCAATTATGCTTGTCACACCCTTGCTCCTGGCTCCTCCCCCATGTCTCCTGGCTCCACCCCCAAAGTCTCCTGGCTCCACCCCCAAAGTCCCCAGATATTTCTTGAATTTGACTTGGCAACCCTAGGAGAAAGTAATTAAAAAAGTATGATGGGAGTAAGGTTTTATTATGGCAATTACAATTCAAGAAACATTTTAAGGTAGATGCTGAGTTCATAGAATTTAGTATACCTTCTGATGATGCCAGGGGTGTGTGGCATATGCAAATGAGTTATGCAAATGAATTGTGCTAATGAGCTCTGGCACCTCTTTTTTTACAAAATGACCGCTGGGGCTGAATGTCATACTACATTTCTCAAGTGCATTTGTTAGGTACCACATTTAAAGGGATTACTCATTAATCCCAGTACTTTCC
Source organism: Heteronotia binoei (assembly GCF_032191835.1). Lineage (NCBI taxonomy): Eukaryota > Metazoa > Chordata > Lepidosauria > Squamata > Gekkonidae > Heteronotia > Heteronotia binoei. The sequence goes on from NC_083230.1 coordinate 73,478,148, forward strand.
TACCTGTGTGTTTAGTCTACACAAAGCACAGTAATGTTCTGTCAGCTTCTGAACTTTGTTGGAATGATACAAAAGGCTGAGAGTAAATTTTTTTTTAGTCTTCCAAATATTTCTTGCAGCATAGCTTAAGTGGAACCAATGAATAGTTGCACACCAGTTTCTGCAGAATCTTTAAGGATTCAAATCAGTTCAACACCTATATCCAATGTGGGTAGTGGGCAGGGGTAATTTTGTAGAAAAAGAGGTGCTGGAGTTCATTAGCACAACTCATGTGCATATGCCACACATACTTGACATCACCGGAAGGTGAACTAAATTATATCAGCTCAGCAACTACCTTAAAGTAAGACGACCCTCTTCCGGTTAGCCTACACCTAGCTAAGATGAGAACTCAATGTAGCTTACCAGACGTCTGTTTTATATGTAACTGGAATGTTTATTGGTTTTAAGGTTTTAACTGTTTTAAATATTTAATTGCCTATACATTTAAAAGTGTTTAATTTTATGTTGACCAATTTTTGGAAGCCGCCCTGAGCCACTTGTGGGAAGGGCGGGATATAAATCCTAAATAAATAAAAATAAATAAAATAAAAATAAATAAATAAATAAAATGCTTCTTGAATTATAATTGTCATAATGAAACCTTACTCCCAACATACTTTTAAAATTACATTCTCCTATGTGGCCCCAGTGGCATGATGAAGATTTCCATCTGTCTGCTTTCTATGTTTTAGTTATTTCTCTATTTTTTGTGGGGGAAAATATTAGAAAGTTTGTTGAATCTTAGAGTTCAGCAATATTCTCACAAGGAATTTGAACAATGGAGCCCAGAAACAAGTATGGGGGTGGGGGGAGGGTAAGCAAGAAAGAGCACAATAGAATTTAGAGGTTCTGGAACTCCGCTCCTGTGATCTCCTGCCCAAAACGAGGCCTGTTGAGCCCTAATAGGAGTTTCTGGTGATGTCTGTGACTCTTTACTCTCTATTGATTGCCCTAAAAGGCCCCTGAAGTTTGATTCATACAAAGAAATAATGGCAAGATTGCCTCTGAATATAAAGGTTCCTTTCAGTTACCATGTCTAGTAGCTATTTATAGACCTATCATCTATGGATTTGTCTAACCCCCTTTCAAAGCTGTCTGTCTGTGGTCATCACGACATCCTCTGGTGTCAAATTCCTTGCTTTAATCACTCATTATAAAATAATTATTTCCCTTTGTCCTTTCTTAATGTACTGCCCATCACCTTCACTGGATGCCCCCAAGCTCTAGCAGTCAAGGAGAAAGTTTTATTTGTCAGTTCTCTCCAGCTCATGCATAATTTTATAAAGCTCTGTAATGTATCCCAATTTCTAAACAGAAAAGTCCCAGATTCTCCAGCCTTTTCTGATGGGAAAGGTGGCTCCAGCCCCCTAATCATCTTGGTTATCAATCTTCTGTACTTTTCCCAGCTCTTTGACGTCTATTTTGAGATACACAGTGACCAGAACTGCATAGAGTATTCTAGGGAAGGTTGCACCATGCAGCTGTACAGGGGCATTATAATATTAGCTATTTTATTTTCAGTCCCTTTCCTAATAATGCACAATATAGAGTTTGCCTTTTTTCACTGCTGCAACACACTGGGCTGACACTTCCATTGAGCTATCATTGAGCTGTCCCCAGGATCTTATCCCTCTCAATCTCAGCAAGTTCAGGTTCCATTAGCCTATACCTGAAGTTGAGATATATATTTTTTGTTCCAATAGCCATTGCCTTACAATTACTAACATTTGTCCTGAGGCTAAAGTAAATATATGTTCATAACAAAATTTCCTTTCTTATTGTTTTCTGCAAAAATTGAAATCTATTATTACGCTTTGGTTTAAATGATTTTTCTTACTCATGTGTAGTTTAATTTGTGCTGTTGCAAAATTTCAGAATGAAATCAGGAATCATTGTTATTTTAAATGCACAGGCATTTGAGATTAGTGAAGCAATTGTCAACTCCCTAAGCTATTTAGTGCGTAAGATAGTGTGGTATCAGCTCACAGTCAACTCACATTTTTTTCCAAAAGGGTTTCTTAATATCCATTAAAGAAGCAATGAACCTTAACTTCTGCACTTACATACCAATGGGAGTTGTTTCAAGATTAAAGGCTAAAAGGGAATATTAAATTTTGATGAACAGAAGAAAAGTTTGAAAGATGTTCTTACCCATTATACCATATAAGGTAGAACAGAGTAATTAAGAATATGGTTTGGACATGTTATAGTAAATAAATGAGCTTAATTAGTTGAAGATTAATGAGAACCAATGTACAATAGTACATGAATTTATCAGCTGTGGCCTACATTAATCTTTTTTGCTAGCTCAGTGTAATGGATAATTTAAAATATCTATTCAAAAATCAAAACTAAACCTTAGTTTCATATTTAAGGGGACAAAATTCTGCCTCTTCATATTTTAGTGCATACATATGACAAAAATTTAAATACACCTCTGAAATATAGTTCTAACACACCCATAGACCATAATGCTGTCCATCTTTTGTTGTGCGCATCCAGCATAGCAGCAAGCCCACATCTTATTCCTACTTGGTGTTGATAGTAGCAGCTCCCAGGATGAACTGTTCTTGGATGTGTGCTGTGTATCTGGCAATCCCTGACTGAACTGCTGATATGAATACATGAAACAATATGGAGGGAGCTTATCCACTGGTCCTTTCTTGGCCCGTAGAACTCTGAATGGCAATTAGGAGTGCCTTCACTCTTTAATATCATACAGTTAATATTGCAATAATCTGAAACTGTTTTTATAACTGTGATTCTGCATATTGAGCAATTTTTCTGCTAACAGGAAGCAACCCCTGCCCACCAATAAATGTATATGTGGGTGGTACAGTACTGGTGAACAGAACTGTGAAGGACAAAATTGTACTCTAGAGCTTTATTCAATCATGGATTATGTCCAACTAGACTACCATCCATCAAATTCATTATGGGCACAATCCGCATGTTCACCCATATCATTTCATGGCTAGCAAAACTAGAAATTTATATCCAACTGACTTTCATGTATTATTTGCATTGCTATTTCAGCTCTATGTAAAATTAGGCTTTGGACAATTTTCTAGTGAATACTGTTTCATAAAGAATTTACTTTTCAACACTGTGTCTAGATTAAACTAATGTCTAGATCAAACTAATGCCTAGAAACTAATGTCTAGATTAAACTAATTTGCTTTGAGTCAGCTTGTGGGAAGGGTGGGATAGAAACTGAAACAGCAACAACAAAAACGATAATAATCATATCTTTCTTCAGATATATTTTATTTAATTTTAAGATGCTTAGCTATACAGGAAAGAAAATTAAGAAAGGTCATGATAGTTTATAGTATAGGAAAGAAATTATTTTCATTAAAAAGAAATGCCAAACTTCTGTCAAGGAAGCTTTCATGTTTGTATTATTCCCTATCTGGACAGTCTGGTAGGTCAAATCTTTCATTTGTTGTAAAAATCTCTTTCCTTTGTCTTTGTTTGTAATGTTGGATTCTTCTGTTTTTGGCTATAACTGCTGGGGAAACAATAGGATGCAGGGACTTTTTCTTTTTAACTTTTTTCAAAACTTTAAATACAACCATTCTTACTTATATGGACAGTACAGTTTGTTATTGGTAATATCTTAATATAGTTTACAATATTATGTTTTAAAATATATATTTTGATAAATATTATTTCCTTTTCAGGCATATAACTTAAAAGGGGAAACCAGACTGCTATTACTTTTGTTTTATACTGATCTATTGGGCATATGCCATAGGAGATTTTATTCATTATAAAATAATCCCACAGTTTTGAGTGCCATTGTTCTAAAGAGAGTAGATTTTTATTAACCCAGTTCGCTGCTATGTTTATTCTTGCTGTTGATATTGATATTAATTCAGCTGTTTGTTTATTAATGTTTGGCTTAATCCAGTTGTTCAATAACATATATTCTGGGGACAAAGATATCTGGTATGCTTCCCAATCCCCAGTCCCAGTGGGGGATCCCCTGGTTTTACAGGCTTCCCCTCACCCCTAGCCAGTTGGCCGGCGGGGGGAAGCCCCGCCCCCATAGCCACCATGTACTTGTAGATCTCCTGCAGGTTTAAAAACCTGCAAACATGTTCTATTTCAAAATGCCTCTGTGTGTGTGTATCTTTAAAGTTAAGCAGGAAGTACTTCATGGGGAAGGGTTAGTAGCAGAAGTGGTGGAAGGTACCATCACATCATAGTTTTTAAAGTTTGGAACCCAACTTTAAAGACCTTTGATGTTATGCCTGGAGAGTTCCATACCTTTTCCCAATTGGAGTCTTTGTAATGAAGATTACAGGTCCTTACTCCATTGTTTTTGATATAATACTGTTTTTTCTTCTACTGCTTTAATTAAAATTTTGTATATTTTTGAAATCATTCCTCTCATTTGCAGGGACCTTTTCATGGACTCCCATCCCAACACTGTTCATTGGGGAGGAAGAAAAACTGGCAGGTATCCCAATTGCATCAAGAAAGAGAGACAGTTATCTCAAAAAGCCCTCTTATTTATTGTTCAAACCTAAAATGTAAAACCTTCCAAACATATAAGAATCTGGTATGCATCATATAACCTTGACTCATAATTTTTAATTCAATGTATAGTGTACATCCAGACAAATAAGAAATATATTCCAGTTATGGTATCAAGGCCCCTTGGCACTGCACCTCACCTTTAGTAAATCAGAGGTATATATTTTTCTTGGGCCTATAGCTGCTAACATATCTACTGACATGCCTATCATATAGGACTACCATCGATGTGACACAGGCCACACTGGAACTGACCCAATGAACCAATCTCCTCATTTTCTTTCTATGGGTTCAGGAAGCTCTAAGGAAGTCAAGGAATCTAAGTTCTGATACCTTATCTATTTATACTTTGATAGTGGCACCACTAACTCCTTGAATGTATAAACATCTTCTAAGGCAAAAATCATGTACAGGGTTATTGGTACCAGAAGGCCACAGCACCAGCAGAGTCCCGAAGCCTGCTGGGAATCAGAACCAAAGATTCAACTATAGAGGCTAATTTACTATAGAAATTAAACTAATGGGTTTAGTAGGGGACTGAGGCTCAATCCAGGCCCTAAACCCAACAGGGTTAGATAAATTCATTACTGGAGGAACTTAATAAAAACAATGTTCAATGAGTGATAATCTCTTTAGATGCAAAATTTAATTAACAACCAAGCTCTTTTTAAAAGATCCTGAATAATAATTGGATTGGATGTGCAGAGAACAATGCCACTGTAATAAGGGGATGAAATTGAAGGAAAGCACTCTGAAAGAACAGATGATCTAAGTTTGATAGCTCTTCAGCTTGACAGCTCTTCTATTACCTAGTTAACTCCAAATATATTCCTTCAGCGTTTGTGTTGTGTCCTAGGTTCAAATGGAGAACTGTTACTTTTGGAGGGAACTGTTACTTTTGGAGGGAAGCTGAACAAGCCAAGCTTGTACTCCACACCAGGGTTCCAGAGAAGGCCTAAGCGTGCCCAATCAGGGGAAGGATTGAAACATAAGTAGCCAATCAACATCTAGGCTCATACTGTACCCTGATAGGCCCTTAGGCCTCTGTAAATAGCCAATCCATGTACATAGTTAAGGTCCAATCAGAAGGGGGCAAGAATTGTATAAAAGGAGCGGGAGGTTTGAATAGAGCTCAGTCTGTGTTGGTGTTCCTGAAGTAAAGCTTGCTGAAATCACTCTCCGACTCTGGTCTCTTACTGCGCCGACCCCAGTACTTTACACTGGCGACGAGGATGGGATGCCAGTAAGAACCAGCAACAGAACCAGGAACACGGAAAGGTGGCTAAATCCAAGCCATCTGGGTCCCCACCTCCGCTCTGCGCACACCCCATCTCGCAAGCCGCCCAGACACGCTGGCAAGAATGGAGGCTCCAGCCAACCTCCTGCAGCCCTTTAGCATCGATCGCCCCGAGCTGTGGGACTCGTGGGTCGAAGGCTTCCCGTCATACCTGACCTTCTGGAAGATTACAGAGACTACCATGCAGAGAGCTCTGCTTATCAGTACGTGTGGCACAGAGACCGTGGACTTAGCCAGGGCTCTTCTCCAACCCAGGAAGCTCTCAGAGACGCCGGTGGACGACATCATCAGCGCTCTGGAGAAGTATTTCCAGCCCCAGCCAACCAAGCTCACCCGGCACTGGGACTTCCGACAAAGGACACAGAAGGCAAGCGAAACCACGATGGCGTTCTTGACAAGCCTGCGCCGGGTGGCAAGCCGATGCAGTTTCGCAGACCTCAACGAAGCCCTTCTCGACCAGTTTGTATGGGGCTTGAGGGACGAAAAACTAGTACAGAAACTCCTGTCCCTCTCCGAGTGCGACCTAACAAAGGCAATCGATGTGGCCACCAGCTGGGAGAAGGGCAGATCAGCAGGGCCACGGCTGACAAGACAGGCTGCGGCACACCAGATCAACCCTGAACCATCTACAGAGGACTCAGACAAGGACAAAGCTCTACAAACCGGCTATCGTTCAGCAGGAAGGAAGACCACCCATACCCCACAGGGCATGAGACACAAGACACCACCTGCATGTGCAAGCTGCGGGGGCCAGCACGAGCGAAAGACCTGCCGATTCCGGAATGCCACCTGTCGACTCTGCAGCAAGGAAGACCACATCGCCTGCGCCTGCAGATCCACATCCCGAGCACGCGTCCCGCAAAGATCTGCGCACTCCGAAGGCCAGCCAGACTTCGAGACCGACGCTCTCCACGCCCACCAATACCCGGTACAGTACCTACCCTCGCCAGTCAGGCCCTCCAAAATCCAGGTCAATGTAGAGATCGGGGGGGTGCCCTGCCAAATGGAGGTGGACTCTGGGTCAGCATCATCTATTATAGCGGCAGAGACATTTTTTAAAATCCCCATCAGGCTGAGGCCTCGTCTCAGGGACCCGGGGTTTACCTTAGTGGACTTCCAGAAGAATAAGGTGCCTATCTTGGGAGTGGGCCCGGTCCCAGTCGAATACAAGGGGTTCAAGGGCCAGCTACAAGTGCTAGTGGTCAAGAACCACCTTACAAACCTTTTGGGTCTCGACTGGTTCAAGCCCCTGGGAATAGAGATCAGGGGGGTCAATAAGACTGTCGGAGTGGACTTTAACAAGGTTTGCGAAGAGTTCCCGGCCGTTTTCGATGGCACCTTGGGCTGCTACACGGGTCCCCCGGTTACACTACACCTCGACCCCACAGTGCGGCCTATTAGGCTTAAAGCGCGGCGAGTTCCATTCGCGCTCAAGCCTAAAATTGAGGAGGAACTGGATAAACTGATTGCACAGGGAATACTAGAGCCTGTCACCCACGCAGCCTGGGAAACGCCCATCGTGACTCCAGTCAAGCCCAGTGGGGAAGTGCGGATTTGTGCAGACTATAAGTGCACCCTCAACAAGGCTCTTCAGGCCCACGCATACCCTGTGCCCATCGTCAGCCACGTTTTAGCCACCCTAGCCGGCACAAAATTTTTTGGCAAGTTGGACTTGGCCCAAGCTTACCAACAGCTGCCGGTGGATGAGGCCACGGCCAACGCCCAAACAATTGTGACCCATCGGGGGGCCTTTAGAGTAAAGCGGTTGCAATTTGGCGTGAGTGTGGCTCCGGGGTTGTTCCAGGAACTCATGGACTCTCTTTTAAAAGGACTTCCCGGAGTCACTCCATTCTTCGATGATGTGCTGATCGCTGCAGCCTCACCTGAAGAATTCGCCGCCCGCCTTAGAGGAGTCCTACAACGTTTTGAAACAGCCGGCCTCAAGGTCAAACGGGAGAAGTGCCTCCTGGGCGTGGATCGGGTGGAATTCCTGGGGTTCTCCATCGATGCCCAGGGGGTCCACCCCTCCGACGCCAAGCTGCGTGCCATCAGAGATGCTCCAGCGCCCACCAACAAGCAAGAACTCCAGGCCTTCCTCGGCCTCCTAAACTTTTATCGTGCTTTTCTCCCCCACAAGGCAGCGGTGGCCGAACCCCTGCACCGGCTTCTAGACAAGAACCGACCCTGGGCGTGGGGCCGCCAGCACGCTAAAGCCTTCCAGGATATCAAGGGCCTCCTGATGTCCAACTCCGTCCTTGCCCATTTCGACGAGACCCTGCCCTTGGTCCTTGCATGCGACGCATCCCCTTATGGCGTGGGGGCAGTTCTGGGCCACCGACTCCCTGATGGGACCGAAGTCCCTATCGCGTACTACTCGCGGACCCTCTCGTCGGCGGAGCGGAACTACGCCCAAATCGACAAAGAAGGGTTGGCAGTTGTGGCCGGCGTCAAAAAATTTCATGATTACATCTACGGCCGGCCCTTTACCCTCTATACGGACCACAAACCCCTCTTGGGCCTCTTTGCATCAGACCGGCAGACCCCTCAGGTGTTGTCCCCACGGGTCCTCCGTTGGTCCATTTTTCTAGCCGGCTACACTTACACCCTAGTGCATCGCCCGGGCAAGGCAATGGGCCATGCTGACGCCCTGAGCCGCTTGCCCTTGCCTGACGTGGATCCCGATCCAGCCCCGGCTCATCAGATCCTACTGATGGACATGCTTCCGGACAGGCCATTGCTTGCCCGCGACGTTGCTGCCCGCTCCGCTCGTGATCCAGTCCTCTCCCGTGTCTTGGACTGGGTGGGGAGGGGGTGGCCCAAGGGCTCGCCTGGGCCGGAATTTACTCCGTTTGCAGCCTGGAAAGACGAACTATCCACCCACAAAGGCTGCCTACTATGGGGCAACAGAGTCGTCATCCCCAAACCCTTGCAAGACCGTGTGCTTAGAGCCCTGCACGAGGCACACCCGGGCATAGTCCGCATGAAGGCTCTCGCACGAAGCTATGTCTGGTGGCCCGGCCTCGATGCAGAAATTGAGGCTTGGGTTAAAAGGTGCCCGACATGCCAGGTGTCAAGGCCTGACCCCCCACGTGGCCCAGTGCAACCATGGGAATCCACCAAAACCCCCTGGTCAAGACTGCATATTGACTTTGCTGGCCCCTTCCATGGGCGGACTCTACTCATACTAGTGGATTCATACTCCAAGTGGTTGGAGGTGGTCCAGGTGCCCTCGCCATCATCGCAGGCAACCATCACGGCTCTGAGGGCCATCTTTGCAACCCACGGGTTGCCGGAGACCATCGTCACCGACAACGGCACAGCATTCACGTCCGCAGTGTTCCAGGACTTCTTAGCCAGGAACCTCATCAGGCACATTCGCTCTGCCCCGTTTCATCCAGCCACCAACGGCCAGGCAGAGCGGATGGTGCGCACGGCAAAGGAGGCCTTGAACCGTCTGGGCCCCTCAGACTGGCCAAAAGACTTGGCGTGTTTCCTAATGGCCTACCAGACCACACCCACCGCCTCCACAGGTCGCAGTCCAGCTGAACTCCTCATGGGCCGCCGCATCACCACCCTGCTGGACAAGCTGCACCCTGACTTAGCCCCAGACAGGCGACCGGCGCCGGAACACCTTAAAGCCCCCAGAGGGTTCTACCCAGGTGAGACAGTGTGGGCATGGAACTATGCCACCACTGGCCCCGCCTGGCTCCCTGGAAAGGTGGACCACGTCACAGGACCGGTTTCCTATGCAGTGACCTTGGAGGGTGGACATCTCCTGAGGCGACACATCGACCAACTCCGTGGTCGCCTGCCTGCCGGGGAGCCAAGGTCAGAGGCTCCAGATCCGGACAACGTAAGTCCCCGTGAGCCTGACACAGAACAGGGTTCCGTGGAGCCCGCTTCGGCCCAGCAGGAGGAGACCCCCGACCGCGCAGCTGAACCCAGGTCTTCTGGGGCCGCCGTCCCAGATGTCTCCAGCTCTGCAGCCACGGAACCACCAACCGAGTCAGAACGCCCAGTCCCCTCGGAGCTCCGACGCTCGACACGAGACCGCCGCCCTCCGGCATATCTCCAGGACTATGTCACCTGATAGCTGGAACTATGGGGGGAGGGGTGTTGTGTCCTAGGTTCAAATGGAGAACTGTTACTTTTGGAGGGAACTGTTACTTTTGGAGGGAAGCTGAACAAGCCAAGCTTGTACTCCACACCAGGGTTCCAGAGAAGGCCTAAGCGTGCCCAATCAGGGGAAGGATTGAAACATAAGTAGCCAATCAACATCTAGGCTCATACTGTACCCTGATAGGCCCTTAGGCCTCTGTAAATAGCCAATCCATGTACATAGTTAAGGTCCAATCAGAAGGGGGCAAGAATTGTATAAAAGGAGCGGGAGGTTTGAATAGAGCTCAGTCTGTGTTGGTGTTCCTGAAGTAAAGCTTGCTGAAATCACTCTCCGACTCTGGTCTCTTACTGCGCCGACCCCAGTACTTTACAGTTTGATTCTTAAACTGACCTAGAGAGCAATCTTAAGCACTCAAAAGAAGTCCCATTTTTATTCAGTAGAAAAAGAGTTGCTGGAGTTTATTAGCATAACTCATTTGCATATGCCACACACATCTGACATCACCAGAAGGTGTACTAAATTATATCAGCTCAACAACTGCTTCTTGAATTATAATTGTCATAATGAAACCTTACTCTCATCATACTCATCATACTTTTAAAATTACATTCTCCTATGTGGCCTCAGTGGCCCCAGTTTGATCAATGGAGCCCAGAAGCAAGTATTTGGGAGGGGGTTAAGAAAGAAAGAGCACAATAAAATCTAGAGGTTCCAGAGCTCCACTCCTGTGAGCTCCTGCCCAAAATGAGGCCTGCTCCTAGGGAAGTATTTTTAGGATTGCAGCCATATTAACTTAAAGCAGGTGCTGTTATTTAAACTAGGGATGGACATGGACTGGACCATGCACTTAATTTTTGCACAGATCAGGGGTAGCTCTGTTTGTCTAGCCCATGCATTTCCCCTTTTAATGGACTGCCCGCAGACTGCATTTTGATTTTCGGCAATTCATTTGGTCTGTTGGGGTGGTTCATGGGCCAGACAACCTGGAACGGAGGCATTGTCAAGGCAACCATGGGGGATGTTCTTCTACAGCCCTTCTGCAGTCACAGAGGGACTATATAGGGGAACTGATTTAAACATTAAAGGGCCATTAGACACCACACCATCCTCCCTTTTGGACAGGGACCCTTCCCCAAAGTCAATCTGTACATAACTTGGAAGGTGAGTAAAAGGGATCTCAGGGAGGTCCACTGACAGTTTGATGCCTCTAGCTGGCAGTGGGGTTTTTTTTTTACACAATACCCTCTTTTGCACATGGACCCTAGGATCTTTCTCAAAGCTAATCTGCACACAACTTGGAAGGCAAGTAGAGGGCCATCCTGAGAAGATCCACTGCAAATTTGATGGCTTTAGCTTGCAGGGGGTCCATTTGACACATTCCTGAACCTGCACTCAGCCCCCCTGAATTCCCCCTAAATCCAACCTTTACCAAACTTAGTGGGCAGGTAGAGGACAATCAGCTGGAGCCTTGATGCAAGTTTGGGGTCTCTAGCCCACAAAGGGGCCATTTTACTACATCCAGAGGTCACAAATCTGAACAGACTGGTCCGTTAAATGAGGTCTGTGGTGATACGTGGTCTCTGAAAACCCATGGACCACAAACCCATACAGGGCTCTGTTTTTTCAGCCCATGCCCATCCCTAAGAAAGACAGGGTCTCAGCTTTATAGGAAGTGAGATTTGCCTACAGCATGTTCATCCCTTTACAGAGTTATATGTAAATTCTAATCCACATTTTGGTTTCCTAGTCATTTTACCTACCTTTTTTCTTTTCAAGGAAGCTTCCTACAGTGTCTGCTAAATGCTGTGGAAATTGGTCAGTTGGGACAAATTTATAAACTTTTTCAGCTGCCAGAAGGGGGGGAGATTCTGCATCTTCCATAACTTTCTATTAGAGCCATTTATGTTGCTTCGGACGCAGTATAAACAAATGTCATTCTGAGTCTTAGATATGAGGTTCATAAATAAAGTACAAGGTTTCATTTGTAAAAGATATGACAGCACTTTTTGCCTGGAACCTATTTTTAAGCTGTCCCTATGCCTTATCAAGCGTCCTTGAAAATACCCAAATGCCTCTGAATTTGTAAACAATTGTGTCTACTAGATGCTAGAGCTACCTACAGATCCAACACAAAAGGCAGGGTAGCACAAATAGCATTAACCTTACAAAATGGTTGTTTTGGTCTGTTCCTAGCTGTATGGGAAGACCTTACATTATTAATTAATTATTGTTATTATTTGTTTATTTATATTCCACCCATTCCCCCATGACAGCTCAGGACGGAATACCTTAGAAAAGATTACATCAATATAAAAAACAGAGCAATCACAATAAAATTACAAAAATCCAATAAAATCTGTTCCAATTTTGTACAGCAGGATGGTCCATCTAGATGGTATAACAAGATAGCAGTACAGTGTGATATAGTGGGGGTGGGGGCAGCCGATCTAAACATGTAGATGCCCACTGCCTCATCTGAAAGCCTGGTGGAACAGCTCCGTTTTACAGGCCCTGCGAAAGGTTAACAAGCCAGGTAGGGCCCAGATCTCCATAGGGAGCTGATTCCACCAGGTCACAGCCAGGACTGAAAAAGTCCTGGCCCTGGTAGAGGCAAGACGGGCATCTCTTTGGCCGGGGACCGTGAGAAGATCTTGGGAGGCCGAACGAAGCAACCTCCGGGGCATATATGGGGAGAGACGGTCCCATAGATATGCTGGTCCCAGGCCATGCAAGGCTTTGAAAGTCAAGACTAACACCTTGAAACGGGCCCAGTATTCTATAGTGCAGGCCACAGAGTGCTGGCTGTATGGTCACCGATACAAGTGATGCAGTCAGCAGATGAGCTGCCGCATTCTGCACCCACTGCAGTTTCCAGATCAGCTTCAAGGGCAAGCCAGCGTAGAGCTAGTTACAGTAGTCTAATCTGGAAGTGGCCATTGCATGGATCACTGTAGCCAGGCCTTGGGGGGATAGATATGGTGCTAGCTGCCTGATCTGCCGGAGGTGGTAAAAGACAGACCCCGCAGCCGTCGTGACCTGAGCCTCCATGGAAAGAGAGGAGTCCAGAATCACTCCCAAACTCTTCACCTGTTGGGCCAGCATTAGAGCAGCACCATCCAAGGCTGGGAGCTGGATGCATGGCCCCATCTCCCCTCAACCTAGGCACAGGACCTCCGTCTTAGTTGGATTTAATTCAGTCAGCTCTGCTGTAGCCATCCTGCCATGACTCCCAATGCCTCAGAAAGACACTTAGGGGCGGAAGACGGTCCACCGCTCATCAACAGATAGAGCTGGGTGTCATCAGCATCCTGGTGACAACCCAGTCCAAACCTCGGGCAATCTGGGCAAGGAGGCACATATAGATGTTAAATAATATTGGCGAGAGGATAGCCCCCTGCGGCACTCCACATGTGAGTGCCACACAGAAATCTGCTCACCAATCACTATGGCTATTTTATCTTGCCGATTTGGCTCTTTTATCCCTATTAGATCAATTTCCTGTTTCAAATCATAGTTTTGTCTCGGGTTATTATTAACCTCCAGATGCAGCCTGGAGGAATCCCAGAATTACTGCTGATCTCTAAACTACAGAGAACAGTTCCTCTGGGGAAACGTCAGCTTAGAAGGTCCATAAAGTCTAGGACAAATGTAAGTCCTAGAGTGACTTCAGAAGATATATGTTCTAGGTCTGCTGTTTCTCCTATGTTATACCATAGAGCAGGAGTGTCAAACTTGCAGCCTGGGAGCCCAATCAGGCCCTCAGAAGGTTCCTATCAGGCACCTGAACAACTGGCTGTCATCTGCTTCCTTCTGCATCACAGCTTCCTTTGCCAAGCTTGCTCAATCACACAGGAGCTACAGAGCAAAGCCTCTATTCTCTCCATTGGCTGAGGCTCCTCCCTTGGGGAGAAAGTGGTGGGAGGAATAGCTTGCTTCAAAGGGAGCTCTGGCTCTTCTTCTTTCCCCAGGGAACCAGGAGGGTGAGCAGCCTCAGCCAATAGAAGGAAGAGAGGCTTGGCTCCATAGCTCTGCTGTGCAGTTGAGACAGCCTAAATTGCATGGGAAAGATACAAAGAAAGCACCTTTAAGACCAACAAGTGCTAATGTTTTAAGCATGTTTTATTTTCAGTTTTTAAACAAATCTTTGTGTTTGTATATGTCCTTTATAAAGTTTATCTCTCTGCTACCTGGCATTACATTTTATGACACACATGACCTGGCCCAACAAGGTCTCATTTATGTCAGAGCCAGTCCTCATAACAAATGAGTTCAACACACCTGCCATAGAGGCTAGAAGAAACTGATTGCTACCTTTGAAAATGTTAATGGCCAAAGATCAGTTGGTGGTTGAGACAGGGAGATGAGAATGCTGTTGGCTGGGCTCCTCCTCTGGTTCTTTAGAGAAGACTTTTCTTCTTAATACTGAGAAAGACCTACAGACAGTCTTGAGAGGTTTTTTAGGATGAGCAGAACAATGGAATAGCAGCCATTTACATCATCACAAATATTTAGGATCAAAGGATTAGTACAACAGTATGGCATACAGAACATATGTACACAGAAGCCTGCAAGTGATACAAATGGGAGAAAAAGGCAGAGGGGAGGAGATATGAGCTAGGAAATTGAAACTTAAAACTTGAATTTTATTGAAATGAAGAGACATCACAAGAAAGGGAAGAGCTTAGGGAGGTGACCATTACTTTGATGTGACATTACTGGGTGTGGCACTGTATCTCCATTGAGTTCCCATCCCTACCCAGGTCATAACCTCAAATCTCCAGGAGTTTCCCAAGCCAGAGTTGACAGGCAGCCCTCGTTTCATCACACTGCTCCTGATTATCTCTCATTTGGAAAGTATTTGTTTCACATTTTAGAGTCTAACTAAGCAAGTATTATTTTTATAATTTTTAAATTTATAACAGGCAAAAAAATGTGAGAGCAGGATTTTTTTTTTTTTAACCAGCACTGCACTCAAGTGAACAAAATGGTATTTTGAAACTGGGAGCCCTATGACATATCTTTTGGTCACTATTGGACCATATTGTGAGCTAAAAAAAGGTTCACAGTGGATCCCAATGGGCATCTATATACATCAGTGTTTGAGTGTAACAAACATTAAGCCAAAATAGAAAATGGAGGGTTTAGCTTTGGAATGGAGAATGTGGACTTTAGGGTAGGGAAGTGAGAGAGGAGAAGAGGGAATAGCTGTCCAGAGCAGGAAAACAAAAACCTAAAAAATAAGAAGAAAAATGTTATTAAAACAAAAGTATTTTACTTCATCTGAACTTAAGTTTGATATGATTGTTCTTGCAAATATAAAGCAGTAATATCTGTAATATTTTCCTTATCTTGTGGTTGATTAACATATGTGTGTACCTTTAAAAATATGAATTGCTGATTTGAAAAAGACCCTGTGATCAGCCTACAAGAAAAATATTGTTTGGGTGATATTATAATTGTCTGAATGGTCTGTCTGTGATGGCTAATCTATGCTGCTTGCTTCACACTGCATGATACCGACATTTAGTTATGAGCTTTCCCTCAAAAGAATGTGGACTGTGCAAATGCCATTGGTGACTAGAACAACTGCAATGTCTTACCCATTGAACATGGAAACATTTTAAAAGAGCACACAAGTTGCTCAGTTTTATTGGGAAAAAAAACTGAATAATGGCAGAAATCCATATTGCTACATATGGACTGCTTCTATCGCTAGCTACTGTCATGATTAGGGAAATAGTATTAATTGAATAATCTTATATCATGTCAAGGAGGCTTTTTCAGGGATCTAAAACAGATGGTCAGTATTTTTTGTCAGGGTATGCAGTTGGGTTAAACAAATATTTATTTAAAAGCAGGAAGCTGCAAGGAACTCCAGGGGACAGGAATGCCCTTCCTCCTGAAGGACTCCACTTCCAATCCTATTACTTACCCAGCTGCCTCTTCCTCCTCCCCATGGATCCATCACCTCCCCATCTTCCTCTCTCTCCATTTGTTATCCTTTGTTACCTTTTGTCAGCACCTCCCCCTCCCCTGCTTCCCTTCTGGCTGCCATACAGTTGCCATTCTCCAGGCAGGGTCTGGAGATCTCCTGGAATTATAACTGGCCTCCAGGTGACAGATATCAGTTTCCCTGGAGAAAATGGTTGTTTGAGAGGATGGACTGCATAGCTTTATACCCCACTGAGGTCCTTTCCCTCCCTCCCTTCACAGGCTTGATGCCCAAAATCTCCAGGTATTTCCCAACTCAGAGTTGGCAAGCCTAGGCCCTCACCAAATGTGGGAAGGGGTTAGACACAAAACAGAAAGCTTGTTGGATGTATATTCTGCAGCAAGCCTCTGTCTTCCAGCTCCTGCTAGACAGCTCCAATTGAATATGTGTGTGTCTGAGCTAGGAGTAGAAAGTGTGTGGGACATGCTCCAGCTCTAGTCATCCCTCTCATCACTGTTTGATGACAGTGGGCTGTGAGGGAGAGCTTTGTGCAGAAAGTGCACAGGGCTCTTTTTGCTCCAAGCCTCCTTCATGTTCACTGACAGCCATCTGATCCCTGCTCTTCCCCCTGTTGCTGCCACAGTGCCTTTTTTCCTCCCTCACTCTTCTACCACTGTGGCCACCTTTTCCTGCTGCCTCTTTCCTTGCCTACCTTCCTGGTGTGCCTCCACCTCTTTTCTTTCTTCCTCCTTGCTAACACATCCTCTTCTTCTCTGCCATCTCTCTTGCCTCCATCTCATGTCCCCTTCTTCTGGTGAAAGCACCTACAATTTTCAGAAATGGTTATGGGATTGCTAGGCAACTCCCCAAAATGAGATCTCATTTTTCTCTTTAATTTACAATTTCTTTAAATCCCCCCTTTTAACTTTTCAGATTTGTCTCCAAATTTAAGAGTCCTTCCTAATTTGCAGACTGCCCCATATGACATAGCTTCATTTTTCAGATTTTTAAAATCGACACTGGAGGCTATATTCAGAATTACCTATAAAGATTCGCTGTCTTTCTACCGCAAAAGAAGCCTCCAATATTACAATATTTCATCTGTGCACTCTTAACTTTTCTCCAGCATGGATGTTCTGACAGTATTCAGTCTGAAATATGGGAATAGACAGTTTTAATGGGGTGTAGGATCCTTTTCAGTAATACTAGAACTCAGGGATCACTCTATGAAACGAGTTATCCGTAGATTCAAAACTGACAAAAGGAAGCACTAATTCATACAAGTAACTTGTGGAACTTGCTGCCATTAGATATAGTGATGGACAGTGTCTTATGTGGATTCAAAATGGGGTTGGGAAATTTATGGATGATAGATCTATAATTGTTTTTTTTTTTAGCCATAATAGCTTCAAAGTTTGGAAGAATAATGTCTCTGATTGTCAGATGCTGGGTAACAGTAAGCAGTTGAAGACTGTTGCTGGAGGGGCAACATTTTTAAATGCATTGGTTAAAAGATAATTCTTTCAGTTGAATACTTTCAAATGTAAAAGTTTTGTAGAAGCTAAGTAATATGAGGGTCATTAGGTTTAGAGGCTTTCTAGGTCCTTGAAAGAATCCAGATAATCTTTAAATCAAATTGTTTAGTTATCCTAAGAACATGAAAGCAGCATGTATTACAGTCTCAGAAGTGGAACAACAAACAATTGCTTGTTTTCAGATTTCTGCTTTCTAGCCCCAATGTGATTCTAAAGGGAAACAGATTACTTAAAACATATTAGGCATACCAGAAGCTTTAGTCCAGGGGCGTCAAATTAATTTGTTAGGAGAGCCAGCTCTGACACAAATGGGACTTTGTGGGGCTGGGCTGTGTGTGTCATAAAATGTGTCATAATGCCAGGTAGCGGAGATATAAACTTTATAAAGAACACAGGCAAACACAATTAAGATACTATGTTTTAACTTAAAATACAAACATGCTTAAAACTCTTGCAATATTTTATTTCAAATGGAAAGGTGGGGGAGTAATGTAATTTTGAAAATAAAACATCAGGAAAAAGCACAAGGATCACAACAGAAACTAAAAATATAAAATGCTCCAAGCTTGGGAAAACAATGAAATGGCATTGCAAGCTTCTTCCCTTCCCAGGGGGTCTACTCAGTTTGGCAATGGCTCTCCAGTGTAATAGCCCCCTTTGGCTATGGGCTCCCAGGTTAGAGTACTCACTAGGTCAGATCCTTTCAGCAGAGGCATGCTGGCTCAAAGCATCAACCCTTTATGTGCAAGGATACAACTCCAGGAAGCATGAGCTTCAGCTGGCTGTAGGAACACTGAAAAGTGAAACTGATCTCCACTCCATTGAAACACATTGCAGCACAGACAAAGTTACAATGTGGGATGGATTTTCTATTAAAGTCTCTGGGCCCTATCTAGCTGGGCACAGAGACCTTAATGAAAAATCCACTCTGAATTTTCTTTGAAGTTTTGCTTCTTGCTGCAGCCAGTAAAGACAAGGCAGACGGAGCAGGGGACTTTGTCAGTCTCAGAGCTTCAAAGGGTAAGGAGAGGGAGGAGGGGAGGAGAAAAGAGCCTGTGGGCCCAATTAAAGCCCTGGGCGGGCCACTGGTCAAACATTTGACACCCCTGCTTTAGTCTTTCAAGCTAGTTTAAAAGTCATTTCTGAGAAGGGATTTGTCATATTTCCTACTAGTTCAATAGCTTCTTAATTGTTCACTTCAATTTTATTGCATAGGGCCAATGTCCATTACAAGAGGTTAACACTAAAAATTGTATACAATAAAATACAGTACTATGAGACTGAGTTAAAATACAATAAAATTACATTTTAAAACTTGCTTCATAAGAGAAAGAAATGACTTCCATAAGCAACCAAACTATGCTGATGCTAGCTTGGCCCGAATTTTCTTAGGGCAACCTTATATGAGAACTCTCGATCCACATCTGCAAGGAAGAATATGACTTGTTCATCACAGTGCTAAAGCCTAAATTGGCAGAGATTGTACCTAAAAGTTTCTTCCTTGGAGCTGAATAAAGTAGACAGGCCAGCAGATAAAGACACAGGTCTTCAGGTTCTGAACCTGCACATATAAGAATGTGCTGAGCAACTAATGTTTGAGTATAGCAACCTTCAAGCATTGCTGTTTGCATTGTTTGGAAATGAAAATATGTGAAAGCTAAGCGTAATTTTAAAAAGGAGATTTTGGACAGATACTGTGCCCTGAAATGATCTAGTTTAATACTTTCATACCAAGAGTAAATTTGGTTCCCAGTATAACTTGCTTGTCTAAAGTAGCGTCATATAAAGTATATTTGAGCCCTACCATTAAAATCAACAGCTTCTTAACATTGGCATACTATTATATGAATGTAGGTTTCTTATTCTTATTCATCTTATTAATTTGTCTTAAAATATAAACAAAATGTCCATTTCTTGCTTGTTTTTAAAATAATCATTTATAGCTCAGCACAAGTAATGGTATCAAGTGCCCCTAATGAAGATCATCTGCTACTCTGTTATATAATTCTATACATACCAATATACTCAACTATGAAAATTAAAGGTAACTGTCCAAAGCATAACATTCTTCCAACATAGATGAAGCTGCTGACAAGTTTGCTTTTCCAGAGATACTTTCTGTATGTTATTCCTGAATAAACTAAACCGCATTACTACTGCTTGCTTTCTATCATGGGTTTCATTTGGGTAATGATCAAACTAAGCACTATTCAATCATTTAGTAGTCACTGAAGGATTTCCAACCTTCTTGATGCTTGATTGGGTAGTTATATAGTGCACTCCCTTTCTTTTTCTAACAGTGATGCAGCATACTCAATGTAAGAAAGAAGTAATTACTTAAATGTAATTATATCATTTTCCCTCTGCCAACTATAATTATGATTCAAAATTGTATTGTTTCATTTCAGTCATAATCTAATACCGATTGAAGCTTTTTCATTATGAAAGCGTTTCTAGTGATTCACAAATAAAGGCTCAGATAGCCACATATTGTTGGCACTTGTGCAGCTCTGGCTTCTAAGAAACTGGAGGATTCCTGAACCAGCAAACTTCCCAGTATATGCTCAGATCTATTGACTAAACATGCAGTAGTGTCAGGGCCAGATTCAGGCTAACTGATGCCCTAGGCACAGCCCAACAATGGTGCCCCTTGGCTCATTCATTGCTTAACTGACAAGACATTAAGATGCAGCAAATGCTGATGGTGAAATAAGAGATTAAAAATTCAGTATTCTTCCAGGTCATCCTCCAGAACTATAATAAATACAAACTTTTAAAAATATATAATTAAAAATAGCAGTAAGCAGCATAAGAGCAGCATGAGCAGCATAAGAGCCAGTAAGGAGAGCCAGTTTGGTGTAGTGGTTAAGTGCGCGGACTGGGAGAACCGGGTTTGATTCCCCACTCCTCCACTTGCACCTGCTAGCATGGCCTTGGGTCAGCCATAGCTCTGGCAGAGGTTGTCCTTGAAAGGGCAGCTGCTGTGAGAGCCCTCTCCAGCCCTACCCACCTCACAGGGTGTCTGTTGTGGGGGAGGAAGGTAAAGGAGTTTGTGAGCCGCTCTGAGACTCTTCGGAGTGGAGGGCGGGATATAAATCCAATATCTTTTTTTTTTTTTTAATAAGGAAAAGAACCTCTATGGTGCACCTCTTCCCTTGGTGCCCGAAGTATGTGCTTATTTTGCTTAATGGTTAATTCACAGTTGAGTATTGGATATCCCAACTGTAGTATATGTCACTTTTCAGATCTTCCCAACAGTGCAGTTTGGAGCAGGGCATAAACACTAAATAACTCCATTGCCTCCTATAGACGCAACATATGTGCACCTGCCAAGTATCACTCCCAGACATTTTTGAAACAATTAAAGCTTGTTAAATGTAATTCTGAGAGCAGGAGGGCATGAAAATTGCATGGGTGTGATGGATGGGCAAAGGTCTGCCCCTTTTGAAAAGCACCAGTCCCCTCTAGCTCTGTTTGGTGTGTGAGCAGAGCAGTTAGCAGCCAATTAAGATCCCTGGAAGGGCTAGAGGAGCCACATGGAAGGGGGGAGTGAGAGAGAGAAAGCTGTTACACTGTTGGTTCAGGCAGACAAGGTTTGAAGCTTATCGTTGGAACTCTTTGTTTGGAGTAGTGATGCTCTGTATTCTTGGTGCTTGGAGGGGGCACAGTGGGAGGGCTTCTAGTGTCCTGGCCCCACTGGTGGACCTCCTGATGGCACTTGGTGTTTTTGGCCATTGTGTGACACAGAGTGTTGGACTGGGTGGGCCTTTGGTCTGATCCAACATGGCTTCTCTTATGTTCTTAAGAAAGACTGGAGGGATCCTGTCTCCAAGTTGGTCTTATATGTAAGGAAGTTATACCAGTGAATGTTTACAGATAGCGTTTGCATATCCAGAGTGTTCGCTGTGAGAGAATCCATATCCAGAGACTCTGGAAGTCTCAGAATATGCTGATAAAGCAGGCTAACTTGAAGAAGAGACAATCTGCCTCAAAGCTACAGTTTCTGAGTTAAACCTTCTGCTTCCCCCATGGGTGCTGAACTTGTTTTATTCAGAAGTCACTTGCATTAAGTCTATAAGGGGTACAGACTGCATAGGTTGAGCTTTACATCATGTTGTTTAGACATTTTTAAGACCATGTCCTTTGAAACAGGTCATTAAGGAAAAGCATTGAGAGGAGGCATTGCTGCATGGGCTGCCAACTGTAATAAGAAGGATCAAACTTTTATCACTTATTTCAGGCATACATTCAGAAAGGTAGCTATACTGGTTTGTTACAACAAAGAGTCTTCTAGTACTGAGTAAGAGATTTATTGTAGCTTAACCCTGACCAGGAAGAATTGATGCCACCATAAAACTGTTAGTCTTTAAGGTTGCACAAGATTCCTTTTGACAATGGGCATAACTTCTATCCAACGAAAACTATCATGATCAAGTGTCTTCTGTAGGCACATTCATGCAGTTTCTCCAGTTGGTCTTTGTTCTTATAACTGAATAAAATGCTAGCCTCTTATTTGTGCAAAAAGTCATAACATACCAAAAGCAGTTGCTGCTAGCTTTCCTTTTCTTGTAATGACTTGATCTGTTTTTATTCCTCACCCTAGCTGTGATGCTGCTCTGCTTCTTTGGCAATCTGCCCAAGGGATCAGCTGTTGAGTAGGTTGGTAAGAGGACGAGCCAGTGCTGCATGCAGGGCTGTAGGCTTGTGATAAGAATTCTTGTCACTCTGCCCCAGGACTGCCAGAGCTTATAACCAGTCACTGAATGATTGCTAGTATATCTGAGGATATTCTCAAACAGTGTCCAGATTTTGCTAAAAACATACAATTGAAAAACACTGAAGGAAAAAAAACAAAACAGTGATGCAGTTGTGAAGGGAAGAATCCTTTGGTGTAGCTCAAAAGTATGCACTTCTCTGCGGCAGTAAATAAAGACATTTACAGTGCAGTCTTAAGCAGAGTTACACCTTTCTAGTTCCACTAAAATCAGTAAGAATAGAAAGGTATAACTATGTTTAGAACTGCCCTATTAATCTTTCAATCTGTGGAAGGGTGTTCTGGATTGATGCCATAGTTGTGAACAGCATTATGAATGTCTTTCAATTTCTTATACAATAAATCCCAATACTTTATGTTATCTAGATCAGTGAAACATTAGGTATCATAATTTTACAGTAGTGTCCAGATCTAGCCCCGGCACGTGGGGTTCTGGCGCCTGAGGCACCCACCTACCCCAGAGAAATTTTTTTGCCTGTGCGCAAAGTGCATGCAAGGTGTGATAACATCACCCAAAGATGATGTCATCACGCTGGGCACTCGGCACTTCCCTTCCCCAGTGTCCTCAAAGAACACGTTGGGGAAGGGAAGCATCACTCCTTCCTGGCTCTAAGGGATCTGGGGTGCTCCTCCATCCTCTCAAAGCCAAGAACACTCAGCGCTTCACTTCCCCAGCACCCTCAGAGGATTCTGGGGAAGGGAAGCACCGCTCTTTCTTGGCTCTGAGGGATCAGTGGAGCTCCTCCAACCCCTCAGAGCTGAGAAAAAATGAGCCAGAGGCTCAGGGACGACGCAAGTGGGGAGGGGCTCCTCCTGCCCCCTGCCCCTGCTGAGAGCTGGCACCCTGGGCAGTTGCCTAGTTTGCCTACTCTCATGCGCCAGCCCTGTCCAGAACACATGAAGAAGAAGATATTGGATTTATATCCCGCCCTCCACTCCGAAGAGTCTCAGAGTGGCTCACAATCTCCTTTACCTTCCTCCCCCACAACAGACACCCTGTGAGGTGGGTAGGGCTGGAGAGGGCTCTCACAGCAGCTGCCCTTTCAAGGACAACCTCTGCCAGAGCTATGGCTGACCCAAGGCCATGCTAGCAGTTGCAAGTGGAGGAGTGGGGAATCAAACCCGGTTCTTCCAGATAAAAGTCCGCACACTTAACCACTACCTGTGCTGAACCACAACCTGTGCTGAAAGCGCTGCACTGGTTGCTCATCGCATACTGGGTTTGTTTCAAGGTGCTGGTTCTTACCCTTAAAGCCCTATATGGCCAGGGACCTATGGCTGACCCAAGGCCATTCCAGCAGGTGCAAGTGGAGGAGTGGGGAATCAAACCTGGTTCTCCCAGATAAGAGTCCGCACACTTAACCACTACACCAAACTGAAGTGATGGTATCGCTTTACTCTGCTCTGGTAAGACCTCACCTGGAGTATAGTATTCAGTTTTGGGCACCACATTTTAAGAAGGATATAAACAAGCTACAATGGGTCCAGGGGAGGGTGACAAAGATGGTGATAAGCAGGGGTTGTTTTGTAGAAAAATAGATGGTGGAGCTCATTAGCATATGCTGCCCTCCCAGCCAAAAACAACCTGATGTAAGAAAGGAGAGACCCAGGTGAGCAAGACCTGCTTGGGCTGGCTAGAGAACCAGCCAGCCCAAACAGGCCTCACTCATCTGGGGCTCTCCTTGGCCGCTGCCCTCACAGTCAAAAGGCCAGCAAGCCAGCCGCTGCCCAAAATCACATAAGTGGAGAAAAGGTAGCGTGGGCCTCTCGAGAGGTTAATGAGGGCTGCTGGGGGTGTGGCATAGCTCCTGGTGGCTGGCTGCCTGCCTGCTCTCCTAATCCAGGGATTGTAATGCAGCTGCACCTACTATTCAATGCACAAGGTAGGTGGGGAGGAGGGGGGCGTCAGAAAGTTTTAGGAGCTGTGCTCCTGTGAGCTCCTGCTGAATTCAAGGCCTGGTGGTGGGGCTGGAGACCAAGTCCTATGAAGAAAGGTTGAAGGAGCTGGGCATGTTTAGCCGGGAGAGGCGGCTGAGAGGTGATATGATCACCATCTTCAAGTACTTGAAGGGCTGTCATATGGAGGATGGTGAATAATTGTTTTCTGTGGCCTCAGAAGGTAGGATCAGAACCAATGGGTTGAAATTAAATCAAAAGAGTTTCCAGCTCAACATTAGGAAGAACTTCCTGACTTTTACAGTAGTTCCTCAGTGGAGCAGGTTTCTTCAGGAGGTGGTGAGCTCTCCTTCCTCGGAGGTTTTTAAACAGAGGCTTGATGGCCATCTGACACCAATGCAGATCTTGTGAATTTAGGGGGAGGTATTTTTGAATTTCCTGCATTGTGCAGGGTGTTGGACTAGATGACCCTGGACTCTATAATTCTACGAAAAAGAAGGCATACTTTAAGGTACATAAGCAACAGGTAACTTTTTGGTATCATAAAGGTACATCATGAGGAAACACTAGAGTGAATTAGCTGCGAGCAAGAGTCAAACTAAACTGGAAGTGAAAAGTAACCCCTCCACCTCCAACCCAGCCACTTGTCTGTTACCATTCCCAGCTTTAAAAGTCAAATGAACGAAGGCTTCAATCCAGTACCTTTGCTTTGTGCACACTTCTCTTTGGGAGCTGCAGAGGCAATCTTTCACTGTGAAGCTTGTGACCTATCACTCTAGGCACTTCAGAAATGCCACTGTGGCTTTTACTGAAGGAATGTATGTTAAAAAGTTCAGAAAACTCAGGAAAGCTTGGCATTTCTGTTTGGCTTGTGGCACATTGATGACTTTTTCCTTCATTGGAGTCTCTGAAATGCGGAAATATTCAGATCCAGAATCAACTTTCATGATATGTAGAACATTATGGATGGTAACCATTGGCAGTTAATTTCTTCAAACTAGTGAAATGTAGCACAAATTGCTGATTGTAGTTAACAATAACTTCTGTGTAAGCATATGAGACATGTACATAGATGTGGCACAGTTGCTTTGTGACCCCAGCCCTGACTTCCTTCCTGTTGTATACCTAGAGGTGACTAGTTTTACCCTGGCCTGACACATGTGATCAATATGTTAAATCTAAGTAAAAACAAGCAATGAACACTTCTAAACTAACAGTCCATTGTTTGTGAGTTCCTCCAGAATATTTACACTGCACTAAAGACCTTTGTCTAGGGTTGCCAAGTCCCCTGTGTCCTCCGGCGGGGGACTTTCACGTGTGCACTGCAATGACATCATCCAGAAGTGATGTCATTGCGCTGGTTATGTTGCATGCAGCTGCTCTAGGCATTTCTGGGAAAATTCTATGGGTTTCCCAGATGCTCTAGCAATTTGGGGGGGGGGAACTCTATGGTACAATAGGTACCATAGAGTTTTGCCCTCCCAAATTGCTAGAGTGCCTAGGGAAACCATAGAGTTTTCCCGGAAACACCTAAAGTGGCCACACGCAATGTTGCCAGTGTGATGACATCACCCGCAAGTGACATCATTGTGCCAGTGATGTTTGGGGAGGTTCCCACTGCTGGCCCAATCTTCAGGGCAGGAGAACCCCCATCCGGCCCAGGGGCTTGGCAGCCCTACCCTTGTCTGAGTCTTCCACACAGCAACTATTCTAATATGGTGCTGTGGCTACCGATCAGGTTTTCTGGTCACCTCAAAGTGGACTTCTTGCAAAATACACTTCATAGGCACTTGCTGCTAACTCAGTATCTAACACTTCCTCTCTTGTATTCTGGAATGTGAGCTTTAAGCAGGTGTTTATGTTGGCTTCATCTTGCAGGTCATAGATGAAGTGATCATGCAGCATCTCCTAAAGGTTTAGGAAACTGCAGTGCTGTACCAGCTTTATTTCATTTAAAATATTTACATCCTGCCTTATCTACTTAGACTAACAATGCAATAAATTTTACAGACACAACAGCAACATAAGAGTCCATTAGCAAGATAAAAAGTGCACACACATTTTAAAAGCACCCAAATCTGCCTACACTGTTGATCCTCTACGGAATGCCCTCTGAAATAAAACTGTTTTACATGTCTTCCTAATTCCAGACTGCTTTGCCTACCAGAAGTGGCTAGTTTTACTGTGGCCTGACACATGTGATCAATGTGTTGACGTGCTGGGGAAATCAATGGTGGCTGCCTTCTAAGCACGCTTCCTGACTGGTTCTCTAATGCCACAGAATGCTAAGTGAACATCTAGCCTTTCAGCAGTCTCTCCACTTGCCAAGGCACACAGGTTAAATTCTTAATGTACCCCTTCAAAAAAAAACATCTCTAACACAACATGGTTGAAGCCTGTGATACTGCTTAGGCCAAGCTTCTGTAACATAATTTCTCCAGTCCACAAAAAAAAATTCTGTTCCTCAGAAAGCTCCCATCTTTATCACCAGAGCTGGTTAATGTTGAGAGGATGCCATAGAGAACCTATATAATCAACAGATTACTCATTGTAGCCCCAAAGTTACATCAGGAGGAAACCTTGAACTGAACTGGATGCTGTAAAAAACTGAACTGAACTGGAAAGTGGAAAGTGGAAACTGATACTGTTCTTGCTAAGAAGATGAATTCCAGGACTTGCTAATATGACAAGCCAGAAGGGATGATGCACTACATGAAGGATCTACTATACATAACCTATTAAAACTAAGTGGTATAATTAAAGGAAAATTAATGTTCCTTATTAAAAGGGTGCTTTCTGTTCTTAAACACAATGGAACAGCATTGTGGATCAAAAACAGTAGTGATTCAGCTAGAACTTGCCAGTAAACTGCTTACTGAAACCATTGATAAACACTAATTACTCTCTGCAAAAATAAATTTTAAATGGCAGTAGATGACAACATTTTACAGCATGGTACAAGTTTCATGGTGATAACTGCGAGAATAGTAATAGAAAATGGGCTTCTCTGTACCAGTGGTTTTTGTCAATGCATATTGCCAAAGTCTCAATTTTAATTTTCGTTTTCAAGTGTTTTCTTCGGTTTAGTGCTCACTTTGATTTTGGTCCTTGCTTTTTGTCTGTATTTTTTGGGAGTACTTTTACAGTAATGCTGGTCAGAATGGAACAGAGTCATGGACATGAGAATAAACTGATTGAGCTTGCAGAAACTAACAATTTTAATTAAAAGAAGACAAACAATACTTAAAGTTTGTAGAATCTTTCGGGATCAAGTGCCGTGTTCTACTAGAGAAAGTTTTCCTTCCAGACGTTTCGTTCTCAGCTGCGGAGAACATCCTCAGTGGCGTTGCAGCCAGAGCAGGCGCTCAGACCTTCTTGGCTGCTGTGCATTGAGTGGAGCCAGGGCTGCTGGAGAGCTGCTATTTCTAGGCTGGAGGGGGTGTGATGAAAGGGCAATTGGTTTGTGGATGTGCCCATTGTTTGGTGGGGCTTCCTGGAAGGGTAGTGATAAGGAAACTGGCTGTTGAATGTGACCATTGTTCTGTGTTAATTGCTGGGAGGGTTGGAAGGGGTTTGAAGATAAGGAAGATGGTTGTTGACTGTGCTGATTGTTCTGTGGAATTTGCTGGTTGTTCTGAGACTTTCTGCAATTTATAGTCTGTAGGGTGTTTTGCAGAGCTGGGTACCAAGATTGGTGGATGAAAATACCTTCTTCCTTTCTTTCCTTACAAACACCAGCACAATTTTAACAGAAAGGAAGTAGAGGGGGCAGTAGAGGAGATCTAACCAACAGTTTTTGTCCATTTCCAAGTGTTTCATAAGGGAAAAGTAAATCAGATGAAAGAGAATGGAAAAAAAAATAAGCAATTTCCTTGTTTGTGACACTAGGCAGACAAATTTCTCTGCAGCTGTATGTACTACAGTAGGGTACTCTCCCTCAAGCTTTCCCCTGCTTTCTACTCATGTTACATTTTTCTTTTAAAAAATTTCAATGTACTGACAGTAGCAATGGTGCTTTAAGGAAATGCACCATTTTAAAGAAACAGTTATACTTAAGAAGCCCCTCTTTCATTAGTGATAGAACACTAGGGATATTCAGATCAATGTTCAATCATAAGGTTGTTCAGCATTATTTCATTTGTTGCTCTTGCCCCATATTTTCATTTCCCTACAGAAAATGGCACCCCATAAAGTTTTTTGGAGGGGATGGGGGAATGATTTTGGCAGTCTCCAGACACCTACATCAAAATAGTGCTTGACATGGACCTTCTGCCGATCACTGAACAGAGAATAGAACACAAAACTCGGTGAATTTTCCTGGGAGGGCAGAAAGTTGGCACTGGCGCATAACTGTGATAGAGTACTTGCATAAAATCTTTTTAAAAAAAACTCTGCTGCCCCCTCCACCACATAATGAGTGTCAAATAGTTTTTATTAATTTTCAAGGGTACAAGGGGAGCGGGGGGTAAATAATGGAATCATAAAAGATAAAGAAACAAAAAGATTTAGAAATACAATTATAGTACATTCTGCATGATACTCAGCTTTCTGTATAATATTCAACCATCCCTATAGAATAACAATTGACTATTTTGATCATTTTACATCTTATCTTCATACTCTATGTAAATTATTTCACAGATTATAAATCAACCTTGCAGTATTTAACTGTCTAAATTGAATCGCCTGTCTACATTCCATACAAATCTTAGGAGATAAAGTAGTAATATAAGTTCACACCACAATGTCTTCCATGTCTAGCCACACATATAATTTCTCCCAGCTCTTCTTTGCATCTTCCTTCGATTTCCCAGCCAACAGCTGGGATAAATAGTCTACTTCCGTCGTGTCCAAAATTTTCCCCATCCGGTCAAGTCTCTTGGAGATTTCCTGAAGTTTCCATTTTTGTGCCAGAAGGATTCTAGCTGCTGTATTAAAATGTATTATCAAATGTCTCATCTCCTTTGTATAAGTGTTGGGAAGAATGTTCAATAAAGAGTTCTGGTTTAAATGGTATCTGTGTCTTCAAATTTTTCTGTAACAGTTCTTTTACCACCTTGCAGGTCCACCAGATATGATAAAATGACCCCACATGTTTTATACATTTCCAACACTTATTTGACATATTAGGGTACATTTTAGAAAGTTTTGGGGGAGTTACATACCATCTATAGAACATCTTGTACAAATTCTCCTTAAAAGCTACCGATCTGGTCATTTTAATGTTAGATTTCCATAACCTTTCCCATTCATCTAGCATAAGGTTGCGGCTCATATTCTTCGTCCACTTTACAATCTCATCTTGCATTTTCATCTGCAACAGGTATGAATATAGTTTCAAGATTAGTTTCTCTTGAGACCCCAGAAATATTTTATCAAAGGCATAATAATCTGCATTGAAACCCTTTGTCTTATCTTTAACATATCTGGATTCTATTTGTAATCTCATTCACCAACTCATTTTGATGCCAAGGTCTTCTTTTGATTTCAGATGATTGTCTTTTTTCAATAACTCTTCATATTTATAACTCTGCTTTGGATTTATAAGATTTGGTGGAGTAAACACTTCCACTGGGAGATCCATCTTGGAATTTCCTGATATATTCTAGGTTTCAACCATGGCCAAGTATGATACAAGGATTTTCTGAACCAATGATTTTTGAAGTAAGAATGACCTTCAAGTCATTGATACCACAGATACGCATGCCAACCCATAGTGAGGTTATGTCCCTCCAACAGTAATTGTCTCCTGTCTTTCAGTAACACCCAATCTCTTACCCAAGATAGCACTGCTGCTTTATAATATAATTGCCAATCTGGAAGAGCGAGACCTGCTCTTATTTTCGAGACTTGTAGTGTTTTTAATTTGATTCTTGGCTTTTTCTTTCTCCAAATGAAACCTGACATCAATTTATTCAATTATTGAAAAAACAAATCCGTTAAAAGCATTGTTATGGTTTGGAATAAAAATAACAATCTTGGTAGAATGTTCATTTTTATTGAGGCTATTCTTCCCATCTGTGATATATTCAGACCTTGCCATTTTTCCAAATCCTTTTTAATCTCTATAAGAAGTTTATCATAATTGTCCATCTTTAGGTTGCTGCATTTATTAGAGATGAGAATGCCCAAATATTTCACTTTTCTCTCATGAGAAAATCCTGATTTTTGTTGGAAAAGTTGGATTAGATCTGTTGTCATATTTTTGGCCAAAAACTTCATTTTATTATAGTTTATCTTCAGGCCTGCCCAGTCACCAAATTGTCTAATTTTATCCATCAAATAATCTATTGAGTCTAATGGCTGCTCCAAGATAAAGACCAAATTGTCTGCAAACGTCCTCAGTTTGTATTGCTCACCTTTTAAAAAAAACAACAACAACAACAATTTTATTTGGTAACATATGGTAACAAATTATATTTCTTGCATCATTAATAACTTCTTTTATCTATCCCATATATTACTTTCTACCCACCCCTCCCCGTTACTTGACCCCCGCCGGTGTTATTTACTTAAAGTACTAATGTTTAAAGGTACCCTTAACTAATAAAAACAAAAATTAATATTGTTCTTTTTTCTAAGACTTAATCATTATCAAAAATTGTCCAATGTCCTTTTATTTTCCACTCTTTTTCTACATATCTTCTGAACTTTTTCCACTCCATCTTAAATACTTCTAAATCATAGTCTCTTAAGGTCCTTGTTAACTTGTCCATTTCACTCCTTGTCATAACTTTTACAATCCAATCCCATTTCTCTGGTATTTTTTCTTGCTTCCACAACTGCACATATAATGTCCTAGCAGCTGAAAGCAAGTACCAAATTATAGTTCTATCTTCTTTTGGAAATTTTTCCATTTGTAATCCCAACAGAAAAGTCTCTGCAACTTTCTGCTTCCCTTTAAAAAAATTTTCCTTCAAAAGGCTTCTAAAATAATTATCAACGATAATGTCCAATAGTATTTACCTTATAATTGTCACCTCTGTCAGCTTCACCAATTTTTAATGTCCCAAACACTTTAAAAACTTTGTTTAAATTTTGACCTCCTAGCAGTGGCCACCAATGTTTTTCTATGATATTATAGTCCTAAAGTAGGCTAGCTGCTTCAATGATTTCCCTTTTCCATCCAACACTTCCTGCTTTTCTTGCCAGCAAATCCCTTTTTCACTGGTAAAAAGATCTCGCGATGTTTGACGTATTTCCTGTGTTGACTGTGAGAGCTGTGTTGACTGTGAGAGCTGCAAATCTGTGACGATGGGGCTTTTTCACCAAAACCGCAAGTAGACAAAACTATAAATTCCTTTCCACTTTTTAGCACTGTCCTTTAAATTTACAAAGTTCAAATTTCACCCCTTCTTCCTTTCTTCTTCCAAGCTTTCTGAATCTCTATTTCCCACCTTCTGATTTTATTTTGTTTAACTTTAAATAGTCCCAGAATGAAGATAGTCATCAGTATCTTTTTCTGCAATCCAACACCAATCTCGTATAGCTTTAGATGTTTAGAAGTCTCAAAGAAGGTTAGGATCCTGTCAAGCTTATGTCAAATAAATTACTCTGGAAACTTCTGCAGATGATGAATATGCAACTCGTCTCCAGAGACCCCTCAAAGCCTCAAAGGAGCCCCCCTGGGACACCCTTTTAGCCAAGGTAGATCTCCTCAGAGTTTCCTGTGCATATCTTGGACTGATCTCTGACTGAGAAAAGTAGGCAGTAGGCATTAAATTGCCCTCCACTACCCCGAACAGAAGCCCCAGCCTGCTCCCCTTCTGAGAAGCAATTCAGCTCAGCATTTTCCAACTCTGGAAGTCTGTATTGCTCACCTTTGATTGAAGCCCCCTTAATATTTGAATCCTCTTATCTGATTATTCAAAATCTCCAAACTCAAAATAAAAAGAAGTGGTGATAGTGGGCAACCTTGTCGTGTACTTTTTTGAATAGCAAATGTTTCCGATAACTCGCCATTAATTCTCACTTTCGTCGTTTGGGATGAGTATATTGACTGTATTGCTCCACATTCCATTCCCTTAAGTTGCTGTATCATAAACTGCCAACGAACATTGTCAAAGGCCTTCTCTGCATCCAAGGTTATTAATACAGCTTGTTTCTCTGGATGGGTCTCATAGTATTCAATTAAATTACATATTGCTCTCACATTATCCTTCAAATATCTTCTGGGAAGAAAACCTGCCTGGTCTTGATGAATAATGACTGAGAAAACTTTTTTCAGACATTGAGCCAAAATTGAAGCAAAAATTTTATAATCCACATTCAATAATGAAATTGGTCTATAATTTTTATCTCTTTCAAATCAGCACCTTCTTTCGGAATTAAAGATATTATTGCTTCTTGCCATGATTTTGGGCTTCAGGTTTCGGTGACCCAACATAGAGAATGACCTGGGCTCGCTCCTGGGGGTCATTCTCTAATCAGGCAGTGGAGCCCCCCCCCCACTAGGGAGGCTTGAGTTTCGGACCCTGGAGAGATCCGTGCAGGCAGACAGCTTGACGAGTGAGATAGAGTGATCAGTGGCGGCTGTGGCCCAATCCCCTCGTCACTGTTAGCCTCACTGCCCTGGTCACCATTTTAAGTGGCGCAGAGGTTGAACACCGGACTTTTCTTTATCTTTCTCTATTCTTCTATCAAGATCCTGCATGATTCAGAGCGAATATTTCCCGATGCTGAGTGGATGACAGTACGTTTCATCTATTTTACTTCTACTTTTGGAGGCTAGAAAAGCTGAGCAGAGCAATGAAACGGCAAGCGCGAATGGGGAGGGAAGGGGAATTCCCTGGCTCACTCTTCTCCTGTTTAAGGCTTCAAAAAGACCTTTTCCTGGATTATCCAAATAGATATTAACTTGCTCTGGATTGAAGGTTATTATGTTCACATCCAACTGTATTTAGAGAAGATGGCCGGTGTGCATAAGAATGAGGGAGCTCTCTAGAAGCTCTCATTATCTCTTTCTGAACTGTAGCTAACTTGAGGATTAAAAGTGATCACATCAGGTATTGAGGAGTGCTAGCTGACTCTGGGAATGCTAGTCATAAAGTGAGAAGGCATTGTCAGAAGGATGGAAGATTTATACTCTGAATAAAACTTTGCTGGTGTTAAAAGCAATGGAGGAAATGGAGAGTGGGAAGATCATATGCTTTGTTGAATAAAACTTTGCTGGTCTTAAACAGACAGGAGGGGTGGATTACAATAAGGATCTACCTTGGGAAGTGGTAAGACCTTTTGGCTCCTATTTTTGTTGTTTGGTTTGGTTTTTTACAAAATATATTTTTTGTGGATTACAAGCTTGATTGGAATATAGAGGTTTTTCTTTTTCTTTTATTTTTTTCTGTATGTTTCTTGACTGCATTATAATATAATTTTGGTTTTTCTTTCCCCCCCTCTCCTTTGGTATTTTTTGTGGATATCTGGCTTTTTTTCTTTCTACTTCTGGATTATAATTTGTGGTTTTTGTGTGGTTTTATGGTGTTTTTTTCTTTTGAAAGGGTGCAACTATTTGGGCCTGGCATTTTTGGGATTATAATTTGGAACCAAATTACAAATTGTTGGATTATTTTTGGACTACTTGACTGAACTACCTTAATACTAGGATTGAAAGATCTACTGATCTGGACCTGCACTGTAAAACTTTTGTACTGGGTGTTTGACTTTGAGGTAGAAGTATAATATTGGTTATATTCTAAATTGTTATCTGGGTTTATTTAACCTATTGGAAGAAGAAAGCTATTGTTTCTAAACAAACTACCATCTTGTTAAAATATTGATTGTTTGCTGGCGACTGGGATAGCTGATACAAAAAGGATATAAAAAGGAAGATAGAGTTTTCCATAATAATTTGGGAAAGTGTAAACATTTAAATTTTTCTTTTTTGGCTGGTCAAGGTGGCAATTTACAGAGTTTAGAATATAATGGCATCTGGATTTAAGGAAGCACCAAAAAGAAGAGATAACAGAGAGGATAGAGCAACAACCTCATCTCCTAGCTTTTCTTTCGGCCCAGCAAGGCTTACAACCACAACTATGCAAGGAGACATGAAAGAAATGCAAAATATGTTATTAACAGCTACAGCACAACTAACTGACAAGGTAGGCAATATAGGTGAACAAATGACAAGAAATTAAACAAGAACTACAGGAGAATAGAAAACAAACAGAAGAGACCAATAAAGCCTTAAAGGCACCAGATGTGCAAATGACAGACAATACCCAAAAGGTGGAACAGTTGGGAAAAGAACAGAGATTGCATGATAAAGACTGCTTCAGCTGGAAATTGACAGAGCAGCTTACATGTTGAAATTTCAAAATGTTCCAGAAGAAAAATCTGAAGATTTGGAGAAATTATTAAGTCAAGCTGTCTCAGAAATTTTGCAACTGCCCCCAGATAAAATAGAAGAGGAGATTGACCAAGTGAAGCGGGTATCTTCAAGCTTCATGAGAAGGAATAAATTGCCCAGTGAAATCCCTATGAAACTCACAAAGAAAAAGACTAGAGATAATATCCTGAGGCAAGCAAGAGACAAGACGGTGGTGACTGCAGGAAATACGGTGAATATTTTGAGAGAAGTCCCATGGCCAGTGAGACAGAAGAGAAGAGAATATCAAATGCTGACAAATTTCCTAAAAGAGAGATACTTTACACTTGATTAATGCCAGAAAGCCTTCTGTTCACATATCAAGAGACTAGGTACACGATCAATTTCATT
Organism: Heteronotia binoei; assembly: GCF_032191835.1. NCBI lineage: Eukaryota > Metazoa > Chordata > Lepidosauria > Squamata > Gekkonidae > Heteronotia > Heteronotia binoei. The sequence continues at coordinate 73,513,000 of NC_083230.1, forward strand.
TTCAAAGCTGAAATTTTTTTGGAGAAAGTCAGGAAGAAAGAAGGGGAAAAAAGAAGGAAGAGGAAGAAGAAAAACTCTTAGTGATAAAAAAAAAAAACCATAATGGCGTCATTGGTCTCTCTTAATGTTAATGGACTTAACTCTCCTATAAAAAGAAGAAAGACCTTTAAGTATTTAGCTAAATTGGAAACTGATATAATTTGTCTATAAGAAACCCATATTTTACCAAAGGATCAGCATTTATTACAAAATAAAAAGTTTGGCAGTGTATTTGTGGCAGCTGATTTAAACAACAACAAAAAGAGGCTTGGCAACATATGTAAAGGACAGATTTAACCCACAACTTAGACTTGCTACGGAAGATGGAAGAATTTTGCTGGTAGAAATTACTATAGAAGGCAAAAATTTTTTATCGGCAAATATATATATACCGAATGATCATCAAGAAAACTTTTTTAAGTATCTGCATTGTAAGTTGTTGAGTTTGGGGATATTCAGAATTTTGTATAGTAGGAGATTTTAATGCAATATTTGATAGATAACTAGACAGAAAAACACATAAGCATACCAAAATAAAGGACTGCAACTCCCAACAAGCTTTTTGAAATTAGCTGAAGAGTTGGATTAATAGATGCATAGCGAACAAGATATCCAAATTTGAATGATTTTACATACTACTCAGCCAGTCATCAATCTTGATCAAGAATTGATATGTGTTGGTTGTCCACAGATTTGGTTAAAGACTTAATGGAGGTGGAAATACAACAAAGAGTGATATCAGAGCATAATCCAGTATCTATAAAGCTTAAAGGCCCTCAATTTAGAAGGTCGTGGAAGTTAAGTATGTAAATTTTAAAAGATAAAGATTTCCTACAAGATACCAATGTTGAAATGGGATCCTTTTTTAAACACAACATAACTCAAGATGTGAAGCTGCAAGTGGTTTGGGACACAGCCAAAGCCAATGCCAAAAAAGGAAAGAGAGAGCTGAGAACTTACAAAAATTAATGGCACAAGCAGAGAAAGTGGAAAAGTCTTTAAAGGCGCAGCCCACAAAACAAGATCTTCAAGAAAGGATCAAGAAAATACAACATCAACTTAATCTATTGCTGGTAGAAGAAGTGGAGAAGAAGCTGAGATTTGCCAAACAAAATTATTTTGAATTTGCGAATAAACCTGGAAGGTGGCTGGCATATAAATTAAGGAGGGAAGCAGCTAAAAGAATAATAAAGGTGTTGAGGGATGAAAACAACCAAGAGAAATTTCAAAGATAAGAAATAGGATAAATTGTGGTGCAATTTTATAAGAAATTATATGGAACAAAGCAGCTCAGAGAAGAGGATGTAGAAGAATACCTTAAAAAGAACAATTTGAGCAAATTTACAGAGGAACAAAGGAAAATTTTGAATGAACCAATAACAATAAAAGAGTTGGGAGAGGCAGTAGCAGCTCAAAAGAATGCTAAAGCACCTGGACCAGATGGATTACCTGCAGAGTTTTATAAAGGGTTTGAAAACTATTTACTGATAGCATTTATGCATCTTATTGAAGTGGTTCAAAAAGAAGTTTTTTGTCATTTGAACAGAATAAATAGATCGCAATTCAGAAAACAAAAAATCCAGATGAAAAAGAATGGTGCAAAATGCTACCACAGAATCCAAATACAAGCTTCATAGGTTGACTACTATGAAAATCTGGGCTAAGCTGTGCCTGCAGAAAAGCCCAATAGCTGGAATACAAACAATACTTGCGTATTTTTCTCATAGCTCTGCCTCGTTCATATTTACTGGTTTTTATTTTATTTAATAAAAATAAAACATGTAACAAAATATAACAGCAACAGTGGCAAATGTATAGATAAACTTCTATGAAAGATTTCCGAATATCTAAAAATGCAACAAATAGTTGTCTATATGCCTATGAAAGATTTCCAAAAATTTCATACAAATGAAATAATGCTGAACAACCTTAAGATTGATAAACCTCTATGAAAGATTTCCAAATATTTAAAAACGCAACGAATAGTTGTTGTCTATATGCTATATGCTCGCAGGTTGATAGAGCTGTAAAATCTTCAGCCCTCAATCCAATACTGGAGGTGGGCATTTAACTTTTCAGTGTTGCAACTTAAGTCTTTTATGGTAAAGGCACAAATGGTCCATTTTTATTTACTATTTGTTAGTCTCCAGGACACAGTCAAATAGTTTTAAAGTACACAGGCATCTTCTAAAATCAATGAATGTTTTAATACAAAATTGATATAAGTAATTATTTCCTCCCCAAAAGACTGAATAACTGAACACACTCAAAAAGATATTTAAGAGATGCATCATGTGTTGCAACACCAGCAATTCTCTAAACTCTTTACTTAGCCCTTTACTTAAAAAGTAGGGATGGGAATGAACTGGTTCAGACTCAGACATCCAGGATGAACTTTGCCTGGTTCAAAGTTTGTGAGCCATGGCTCCGGAATCATGTGTTTGGCATGGACCTATCCAAGTTTTTTGTCATGGCTGGGAAGTACTTGGAGAAGAAATCCCACCCAGAAACTTTCATGTGAAAAAGCTGGCGGAGGGTGGGCTTCTGCAGCCCTCAAAATGCCAATACAGGCTTCCCCCCAAGCTAGACAGGCAATACTGCTTGCCAATCAGAGAGTTTGTCTCCACTCTTTGTGATGGGAGGGGGGTGTATACAAGTGATGGAACTGTGTGCGTTGTCTTTGTTCATGTTGGGTCTTTGGGGATTCTGGGTGTCCTTGCATTTGCTGAATAGCTTTGCTGGTGGGCCTGGGGAGGGATTGCTAGATCTCCTGGCTACAATACACATTGCCACATGAGATTTCTCATCAACATTAGTCTGTCAGGGGTCCAGGGGAACTGTGTTTCCTGGTTTTCTATGCTGCAATTCCTTCCCCCCCTTCCTGTTATACATAACAGTTTCTCTGCTGCAAAGGGCAATACTTCATGCCCCCCGCCTTCTCCTTGGGTTGCCAGTGCCTGGATTGCTTCAGAGTGACTGCATTGGGTTTCTTCACTCTTCTCCATCTCAAATCCCCCCTTTCCCTTGGGTTTTCTGCTTGAATTGTTCCACAGTCATTGCCTTGACTTTGCCTCCTTTTTCTGCATCTCTAAAAACCACTCCACCACTTTCTGGGGTTCTGCTGATTGTGGAGTCCCAGAGTTGCTGCCTGGGGTTCCCTTTATATGTTCCTTGGTTTTTCAATGTAATTTTATGTTGTTTTAATTGATGTTAGCTGCTCTGCCCTGAATTGTTCCAGAGTCATTGCCTTAGCTTTGCCTCCTTCAGTTTGATGTAGTGATTAAGTGCAAGGAGTCTTATCTGGGAGAACTGGGTTTGATTTCCTACTCCTCCACATGCAGCTGCTGGAGTGACCTTGGGTCAGTCATACTCTCTAAGATCTGTTCTGTCAAGAGCAGTTCTTGGAAAGCTCTTTCAGCCCCACCTCACAGGGTGTCTATTGTGGGGAGGGAAAGGGAAAGGAGATCGTAAGTTGCTCTGAGACTCTTTCGGGTAGTAAAGGGCAGGGTATAAATCCGATCTCTTCTCTTCTTCATTCTCTAACACCTGCCCTATACTTTTCAGGGTTCTGTTGCCTGCACTGTTCCAGAGTTGCTGCTGGAGTTCCCTTTCTGCTCTTCTCCAATATACCCCCCCCCCCAAATTCTCCTGGGTTTTCTGCCTGATTCATCCCATAGTCATTGCCTTGGGGCTCCCTCCTTCCTCTGAAGCTCTAACACCCACCACACCAATGCTGGGGGTTCTGCTGTCTGGGGTTTCCTTTCCACTCTGGTTCTATACACCCCACTTTCTCCTGAATACTTCCATTGTTATTGCAATGAGGTTGCCTCCTTTGACTACATCCCTAATACCCACCTCGCCACTTTCTGGGGTTCTGCTCCCCTCACTGTTCCAGAGGTGCTTCCTTTCTACTCTCCTCCAATACACCCTCCTTTCTCCTGAGATTACTGCCTTAATTGTCCCAGACTTGTTGTATTTGGGTTCCCTTCTTCCTGTGAATCTCTAATACCCACCCCACCTGACTGTTTTCTCAGGTCCTGCTGCCTGAGGTTTCCTTTCCATTCTGCCCCCATACACCTCACTATCTCCTGAATTGTTCCATTCTACAGGTGGCTCGTGGCCACCAGGCAGAGGAGGAGAGTCAGCCCTACCCAGCAATCACATTGCCTGGATGTGGAGGGTGGGCCCAGGGAGACATCAGGCCTAGGCAGGGTGGGAGAGTTGTCTTTGCCCAGTCATCACTGAGACAACCTGCAAAATTGTATATGCTTGAGATGTTTCGATGATTTATTGTGATTTTACTGTAATAATGTAATTTATGTTGTTTTAATTGATGTTAGCTGCCCTGAGCCCGTCAGGGAAGGGCAGGATATTAATATAATATAATATAATATAATATAATATAATATAATATAATATAATATAATATAATATAATATAATATAATATAATATAATATAATATAATATAATATAATATAATATAATATAATATAATATAATATAATATAATGGGAGGGTGGGGCCAGGTGGCAGAAGGCACCCACAGCTTAAAGGTGGGCTTGTCTTGAGCAGTGAATACATTTTCAGTCAGATGGAGGGTGGTCTGGTCTATGTACTCATTAACCCATGCCCAATATCTCTCCAAAATGCACCTTCCTGAAAGTCTCTCACTTGGGGTCCCCCAAATCCCCCTACACAAATCCCCAAAATCCAACCCACATGTAACTTGTTGGGCATATGGAGGAGCATCCCCAGGAGGCACTGGCCAAGATGGACGCCTTTAGCACATTCAGAGTTCATTTTGTACACTCCTGAACCAGCATGTGACCTCTCATTGAAAAGCACTGTCCAGGGGCACCTTGTTTGGATGTCTGTAACTCAGTCCTTCAAAGTCCAATCTTTACCAAACGTTGTAGGCACATAGAGGACAGTCACGTAGGGATCCTCTGTGATTTCGGAGTCTCTAGGCTCGCAGGGGCATTTTTATTTGAACTGGTTTGGGTTCAGTTTGCAGACCAGTATGGGAATCAAGCCAGTTCAGTTTGCAAACCGAACTGGGATTACCCAGTCTGTGCCCAGTATATCCTAAACATATTTGTTGCAGCTTGAGGTTCACAGAAACAAGTACAGAAATGAAAGCCATACTTAATTGCTTTGGCAATATAAGGCAACTGAGCTCCTTATTCCATTCATTTCTAAGACCTTTTATATTGTATTTATAAGCCAATCTTATAGGGTATGTTTTTTCCAATGATTTAATGAGTGTTTCCAAGAGTAAAGCAGATTCTGAAACACTTCATGTTGCAGAGCCATATTTAGATACCAACCCAAGGGGCAACTGTAAATATTGCCATTCAACAGAGGTTGATAAGTCATACAGTACCTTGACCTCAGCTGAGAAAGTAACAAAAATGTGTCAATCTATTAATTGGCTCAAAGTAAAAATCCCCATATCTGCCCTTCAGCCAGTTTGGTGTAGTGGTTAAGTGCATGGACTCTTATCTGGGAGAACCGGGTTTGATTCCCCACTCCTCCACTTGCAGCTGCTGGAAGGGCCTTGGGTTAGCCATAGCTCGCGCAGAGTTTGTTCTTGAAAGGGCAGCTTCTGTGAGAGCTCTCTCAGCTCCACCCACCTCACAGGGTGTCTGTTGTGAGGGAAGAAGATAAAGGAGATTGTAAGCCATTCTTAGACTCTGATTCAAAGAGAAGGGTGGGGTATAAATCTACAATCTTCTTCTTTTAAAATCTGTTAATTTAGCATTTGAAAATGAGTCAAACTGATACTGTCATGGCATTATCCATCATAATTGTCTCCCTGTAGAAATTGCAGGAGGGATAGGATCTAATTTAGCACGAATAGATCCCATTCAAAGAGGAACACCAGACAAAAAGCCTCCTAAACAGCCCAAGATGGATAATCCAACTGAGAGGATCAATTCCAATGATTAGTACACGTTAACAGATATAACTGATAAAAACTAAGATCAGGAAAACCAACTCCTCCTTCAATAAATGGGAGTTTTATCCTTTTAAAGAAATCTGAAGCAGTAAAGAACCCCACATCAATTTCTGAAACACAGTATTAACTTTAGAGTAATTATGCAGGATTTTTGTTAGCATGTTTGGTAACTGCACATAAATGATCGTCCTGGGGAATATACTTACTGGTCTGGGTCAAGGTTGAGTGTGATTGATTATATGTTAATTTCAGGGAACTTAATGCAATTTATTGATTCGTTTGAGGGCACCACATTTTGTGGGGGTAACCATATCCCCCTTACCTTGATTATGTCAATCCCTGCCTCCTGCCCAAGAATTGTGGACAACTTTAAGGGCAGTGTTGAGAATGGGGAGAAATACATTGGGTCAAGATGGGATGATAAAATGAGGGAAGTTATACAGGACTTCCTCAAACAAAAATCCATCACATCCTTGGTAAGAGACTTCATTTTTTCGGAGGAAGAGGATTCGGGTATTAAATTATATGAAGACCTGATTCAGCAATTGCAACTCCCATTAGGAAGAAAGTTTTTATTCCCAAGGGTAAAACTAGGGGAATGAGGAACAAAAGGTTTGATGCAGAATGTTTACAGACTAAAAGAGAACTAGCAATAGATCTATAGGGTATATGAAAAGGAACTACATTTAAAACATATATAATCCAAGATATAATTTTCATTTTGAGTCACTTTACTTCATAAAAAAGGTTTTAAGGTGCCCCATCTGTCTAAATCCAAGGATGTATCAGTGATCAGCTTGTTAAAATCTCAGGGCCAGATCTAGGGGGGACAAAGGGGGAATTTGCCCCGGGTGCTGCCAGGGGGGAACAGAATTGGGCATTCCCCCAGGGCGGAAGGGGGGAGAAAGACTGGCAGCTCTTTTCACCTCTTCACAAGGTGGGGAGGCAGCAAAGGCAACCCCATGACAACCCTCCCCATTAAACACCCCACTGAGGTGTTTAAATGGGGGAAGGCAGATCACCTGCCTTTGATGTCTCTCTGGAAGTTAGGGAGGTGGCAAAGGCAGCCCTGCGGCTTCCCCTCATTTTTTGAGTGAGGGCGCCATTTTTTGGTTTTGCCCTCACTCAAAAAATATGTAGATCCAGCCCTGTAAAATTTTGATAATGTGCTTAATGTCGCTAGGAATCAATATTATTGCTTTGTAAGGCACTTTGGGGGACTCTTTGTAAGATATTAATATTTTAAGTCAATTAAATAAAAAATTAGGAGTCATTTCTGGGAAATTTCAGTTCCTTCTGTTCTCTCCATGTGATGCTGATCAAATTATAATTTGAATGATCAAACCTTGCTTTTTCTTTCTTTTTAATGGTCAAATAATGGCTTGTGTGTAGGGATCATCATGACTCAGGACAGAGTTAGACTAGCAGATAACCTGCAGGAGCAATTTCATTGGTAAGAATTCCATGTTTTCTGAGAGAATGATCCTTTCCTCACATGAACCACTGAAAATTGGCAAGGTTTCAGAAAAGCTTCAAAAGTATGTAAGGATTTATTTGTATATTTACTAAAGGATTCTACAGTGTGAGCTTCAGGCCCATAGCCAGGATTGTTTTGCTCAGGGGGCTTCTTCTTCTTCTTTTTTTTTTTTGCTTAAGGGGCAGCCATTATGCACCCTAGGAATTAAGCCACAACTGATAGCTGGTTTCATAGGCCCCAAACAGGATTTTGCATGCACTTGATTAGTCCCTGTGGAATGGTGTGTCATGCATTGGATCAGCAGGATGAGCACTAAGAGATGTCCCCCTCCATAACTCTTTTGACCTAACTGCATAAAATGCCATGCCTCTTTTCCAGCAATCAGCACATGTGATTTCTCACACCTCCATATGTAGCTGCTGGGTGACCTCGGATCAGTCACATTTCTCTCAGAGCTGTTCTCTCAAGAGCAGCTCTCTGAGAGCTCTCTCAGCCCCACCTACCTCACAGGGTGTCTGTTGTGGAGAAGGAAAGGGTAAGAAGTTTGTAAGCTGTTCTGAGACTCCGAGTAAAGGATAGAAAATAATTCCAATCTTTTCTTCTTCTCTTCCTCTTGCTGCTTCCCATTCACTGCTTGCTCAGGGATGCAGGGACTTTCTGCAGGACAGACCAGCACACACTCCCTCAGCTAGGCAAGCCAGAGGGTAGCAGATAGATCATGTGCATGGCAGCCGGACCCCAGGATTCTTCTCAGCCAGTGAATGGGCAGCATGGGCCCTCCCTCCTAGCTTGTTGGTGCACTTGGGAGGATAACGCTCACCTTGTAGTGATGGGACTAGCTGCACAGGGTAAAGCATAGCTGGAAAGATGTTGGAGAGCCAAACATGGCATGGCATGAAGGAGAGCAGAGTTGGAATAGCCATTTCTGGTGTGGCCATCCTTTCCCTATGCTGCTGCCATCTTTACTGGGCAGAGAAGTCACTAGCTGCCAGAGAGCGGCTGCTCACTGGTGAAATCCAGAAATGCAGCCAAATTTCATCAGGAAGGATTAAGCTAGCCTTGCCCACCTGCAATCCCCATAGCAGAGTGAGGGAAGGACTCCTTGGGTACTTTGCAGGCTGGGCAGGCAAGGTGTGATGTGACTTCCCTAACCAAATAAATATATATTTTAAAAAAGCAGGATTTACAGCAGGACTTGTGGGGCATGGGTGCTGAGTGAAGAAGAAGACTGCAGGTTTATACCCCACCCTTCTCTGTGAATCAGAGACTCAGAGCGCCTTACAATCTCCTATATCTTCTCCCCCCACAACAGACACCCTGTGAGGTGGGCAGGGCTGAGAGGGCTCTCACAGCAGCTGCCCTTTCAAAGACAACTCCTGCAATAACCCAAGGCCATTCCAGCAGCTGTAAGTGGAGGAGTGGGGAATCAAACCCAGTTCTCTCAGATAAGTTTCTTACACTTAACCACTATACCAAACTGGGGGCATGGCCATGAGATATCCCACCATAGCTATGGGGCTGGCATGCTTTATCTTTATCCACAGAGGCTAAGCTTAGTACTCTCCAAAGAAAACTGAAATAAATTCCAAAGTGCAAAACATTTAGATGTTTTATTTTTAACATCATACTCTGTGTCTTTTCCAGTGATCAGCACATTGCGTGTGTAGGACCTTCTTGGACAATAGCCTTATGAACTCTCTTTCATCTGTTAATTTTCTGGAGTTTTATTCCTGTTAGAACAAACATTATATGTAAATCTGTATCCAAACAGAGATAGATATTTGCTATGTGGGTTTTCTACATTTTATGCCTCTCATTTCCTCACTTCTCTCTTCCTGTTTTCGCCTTTCACTGGATGGCCCCAATCCTCCTGCTTCCTTCAGGAATGTCAAGAAACTGTTCTGTTCCAAGAACAGTGCTACTCCTTGAGGGCAGCATCTTGCCCCTGGCAAACAAGTAGTCATGTGAAAGGGACTCATTACTCATATTAGTTTCTCAGCCAGTGTTAGGATTACATATGATTTCTGGAAGTTTCTAATTGGCATGAATTGCTGTCCTCCTCTCCCAAAGGGAAATTACATCTGTAATCATTTTCTTTCAGTAACTGCTTCTTTTAACAACCACACTTTGTGTACTTGAAGAAGAAAATTTTAACACTGTAGGTGCTCCTAACTGGAGTGCACCAACTGTTGCTCAAATATTTGGAGAGTTTTTGTTAAAATAAGTGGTTAAAGCAGTAAAAAAAATAATAAAGCATACAGAATTATGACAAAATACAATTTTCATTTGGGAAAGGGTAGGAATTCCTGTCAAACCGAAACTTTAAAAACACAGATTCTAATAAAATAATAATAATAATAATAATAATAATAATAATAATAATAATAATAATAATAATAATAATAATAATAATAATAATAATAATAATAATAATAATAAAATTTTATTTATATCCCGCCCTCCCCGCCGAGGCGGGCTCAGGGCGGCTAACAACATTTCATAAAATTATACAGAGTTTAAAATCACATTAACTTTAAAACATTCCAGTTAACCAAGTATTATACAGATTTCCAGGTGCTAATTCCATTTATAAATGATAATAGCAAAAGTCACCCAACAGCGGTCTCTCAGCCAGCAAAGGCCACCCTGAAAAGGGTGGTCTTGCAGGCCCTGTGGAACTGGTCAAGGCACTGCAGGGCTAGCGCTTCTTCCAGGAGCTGGTTCCATAGGTGTGGAGCTGCGATGGAGAAGGCCCGTGTACGGGTGTTTTGGAGTTTGGCCTCTTTTGGTCCAGGGATAGTCAGCTGGTTCTTCCCTGCTGACCTCAGTGCTCTCTGGGGTTCGTATGGGGAGAGACGGTCCCTCAGGTAGGCAGGTCCTCAGCCATATAGGGCTTTAAAGGTAATAACCAGCACTTTGTAACAAACCCGGTAGGTAACTGGCAACCAGTGCAGTTCGCGTAGCCCCGGCTGTATGTGCTCCCACTTCAGGAGCCCCAATAACAGCCTAGCCGCCGCGTTCTGCACCAGCTGCAACCTCCAGGTTCAGCACAGAGGCAGCCCCATGTAGAGGGCATTACAGTAATCCAATCTTGAGGTGACCGTTGCATGGATCACTGTTGCTAGGTCCCGGCGCTCCAGGAAGGGAGCCAACTGCTTTGCCCGCTTCAGATGGAAAAACGCCGACTTAGCAGTGGCTGCTATCTGAGCCTCCATTGATAGGGAAGGCTCCAGTAGAACTCCCAAGCTCTTGACCTGGTGCGCCGCTTTCAGAGGCACACCGTCAAAAACTGGGAGAGGTATTTCCCTCCCCAGGGCGCCGCGACCCACGCAAAGGACCTCTGTCTTCGTTGGGTTCAGCTTCAGCCCACTCAGCCTAAGCTAAGTTGCCACGGCCTGCAATGCCAGGTCCAAATTCCCTGGAACACAGTCAGGCCGGCCATCCATTAGCAGATAGAGCTGGGTGTCGTCTGCATATTGGTGATACCCAAGCCCATACCTCCGGGCAATCTGGGCAAGGGGGCGCATATAGATATTAAATAGCATTGGGGAGAGAACTGCTCCCTGCAGCACCCCACAATCAAGTGTGTGCCTCTAGGACAGCTCACCCCCAATTAACAGTAACAAAAAAATTAGCTAAAGGCAAGGCAGAATAGCCCTTTTTTTTTTACCTGGCACCAGACTAACAGCACCAGAGGTATGAAGGACATCAAAGTGATAGGAATTCCAACATAGTACCACTACTGAGAAGATCATCTCTCTGGTCATTACCTGCCTCTCCTACAAAGTAGAGGTACTCAGACAAGTGCTTCTGAAGAAGCTACAAGTAAACAAGTGGGTTTATGGCAACTAGACCACTTAGGACAGGGGTATCAAACATATGGCTCAGGGTTTGGAACCAGCCCATCCAAGGGCTCTTATCCAGCTGCAAGCTGGTGTGAGGGAGGGATACCTATACATGGCAAGGTGTGCATGGTTGAAACTGTCAAGAAATGAAAGGAAATGGCTAGGGGTGATTTTGTTTGTATTTTGAGTTTAAAAATCATATTGAACAAAGCAGAAGTCAAGGTGCACCTTTAAGACCAGCCAATTTTTATTTGGAACGTAAGCTTTCATGTGCTCTTAAGCACATTTCATCAGACAAGGAATCCAGCACAGTGAGCAAAGCCATACATAGCTGAGCATACATAGCTGGTAGGCAGTGGCCCAGAATGCAACATGGTACAGATTTAAGAACCAATGACAGTGAAGTAAAATTGTCTGGTAGGCAGTGGTTTAGAATGTAAAATGGTACAATGACAGAATAGTAAAATTGACAAATTGAGCAAACCTTTGATCTGAGTAGCATGAGCATGTGAAAGCAACAAAACAGCAGTATGCAGTAAAATTAACAAATTGAGCAAACCTTTGATCTGAGTAGCATGAGCATGCGAAAGCAACAAAACAGTAGTATGTCAAAATGTTAGATTGTCTGTCAATGACAATGGAAGATGGGTTCAATATATGTAATGGGATAAGCAACCAAAGTCCCTGTTTGAGTGTATCAATACAGCTAAAAGAGAAATACATTGGATAGTGATGTTCTTGTCCACCTAATATCCCTATTTTCAGTATGTCAATACAAATAATTATACAGATACACAATTCTAAGAGAGAAACACATTGGAATACTGTGGATGTATAGCTATACTCACTGAGAGTGGGTTTAGCATCTGTAGTGAGATAAAAAACCAATATCCCTGTTCAGTCCTGGGGAGGTGTTTGTTCCAAGTTTCATAATAATTTGTAATTCAGCAATTTCTCTCTCCATTCTGTTCATTCAGAATGAATGATATTGTTTTTTATAATAATAATAATAATTTTTAATTTATATCCCGCCCTCCCCGCCGAAGCAGGTTCAGGGTGGCTTACATAACATAAAATACAGATATTACAATAATATAATAATAAAATACCCCAATTACATCATAATTATATTTCTTAAATTAAATATACTATTACATTTAAAACCAACAGTTAAAACTAACAATTTAAACCACAGATTAGTTTGGTGCTACAATCCTGGTATAACACAGTTTTTATATGATGACGGTATCATTCCACATTAAAAAGCCAGCTGGAAGAGGATGATCTTGCAGGCCCAGCGGAACTGGTTAAGGCTCCGCAAGGCCCGTACCTCGTCTGGTAACTGATTCCACCTGTGGGGAGCCGTAATCGAGAAGGCCCTCTCTCTCATAACTTTCAACTTGGCCTCCTTCAGCCCAGGGATTGTCAGCAGATTTTGCGAGCCAGATCTCAGTACAGATGCTAAACCCATTCTCAGCTATATATAGCTATATATCCACAGTATTCCAATGTGTTTCTCTTTTAGAATTGAGTATCATATAATTATTTGTATTGACATACTCAAAATAGGGATGTTGGCTGTATATCTCATTACATATGCTTTACCCATTTTCACTATATTTTATTGTATTCCTTTTTCCTATGGCAAACTAGAATGATGTTTACATGTTAAAAAGTAAATTAGGTGGACAAGAACATCACTATCCAATGTATTTCTCTTTTAGCTGTATTGACACACTCAAACAGGGACTTTGGTTGCTTATCCCATTACATATATTGAACCCATCTCCCATTGTCATTGACAGACAATCTCACATTTTTACATACTACTGTTTTGCATGCTCATGCTACTCAGATCAAAGGTTTGCTCAATTTGTTAATTTTAGTATTCTGTCATTGTACCATTTTACATTCTAAACCACTGCCTACCAGACAATTTTACTTGCTCACTGTGCTGGATTCCTCGTCTGATGAAGTGTGCTTAAGAGCACACGAAAGCTTACGTTCTAAATAAAAATTGGTTGGTCTTAAAGGTGCAACTTGACTCCTGCATTGTTCAACTGCTTCAGACCAACACAGTTGCCTGCTGGGATCTAAAAATCATATTGTTAACTGGGTTTCCCTGTGTCATTTATAAAGTCTGTATCTCTGGCATTTTGAACTGTGCTCAGAAACAAATTGGAAACCAATCCAAGTCCTGGTAAAAAAGATTTCAAAAGGCAGTCCTATTTTAAAATAATGTGAGAAATCTAACCTTGACACAGTCAAAGCATGGATAACTATGACAGCATAATTTACTTTCAAGAAAATGTTCATACCAGGCATAGTTGTTAAAAGAGGCCACCTGGGTATCTGAAAACAAGACTAGATCTAAGTGTGCAAGCTGAAAACCTTATTTGTTTGGGGGACTGAAACCCTATCAAGCACAGATTGAAAACCACCTTCTTAGTCAAAAGCTGTCCAGTATCCAGTTAATTGAAATTCAGTTTGTTAGCCATCATTCCACTCATTACTAGCTCCCAACTTCTTTTCAACATCTATATCACACCATCTCTGGTGAAAATCTCCATACAATCAGTAAAGTATTAAACAGCAGGCGATGAGAGAGTCGGTACCTCACTTACGAAAGGGCACAATTAAAATCCTCCAGTCCCAACTTCTGGAATCCACCCTCAAAGCAGGAGAGTATACAGCCCTCAACCAGGACACGATTTCCAAAAAGATTCAATGGTTAACAGAATAAAAACAGTAAAAAAAGCCAGTGAAAGACCCGTGAGAATCCGCAAGGTTCCATTCACAAATTTTGATGTGTGGAGATCTATTTCTTATTACAATACTTCTCACATGTCTATTTCATGTCTATTTCAATTTTGTCCATCAAGTGGAGGCGATATGAGAAATGAGAAATCTATATGCTCCTTCTCTGTGTTCTAACCTCTACGTCAAAGTGGAGTTGAATCACACAAGCATTGTTTTGAATTATACAATTTAGAAACATCTTCTAGAATTATGACACAATCTCTTGCTTAAGTGTAGGTCAAAGAAGCCCACTGTATTTTCTTTCAGTGTAATTTCTTACTAATGTTGGAGATGAACTTTTATATTGTTTGCTATCTGAAAGTGTAGATCAAGTAGTCCACTGTAGCTCTGAAAATAAAAGCATGAAGACATAAATCAACAAGACAATGCAGGACTGCTAGAAATTGCTGTTTTAATATTGCTGAAGGAAATCACAGAACATGAGATCATCAGTCCAGTGCATTTCCAGCCGTGTAGGAAGAACGATAGATTCAATATTTAAAAAGTGATCCTGACTTTGCTTCCAGGACCTCTGATTATACCTAGTGTGAAATGTTGTTTTCTGATTTTTGTGGAAGGCAGTTTTAGGCATGCGTATCTTATTTTGACCCTGGGTAGGAAGAACTCAAATTGACTGCCAAGCTTAATGGTTGGGTAGGAAGCCCTCCTCTCAATCTGTATTTGTGTGTGGAGGAGTGTGTGTGTGTGTGGGGGGGGGGGGGTTACATAGTATTCTTTAAACCCTCCATACATAAGCATACTATGTTGTTTAAAAGATTAAAACACTGTAATGTCAAAGAAGCAAGAACTTCTTTATCTTATTCTAGAATAAATATTCTTAAATTTAAATAAACATTACCCAGTACAGAATAGTTTTGAATAACCTATAAACCTTCATGTATGACCATGCAAGTAATATTATTTGTCTCACAATTTCATTTGTTTCACATTTATAATC
This sequence comes from Heteronotia binoei, assembly GCF_032191835.1. Classification (NCBI taxonomy): domain Eukaryota; kingdom Metazoa; phylum Chordata; class Lepidosauria; order Squamata; family Gekkonidae; genus Heteronotia; species Heteronotia binoei. The sequence goes on from NC_083230.1 coordinate 73,528,079, forward strand.
TGGTTAAGAGCTTGGTGAAATGACACAAAGAATAATTTCCCTAGGTTCTTTGAGACAGTTTAGGGTTTTTATATATATTTATTACGTTATTAAGAACACCGGAAGAACAAATTCCTGACTAACACAAAAAGGACACTTTTCAAAAATAAAGTTTTATAAATTCAAGAAAATAGCTTGAAAATAAACTCAAAGTTCCATACAGGCCAGCAGCAACAAACTTTGTAAGCAACCCTTGGCTACGATCCCGCCGCCTGGCTCGGAGTACAGAGGAGAAACAATGAAGGCAGAAGTGCTTCGTCGTTCTCTGCTAACTGGCTACACCTACTGCAGAAGCCCCTCTGTTCCAAGTCTCACAGCTTCTGTTAGACAGAGAAACTAATTAGGAAACAAAGACTGATTTTGCACTAGCCTCGCTCCGCGGCAGGTTTCCCCTTTTCTTTAGAGCAAGCTAGTGATTTTGCACAAGCTGCTCCACGCTGCCATTTTTTGTCACAGCAACCCCCGATTTGATGTGTGGCAATGTAAACCTGTTTTTTTAGGTGCAGGAAAATGGCAGCATGGAGCAGTTTGGACGAAATTGCTAAGTTTGTTCTGGAAAAGAAGGGAAGCCTGCCACAGAGCAAGGTTAGTGTGAAATCAGTCTAAGGCTTTTCCATCCTCAGGTAGTTAGTTATGTCCTCTGTTCACGGCTGAGAGCCAGTGTGGTGTAGTGGTTAAGAGTGGCAGACTCTAATCTGGAGAACTGAGTTTGATTTCCCACTTCTCCTCCACATGAAGTCAGCTGGATGACCTTGGGTCAATCACAGCTTTCTCAGATCTCTCACAGCCTCACCTACCTCACAGAGTGTCTGTGGTGGAGAGAGGAAGGGAGCTGCTCCAAGACTTCTTTAGGTAGTGAAGGGTGGAGTATAAAACCAACTCCTCCTCATCTTCTTCTCAGAAATGGCTTGCAGGGATCATGCACAACATAAAACAAGCTGCCAGTTGGCTACTCCACATTTGACAATAATGTTTCTGAGCTAATTCGAACAAACAGTGGGCATCTTATGCCTACTATGTGTTTTTGTTGTGTTAATTAACCATATTTGGCGAGCAGAGAGAGAGGGAGAAGGCAGGAATGGGGGGAGGAGGTTGACATCAAGCAGACAAATACCTGAAAGTGATGTTACATTATTGATGTGACACTCTAGGATTTGATTTTACCATAGAGTGTCAGATCAACAATGTGATGTCCCTTCTAGGTATTTGCTGAAAGTGTCATCATGCCCTTAGTATGATACTGACTTTTTTGACATTCCTCTGCCTTCCCTATGGGAAGTATGTCTCATGATGTCAAGGCTGGGGGTACTGATGTCAATGTGATAGGAGGCATCGATGCTGATGGCATGGCTGTCAACATGACTGTCAAAGTTGTCCTCAGTACAGAGCACAGCTTCAATACCAGGGACTCAGCCAGTTGAGGAACCACATCTGGGATCAACTTTGAATGGGTCAGTCACTGGCAGGGTCACTCACTGGCAGCTTTTAAGCAGTGGCTGGACAAACACTTGTCATGGAACAGGGGGTTGAACTAGCTGGCCTGTATGGCCCCTCCCATCTCTGTGGTTCTATCTGTGAATAAAACAAAACTTGCTCCCAGAGAAAGAGATGGGTGTGAGATGGCATGTTATGCCTAGCTTGCTTAGTAAAGGCTAGGCAATATTTTCAAGAGTTAACATTATGGGTCTTACTCAGGCAGAAGAGACACCAATTGTGGTCATCTCTTGATGAAAGCTTTCCTTTGCAGTCCTGTCATTTTTTAAAAAAAAACAAGGTTATCTTTGCCATGAACATGCGGAAAAGAGAAACCTTGAGAAAAGGTGACCCAAAGGACTGAAATCCAAAGTAGTAGAAAAGGAATCAAATGGAAAGGTGTAGCTCTTCCTTCCAGGCATGTACAGTATATTTCCACAGCAAGGGAAATGGAGTTCTCTTGCCTTTTTGTAACTCTAGAGGTTTCCAAGATCTGCTTCTGCACAGGCTCAGAGCCTATCAGTATGATGCATAGAGACCATGAAGAAGTAAGTATCTGCAAACTGGGAGGGAGAAAAAGTCTCCAGAGTCCTCAAGGATTGTTGCTATCTTAGTAAAATAAACTGAAGGTTCATGGTTCAGAAGACCGCAGCTGTCATTAAATGTTCTGTTCTTTAGGTCCTCCCCCCACTAGCTTCCCTAACCATTACACCATGTCATCTTCCCACGGGCTAAGTTAATGTTTGAGGATAAGGCCAATAGCTATGATCTTGCCTCCCCTTCCACACATTCACTGAGAGAGCGATCCTAAGCAGGTCTACTCTGAATTCTACCACAGTTTATCCAATGGGTCTTACTTCCAGGAAAGTGTCATTAGGATTGCACTGTGAATGTGTAGAACAGGGATCCCAGTACCTATGAGTGCCATGGTGCCCACCAACACTTTTCCTTGTGCCTCCCAGGTGTTTTTAGAAAGTGGGTTTTTAGAAAGTGGGGCCAGGTGAGGCTTTTCCCCAGCAAGGCTTCTTATTGGCCACTGGAGATCTGATTGGCTGAGCAGATTTTTTAAAAGTTGCTTTGACATCAGCTCTTCACTGCATAACTGAAAGAATGTGTGGATTCAAGAAAATATTTTAAAACAATATATATTTTTTAAAAATCATCCTGTTACATAGAGCTTCTGCTTGAAATGTTGAAGAGTTACTACTAGGGCGTTTTCGCACTGACCTTAATCAGCAGCGACGCCCCTCTTCACTGCGCAGGATCGGCGCGGATTTCGCACTAATTGCCGCAGAGCATCCGGAAGAGCCAAAAAGTCCCACGGCTTTTGCGGCGCAAATGGAAACTGCCAAAAACCAGTTTCCATTTGCGCCGCAAAAGCCGCGGGACTTTCCGGCTCTTCCGGGTGCTCCGTGGCAATTAGTGCGAAATCCGCGCGGATCCTGCACAGTGAAGAGGATCGTCGCTGCTGATTAAGGTCAGTGCGAAAACGCCCCTAGAGTTATACAAGAAGGGTTAGTACTAGAGTTATACACTCTCTGACACTTTGCTCTGCCTCTTGTAATGGTCCTTTTGTGATTGGCTTCGCTTTCTGCAGAAGTCCTTTTGTAGTTGTTCCCACCACCCTGTGTCAGAATTCTAAAAGTAGCTATGGGCTTAAAAAGGTTGAAGATACCTGATATAGAGAGCGTGTAACTGGGCCTTTTGCCTTATGGCTTCACAGTTTATATAGTTTGCTACATTAGTAGAGGACTGATTTCAGAAAAGCGCAGTTATTTTTTCTGTTACATAGATAATTTGAAAGCTTGTTTGACAGCTAATTTCTCTTAGAAGTGACCCTGTTATCCATTTCCACTGTTACAAAGGTTTTGTTAACTGATCTATAACAAGATTAATGTACCATCTCAGAATTCTATAGAACCACTTCTGTGACTTGTATATGTGAAAACAACTCACTAACATAGTTTGAATAATGATTCAGCTGAAGTCACAGTCAATTAATTTACTTGAATACACATCCATCCCATTCAATAGGACTCAGATGAGTATCGTGATGTGACGAGGAAATCTGCAAATCTCACTTGCTTTGAATGGAGTGACTGTTGACATATCCTGTCTGAGTGTATTTTGTGTCTTATGTGACTGGATTATCTTTCCATTTCAGTATTTTGAGAACTGTGGCATTTTGCTTGGTATCTATGAAAGTCTGTTAATAAACATTTTCAGGTACCTGAATTTTACATCCCTTGACTTCACAACTAATTTGAAAATAACTTGTTGACATGAATATAAAACACCATCATTTTAATTGGGTCTTTGATCATTCTTTGGAGGGTCTTTTGGATAGGAAGTCAAGCTAAAATATGACAATACATCTTGAAGTTTTTATCTTGTTAATAACAGTGTTTGGCTATTTTTCTGGGAATGATAATACAATGTACTGAAATAAGTGCATACCTAAAATTGAATAGATTTCCATTGTCCTTCAAAAAAGGATTTTTAAACATTATGCATATCTTGCTTTTCTTCTTAAGCAAGATTCAAAGTGAGTTAGGATTCACTTTCTTGTAATTTCAAAGGGCATCAGGTAAGCCAAAAATATTCTGGAATAAATCTATGATAAAGACGCTTACCCAAAATGCCAAATGGAGGGCTGAATGTATCTTCTATTCTTTAGAGAAAGTGCAGCAGAAGTGATGGTTCATTAAGTCCTATGTATCAGAGGGCTCCCACTCTGTTAGGATCCAACAGGTAGTACTGCTTCCAGGGATTTTTTAGAATATTCCTGCTGGGGTGCTATGTTAGATATGGTTGTCCAGCTGCCTGAAAAAAAGGCAGAAGAACAAGCCTTCATAAAACATAAGGGGTGGGGTTGAATGTTACGGCTTGGCTTTGCTGTTCACAACATACTAGCCGTTTGGGAACTAGCAATTTGTCCCTGAAATTTACCCCTAAAACACAATGACAGGCCAAAAATCAACACAGAATGACATGTGCTTTCCATTTCCTGCAGGAGTTTAGAATGAGAAAAGGCCAAAATATGTCATTAATGGTTATCAGCTGAATGTTGCAGGTAAAAGTTGTATGTGTGCAGAAGTTTGCAAATCAAATAGGAAAGAGTCCCATATTGCCCACTGGGATTTACTAACTCATGAATCATGAAAAAAAAATCAGAGTTTGGATAGTCAACTAATTTATTGCCCTGATGAATCTTTGCTGCACTAGATTCACTAATGGGATTATTTTCACAGGCATTGAACACAAGATTATAGGTTTCCCTTTTCACATTAATGTACAATCTTGTGTAGTTTCCAAATCCAGGGAGATGATCATATTCTGTATGTTATGTAGTTTGGGAAGTACTCTACTGTAAGAAAAGTATACATCTATAGTTTTCAGATTTTGCCTTCCGGTTTTTAAAACTTTTGGAATGTGTTAATGATAGTGTCTAAGAACAGATCAGGAGACATCAATATAACTTATATAAAAGAATAATCTATACCATTCATCTCACATTCTCATGAGAATAAAGATGACCAAGAGATTATTCTTATATTTGAAGGAAAATTCTTACAGTGCTGTGCAGCATGTTTGTGAAAATATTATTGATAATGGTATTCATCAAATACATGAAGTTAAAGGTTTGGGGGAAGATATGTTTGCTAAATATTACAAAGTTGATTGGTCTTCTATTCTATAAATACAATAATATGCAAGTTTATTTGTGAGTGGGTCCCATATGGGCCATGTTCATAGGATGCTAACTTCCACATGTTTCAACTCCTTTTTGCAATATGCAGGTGGTAGTTGAAGTGAAATATTTTTGCATTAAATTCATGTATGAATTGAAATCAATTTATTTAAGCACATTAATTTTGTGTCAAGTTGTGTACATAGAATCCAGTCCAGAGTTTCACAAGTGCACATTTTATGTTCGATTGGCTCTATGAGGAGAAAGTTCAGTTGTCCAGAACAACTGGCCGAAATATTTGGCCAAAAAAAATTCAGATTGAAATTAGAAATTCTGTGAAGTCAATTAAGACATCTAAATATTTCACAGAAGACAAATTACCTGGCTGTACACCATTAAAATCTAAAATTTGTAGTTTATATCCTGAATTAATCCAGTCTACATCCACTGAAATTAATGAGATTATAAAGAAGTAAGTGGCTGTTTTCGCACTGACCTTAATCAGCAGCGAGGCCCCTCTTCACCACGCAGGATCGGCGCGGATTTCGCACTAATTGCCGCGGAGCACCCGGAAGAGCCGGAAAGTCCCGCGGCTTTTGCAGCGCAAACGGAAACCACCAAAAACCAGTTTCCATTTGCGCCGCAAAAGCCGCGGGACTTTCCGGCTCTTCCGGGTGCTCCACGGCAATTAGTGCGAAATCCGCGCCGATCCTGCGCGGTGAAGAGGGGCGTCGCTGCTGATTAAGGTCATTGCGAAAACGCCGTGTTGGTCTGCACTGTTAGACACTCAGCTCTAAATCAGTTCTCTTTGGGCTTGTAGTTATGGTAAAATTATCTTCTACTCTAATACTACAAAAAAGAGAAGAAATTACAAGCCATCTCATATTTTGTAAAGTAGAAATCACATTATGTTAAATTATTCGAATATGTGATGAGCACAGTTGCTCCACAGTTTGCATCTGCCTCCTTGTATAGATCTGCTAGATCAAAGGTGCATTATGGTGCAGATATATGGTGTAGCTGCACAGCAGAACAAAACAAGAAGTGGACACAAAATGACTGATAACAAAATTTGTCCCTCTAGATGGAGAGATATTATGCTTGCAGTGTAGAATATTTGTGGTGAATGAGGATGGAATGTAGATGCTTATATAGCCAACATTGCTGGCAGATTAGCCTGTTATCCAGATCATAATGAGCTACACACAAACATATATCATGCCAGAGAAGCCTATTAGACAAGGAGCATGCTGAAGAATCAATTATGCCAGATGGTACACAAGAAAGCAAAATGCCAAAACAAACAAAAACAAACCAGGGAAAAATCATTACCCAAAGAAGTTTGGGACAAAAATAGATCATGGTTCCAAATACATTGTCTCATATGTTGATCCCTTTTGTCCTTTCCTCAATACTTTTTTCACTGTAATACCCTCTTATTCCATATAATCGGTGCTGTGGTCATCTGAAACCTTAGAAAGTAAGAGGCGGGTGAGCAGAGAATCTCAAATATTTATCAAAGGCAGCTCAGTTCCAGAGGTAACACAAACACATGTAGCTGCTTTACACTGAATCAGACTACTGGCCCATCAAATTGAGTACTACCTGTTAAGACTGGCAAAGGCTTTTGAAGGTCTTAGGCAGATAGCTCTCATATCACTTACCACCTGATCCTTTTAGCTGCAGATTCTAGGGGTTGAACCTAGATACTCTACCACTGAGCCACAGCCACAGTTTTCATTTCTATAAAATGATGCCCCAGCCCTTTTTATTGTGGAGATATATGGAAGGAAGGTGCTGCTGATTTTTGTCCTAATTTCCTGGAAAAGAATGGGGAAGGAAGTTGTGAGATAGCAGATGCAGAGGAGATAAAAATTCAACCAGATCCATGTTTGCTGTGAGAACCATACCCTCAGAGAGCCACTATGAATGTCACGTGGAAAGAAAAATAAAAACAAAACAAAAAATGGAGAAAAGTATGCTGAAGACTAGTGTGTAAACTGTTGCCAACTTTCTATCTCTGCATTCAGAACAATAAGAACAACATAAAAAACCCTTGTTATTTGGAAGCAGCCTAATTGTTGCCATGTATCTCATTAAGGACTCAGCAAAACATTTCTCTATTTACAATGAAAATATATTTATATTTTTGTGGAAAAACAATTTTTTATCTGGCATTGTCTTTTTTCCTTTTGACCCCTGACTCCTTTCCTAGGGGCTCACAATCCATGGTTGAGATTCATTGACCTAAGATTAGCCAATCCAGAGAGCTGCATAATATTGTTGTTACTTTACTCTGTTTTCCTCATTATATCAAATAATCTGCTTGTAAAAGAAACAGTATTTTGAGCCACCAGGCTTAAATACTTTAAATAGTTTAAAATCAGATCATTAAAGTTTGTTCTAACAAATAATTGTGGCCTAAAATAACATGTATTTATGTCTCAGTCAATCATATGTGTCAACAGCCTTGGAACCTGTTTGCAGAAAGAGATAAATCTGAGTACAAAGTTTTAGTTGGATCCAGATTAATTTTTCCAATGGCAAAATGGAACTTTCGGCCTTCCACATCAGCCCATTGATCTCCAACCAATACAGCTCGGGACCCTGAGGAAGACATGAGGGTGATCTGCAGCAGGAATGAGGAATCAGTGGAAATTGCCAGTTCAGTCTGGATCCAAACCTTTGCTTAGTTTTAAGATAACTATTGCTATTACTTTCAGTTATGAGATGTTAACTGCCCAGAAAAATGAGGCCACACTTGCCTATGTAAACTCATCAGAAGGAGTAGTGACAAGTTGTACCATGTCAGTGAAAAGAGAAACAACTTGTCTTACCAACAGATGTTCATTTTGGAAACATCTTTAATTCATAACCTAAGAGATTTAGCAGATGCTCCATTAGTCAACTAGTACTCTGTAGGGCTGAAGTGTAAGCATAGACCATTTAGCCTTCTATAGAGCTGACATACTTCTAGTGTTGGACGATCACTAGAGACTTCAACTTTCATATGTCACAATTACTTTCATATGTCACAATTTTATTTTGGCAAAATAATGTTTCTTCCATCAGCAGGTTGCATACTATTCTCTGCAGCAGCAGCAGTTCTCAAACTGTACATCAGGAACCAAAAGTAGGTTACAGTTCCCTTAGGAGTGAGTCACCAGGCCAGGAAGAGAAACAAAATGGTAGAGCTAGAAGAGGACAGTCTGGGAGGTCAGTGGTAACTTTTATAGAACCATCGAATCATAGAGATGGAAGGGACCTCCAGGGTCATCTAGTCCAATACCTTGAACAATGCAGGAATTTCACAAATAACTCCCACACACACATACATCTCCAGTGACCCCTACTCCATGCCCAGAAGATGGCAAAAACCTCCAGGATCTCTTCTCAAATTGGCCTGGAGAAAAATTGCTGACTGACTCCGAAGTGGCAATTAGCATTTCCCTGGGCATGTAAGAATAGGCCATGAGAACTAAGCACTGATGCAACCCTTCCTGCCCAAGTTGGGCTTGCCACTGCCTAATGTACAAAACAACCATAAACTAAAGCCTGCTGGTCAAGTATGCTATATCTTTATAAATACTAAATATGTAAACTAAACTCTAAGCTTGTTCAATATCAACTGATGTGAGCTTCCTTCATTTTATGTTGGGAAGGGGGAGAGTAATAGAGTTACATTGTAAGCAGGTCTCAAACAGCACAGTAAGTAAAAAAGTAGATTGTACTTTATTTTTTTTAATTGAGAAATGCTTTTGTATAGGCTTTCCTTCTTGATATCTTTGTGATATGAAAGGATAGACTGCATACTTTTCTTAGAGTTTTATGTGATGGAATTGTGACACTCTATCACACCCTGCTATGGCGACGCCAGCCTATTGCCTCCTGCCTCAGCGAGGGCAGCTAAATATACGTTAGTCTCTTCGGGGGTCTGATATGGTAGATGAGCAGGGGACCACTGCAGATTTAAAGTCTTTCCCAATCACACGAGCACCAGAGAACGTAACAGCAAACTATAGTTCTATATTTACAAAATGGGCTTTAACTGGGGGATGGGATGTATATACAGAGGCTAGTTTATATCTTGTAGGAATAACATTGGCTATACAGTATGTTGGCTAGACCCTCCAGCAATGCTCTGAGGTATTTCAGGGTACACAGTTCTTCTATTAATCCACTCTCCTAAACTTTAATCAGGCTGGCCTCTTGGGCTTTGAGTGCCTGGTCCCTTGAGTCTTCTGGTTTGATAAGCCCCAGCTCTCCTGACTCCCTCAGACCCACGGCTCTCCCTCAGCCTCCTTATAAACTCCTAGGAGCAGTGTATCATATGTCTGTGACCACTAAAGTCTTCCACTTAGACATTCTCTGTCACCTTCCTCTTCCTTAGAGGACACTTGTGACCTAGAGATATGCCTCACGCTCAGCCACCTGGCTGATTTCACAGAGTGTAGATAGAGCTTCACTTCACACCAAGCCTCTCTCACACTCTCTGAGTCCAACTCTTTCTTTCTGACCGTTTTTTCCTCCCTATCAGTTAACCTCTGAGCCGTTAGCTGTCACTCAGGACTTGAGAGTTCTGAGCACCCCTGGCCCCCACCTTCGGGTCACATGACTCAGGGCTCTCTGAGTCCTCAGCTTCTCCATTAACCCATTAATTCCGTCACACTCTCCTTATGCATACTTTTTACAATACCAAATAAAGTATCGAGTAACATACTCTGATGTGTTCTTAAGGGAAGTAATTCTTTAGATAGCATTAGTGACCTGCTATTCTAGTTGCTTCCAAGGATGTATGAGAAAGAAATGCCCTCAGAATAGGGTTGCCAAGTCCAATTCAAGAAATATCTGGGGACTTTGAGGGTAGAGCCAGGAGATTTTGGGGGTGGAGCCAGAAGACATTGGGGGCAGAGCCAGGAGCAAGGGTGTGACAAGCATAATTGAACTCCAAGGGAGTTCTGGCCATCACATTTAATGGTACAGCACACCTTTTAAAATGCCTTTCTTCCATAGGAAATAATGAAGGATAAGGGCACCTTCTTTTGGGGCTCATAGAATTGGACCCCCTGGTCCAATCGATTTGAAATTTGGGGGGTATTTTGGGAAAAGGCATTAGATGCTATACTGAAAATTTGGCGCCTCTACCTCAAAAAACAGGCCCCCCCAGAGCCCCTGATACCCACGGATTAATTCTCCATTATTCCCTATGGAAATCATTCTCCATAGACAATCAAGATGGCAGTGCGCAAGGAGCTCCGGTGCTAGACGGACGTGGCAGAGAGGTCTGCAGAGAGCGGTCTGCAGCTTTGTTCTGGCTTTGGCCTCATCACCGGAATACATTGGTGTCCATGCCTCTGTGGGCCTTGGCAGAGAAACCGGGGGAGCGCCAAGGGAGCCTCTGCTCCCCCGGAACACCCTGTGGTGCCGGCTTGATTTCAAGGTGCTGAAGGGCTGGTGGTCGGCCAGGGTGGGAGTGGGAGCAAGGGTGGGAGTGGAGCAAGGGCCTTGTGCTCCATCTGGTGAGAAGCTGGGAGGGGAACTTCCTTTTCCACCCTTTGCTCTGGCAGACTGAGAGTGTGCCTTCGGCGCCTGGGGATACTTTGGCACTCGAACTGCACCGGATCGCACTTTACACTTGCTGCACTTTATTCCATCCAGAACTCAGAGATCTTCAACTCATTTCATCAAGAAAGGACCGATAGAGAGCTTGCTTTGCTTTCAACCTATGCATTTAGCACATTATTTACACTTTGGTGGAGCCCATTGTCTTACTCAGCTCATTTGTTACTACTGAGCCATATTGTTCATTGCTGGTTAAATTCAATTTACTTAGTTAATTGGTTTGTTAGGCTGGGCTAATCCAATTGGTAAAGTTGTCTGTATTTGTATTAGTATTTAAGAGATTGAGGAGGGTCTTAATTAATTGGTTAGTTTGAGGAGAGATTTGATTAATGTAATTATCAATTGGATTGAGTAATCTCATAGATTAGAAGGAAGGGTTTAATTAATTAACTAGTGGAAATTAAATTGATTATTAAATTGATGCCTTTTAATTGTAATTTAAAGATTGGTTTTAGTTAGTGGATTGAGTCAATTGGGTTAAATTTAAGTGCGGAGGGTGTCCTATATTAATTAGCTAATAAAGGTTTAAATTAGTAGTAGGGGTCAATTTATCTGAAAAATTTAGATTCTGTGATTAATGGGCCTGAAGTGTAATAGATTAAGGAACACAAGCTAGGTGAACCAACTCGGCTCGATAGCACTGTTCAGGGGAGGCCATGACTGGGTCAGGAATTTCGGTCATTTTGGGGCAGGGGAGATATGACAGTGGGACTAGGTTTCAGAGATCAGGAACAGTCTAGAGATATGGGAAAGCTCGGACCTCTTCCCTCCTACGTCCCATCCCAAGGTATGCAGGTTGTGAGGCTAGAAAGATTTATTCGGCTCTGACATTGGTGTTGATTAATGCCAGGCCTATCAATAATAAGACCTACACCCTACATGATTATTTTATGGAACAACAGATAGACCTGAATCAGCTTACCCCACTCGGGTTCTCAGTCCTCCACCAATCGTGGACTACTGGCCGGGGGGGGGGGGTTGTGGGGCTCATTCGTGAGTCTTTCTCTTTCAGGACACTTCCTGACCCAAACATCATGGGCATTGAATGTGTTGGTATGATATGGGAAGCCGAGGAGAGTTTGGCTATCTGGGTTGTGTACTGGGCACCCAACACACCCCCAGAGAGCCTGCCTGCTCTGCTAGAGGCGGTATCAACTTGGGCATTGGCATTCCCCAGATTATTAGTCCTGGGGGATTTCAATGTTCATGTAGCAACAACAGCAACAGCAAGCCTTTATTGGCATAAAACAGATTTAGCAGTAAAATAGCAATATAAATAATATAAAATCCTAGATTATAGAGTACATAGGGAGCTAATATACATAAAATAAGTAAAATATATATGAGTCGAGTTTAGCCAAATTAAATAATTAAAACAAATAAAAAGTGGTCATTCCAGAACCATTCTCTGTCCTATTTCCATGGCCTGTTGAAGAAATCTAGCCACCATTAAAGTGGTGTCATTTAAAAGTTTGTGGACACTTGTTGGGAGTCTATGTCCTTACCAATGTCCATGTTGATGATGCAGCTTCCATGCAGGTCCAGGACCTGGTGTCATCCATGGAGACACTGGGGCTCAGCCAGATTGTTTTGGCTCCCACTCATCAGGCCGGACATACGCTCAATTTGGTCTTTGGGGCAGGGATAATACCAGATCTGATAGCTGTCAATACAGTTCCATGGTCAGATCATTCTGCCCTGAAAGTCTGACTGGACCAGCAGCCCGCCTCCTGTTTGGGCGGCGAGCAGATTTATGCTTGCCCACAGAGCCAACTGGCCCCAGAGCGGCTTCAGGAGGCTCTGCGGGATCCGATGCCTCCAGGCTAGTGGAGGACTGGTATTCCTGGCTCTCCACAGCCATCGATGATATTGTGTCCCGGCACCCTCTTCGCTGCTGCACCAAAGCAGTGCCTTGGTATACCTTGGAGCTGCAGAAAATGAAGCGGCAGCTTAGATGGTTAGAGCGAGTGTGGCAGTGATCCTATGATGAAGAGTCTAGAACTTCTTATAGAACATTTATGAAGGTCTATGAGAAGGGAGTGAAGTCCACTAAGAGAGATTTCTATGTGGCCTCCATTGCATCTGCGAAATTGCACCCAGACCAATTATTTAAAACGATTCAATAATTGACTATGGTGCCAGTTGGCAATCAAAAGTTTAGGGAATTGGATATCAGCTATGAGGCCTTTGTTATTTATTTATTTATTACATTCAATCTATATCCCGCCCTCTTCGCAAGCGGACTCAGGGCGGCTCACAACATTATACAATACAATCAACCCAATAAAACATATAAAACCATAATTTACTTATTTCAATTTTAAACCATTCTATGGCGCTGCTTCAGCACAATATAAGCGGTATTGAATTCTCGACTGTGATCACCAGAGTCCCTAGCAATGATGGAACTGAGGGATGCGAAAGAACTTTTGCGCCTGAGGTTGGTTGAGCTTGAACTGAGATCTGCTAGAGCTAGTCTTTCTGCGCACATTTTCTTAGGGATGCAAGCCGAAGTACTGTCCCCAGCCAGGTATCTTTTCAACATCACTATCCCAAAATATCGGATAGCTTTCTCAAAAGCACGACTCAACGCACTTTTCTCTTCGGTGCTTTTGGGACGTTACGCTGGGTACCCATATCTGGAAAGATTGTGCCCCTGTAATTGCAATAAGGTCGAAACAACTCTCCACATCGTTTTGCACTGCCCTAATTACAATGACTTGAGGGCAAGATTAATCTCTCCGATTCTTGGGTCCTTGGCGGGCAGGCAGGAGGATGAGCAAATTGCCTTCCTCCTGTCTGACGCTCTTTCTGACGTTTCATCTAAGATTGCCCATTTCTGTTATGCTGCTCAGTTGGAAAGGAGGAAAATTGAGAATGTAAATCTTGGTTATGAGTTTTAACAATATGTGCAATAGTTGGCGTCAGGAATTTTGTGTAAGAGGTGATGGGTTTGTTTGTATGATTTTGTTTTTGTTTGTATTAAGCTGGTCGGATGACCGTGAATAAAGTACTACTACTACTACACCAGAATTCTATATGATGTCCGGTGTCAGCCCTTTTTCAATTAAACAGCAAAAGCCTGCTTAAACAATTCAGTCTTACAGGCAGACAATTTATTTCCCAGACAAAGTCTCAACTCTCCACCATAATCTCCCAGCAACAACTGACACAGTATGGGAACTGGAAGCCTGTTGTCCATCTTTGGGTCCTACTTTTAGATCTTTCTGCGTTTGACACGGTTGACTATGATCTAATGACCCACTGCCTTGCCGACATTGGAGTCCAGGGGGTTGCCTTACAGTGGTTTTCCTTCTTCCTCTGTGGTCGAGGACAAAGTGAGTGACGCGGGGAGGTCTTCTCGCCAAGCAACTAGCACCCTATCTGGCTCTTTGGGACTTAGCTACAGTGATCCATGCAACAGTCACTTCCAAACTAGACTACTGTAACTTGCTCTACGCAGGCTTACCCTTGAGGCTGATCTGAAAGCTCCAGCTGGTGCAGAATGCCTGTATGGGAGAGCAGTTGGCCGATGCTGCACAGTTTGCACCAGCTACCAATTGAGTACTGGATCCGCTTTAAGGTTTTAGTATTGACGTTCAAAGCCTTGCGCAGCCTGAGACCGGCATACTTGTGAGACCTTCTCTCCCCATGAGCCCCGGAGGTCGCTACAATCGGCCAACCAACATCCTCTGACCATCCCTGGTCCAAAGGACATCCGGCTTGCCTTGACCAGGGCTTTTTCAGCCCTGGCCCCGGTGGAGGTTTGGGCCCTCCAGGATTTGTTACCATTCTGGAGGGCTTGCAAGATGGAGCTGTTCCATCGAGCCTATGGCTGAGGCAGACGGCTGCCGTATCATTTAAACGCCCCCCCCCCCCTGCACTGATTGCACTGTACTGATTCCTTGAAACCAATATAGCCGGGATTTGAATACCTAGGTTGGGACAAGTAAGCCTAATCGATCTGTTCATACCATCTATGCCGCCTCACCTTATGTGAGCTGTGGCTTAATTGTCTTAATTTTAAACTGTTTTAACTGTTTTGTTTTAAATTGGTTTATTTTATTGTGTTGGAAGCCACCCTGAGCCCACTATGGGAAAGGGCAGCCTATAAATCTATGGAAATAAATAAATAAATAGAGAATAATTGCCCAGTATACATTTCCCTCCCCCCCCCGCTGCCACTTTCTGATGACCCTAAAGCGGGGGGGGGGGGCTCCAAACCTGGGGATTGGCAACCCTCTCTCTCACACACACACTTACTGGGTCTGGTTCCTCCACAACGACATCTGAAAAGAACAGGGTCTACACTGCTCTCTCTCACTCTCATGCACACACACTTAGTTGCTCTGAAACGAAAGCAAAACAAACTGAGGAACTGTGTTGCTGACCCTTCCCATGAAGTACTTCCTGCTCAACTTTAAAGGCACACAGACACAGATTTTGAAACGGACCTGTTTGCAGGTTTCTAAACCTGCCCAAGATCTAGAGCTGCATGGTGGCTGTGGGGGCGGGGCTTCCCCCGCCAGCCAGCTGGCTGGGGGTGGGGGGAAGCCTGTAAAACTGGGGGATCTCCTGCTGGGACCTGAGGATTGGGAAGCCTACCTCAGATTCTTATATGGTCAACCTGAGCCAGAGAAGGCCAGGCATGCCTAAGTTTCTGTATACTATGCTCAATGTATGCTCAAGCTGGTATAAGTTATTAAGGTTTAATTGAAAAATTAACAAAGAAAAGTATTGTCCCTCAAGCAGTGAGACTAAAACTTTTATGTGGGAGCAAGTTTTAGCATGCATCTCCCCACATGAAAACCAAGCTGGTACAATTCCTGCAGAGGACAATTTTAGCCAGTGATTGTTTCAATTGGCTTTCCAATTGGTACTGTCAGATTTTATCAATTAATTGGTATGACTAATAAATTTAACCTGTAATCATAAATGAAAACTTGGTTCCAATTAATTAGTCATGCTCACAATATTCAAAGATTTTTGAACTTACTACAACTGATAGCATCAGCAAAGTTACTGACATTCTACATATACAAAAATAAAGAATAAATCTGGGTCATTACTGGATTAGTTTAAAAGAAGTTAAAGGTTTTTTATTATGCAAATTTCCTAGCACCCTAAGATACATGAGTCACACTTTATGCATGCATAACCACTTCCAAGTTGGCTTGCAGCTACTTATCAGTCAAAATGATGACATCCATGCTATGTGACATACCCTTTCTCACTGGACTTCTTGCCAAAGCTAAGAACAGGCACATTCAGATGTAAGAGAAAGAGTGGAGAGATTCAAATCCAAAACCTAAGAAAATCCAACCTTTCTTTGTCTTGATTAGTCTTTTGTGTACTTATTATCCTTGCTAGCTGATCCCTAAAAACTGACATGGGATTCAGCTTCTTGAAAAAGCTGCTTGCTGCTAAAATTAATCCACAGATGATTCGCACTACGATTAGAGACTAGATGGATCCTTTCTGATGCATACGTATAATGATGAACAAAGTCTAGGAATCTGTAAAATATCCTATTATTCTTTCACGTGCCTTGGCAGCATTCTGAATATAATTTCTGAAAAGTGATGTCCTTTTAATAGCTCTTCCAGTTCTGAGTCCAAAACAGTAACATGTGACTTTCTGTAATATATACTTAGAAAAATCATTTTAATGTAATCAACTTAATAAAGTTTATGCATCTTTCTTATTCAGCCCCATGCTTTCACAAAAGGATACACAGTTCATACATTTTTGCATTCTAAACTTGATATAAGAGATTAATTGCATGACAAGCCAGGCTCCTGTAAAGTTTATCTTTCTGTATATGCCATTTCTATTACACCCACTCCACCCTTTATTCTAAATGCTCTCCATCTTACTATTACCAAAGCAGCAAAAACAAAAATAAATTTAATTTATACGCTACAATCTGTTGCACATTAGATCCTCTATTTACATAGCATTTATGTTTGGATTTTTAAGTAGTAGAAGAAGATATATACAAACCACCCTTAACTCGGAGTCTCAGAGTGGCTTACAATCGCCTTCCCTTCCCCTCCCCACAACAATCTGTGAGGTGGGTAGGGGCTGTGAAAGCTCTGAGATAATTGCTCTTGAGAGAACAGCTGTGAGAGAAACTGTAATTGACCCAGGGTCACGCCAGCAGCTTCATATGGAGAAGTAGACTGCACAAGCCTGAAAAAGAATGTTCTATGTGTTTAACAGGGGGGTTATTGTGTGGAAATGGGCAGCTGAAGCATTTTATGACATACAGGTAAACAATATCACCTGAAAATAGCATCCACCTTGACTTGGATAGCCCAGGCTAGCCTGATCTCATCAGATCTCAGAAGGAAAGCAGGGATGGCCCTGGAATTCACTGCCACAGGAGGTGGTGGCGGCCACGAGCATAACCACCTTCAAGAGGGGGTTAGATAAAAATATGGAGCAGAGGTCCATCAGTGGCTATTAGCCACAGTGTGTATGTGTGTGTGTGTGTGTATACATATATATATATATATTTTTGGCCACTGTGTGACACAGAGTGTTGGACTGGATGGGCCATTGGCCTGATCTAACATGGCTTCTCTTATGTTCTCTTATGTCAGTATTTGGAAGAGATACCACCAAGGAAGTCAAAGGACATGATGCAGAGGCAGGCATATGAACATATGAAGCTGCCTTATACTGAATCAGACCTTTGGTCCATTAAAGTCTACTCAGAGTGGCAGCGGCTCTCCAGGGTCTCAAGCTGAGGTTTTTCACACCTATTTGCCTGGACCCTTTTTAGTTAGAAATGCCGGGGATTGAACCGGGACCTTCTGCTTACCAAGCAGATGCTCTACCACTGAGCCGCTGTCCCTCCCCAAATCCTGTCTCCAGGATTGCCTTCTTCAACACCCGAGCATTCAAATCTCTGGAGGTTCTTTGCCCACGCCTTGCCCTCTGAAGTTCAATGGAGAGCCACAAAACAGAGATGTCTTTGAGTAACACCCTCCAAAAGAAATTCACACAGCACCCTCCCTATTAGCCTTTTGGTGACTGATGAAGATGGAACGGCCTTCTATCTGTACTAATTTAAAAGATCTTTTTTCCACTGGGTTGTGAAATTGCTGATGTTTGTTGATCCTTAAATACTGGAAACAGTTTTTGTGCATTCACTGAGCCCTGCAGTCTGTTGATTTCTTAAGTTTTAAGGTTTATCACATCCAAGATTGATGCTGCTGCTGCTGTGTAGGATGAACTGGTTCTAAAAGCTCTTACCAAATATATATTTAGATCTCAAGTGTGTTTTTTAACATATTATTTCTGCTGAAGAAATGCTACAGCTATGAGACCCAGTTGTTTGGTGTAGTGTAGAGACTCAATGGTAAACCACCTCTTAATGGCTCTTGCCTTGAAAACCCCATGGGGTCATCATAAGTCAGCTGTGACCAAATTGGGGGAGGGGGGAGAATCCCATTAAGCCAGTTTGGTGTAGTGGTTAAGTGTGCGGACTCTTATCTGGGAGAACCGGGTTTGATTCCCCACTCCTCCACTTGCACCTGCTGAGATGGCCTTGGGTCAGCCATAGCTCTGGCAGAGGTTGTCCTTGAAAGGGCAGCTGCTGTGAGAGCCCTCTCCAGCCCCACCCACCTCACAGGGTGTCTGTTGTGGGGGAGGAAGGTAAAGGAGATTGTGAGCCGCTCTGAGACTCTTCGGAGTGGAGGGCGGGATAGAAATCCAATATCTTCTTCTTCTTCTTCTTCTTCTCTATTCTGCAGGAAGCTGACAACCCTTTTCTAGTGGATGATAGACTTGTGATATTGCATACACACACACATAAAGGTAAAATGAGCAGAGGTGCATGAGATTGAAAGTGTGAGGGCCCACACTTTCAACCTCATCTCACTACTAGCATGATAATAAATCCTGTGATTATTATTATTTATTTTATTCATTTGTACCTCACCTTTCTCCCAAAGTGGCTTACATTGTTGTCCTCTGTTCCATTTTATTCTCACAACAGCTCTGCGAGATAGGTTAAGCTAGGAGAGGTTGTAACAGACTCAAGGTCATCCAGCAACCTTCCATGGGGATTCAATCTTGGGTCTCTCAAATAATAGTCCAATACTTTTAACTGCTATACCACACTGGCTCTCAAATGTACGTTATATATGTTATGAATATTCTCATAGAGTAGTTAGCTTCTTCTTCCCCTACTAATGATTATTATTTGGGAATTATATCTTAACACTATTGGAAGATAAAGTACTTTAGAATGATATAGGAGAGACCATTTCTGCTTGTAATCAACCATCTCTTTTAACACTGGATATTTCTTCAGCCTGAATAAAGATGCAGAAAGTTTAAATTGAATTCCCTCCTCAAGTCATTCTTCTTTTAAAAAATCAAAGTCCTATAATATTAGATGTGAATCTATAAGGTGGTGGTGCTTTGTAGTGAGCAAGTTAGAACCAGTGTATCATTTTTGGTTCAGTAACTTACTGGAATTTGTTCCCCAGCAATTACATGGCTATAAGCACCAGCTGTAATTGTTGAGCACATGACAACAATCAATTGCACTTTGAGTCTATAAATAAGGGGTTTGAGAAAGGAGGATTCAAGATAGATTTGTCAGAGAAAATGACACAAGTTATTCAGTTTTTCAGTTACTTTTATTATACAGAATATGGTGGCAAGAAAATGGCATTTTTTTAAACCCTTAGTAGTTTTTAATGACTTTTGTACAAATGCTTGCCACCACTGTCGTTCCTTAACAGCTGTAATCCAGAATGTCTGGCTATGGACAAGTTCTTTGAAACACTAGGAATATAATGGCAAAGCATAAATAGTTGTTGAGCAGGACTGATGCCCAATCAAAAATAAAAGGAGGGGAGCACACAAAGAGACTAGGCTCTAGATCAAACAAAATGCTACTGAAAAATTCCAGATTCCAGGAGTCATATTACATTTAGATTTTGAAAATTTCATTGTATCACTAAGGCATAAAAATAATTTGAAGTTAAACAAGAGATTGGTTTTCACAGGAAACATTTTGTAAGCTCCATGTTGATATCTAAATGCATAAACATAATTTTTTTCAAGCATGTTATATTAGTGTTCCAGAAACATTCTTTAATTGGCTAAGACTTACTTTATATTGAAACAATACAATTTCCTTCCACAGAATATTTATGAAAAGCAGCCATAGTTATTGAAGAGCCATTAATTAAAATGTTTAATGGTGCAATCTGGTAACTATTGATATCTGTTTTACTTTATACCAAAGCTTTAAATTTACACTGTGGTCAAAAGAAAGAGATTGGCAATGTCTTAATTAGTTACTTGGCACTGAACATACTCTTTTGAAAAGAAGCAATGCCATATGTGTAAAAGAATACATAATAATAAAAATAAAGCAGCTCTTATGAACTTAAGTTCAAATTCTATTATCCAAAATTTTGCTTCCATTTAACTTAAATGATAATATCAAGCAATTTAAATTCTACATACATACATGCGCAGATTCACCCAAGCTTCAAGTAAAGGTCGAAGAGGGAACAATATCAGCGAGTGAATTAAACACTCTCAACAAATTTACGAATTAATTAATATTCAGGTTGAGGTTATAAAATGAACCTTGTTCACACTTAAACACAATAGCAACAGATACAGGACGCTAATTCTTTACACTTCTTAGAAGCACACCAGGTCCACCTAGTGGAATTTTTCTTTACTACACCGATTTTATGTCATTTTGTAAACAAATTACAAATGAAAGGAGGGTAATAGTACAACTTGACCATCATTGTACCATATGGCATTGATGAATTTCTCATCTGTATTCCAGTCAATGTTCCCTCTAAGCTGTGGAGTCTTGTGAGCAAAAATTCTACTTTGTGAGCTACTGGCATTAGTGTTGTGAGCTACTGGCATTACATTTGAGAGCTACTATATAAATTAGTTTGCTCTAGGGCCATTTTTCCTGAGCTGAGACAAAAATGTGTGAACTGGAGACTAAAAAATTGTGAGCTAACTCACACTAACTCAGCTTAGAGGGAACACTGATTCCAGTATATCTAAATATTCTTAATTGTTTAGATCATACAATCCCAATAAGATTATGCCTAAAGCAGAGAGCATGGAGGACCAAGACATATCATGACAGAAATACCAGTAGGATGAATATATGTGTGTGTGTGTGTGTGTGTGATTGTAAACACACATGTGGGTTAAGTAAATGAGAAGAAAAATCAAGGTCATTGTTTCTCCCACAAATGTTAGCTGTGACTATATTACCCAATGTGATGTGATGAAAATTAATTTTTCCTTGCCAGATGACTCCTAAAAATTGACATCATGGAATACAGCATTTTGAGTAAGGCTTTCAGTTTCAATTAATCCACTGAAGATTCATCCTTAGAAATAGCTGATGGATCCATTCTGACACATACATATAATACACAATAAGCAAAGTCTAGGAATCACTGAAATACCTTATTTTGTTTATCTTTGCAGCTTTTTAATGACAGCTATCAATAGTACATTATTTTTACTAATTCTTTAAGCATCTCATGACTGACCACAAGGAATTCTTGTGACATTTGTGAGAAAGTTCTTATGTGATTTTCTCCAGTCATTACTGTATTCAGGTATGCGCTCACAAAAAAAGCATGAACAAAAGGATGACAGGATACAGTTATCATATCCCTAAAATTGCTAATTATTATGGATGTGCACTTATATAGTAATCAAAGTCTGAACAAAAAATGTAGTTATAATAACTAGTCTAAACTGCAAAATTAACAACCATTTGTGATATTCTCATATCTTCAGATCTGGCGATTTATTCTGACAGGTTAGAGGAAGAAAGGAGAATGTTCTTTCTTTCAGATATTATAACTGACAAGGATGCTTTCCAGTTAGCAGAATTAGACACAGATCTCATTACTAAAGAGGATTGTGCTGATAGGTTTGTTTTTTGAAAATACAGTTTATAGGAATCCCATTGCAGGTTGACTGGCTTATATAAAGACTAGTGTCTGTTTGTTTGCTATTTTACTCTCTCTCATTCTCTGGCATACAGACAGACACCACTGCCAGCTGAATGGAGGAAGAGTCAGATAGAGGATACTTATTGTCCCCTTGAATTCCAGGCAGTGTCTGCCATGCTACATTTTTTCAATAATGTATGTGCACTGGAATCAGTAATATACAAACAGACAGATTTAGGACCAAATTAAAAGTGAGCTCTCTCAATGTCATTTAAAAAAAAAAAAGCAGCTGAGAAGAAGAATTGCAGATTTTGAATCAGAGACTCAGAGCGGCTTACAATTTCCTTTATCTTCTCCCCCCACAACAGACACCCTGTGAGGTGGGCGGGGCTGAGAGGGCTCTCACAGCAGCTGCCCTTTCAAGGACAACCTCTGCGTTAGCTATGGCTAACCCAAGGCCATTCCAACAGGTGAAAGTGGAGAAGTGGGGAATCAAACCTGGCTCTCCCAGATAAGAGTCCATGCACTTAACCACTAAACCAAACTGAGGGAGATGGATTTAAAGCTTCCCCCACTCCCTGCACCATTTTCTTAATAAAAACCATTTATCCCATCCGCTATTAAATCAAACAGAGAGATAATACAGGCAGGAGCACACAGGTGAGGGAAAGCAAACCTTTCCCCCTCCCATGCCTTACTTCTGTGTGCTCTGTTTTCTGCACATTTTTCCTATCTGGATCACTTCTAATATTGCAGCCAGGTTTCAAGCTGTGTGGAAGTTCCAATGGGCAAGAGCCACTGTTTTCTCCAAAGCAGTCAACAGCCTCCCACCCTGCACAATATGAGTTGATGAGAGCCAGGCAGAAGCTCCAGAGAGCCTTCTCCTCATATGTTACCGTAGGGTTGCCAACTTCCAGGAGATCTGGAATTATAACTGACCTCCAGATAATACAGATCAGCTCCCCGGGAGAAAATGGCTGCTTTGGAAGATGGACTATATATGGTGTTATACCTTGCTGAGATTCCTTCCTACCTCAAACCCCACCTTCTACAGGTTCCACCCACAAAATCTCCAGGTATTTCCCAACCCAGAGCTGGGAACCCTATATGGCAGCTGCTGTACTGCAAGACCTAGCCAAATTGCATAAATTAGATGATAGTGAGTTGTTCAGGAAAAGTTGTGCTGCGGCCTTCAGCAGACTCAGCCAAGTTTTGCAAATTGCACAGTAATGAGTTTCCCAAGAAAGTCATGAGGTTGCCATCTAGAGTTGCCAACCTCCAGGTGGTGGGTGAAGATCTCATGTAGGGTTGCCAACCCCCAGTAGGGGGCAGGGGATCCTCCAGTTTGGATGCCCTACCTCCACTTCAGAGTAATCAAAAAGTGAGGGAGGGAAGGAAATGTCTGCTGGGCACTCCATTATACCCTATGGAGACCAGTTCCTATAGAGTATAATGGAGACTTGCTCCATGGACATTGGGGGCTCTAGGGAAGGCTGCTTTTTGAGGTAGAGGCACCAAATTTTCATCACAGAATCCAGTGTCTTTCAAAGCACCCCCCAAGTTTAAAAAAGATTGGATTGGGGATCCAATTCTATAAGCCCCAAAAGAGTGTGTCCCATCCTTCATTATTTCCAAAAGGAGGGAAGGCATTTATAAGGTGCACAGTCCTTTTAAATGTGATGGTCAGAACTCCCTTTGGAATTCAATCTTGCTTGTCATACCCTTGCTCCTGGATCCACCCCCAAAGTCCCCAGATATTTCTTGAGTTGGACCTGGCAACCCTAATCTCATCAGATTACAACTGATCTCCAGGTGACATCACGTTTTACCTATTTAGGTCCATCTTGATTTTTACAATTTTGATGTGGTTGTTGTTGGCCTGCATTGTGCTGTTTATTTGGTCATGGACTGTAATAAAGCAAACTGAACTGAACTGAACATCATAGTCCCTCTTCTTCCCAAACCACACCCTTTTCAGGCTCCAACTCCCAAAATCTCCAGGTATTTCCCAATCCAGATTTTAGCTTTTCCAGGTCTGTTGGAAAATACCTGGAGACTTTGGGAGTGGATCCAGGATCCATGGCACAATGTCATAGAGTCCAACCTTTAAAGCAGCTATTTTCACCAGGGCAGCTGATCTCTGCCAGCTGGAGATCAGTTGTAAAAGCAGGAGATCTCCAGGCCACACCTGGAGACTGGCAACCTTAATGCTGTTGCACTCCCCTTGAAGAAACAAGTTCATAGTCTGTGGGTGCTCTTGGAGTTGCCTTCCTATTGCAGATATTGCATAATATTCCTATTATTTTGTTGTGTTGTGTTTATCTCATGCTTTTCAAAGTCAACATGGAAAACCATCACTATCTTGTGAATAAGCCATTTTTCTTTTATAAATTAAAAGGTGACATGGGAGGGGAGCTAAAAAATACACACACAAACATGGAACAAAATCATTTAAATTACTTTTCATCCATTCAGATTTTGTTTAAATTATCATGGATCTGGCACTGAAAATATCTTTGTGGTTTTTGAAAAAGGGAATATTCTTCATTAGTCCATTGGATTGTGTGACTGCTCCCTTCAAGAGAATTACATTAATAATGGGCTGATGTGGGGTGTAGGGTGGGGAAGGAGTCTATTTTGAAGTTGCATCCAGTGGATCACCTATGAGACAACTGAGCTGCATTTGAACCAGAAGTGTACATATTCTTTCATGTTACTTTAAATAATGCAGTAACTTATTGGATGTATAAACTCCCCAACCCTAGGATATGCATACCAGTGCAGAATCTGTCCACCCATTCTGCAGTGATTTACATTATTTGTTAATTATTCAATTTAAACTATTTTAGATTAAATGTTGTGTGGGAGTGTATTTGAATAATTTTAATGATCATGTATAAAAGCATTTAAATTCTTGAAGAAAATCTAGAAAAGTCTAGAACCAGGAATCTATAACTAATTTATCTGAGTTCTGGTTAGTAGTTCAAAGTTATGGAGACAAAACAGATAAAATGCTGTTAATCTCACACACCTTATGTTTCTGTAAACTTTCAAAATATATGGATTTATTTGTCAAGCAGGCATTTTAATATATCTGCACAATTCACCCACCTCCTGTGATACTTTGAAGAATATTTTAAGTAATTTTACTTCAGAAGGAGACTGTATTTTAATGTAATTTTTATCAGGTTTTGAACAAGAAAAACCTAGAGGCTAGCAAGAGAGAAAAAGATCAAAGAGCTGAATAAAGGCGTAACTTAGTTATGTTATTGCCAGCCTCCAAAACACTCTGAAAAACTGAAGGGAGTAAACATACATTATTTAAGGTTACTGGAGAATGATATATAAACAAGAATTAATAAGAATAAATTACAGGGAAGATATTTTATTTTCTTCATTTTTTTACCATGCCTTCCTCCTCAAAGTAGCTAACTTTATCCTCCTCTCCTCCATTTTGTCCTCACGACAGCCCTGTCAGATAGGTTAGGCTGAGAGCCTGTGACCTGCCCATGGTCACCCAGCAAATTTTCATTACAGAGGTGGGGATCTCAACCTGGGTGTCTCTGATTCTAGTCCCACACCATAACTGCCAAACAGTGTAAGGAATATAAAACAGAAAACTACAAAGAAGCAACTTTTCAAATATGGGAATGTCAGGGAAGTTGCTGTAGCGTCAAGGATTTGTTTAAAAAAAAAAGTCAAAAAGTTCAACAAGCAGGAATTAAAAATGACATAGTTGGAAGATAGAATTTTGAAAGGATAGCCTTTTTGCAGTTTGATTTTGTAAGGCTGACAAATTCAAAACATTACTAGCCTCATTCACTATTTGTCTCCTACCTCATGCACAATAGATCACCATACCATTCTAATCTAATTCAGTTTCTATTCCTTCCCTTCTTTAATACGGTATCCCGGTTATGGCTATTGCTGTAAAAATGTCATATTCTCATCACATCCAGGTTAGAATACTATAATGTGCTTTGCTGAATGAGGACGAAGAAGAGAAGGAAGAGGAAAAGGAAGAAGAGGAAAAATGTTATACTCCATCCTTCACTAACTGAAAGAGTCTTGGAGTGGCTTACAATCACTTTCCCTTCCTCTCCCCACAACAGACATTCTGTTAGGTAGGTGGGGCTGAGGGAGCTCTGTGAGAACTGTGACTGATAAAAGGTCACCCAGCTGGCTGCATGTGGAGGAGTGGGGAATCAATTCCGGTTCTCCAGATTAGCGTCTGCCACTCTTAACCACTACATCAAGCTGGAAGACAGCCTTGAAGGTGCAGGGAAAAGCCCCCTACTTTTCATACACATGGACATCATGATCACCAGTATGGTTGCCAGGGTGCCTGGAGTTTTGACTCGCACACATCTGCTCTAAGAAGTGGACTTTGCCCATGGTTTCTAAGGCTTATGTGGATACTATAAGCCTCAGCTTTGCAGCCGCATTCTACATCTCTGGATGGGTGTTAGCCAGAACTACAGACGAGCTTCCAGCTGTTCCTTGTGTGCCCAGTCTTGGCCACTGCAGTGGAAGAAGCCATGCCACCATGTTTCCAGCCTGTTTCCATGAACCAAAGGCTAACACCACCAGAATCCATCTTGTTTTCCTGACTCCATATCCAACAGCTGCTTCAACTTCTGCATAAGGCAATAGAGCTTATCCAGGCATGGATCCTGCCAGACCACTCAAGCCTTTGTCCAATGAAACCCAGGACAAAGACTGGTGCCAGGAAGAAGACTAAAGAAGAGGAAGACCATCTCCTGCCAGAGCAAAGTCTTTTGTCTAAATCCTGGTGTTACCTAGGCCAACATTTGGTTTTCTATTGTCACCTTTTTAGATAAACCCATCTAATCTTAAATGTCCCCCACCCAGTAGTCACTTCTATTCTTCTCCCCAGCTGTCACTTTGGAGCCACCCCAAGGCCTGTTTCAACCTGAAAGTTCTCTCAGGTATACAGGATCCAGGCAAGTTCATTGGTCAAGAGCAGGTACCCAATTAGGTGCCACCAAGGAACTTTCTATTGGCTACTGCAGTAGTCCAGCCCTTACGGTCACTGCAGAGCCTCCCCTTTCTCCTCCCTCATACCTCCCAGCCCCTGAGGGTCTAAGGTAGTCTATTTAACCTCTGACCCAACTCTACTCATGTGTGCTTCTATCAGTATCCCACCTTCCGCTGCACAGATCCATCCCCAATTCCTGATCAGTTTTGGGTCCCTTACCCACTTCCTCACTCATCACCAATTGGAGCCTTCCTCAAAGACTACAATAGGTAAATATTACCCTGTGTGTCTACCCTTTATGTTCCGCTATCCATCTATCTATTTTTCCTAGGACTGTATGTGTGATTGTATGTGTATTTTTATCTTGTATGGAAGGCTATATTTTTCTCAATAAATTATAATTGGTTTTACTAAATTAGAGTCCCCATTATTTAAGCATTACTCTCTGGTTGGTTAATCTTGTATACATTGGGAAAACGATCCCTAGTGAGCCAGGTGCCCACCTGACTAATTCCCCAACCTCATTTTGAGGGCATTTTGGCTTACAAAGATAAGATGATATGCTTATTTTTTTTTTTAAAAAAATACTATGTATAACTGTATAGTGAACTTGTACAGTGGCATAAAAACCTAGCCTTTGTTTCAGATAAAAAAATAGATGGAAACTTCAGTTAGTCCAATACAACAGCCAGACTGTTGTAAGTAGCTAGATACATGGACAGTATCAACTGCACTGTTTCTGTTTCCAGGCACAATTCAAAATGCTAAAATGCTGGATCTTATGTTTAAGACACTAAATGTTTTGGGGCACCTGAAGAACTGACTTCTCCAATATTGTCCAGTTAAAATCCTCTCCAAAGTCCTGCTTTCTGTGTCCTCTCCTGCAGAGGTGAGGCAGATGGTGCCTAGGGATAGGACTTTTTCAGTGGTGGTGCCTTGAGGTTCACCTATGACTGGCGTACCCTATTCCTTTTAGGTGTCAGGCCAAAACACTTTTTTAAAACCTAGGCTTTTAACTGTGTAGTTCCATCTTTTAGAACTCTTTTTATGGTCTGCTTCTGTGGCTTGTGGTTTTATGTTTGTTTTGATTATTGTTATGTCTGATATTTTAATGAATGTGAGTAGGTACTTGTGAGCAGGCACCTGTGAGAAACTTGTGGGGAAATTCCCCTGGTAGTCCCCACTTTCCCTTCTGGTTTCAAACCATGCCCCTGACAGCCCCCTCCCCATCCTTCCAGTGCCTCCTCCTAACCACCAAGAGGCAAAGAAGGTGGTGGCCAGGGAGATGTAATAATGTCTTCAGAATTATGTGGTTGAATATGTGTCAGTGTTGCCCACACAGGAAGCACCCCATCTAGAGATACACTGCCATAACATCACTAATGTCAGTGTGATGACATGCCAGAAGGATATTTCTGGTTGAATATATATCTCATATATGCCTTATCAGTATTTTTCAGATATATCCAGTATCTCCAAGGCAGTGGGATCTGACATTAAAGGGAATACACAAACCGTCTGCTCTATCATGATGATTCTCTCACAGACCTGTAAGGATCTCTGAGGATGGGCAAAGAGGATAAAAAACAGACCTGTCCTGCAGCTTTACTTCACGTTCTGGACTAGATTTCTTGGAGTCCTGGTGGTGCTTCTGGCTGATGTTCTGGTCTGTGTCAGTCTCAATGTGGGTCTCAGTGGCTAAACAGGACTAGGTTTCCTGAAATTTTGGTACCCTTGGCTCAAAAAACAGCCATGCTAACCTCCACCCCCCCCCCCCCAGCAAGAGTTCCCTGACTGGGAATATTGGATAAGAACAATTTTGGAATTAAAAACATAGAAACAAACACCTCCCAAACCCTGAATCCAAATCCCCAAACGGGGACCCAGATAATCTGGAACACCTGTATAGAAACAATTCCCAAAATCCCAGTCCTAAAAATACTGATTTCCCCCCCTCCCCATGCACATTTCTGAACTTTCCATAAACTTTCAAACTGGTTGTGGCTGTTCATGCCAGTTTGTGACTTGTCAGGAACTGCACTACATGAACTGGCCAAAATTCATCACAAACTTTAGTTTGTGAGTCAATTTGTGCCCATGCCTACTGATAGCACCGACCAATCCTGTATAGAATGGATCCTGTGCAAGCCAAAGACATCAAAGTCATAGGAGACCTCCCCCACGATACTATATGCACTCTAAATTCCACCCCCCCATTGTTTTGAAGTTCTGTAAATATTTAGATTGAGTGGAGACCATGCTCTATGTGACAGCCCTTCCGGTACTTGAAGATGATGATCATATCACCTCTTAATCATCTCCTCTCCAAGCTAAACATACCCAGCACAGCCTTTCCTTATAGGACTGGTCTCCAGACCCCTTGCCATCATTGCCCTCCTCTGGAAATGCTCCAGCTTGTCTATATCCTTCTTAAACTGTGGTGCTCAAAACTGAACACAATACTGTTTACTGTTTTTAAAAAGTTTTATAAATTTCAAGGAATTCTTTATAAGGAAGTACATTTTGGTGGGCAGATAACCCTCCAGGATCTCATGCAGCTCAAAGTGTAGCAATTCCCCTGTATTTGGGCATTGAGGTATGTAACTGCAGGAGAATAGTGAAGAGGAATCCAACAGCTCAGGCTGTGGCATTATATGTGAGTAGGCAAGAGACATACGCATGACTATCACAGAGAGACTTTTCAAAAAGTGTTCCTTTCTATTGGACTTTATTCATACTAGCCACATTCTGTTAACATATAAAAGATGAAGGCGGGTAGTGTGGCTGCTGAGCACAGTCTGAAAAGAGAGGCAGGAAATAATCTAGACCTATTTAGTTTTTTAAAAGGGTTGGCTAATTGTGCTGTAGCTCTGCTGAAACAGCACAATTTAAAAAAAAAACCTTCAAAAAAGCCTGGGAAGCAACTTCCACTTTGCCCTTAGTCTTGTCTATGCTGAGAGCACTTGGAATTCAATGGTGATTTGGAACAGTCTGGACAAGTTGAGCTGCAAACTGCAAAATTAATGGGCTCGCTGAACTTCCCCTGTACATACATGTTTTTATTGCAAGTCAATTCTCCTTTTCCTGAAATTATTATCCTGTACTCAGTTATAATGAGGAATGCTTAAGCAGCTATTAGTTCAATTCACATTCTGCTCACTGGACATGATCAGAGAGTGGGCTTCCCAACCTTCAGGTGGGACCTGGAAATGTCCTGGAATTATAACTGATCTCCAGACTACAGAATCAGTTCCCCTGGAGGGTAGAGTTTATGGCAGGGGTGACCAAACTGCAGCTTGGGAGCCACATGCAGCTCTTTCACACATATTGTGCAGTTCTCAGATACGATTGCCAATTTCCGGGTGGGTAAAATAAAGAAAGAACACTGTGAGATTGACAAGCTTTAAATAAATGCAACACAGTCCTTTGAAATGCTCAGTTCATTAAAACTTTGCAAAATATCTTTTAAACAGAATCCAAATGACTCAACTGAGCTCAATATGCAGAAATTATATCAATGGTTCCAAAAAAAGGTCCACATTCAATGCTGTAATAAATTGGTAACATATCCTGCTGTCCGTACATCCCATTTCCTGATAGACGCAGGTGTATCATAATATTTGAATAATGTAGAAGTTTTTTTATCAGGAGCCTGTGCTAAGGCAACAGCTCACATGCAATAGCTTACATCTCTGTTTGCACAATCGGTTCCTGATAAAAATACAGGCGGCCAGTAGAAGTGGCAAATGAAACACGAATTGAACCTTGGACTCGTGTAGCCATACCTATTGGATGGAGGACTGCTACTCTACATTATTCAAATATCATGGTACACCTGCGTCTATCAGGAAACGGGATGTACAGACAGCAGGATATGTTACCAATTTATTACAGCATTGAATGTGGACTTTTTTGGAACCATTGATATAATTTCTGCATATTGAGCTCAGTTGAGTCACCTGAATTCTGTTTAAAAGATATTTTGGAAAGTTTCAATGAACTGAGCATTTCAAAGGACCAGGTTTTTTTTTTAAAGTCTCCTTCTAGCATGGTCATGTTGTAAAGTGCATATATATGTATTTTATTTTTCTATGCAAATAAAGTATTGAGTTTTAATAGAGACATGTGTGTGATATTTGTTCATGTCTTATTGCTCTCAAACATCTGACATTTATTCTTTGTGGCTCTTAGGTTAAACAGGTTTGGCTGGTATTATAACCCACTGACATCCCTTCCCTCTCCAAACATCCATCCTCTTAGGGTTCTCAAGTTGTCCCTGGCCACCATTGGGGTATGGGGGGTAGGGTTGCTAGCTCCAGGTTGGGAAACCTCTGGAGATTTGGGAGTGAAGCCTGGGGACAACAGGGACCTCAGGGGGGTACAATGCCATAAAGCTCACTCTCCAAAGCATACATTTTCTCCAGGGGAACTGATCTCTGTCGTCTGGCAATGAGCTGTAATTCTGGGGAATCCCGAAGTCCCACTTGGAGGCTGGCATCTTTATACCCTCCCCAAACGCCACTCTCAAGTCCCCAGGTATTTCCTTATCTGGGGCTGGCAATCCTATTAGGGAGGCAATTTTTTGTCGGATAGTCTGGCCGTTCATGAGCAGTGCGAGCAATTCAGCAGGTTACTTCCTTACATTCAAACAGTATAGTACAGTGAAATTGGCAGCATTTTGTGCATGCATGCTTCACACAACCTAATGGGCACTTTAATACTGTCTCCTCCCTCCCCCGAACAGACCTACTGTGGGCCTTCTGCAGCCCTTTGTTTATACACAGAGTCAGCAGGCTACAGGGTTATTTAAACATTTTAAAAAGGTACATTATTTGTTCATTAAGTCCATGTTAGTGACATTTTTTTCACATGTGCATTTTAACGCAGCTGTATGGGAGTTGTAGTTATATTGACATCATTTAATGACTTGATCAACCATCCATGATCCTGGATGCAAAAGAGGTTGTAAGAAAGAAGGAATTAAATGCCACCACCATAGCTACTGTGCAACAGCAAAGCTATTCAGCATACTGCTTGAGTTGGACACCAATGAAGCAAGATCTGAAGAGCTTAAAAAAAAAAAAAGTATGTTCACCTGCCAAATCTGACGTCACTCTGAACTCTGGGTGTCTCTCTGGGGGAAAAAACATCTAGATGAATTTCATGCTTATATGCTACTTTTTTGTCTGTATGGTTGTCAGTTATTGCTAATTACCAGTGTTGCCATATGTTCAAAAATTGGATTACTTTAACCCCTTACTTGGTGTCATTGAAACTGTTGCAATCCAGATATTAAAGTTTCCACTTTTTGTGAATGTAAACATAATTTAAAGACTCATACAATATTCTATTTCAGTAGACCAGAAATCTGCTTATGAGGCAGAGATGGCTTTAGTTGCACTAGTGGATGATTTATAGCTGGAAAGACAATTTTTCCGTTTGATCCTAATATAGTTATTGTTCACTTTTGATATAGTTAATAATTCCAGCCTGTTGAACTATTTAGACTATGATTTTGGAGTGTACAGCACAATCTGCTGCATTTTGTTTCCCTGTCAAATCAATGACAGAGAGAGTGATTCAGATTTGTGGGAACTTGAGGGTCCTTCAAGAATACTGTTTTTGCTAATCTTTGAATGAGATCATCCAAATCAGCAGGCTGCCATAAATATGTTGATGATTGCCAGCTCTGTAGTTTTATATCTAAGTTGCTTCCATGTATGAAATTATTCAGATTTGTGGGGAAAAATTCCCACATGGAGGCAGACTGATATAGAACGACAGAGTTTCCTTGTATTAAAGGGGAATTGTCTACATGATATCATGCTCATTCAGACACAATTTATGGCTTTCCTGGAGCTTTCCCCTTTATGCTGAAGGGGGGGGGGAGTTATTTTAATCATGCTTAGAGGTGCATCTTTGAAGCAGCTGTAGGAGAATATCTGCATGGAGACTCCCTCCATTTCCACTACTGGAAGGGGGAAGAAACTAAGCTCCACTTTCAGAATGGCATAAACAGTTCACTGCCCTATGCTGTTCCCCTTTTTAGCACTGAGCCATGGGAGAGATCTTGGCAAAACCACAAGGTACCAACTCACTGGGGGAAGAAGGAGAAGAGTGGGGGCAACAGCAAGAATGTGTGGTGGAGGGTCTGTATGTGGATGCTGTTCCCATGCCGCTTACTGCTGTTGCCATGCCAGAGGCATGTCTTTGTCTCCCATGTGGAATCAGTCAAAGCCTCCAGAAGCAACTCTTATCTTTCTTGAATTAGTATTTGGTCACTATGTTCATGCAGTAAAGAATAAACAAGCTGAAAATGATTCAGGTGGGCAGCCATGATGGTCTGAAGCAGTAGAAGACAAATTTTGAGTCCAGTGTCACCTTTAAGACCAACAAAAGTTTATTCAAAGTATGAGCTTTTGTATGGAGGCACACTTCCTCAGATATACAGAAATGGAAGTTAATATTTCCTGCATACCTGAACATAGGTAAACAGCAAATTAACACACAACTTAATGAAGATGTTTCAAAATATGCAAAAATTAGATAGCAATAACAAGCTGAGTTTTCTAGGTCACAGTTTGGATTTAATTACAGGGGAAAAACAGTGGAAGAATAAATTTGTCAAAGTAGGAGACTAATATGTAAAAATATCTTAATTGTTAAGAGTTGCACTGTGTGTGCCAAGGTGGTTCCATTTGCCTTTCCTGTGAGAGGCTAGCACCTTCAGAACCATTCTGACATGGTGAGCAAAGCCAGCTGGCTTTCTGAGGTGGGGGCTGCCCTGGCACACAGTTTAGGCATGGAGCCAGAGGAAACCCCCCTGGATACAGTGGGATTAAAGAAAAAAGATCTCTGGTTCTAGAAGGTGTCATCCACAGAACAGGGCAAAAAGGAATGCTGGGGAAGCAGCCCACAAAAATGGCCTTCCCATTATGAGATCCCATTCAGAGGGTGCGCTGGGAATATAACCAAGGGCACTGCCTCAGGACCCAGTGAAGGTTCACCCACACCCTGGGTTGTTCTGCCTATGTAGAAGGGGTCCCAATTCTCCTCTAGGCTCAGTTGAGCATTTGGTTGCCAACAGTCCAGTAAGGAGACCGTTAACTCCCACTCAGCTGCATGCTCCAAGTAAACCCTTCTCCCCATACAGCATTCTCACAATGCGTACTCACATTTCAGTTATTCTTTTTGCCCCCTTCTAGATTTATAGTGCCCACAAACCATCTGACTAATACTTATGGGAAGATTTCATACAAGGCTTTCAGATTCACTGCAGGAGTCCCTGGATGGACACTGATGCACATTACTTCAAATCCATTCAGGGAACAGGAGCTAAAATAGCCAAGGAACGCCTAACAGGGGATGGTGGTAAACTTTTAGGCCCTTCCTTGCAGGGTTGCCTGGTCATACCTGGCAGCCAGAGGGGGATATACTTTGTATGTGCTTTGCACACTCGGTTTAATGATGTCACCCAGAAGTGACATTATTGCACCAGGCACATTGGGGGAGGGGAGCCCTAGCATTATGATTATCATAAAGTTTTTTTTCCAAATGATGTAATGTCCTCACCAGCAATGTGCCTGGTGCAATAATGTCACTTCCAGGTGACATCATTATGCTGGGCATGTTGTGGAGTGCCATTGCTCTTCAGGGCTGGGGCTCCCCTGTTGGCTAGTTCTATGGTGATGGGATGGAGGCCCTGAAATAGGGGGAACCCCTGCCCCCAGAGGGAGGCTGAAAACCGTACTTCCTTGAATGGGCCCTAGTTTAGAGGCTGAGGGACAGCCATGTCACCTGCTACCTTAATTTCCAGTTGATGGGCCCAGAGGACTCTTAATAATTATACCAAATCACTCCAGGTCTTCTTCAGCTTGGACAGAGAGGTAAGCGTCCTGTTAGAAGAGGGGAAGACAGAGGGCACCACCATCAGCTCACATATCTCACCATAGAGCTTGACTCTGCTGTGGGGTCATCTAGGTTGTCAGAGATTTGATGGTGGAGTCAGGCAAGCTGCCTGCCTCCTATTCTGTTTAGGCAGTGGCTGGGCAGCATAGTGCAGGCGGTGTATAGTGGGCTCCCTGTGTGGCCAAAAAGGAGATTCTGGGGTTGACAGGGGGCAGGTCAGCCAACCTCAGGGCTGACATATTGGGCACACCCCAGGAGAATGGTGATGACTAAAAATACCGGGTTCTACAGCCCTAATAGGGGGCAGGACAGCCAACCTCAGGGCTGACATACTGCCCTTAGTTACCTTAACAGGCAAGTTTGGGAAGGTGCTGACAGCGCTTGGGCTGTCAACCACACCCACTTTCCCCAGCCTATGCTGCATCAAGACTTGAGGAACCTGTAATCAAAAAAGTTGTGATCTATGTAGTCTCTCTCACCAGTTGTGATCTATGTAGTCTCTCTCACCATGGTCTGGTCCTCACTCCAGGCACAAAAAGTATTATATGGGGTATGTTTTTCAATTTTACTGTTAATTTGGTGCAGCTCCTTGCATCTTTGTCTACAAAATGTTAACTCTAAAGAGTTAAAAAATAAATAAAGTGCAGATACTTTATTCAGAGTTCCTCAAACATTCTGTAGGCAGTATAAGTGGTTGCCTATGGCAACAAACCATTTAGAGACTATTTGTTTTATCAGTTTATTGTATGATGGATTGTGGGCTGTAAAGGGAGGCTGTTTTCTAGCTTATCTATGCTTGCCTTTAGTCTGCTTTTCTGCTTTCTAAAAGAAGCATCCCATACTGAACCCTTCAAGGGAAACTCACTTTCCAAACAGTGAGATTTATGATAATTGATTAGGTGATCTGTAATGTTAATTTTGTATCAAACAACAGAACATTCAGTTAGGACATTTCCAGGAATGGACCATTTATTTGGAGATAATTGGGAGAGGGTGAAAATTTTTTCTTAGCTTATTAAATGAATTTTCCTTGTGTCCATGCAATGTATTAAAAATACTGTTCTTCAAGTAGAACACAATATGAACTTAAAATATTCATTTTTGATTGTTATGGCTTAAAATTGCTACCAGTCAGCAGGTTTGTCAGTCAAATGTAATTTGTCATAGCATAATGGTTCTCAGAAAAAAAGAGGCAGGAAAAAAATACTTGCTTTTCAAAAAAACAAATACAGGAGGACAGAAATCTCTTGTCCATAAGGAAACAGGAGAGAAGCCTGTGTTTTCATTAAGATCTCAAATTTGGAAAATTTAATTTTTTATTTTCTGTTTAAAGAAAATAGAAGAAAAGAAGACACACATAGCATTTTAATCCACCATCATTTTCCAGCAAGCATCAGATTCCTCAGAGAAGGGATCAAAGATCATTTCTAGATTACAAAAGACAGGACCTCTCAATTGCTTCACACTTTATAGAGTATGAAGGCTGGATTTTGTATTCCCACCCTCTGTACTGTGTAACAGCAACACATGACTTGCATGTTCTCCTCAATTCCTATGCATGTGGTGCTTAACTTGGATTGCAATCCTAGATCCAACATGTGTATTCCATAATGTGTAAAGAGAGTTTTAGAAACACTGGAAGTTAAGGGCTGCCAGGTCCAACTCAGGAAATATCTGGGGAGCCAGAAGCAAGGTAGTGACAAGCATGATTGAACTCTGAAAGGAGTTCTGGCCATCACATTTAAAGGCACTACACACTTTTTAAATGCCTTCCTTCTATTGGAAATAATGGAGGATGAAAGCACCTTCTTTGGGGGCTCATAGAATTGGACCCCCTCATCCAATCTTTTTGAAACTGGGGGGGGGTGTTAAGGAGGGGTACCAAATACTATGCTAAACATTTTGTGCCTCTGCCTCAAAAAACAGCCCCCTCCCCCGTAGAGCCCCAAATATCCACAGCTTGATTCTCCATTATACCCTATAGGGACTGATCTGCATAGGGTACAATAAAATGCCCAGAAAATATTCAACTCTGCCCCCCCTCCACTTTCTGATAACCCTGAAGCTGGAGGAGGGTCCCAAACCAGAGAATCTCCTACCCCCAACTGGGGACTGGCAACCCTACAGGTACCCTACGTTTCATGGCTAAGAGGTGCTATTTTGTGATCAAATTGTTAATTATTGTATGTACTCATTTAAGACCTTTTAAAATTATTGCTATTAATGTCATCCCTAAGTTCCCAGGTATTTCCTGATTTGGACCTGGCAACTCTAGTAGTAGCCCATTACAAAGAAATCCCATAACATGTCTATGATGATCTTTTCTTGGGTGCTCCTTTCTTTTTTTTAAGTCTAAAATGCAAGAAGGTGAATGACTGCATTTACTAATCTATTTCCATAATTTATATCCATTTTATCAAAAAGTGAAATATATTAACTGAATTAAAATATCACAAAGAAATACTGGCATCAAACACTGGCATCAACCAGAATCTTTCACAGAACATCATGTCTCTTCAGTTTCTTAAGCTGTGCTGTATAAAATGAATGATTACTTAAACTGTTTGTACATCAGCAAAATATTTATAATATTTTCAAAGTGCATAATTTTCATCCCTTCCGCTTTTCTCTAGGCATATGGTAGAGTGCACTGCATCAGTTTTAACTAAAAGAACTTTCCCCACTCACTTTTCTTTGACTCTAAGCCACAGTGGAAGTCAAGATATAGTGGGAGGGGATGACAGTGCAGATTTGTAAAAATTGCTATTGCTTATACAGAATTTCAGCCTTCAGTTAGAAACACTATAGGCTATTTTTGAAATATTTTTTTGGACTAAGGAAAATGCAAGTGCATCAGGACTAGGCATAGGTATAAAAAAAAAGTCACAAACTACAAATATGTATTGAAAACTCAAGGGTCAAACAATCTAACAGGAGGATCCAAACATGCGGTGAATTTCAATATTGCATTATTTGACATGATCCTGGAGCAACAAGTATGATTTGCCTAGCTAAGTACATACAAAAGATGGCAGTAATAACCCACAACAAACAGGAAATGAAGGACTGATAAAAGCAGTGACAGGATATAGAGAGCAGAAGAAATGTCTTTCCAGAATTACCAAGTTTTCAGTTTTTGTAGATTAACCTGAACATCATAGAGATGTAGGGACATAGAGGAAAAATTTCATTGTTCCATTCAGTCTTCCCCTTCCTTTATATCAGCTGGTGATGTGCTCAGGAAGCAAAGTTTTAAAAAAAAGCCTCAGATTTTCTTTTTTATTATCTCCACAACAGCTTTCTCAAAATGAATTTCATATGACGCAAAACCACTCTACCTAGCCTACAAGCTATAATGCAACTCCATATATTTGCTGCTCAGCCCCATCACGAAAAAAATGTCAAGATAGCACACATATTCAGTTCCTTAGCAACATAATGAAAAAATAATTTGGAACATTGTACATATGTGTGGGAACAGTCTCCCTATTCTCTGTCATCCACAAGCTTCAATTGCATTGTAAGTATTTGATTCTGCTTCTTTACCAGGAGAAATGAGAGAATGTATTTAAAGATTTGAAGTGTGTGTGTGCGCGTGTAAATATATATATGTCTGTGTGTGTGTAAATGCACTGCATTCATCTTTTTAAATGCTTAATGCAAAATGTTTGCAGTTTGAAGCTTCTTTGCTGTCAGTCTGAGTACTGGTTAATGGTGATGCTCACTTTTCTATACCTGGCTATAATGAGCTCACCCTAGAAAGCAGACAATTGAGCAGGGTCAGCAGTAGGCCTGAATCTGAGACTTGTGGATATGAAAAAAAGACCATAAGTATCTAGACAGCAAAAATAGAAAATATCACAGAATGTGTGAGTGACATGTGGTTATCTCTGAAGGCAATTTGCTAGCTGTTCCTTTAAATTATAAGAACATTAAAGTCTCTGAAGGACAGAAATAGAAGTCCTGGATGAAACAAATGAAGTCTTTTAAAGAATTCAATAAAATCTTTCAACAGTACAACAATAGTTCAAAGATATTCAGGGAGAGTCTTTTGTGTTTCAAAAAGGAATTTGTGGGCAAAGTGAGAGGAAATATATATCCAGTTCAGCATCATGCTGCTGTGACTTTGGCTTAATTATTACTTTGCTGTACTGAAGTAAAGCAGCATGAAACATGTAGTTTCATGTAACGAAGGCAGACCTTTCAGTCATCATAAATACTGAGTCCAGGATTGCATGGAATAATAGCAGACTATTGCTTCTTGGCCTTTTGGAGAAGATCAGGTGCAGTTGGCAGACCAGTGAAGGAAGTGAAATCATTACATTTCAGGAGCTAGGTTCTGGTTCTGGTTCTGCTTCAACTGAGGTTGCTCTGTTTGTTCACTTTCTCACTCTATGAGAGCATCTTCTCCTTGCTTACATATTCTATTAACCTCCCTAGAGCATCATGTTCCTAAACTTGGTCAGTAGACGGTTTCTGATGCACTGCTGGGTCCCTTCAGACCTCAGTTTCTACAGATGTACCCTGGTTATATGTTGTAATAAAGATATATGGTGGTCAAAGATTACAAAAAGAAAGGGTTTCAATACCTTTTAAAAGCAATCTACTATAACTGAGAACAACTGTATGGAGGAGGCATTGTGCAACATTTATTCTCCCCTCCTCTTTAGTTGCCACCAGACTACAGTGACATGTAGTCTTCAGACTTCGGACATTGTTTTTTCACAACCTAAATCCTGTTCATGCAACAACAAATGTGCAATGAGCAGGCCTCAGATTCAGTTGGAGCTCACAGGAGCACAGCTCCTGAACCTTTCTGAAAGTTCCACCTCCTCCTTCTGAGAGTTCCACCTCCTTGTTATTGAATAGTATGTGCAGAAGCATAACAATCCCTGGATGAGCTCCACCACCTATTTTCTGCAAAATGACCCTGGGCAATGAGTATGTGAAAAGTGGAAACAAGATCATAGCAGCAGGATCCACCCCTGACTTCCATATATTTAATGAAGGTCTGAATATAGCCCCATGCAATATGCACATGTACTCATTTACATAATTCAAACCCTGCTTGAGATAAGGTACCTAACTGCACCTGTGCTTACACATATATACTGATATGCACATAGGATTCTGTTCAGACATTCCACTGAACACATGAAAGTCTATAATGGGTTTTTTTACCATTTACTTTGTTACTGTCATTGAATATCTTCTTAACTGTATCTACCAAGATCCTCTGGCAATAAATTATGTAACTAACTAAATCTCATTAAATGTGGATGACTAATTCAAGACATTTTAATGTTCACATCTATAGGAAGTACTCCAAAACCATTGTAGATAATTTTATACATTAAATAACAGAAAAGGAACTAATTTTGTACTTGAAATAACTGAAAAGAAACTAATTCCTAGGTCTAACGGGAAAACAATATTTTTATTGTGGAATATACATGCTCAGGGCAGCAGAAACTATCTTTTCTCAGGCTTATGAGAATAGCAATAGCAGAACCATAGTATTAGAGAAGTTCTCCAGGAAACCACGCCCCCCCAGCAAAATATAGATTTCTGGAACTTCTGCATAATTCACTGGTTTGAAAAGATGTCACTTCTTTTAGGGCTTTGTGTCATTGTGTCATACATTGGAATATTCAGACCATTAGAAAACAGGAAAAAATGAAGTAAAAAGAGCCAGTGACATATACCACAAACAATTATATGACAAGAAGAGAACTGAAGAGTCATCCTTTAAAGATGTTTTTCATAGCAGCACACTTCTGAGTCCCGGCACTGTTTTACATAGAATATTTCAAAATTCATTTTCAAATTCTGCGTATGTCCTGGATCCATCCAGTACACCATTTCCATGGGCAGAAGGGTTTCCACATGTGGAGTTCAACCTTTTTGTCTGCCCTTGTCTGGCTTTCTATCTGTACTCTGAAATGAGCCCTGAAATGCTTCTCCTGAAGGAGAAAGGACAGTCAGGAGCAGCATTTCAGGCAGCATCTTGGGCTATTACAAGATAGGAAAGACAGTCATGCTTTATGGATGGAAATCTCAGCTATGAAAACACTGTTGGACCCAAGCCAGTATCATTTAAAAAAAAAAAAAGAAAAGAAACTGTTGCAGTTGTAATAGGAGAGCCAAGCTAAATGCAACACTGGTGAAATCTGTGGGCTTTCCTGCATACTTGACTTACTCCTGGCTTTCTTGGCAGTTTATCTACAAACATTAGAATTCGGTTGGGCACAATTTGTCCACACATCTGTCATCCCTCTACATTTTCACAGTTATGGAGTCAGTTTATTTTTGTCTTCACATGCCTTCAATAACCAGGATTTTCAAGGGAATGTGCTGTTGTCATTGGTGGCATCATCGGCAACATCACAGCACCCATCTTTTCATCTTGTGTGCATGGTTATATATTGATATACTCTGGTAATGATACATCAAGAAGGTTCTCTAATTCCCAGCTTTTAAAAAAAGTCTCTAGCACTTTTCCTTTTGTAAATATGTCTTTTTTCTTATCAGGGCTTTTTTTCCTGGGGAAATGCAGTGGAATGGAGTTCCAGAACCTCTTAATGGATGCAAAATCCTTTCAAAAATGTTTAAAATATATCAATATTTTAGTGCCTTTTTAAAAAATAAAATAAAAAATGAAAGATGACAACAGCCCAATCATCAAAAAGTGGGCTGGAGGTGTGAAGGAAGTTGGTGGGACAACCAAAAGAAACATTGTACACAGGGAAACAAGCAACTAAAAATCAGTTTCTAGAAAAAGATTGGTGTAAAAGTAGTCTCAAAAGACTGCTAAGTAAATTCACCATCTGTATAATAGCACCAGCATATTAATATTAATTTTATCGTTTTAGAATTTTAATAGAATTTTAATTAAACTGTTTAAATTAGTCTGTTTAAATATACTGTACAATGAATGTATTGATTTGTGTTGTTAGCCGCCCTGAGCCTGCTTCGTCGGGGAGGGCAGGATATAAATAACATCATGATGATGATGATGATAATGATGAAAAGAAACAGAACCCCCTCTGAGGGGGGACAAAAAACCTTAAGGAAAAACTTAAAGACACAAAAATGTGTACAGAAAACAGGATAAACTGCAGCAGTATGGGGCCAGAATTGATAGGAGTGGAGAACCATGCAGAAAAACCCTGTAATCAGTCACACCCAATTTTTTAAAAGATAAATTTTCTATTGAACCCCCCCCCCCGCCACACCCACACACACACACACACACCCTGTTACTTTAGCTCTTGAAAGGGTTCTGAATGACACTTCCTTCAGCTGCAATTGGAGAAAGTGCTGGGAAAATCTGTTCATGAATATATTCATGGCCCTGAGATGAATATTATTTGACATACTTTTTTTGTCTAAGTGAAAATACAAGAATTCTTCCATTTGAGTATTTCATAAACTATGGGTTTGCACTTGTGAAAATTATTAACTGTGTAATTTTGGAAAGATATAAAGTGGGGGCTATATTAACTACATATTAAGAACATTCTGAAATTTATTTGAGGCATACAAAGAAAAATCAAGGTGATACACTATTCAATACAGTATGCAAATATTAAATATGTTGAAAGATTTGGGTTGTGCTTTAGTTTTCTCTACTTTTCTTTTTAAAAGGCAACAAGTAGCTTTCAAATGAGGAGACTAAAAGTATGTCCATATTATTATGCTTGTTAGAGGCCTAAGGCACATGGAACTATTTCATTAGGAAAATTCCCACATGTTTACCTTATGGAGATGTCACATTTGAGTATTAATATTCTTCCAGCAAACATAAATTAGGCACATTAAAATCGTTACAGTTTATGAAACCCCTTTATTTCACTTCGCCCTATTTTAGGATTAACACTGACTGAGATGTTTATAAAATGCATAAATGGATTAACTTACATTAATTAATTCAACATCCCAGATTTTTTTCACAAGGTCCATCGACGTATAACCATTTATCAGAAAGGGTTTGATGTAGTCACCCAGTTCCAGGGAATCTAGCCACTCTGCTACAGAGGTGGGGTGGTAGCCATCATTGCCTATTTGTTTCATCTGAAATATAAACATGTCATATAATTTAAGACCTTATTGGTTAATACAAGAAAATAAAACACCTT
This sequence comes from Heteronotia binoei, assembly GCF_032191835.1. Classification (NCBI taxonomy): domain Eukaryota; kingdom Metazoa; phylum Chordata; class Lepidosauria; order Squamata; family Gekkonidae; genus Heteronotia; species Heteronotia binoei. Next base: position 73,570,922 of record NC_083230.1, read on the forward strand.
TCCACACAATCTGAAAACTCTATAGTTCTCTAAATGCAGTTTTTATTCCAGACCATTAGTGACCAAATATTTTATTGTTAATTTCACTTTGCCTATCTGTCTACAACTGGTAGTGGTCCTCAGTGTATTGATTATTCTTTTGATAGGATCTTATTTGAACGTGGCCTCTCATTCCATCATTAAGCAGTCCATGCTGCTCCTTCACAACACCTCCCATGACTGACCTCCAAGTTTTCCAAATTTTTATTGTACTGTATGCTGTCCCTGCAAAAAAATGAGGTAAAGCTACCAACAGCACTATGAAAAAGTAAAAAGTTCAGACTAATAATGTTGCTACTGAACTTCAGAAAGGTTAATTGAAGTCTGACTCAACACATTTCAGTGGATCTGTATTGCTAAGTCACAGACATTTATTTATTTATATTTGTTCAAACTTTTGGTTCGGCCCTTCCCCAGCCAAGCCGGCTCGCCGGCGCTCAGGCTGGGGGCCGTCTTTGCCCCCTCGGAAGGAGGGAGGAGCAACGTCACCCGACATACGGGTCTTTGCTTGGGCGCGGAGTTGGGGCTATATAAGCCCTGGCTCCCGCCCTTCACCACGCAGTTTGTTTTGGCTCTCTGAACGAGAGCCACGTGCGGGTCGCGGTGCGGACGAGGCCTGATCGCGGCGAGGGACTGCGTTGAGCGCGTGCGGCGGCTCCTTTGCGCTCAGCGAGGACGCGTGCGGCGGCTATTCGGCGCTGGTGAGGCTGAGCATCCTTTTGTCTTTCAACTGTGTTGCCTGGGGTGGTTAGCGGCCGGGAGGCCGGAGCAGGCAAAGCGAGCGCGGCGGCCACCAGCATACCCCTGGCCCCTGGGCTCTTAGGGGCCGGTTTTAGGGTGGCAATTTCAGGGGGCAGTGAGCTGCTGCCACTCTCTCTTTCCCCTTGGAGCCGAGGGAAGCGCGCAGCGGCCCCTTTCAGCGGGCGGTTCGCAAGTGGGGGGCCAGTTTAAAGCATTTGCCTTTTCATTGAGGGCATAGGGCGTCGTTAGAGTGGGCTGCAGCCATTTTGGGCCCATTGGAAGCTGAGCTGCTCCCTTGGTGTGGGTCTGGCTTGGAGGGAACCTGGTGGGGGCAGATAATTACCTAACCCCCCCCCCCCTCAGGCTGGGCAGCCTGAGCCTACCTTCCCTGGTTGCTGGAGGCAACGTTGTGCTGGGGCTCGTTTTTCCAGTCACCCCCCTCCCTTCCCCTTTGGGTGCAGGGTGCCTGTGGTCCCTAGGGCAGCTGCTTTGGGGCCGGGCTGGGCCTTTGGCCTTCGGATTGGGTGTCTGGGGGACACTCCTTTACTGTAACCTTCCTACCACCACACCATCTGGTGGTGGGGGAGCGCAGAGGGAATCTTTGAGTGACTGGGGGCAGCAGACACTGCTATTTTGCAGCCTGTGCTTATAGAAGCATATAAGATGGCGCCTAAAAAGGGGCAGGGCAAGTCCAAGGGCAAGCAGCCCGCCCACCCACCGTGCGGGCGGGGTCAGCAGGGGACTCCCGCTGAGGAACCTGGGCAAGGGGAGCGGGTAAGGCTTGCCATTATGAGTCAGCTGGATGCCTTGGAACAGGACAGAGTAGCCAGGGGCGCCCCCATTTGGGAAGGGCGTCGCCGTGCCTCCGGCCGGTCAGCACGGCTGACTTTTGAGTCAGAAGTGCTCGCACGTCTATCTGCATTGCAGGGTGGGCCATCTGAGCCTGAATCACTGCTGGAACTGGACCAGGAGGAGGATCCGGAGGAAGGCCCATCGGGTGCGGCAATGGGCAGCGGTGCATCTGGTAGCGGTGTGCAGCAGACCCCTGGAGGCGCGGGTGTCTTCCCGGGTGACGGTGGTAAGCCCCCTCTTCCGCCACTTCAAGGGTGGCCGTGGGGTCCCATTCAACTTCCTCCCCCCCCGCCGGTGGCGGGAGGGGTGGCATGGGGTGCTGGGCAGGTGGGAGTTGTGGAGCAGTCGGGTCCTGTCCAGCCGTGGGCTTGGGGTTTTCATGGAGCAAGCCCGCTTGCCAGTTCAGTCTTTTCCCCAGTGGGCCAGCAGGCGTGCGCTGTGGCGCCGCCTGCTGCCCCTGCCTCTCCGTCCACCCCTGGCATTTTGCCTTGGGGCGGTCAGCAGTTTGCCCAATTTCAGGGGGCATGGCCAGTGGCCCAGGGTAGTGGGTGGTTCTACCCCCCCCCAATCCTTATGCTAGCATTCCTTTCCACATCCTCCCTTATGGCGATACCTCTTTGCCTTTGGGGGATCATTTGACAGCTGCTACACGTGAGAAAATTCTCCGCGAGGAGTATGTGGACGTTTTCAGCCTCCTTTTCAGAGAGCTCGAAAAGAAAAGTAAAGACGAGCTTGATGACAAGGAGAAGGAGAAATTGAAGCGCAGGAAGGTCGATAGGTCCTGGGCAAATTCGTTGCCCGGATTTTTGATCTACGCTGGGGTCATTGCTAGAGCGCAGCCGGCTCGGGCGGCAGCCCTTTTCCAGTATATAGACATTGTCTATCGGGCGTATACGGACTTCGTCGGTGCAGCATGGCTGCAATACGACGAGGCCTTCCGTATGAGGGCCGCCGTCAACCCGGGGATGCCCTGGGACCAAATAAACCAGCAGCTGTGGCTGCAGTTGATGTCCCCGGCAAAACCAAACGCCGGAGACAGGTCCGACAGTGGCCATTTAGTGCAGAAGTTGCAACAACAACAGTCTTCTACAGGGGCTCGCGTTACCGCGGGCCAGCCGGTTCAAACCCGGCTGTTATGTTGGGAGTTCGCATCTAAGGGTGTGTGCCCCAGGAAACCCTGTAAGTTTCGACACGAGTGTCCACTCTGCAGCGGGGCTCACGCACTCTCTGCCTGTAGCAGATCTAAGCCCAGAGCGGGCAGTAAGCGCCCCGGTGGCAGTGGCGGCGGTCAGCAGCCCCCTGGAAAAGGGGCCCAGCCCCATCTGCCTGACGGCACTCAATAGGTTGTTGAGTACATACCCGTGTGAGGCGGACGGCCGATACCTACGGGACGGTTTTACCTCGGGGTTCCGAATTCCATATCAGGGGACTAGGGCCCCCTTCTTAGCTCCTAATCTACGTTCGGTTGTTGGGCTCGAGCACGTGGTCTGGGCAAAAATAGCTAAAGAATGTCAGGAAGGTAGGGTCCTTGTACCTTTCGATGCACCGCCGGTCCCCACGCTGAGGGTATCCCCTTTGGGGGTGGTACCCAAGAAGGCAGCCGGTGAATATCGTATTATCCACCACCTGTCTTACCCCAAGGGGGCATCGGTGAATGACGCCATCCCCAAGGAGCTATGCTCTGTGCGCTATACTTCTTTTGACCAGGCGGTCAAAGTAGTACGGGGTTGCGGGGTGGGGGCCGAGATGGCGAAATGTGACATCAAGTCAGCATTTCGCCTCTTGCCTGTCCACCCCGAGAATTTTGAATTATTGGGTTTTTCCTTTGAAGGGAAATTCTATATGGATCGGGCGTTGCCGATGGGTTGTTCGATATCCTGTGCTGCGTTCGAGCGCTTCAGTTCCTTCTTGGAATGGGCGCTCAGGGACTGGACTGGGATTAGTGATACGGCGCATTACCTGGACGACTATCTTTTCGTCGGCCCAGCGGGGTCAGAACAATGCGCCAGGTTGTTGACCTCCTTTCAGGAGTTAGCCCTCGAACTCGGGGTGCCGTTGGCACATGAAAAGACCGAGGGACCCAGCACGGTGCTCACCTTTTTGGGCATCGAGCTGGACACTCTGCAGCAGACCTCACATTTGATGGAGAACAAGGTCGCCGACCTTAAGGTCCGGTTGGCCACCTTGAGGGGACAGCGGAAGGTTTCGCTGTTGGAATTGCAGGAGGTTGTGGGCCACCTTAACTTTGCTTGCAAAGTGGTGGCCCCGGGCAGGGCATTTTTGAGGCGCCTGTGTGACGCTATGGGCCGGTTGCGCCCCCCCGATCACCGGGCCCGCGTTACCGCGGGAATGCGAGCGGACTTGGAGGTCTGGGAGGAGTTTTTGGGAGTTTTTCAATGGTGTTTCTTTCTGGAGGGAGGACCTGAAGATTGAAGCTGAGCTTCAGATCTCTTCAGATGCGTCCGGAGCCAGCGGGTTCGGTGTATATTTTAGGGGACATTGGTGCGTAGAGCAATGGCCCGCGGAATGGTTGGACAGCGGGCTCTGTAGAGACCTGACATTCTTGGAATTTTTCCCCATTTTGGTGGCTGTTTGGCTTTGGGGGGAGCAGCTTGCCAACCATTCGGTCCTTTTCTGGTGCGATAACATGGCGGTAGTACATGTTATCAATTCTCTGACCTCTAAGTCAGTGTTGGTGATGAATTTGGTTAGGTCTTTTACCCTGCGCTGCCTCCGGTTGAATATTTTATTCCTGGCAAGGCACGTACCGGGTGTATGCAATGGGGTGGTGGATGCTCTATCTCGCCAACAGATGGTGCGTTTTCGGCAACTGGCCCCAGAAGCAGATCCATGGCCGGCGAAAATGCCCGCGGACCTCTGGCATCTTGGGAAAAGGAAGCCGGTAGGGCCATTCAGCTGGCGCTAGCCCCTAGTACGAGGAGGGCATACGTTAGAGCGTCCACCCAATTTCGGGATTTCAGGAGTGCCGCTGCACTGCCGGATTGTTGGCCGATTCCAGCGGCGCACATCATGCAGTTCTGCGTGCACCAGAAGGAGAGAGGCTTGGGGCTGAAAACTATTAGGGGCCAACTTGCGGCATTGGCTTTTGTTAGCAAAGCCCACGGTTTTCCTGAGTTCACGGGTGATTTTAGGGTGAGGAAGATGCTAGAGGGCTGGGCCCGGGAGCGGGTCCAGCGAGTGGACGACAGGCAACCCATATCCCCGTCAGTCCTTAAGGGGTTGTTTGGGGGTTGGCCCAGCGTTTGTTCTTCCCCTTTTGAGGCTGCGTTGTTTCACGCTGCCTCGCTGTTGGCCTTTTTGGGGGCCTTGCGGGTAAGCGAGCTGGTAGTACAGTCTAAGGCTGATACTTCTGGGAGGGCGCTGCAGTCCGGGGATGTTAAAATTACTCATAGTCAGCTTGTTCTGACAATTCGGCGGTCCAAGACTGATCAGAGGCAGAGGAGATCCGTCATCACGATTGGCATGTGTTCTTTGCAGGAATTATGTCCGGTCAGGGCTGTTCGCCACTACGTCCAGCTTCGGGGTGACGTTGGGGGTCCTTTTCTTCGGCATGATGATGGCTCCCCTCTCACCAAATATCAGTTCTGGACGGTGACAAGCAGGGTCCTAGCTAGGCTGGGTTTAAAGGGCGTCAAATTTGGGACGCATTCCTTCTGGATTGGGGCAGCCTCCACAGCTGCTTCAATGGGTTACATGCCCTCTGCCATCCGGCACATTGGCCGTTGGCGGTCTGCAGCCTACAAAACTTATGTGCGTCCACTGGTCACCTAAGGGGCAGGTGGTGGGCGCTGTTGGGTTGCAATGTTGTTATCATCTGCTGACAGTTGTTTGTCTTTTCAGGTGCTGGGGCTCGTGGTGAGAGACGTCGTGTTCTCATCTGCAGGCACAGCATGGTTTTCTGGGCTGCCCATTTCGCCAGACGGTCTTCAGTGGGCACCCAGCTTGGCCTCAGTGCATGAGCGACTGTGGAGTGGCTGGGTCATCGGGGGCTGCGTTGGCCAGGGATTATGCCCCTGTTGTTCCGGGAGCAGAAGGCACCACCTCCACACATCCTAGTCGTCCATTTGGGAGGGAACGACTTGGGGCTGCTGTGTGGGAAGGCTCTCTCACAGCAGGCGTTGGCTGACCTCCGCGAAATTCGGCGGAGGTGGCCTGGGGTTATTCTGGTATGGTCGGCAATTCTGCTGCATAGGGTGTGGAGGCATGCCATTTCGCCGGGTGGTGTTGAACGCGCTAGGTGCAAGGCCAATAGGGCCATTCAGAAAGCTATGGAAGGGGGATTGGGTATTTTTCTCCCGCATCCGGCCATACGGGTAGAGCAGGCTGACCTGTATCGGCCGGATGGTGTTCATCTTTCTGAGTTGGGTAACCGGGCCTTTTTAGATGAGATACGGCAGGGTTTGCGGTTGGCTCTGGGCCATCCGTTGGGGCGCTAATGCCTAAGCAGAGGCTTGGCATTGGCGGTGGCTGGAGGAGGTTTGGCCATAGGGTTTTCCAGGGGAGCACCTATGGCCTAGCACCGTTGGTGCGGTGGTCTGTATGAACCGTAGATGGGCTACACGGCTCAGTGCGGGGAATGCAGATCACAGGGAGCCTCACCTGGGCGGATCTTTCCATGGGGATCGATGCTAGCCCAGGTGGTGAATGGCTGGAGGCCTGGCTGCTCAGCTACAACCCGAATACGGCGGGCTTGTGCTGGGGGCAGGGTGGCTCGCCCTTTGGACAAGGCGGGGTCCGGGGTTGACCCCAGGGCTTGCCTGGTTCAGGTTTTTACCCCTGCAGTTACAGTTAATTAATTGTTTAATAAAGCGGCCCGGTTTTAAAACCCAACACTTGTGTCTGCCTCTTCATTCCGACTGGGGGGGGCAAGGTTCGGCCCCTCCCCAGCCAAGCCGGCTCGCCGGCGCTCAGGCTGGGGGCTGTCTTTGCCCCCTCAGAAGGAGGGAGGAGCAACATCACCCGACATACGGGTCTTTGCTTGGGCGCGGAGTTGGGGCTATATAAGCCCCGGCTCCCGCCCTTCGCCACGCAGTTTGTTTTGGCTCTCTGCCCGCCCACCCTCCCTCTGGCAGTACAGGCGTATGCTGGTCGCCTTATTAGGGGCCAGGTAGGAATTTTTTCACTTCCACATAATTGGCTCACGTGGGGGTGTTTTTCGCCTACCTTGTACTGCCTAGTAGTGTTAGGATTTGTTATTGGTATTTGTTATGGTCGCAGGCTGGAGGAGGTTTGGCCACAGGGTTTTCCAGGGGAGCACCTATGGCCTAGCACCATTGGTGCGGTGGTCTGTATGAACCGCAGATGGGCTACACGGCTCAGTGCGGGGAATGCAGATCACAGGGAGCATCACCTGGGCGGATCTTTCCATGGGGATCGATGCTAGCCCAGGTGGTGAATGGCTGGAGGCCTGGCTGCTCAGCTACAATACGGCGGGCTTGTGCTGGGGGCAGGGTGGCTCGCCCTTTGGACAAGGCGGGGTCCGGGGTTGACCCCAGGGCTTGTCTGGTTCAGGTTTTCACCCCTGCCAGTTACAGTTAATTAATTGTTTAATAAAGCAGCCCAGTTTTAAAACCCATCACTTGTGTCTGCCTCTTCATTCTGACTGGGGGGTCAAATTCCACCCTCCCCACAAGCGGGCTCAGTGCAGATAACAAGACAGGGTCAACGACATATTGCACTATGCAATTAATATAAATAAAAATCATTAAAACCTCTTTGGGCCACGTAGATGGAATCAGGTAGATGCCCCAACACATTGGGGACTACAGCAGGGAGGCCAACTAAGGTAGACACCCGTTGCTTCAACCAAAGGCGTGGCAGAACAGCTCTGTGTTACAGGCCATGCAGAATGGCAAAAGGTCCTACAGTGCCCTGTGGAACATTAGAGAAGCCATGTTGGATCAGGCCAATGGCCCATCCAGTCCAACACTCTGTGTCACACAGTGACCAAAAAAAATATATATATATATATACACACACACACACTGTGGCTAATAGCCACTGATGGACCTCTGCTCCATATTTTTATCTAACCCCCTCTTGAAGCTGGCTATGCTTGTACCTCCTGTGGCAGTGAATTCCACCTCCTGTGGCAGTGAATTCCAAAAGGAAGAAGTACTTCCTTTTATCAGTTTTAACCTGACTGCTCAGCAATTTCATCGAATGCCCATGAGTTCTTGTATTGAAAGGGAGAAAAGTACTTCTTTCTCTACTTTCTCCATCCCATGCATTATCTTGTAAACCTCTATCATGTCACCCCACAGTCGACGTTTCTCCAAGCTAAAGAGCCCCAAGTGTTTTAACCTTTCTACATAGGGAAGGTGTTTCAACCCTTTAAGCTGATTCCACCAGGCCGGGGGCAGGGCAGAAACTTAGTAGGTTATGTATCTTTGTCAGGTTCATATATAGTATAGTCATGAATCTGTTGCACAGAGTGGTCCATGATCCAGTTGATACTGGGGTGAAACACATCAGGTACATTTCCTGGAAATAACCATACAACTACATCATGGATACAAAAGCACCACTGGAAACTCACAGAATGTGCATGTTTTCGGTTACCATCCCAAACATCCCAAACAATCCATTGTCTACCGTCCCTCCAATCCCTCAGAAAGAAACTTCCATCTCAAGTATTTTTAACAGACATTTAGGGATTACAATAACTATCTAATTAAGTACAGAAACAGATTGACAAAGCTACAATAGTACCCAGAAATAGCATGGTTGTTGCCTACAGTGTACACTCAGACTACTCCAGTTAGGGTTGGTAAACTCCAGATGGTGACTGGAGATCTCCTGGGATTACATTGAGGTGACAGAGATCAGTTCATCTGAAAGAATGGCCACTTTGGAAGGTGGACTCTATGACACTGAAGTCCCTCCCCCAACCGTGCCCTCCTTAGCCTCCAACCCAAAAATCTCTCATTGTTCCCTACAAAAAACAGCTTCGAACTGAGAATCCAATGCAAAATTGCTAAATTAGGATTTATCAAGAAATTCAATACTATCTCACCCCAGATCTGAACAAAGACTTCAAATTTATTACTACAAGTACTAATAGCACATTCCACCCCTTTCAGATTTTAATTAATTTAGTTATATCTCTGTACATTTAAAATTGGACCTACTTACATGTTTCATCCTTCCCTTTCCAATATTTTATTGTTAATTTCACTTTGCCTATCTGTCTACATCTGGTAGTGGTCCTCAGTGTATTGATTATTCTTTTGATAAGATCTTATTTGAACCTGGCCTCTCATCCCACCCACTCCCGGCCCAGTCTTACATGCTTCCTGGGACAGTTGTTTTGGCTTCCCACTGGGGAGAAAACTGGAGTACAAACGATATGATAAGAAATGCATTTTTACACATTACGACAAAGTGAGTCCTCATATCTTGTGGAATTCTTGTGTGGTATTTATTTTAAATGCACTTATATTTTCCCATGATTTAACTGTTAAATTTCTCTCTCACTTTGTCGATCACTGACAGATGGGAAAAGCAGTTTGTCCTTGTATCCTGACAATACTTGGTGCTTGGGAAAGATACAAAGTTGCTGTTGTTTACAGTTGAAGCAGGGGTGGAATTCTAGCAGGAGTTCCTTTGCATATTAGGCCACACACCCCTGATGTAGCCAATCCTCCAAGAGCTTACAAGGCTCTTTTTCGTAAGTTCTTGGAGGATTGGCTATATCAGGGGTGTGTGGCTAATTTGCAAAGGAGCTCCTGCTAGAATTCCACCCCTGAGTTGAAGTACTGCTTCTTTGTGGGCAGAAAATTAACTCCTCCAAAGATATTGAAACTTCCATTGTGATGAAGAAATCAGAGATTAAGAGAAAAATCAGAAAGGATGCAATGTTATTGTGATGGACTCAGGCAAGTTAGCTTGGAAGATGGGGAACAGCCTTGCAACGATTGGCTGGGATGCAGCCATGGAAACGAAATGTAGCAAATTGGAGGAGGCTTGCAGGGAATGCCTCAGGGTTTTTGGTTTAGTTTGAGGTCTTCAGTGAAAGTCTGGAGTGTGAAGACTGGGATTTAGGCTGGTCAGTTGTGGTGTGACGCAACTGGACAAGGAGCTAAGAACAGCCAGTGGGGCTGAGTTCCTTATGGAGACAGAGCTAGGCTGAGCTTCTGTCTGAGAGAGATTGTGAAGTCAGAAGGGGGCAAAACCAGGCACCTTCTGTGAGGGAAACTCTCTGTGGGAGCTCTGCCAGTACATCTAGGCAGACTCCTTGTATAAACTGAGATCACTCAAACACTCTGGAGGGAGGACTTGGCTAGAAGGGAATTCCAAGATTCAGACAAGGAATCTAGCTGTGTCTGAGACATACAGCAGTGAGGGGTTGGTATTAGCTCTCAGAGGTGTGAGTCCTGGAAGCTAGTGTGTGTGTCTGTGTGGGAGAATTAATCTGGCACCAGTCAGGAGTTCTCAGTGTGTGTGAAAAAGAATGACTGTCAGTTTATTATTTTTATGATTTGAGAAGCCAGAGCAGAGGGCTATATCATCTGAACTGCAAAGCATTTCTAGTGCTCAGTAGGCATTGCCTGCCTGTCCTAGGGTATTGTATAGTTCTAAAGCCTGCCAGTGTTATATTTATTTTTTATGTTATCTCAGCCTGATAAACCTCTAGTGAATAGTAATTGATTATTCCAGTAACCATCTGCCTGCCAACTGATTCGTTGTATTTGATCAGATCTAATCAATATTATTTTTATCCCTCTCCTTTGCCTTTGTAATCCAATCAATATTTCTTTGTTTTTTTACTTTTAAACTGTCTGGTGTCTAGTTTACTTTAGTTCTAACAGGATTTCTGTGTGTGCCTGAGGGATGGAGGGAAGGTGAATGGGGAAAATTTATAGTGATCACCCTCTCAAGCTGACCCCGACCAGTTCCTCACAGTTGTTTAAAACACTTATTATCTATCAGACTTTGAGTTTTAAATGTCAGTATGTAGGTAGTTATCCTAGCCCTGAAGTGAATAGTGTTCACTTAAAGAACTATAACCTATTTCAGAAGCATACTAATCAGAGGCAAATGAAATCAATTTGGACAATAAACCTTTGTTCTTCAACGTCATTCTTGCCAGGATGCAATGAGACAAAAGAATAGGAAACAGGAAAAAGTAGGAAATATATATATATATATATATATATATATATATATATATATATATATATATATATATATATATATATATATGTTCTGGCAAAGGGGCACAGAGGACTTCACAGTATTGTCAAGTTGTGCCTCTGTTTTATTGACATCACTCCCTACAATTTTGGTTAGCACTTGGCTTGACTATCTTTGCCAGGTCTGTAATATTTCTCCAGATTTTACAGAAATCTGTATGCAGTAACAGAGATGGCCTGGTAAAAGGAATCTGAGGCTTGGACAAGCCATTCTGCATCATTGAATCCGAGCCCTCTAAAACTATGGCTAAAGGAAAGAGCTAAGACATCTAGTACCTTTAGAAGAGTCACAAGAAGCAAATCTAATGCTGCATGGCTATTATATTGTCTATTTTGATCCAAACAAGTTATCAGAGCTAAAGGTGAAGACTGGGGTACCTTCGTATCTGCAAATTCTCAAAACACTAGTTTTTTCATTCAAATGGACAGTGAGGTTTGTTTTTACTTTACAACTCCTCTTTTCTTTGAATGCAAGGGCAGCTCTTGCACTCCTTATGCCAATCAGAATGCTACTTCCAGCTTTCTCAGACTTCCCTGCCTTACTGGTTATTGCCATTCTTGAAGATTCCTTTGTGATTTTTCTGATGCAGAAAAAGATTGGTAATACTTCCTTTTCTGTTTCTTTGTCTCCATTTTGCCTCTGCTCACTTCTTGTTCTCTTTCTCTATTCTATGAGGTATGCACAGCTTTATGGGGGTAACTACTGAGTGGATGCCAGAATCAGGTACCAATATTGACAGGCTGTGTGGAATTTTTATGCTGAAAAGCACCGTACTATTGCTGTGAATGCTTGCTTGTAACTCTGGTTCTACTCAATAAACTACATAATATCATTTCAGCTTATTATAGCCTGTGTTTCCTTTCTAAGCCTGCTCTAGAGCTGTCACTTTTCATTTCAGTCCCAAATTCAGTCACGTAGTATTCATTCCCCTCTGTTTGAGTCCAGAGTCCTGTATACCTGGACAAGGAAATTTATATATATCACTCCAAGCACATTTGGTAAAAACAGGGGAAAGTACTGGAACAAAGGTGGAATCCAGTAGCACATTTAAGACCAACAAAGTTTATTGAGAATGTAAGCTCTCAATAAAACTTTGTTGGTCTTAAAGGTGCTACTGGACTCAACTTTGTTCTACTGCTTCAGACCAACATGGCTGCCCACCGGGATGTATCTACAAGGAAAAAGTACTGTCACTTGTATATGTGAGCCGCCCTGAGCCTGCCCCGGTGGGGGAGGGCGGGATACAAATAAAATTTTACATTACATTACATTAAGAATGTGTGTGATCGATATACCAAGAATGTGTGTGATTGATGAGCATGCCAGAAAGCTCTGACAGACTTCCAAGCTTCACTTTTCATGTGGAAAATAAAATATTTAAATCTTGCCCAAAGCAGTATATCTTGAGGAACTGTTTATGCATAATAGAAGCTTAGCACAAAGAATGCGGCAGATCATCACAGGTGAAGAAAACAGGTGAAAGAAGCAGAAAACCAGAATGAGATGTTGGAGCAGACAGTTGATTCAGGTTCAGTTTCTGGAGATTTACAGTATTGAAACAGGATGTAAAACTTTGGAAAAGCAGAACATTTGGAGATGAGAAATGAATAGGAATGTATCTTTGGTGGATTTGTTTCAGTTGAAAACGGTTCTGTAATGATGGCTTTCCCTAATACTCAAGGAATATCAGATGGTGATAGAGCTACAGCCTAGAAAAGCAGAGGTAAATAATCAAGCAAAGAAAAGGAAAATAGAGGGATAACAGGAGTCTTTATAGCAAAGGTGTCAAATGTCCATCCTGCAAGCCAGAACTGGCAAACCCAGGGCTTTAATCAGGCCTGCAGGGCTCTTTTCTTCCCCCTCCCCCTCCTGTCCTCACTCTTTGGTTCCAAGGCTGCTGAAGTTTCCAGCTCCTTCTTCCTTGTCTTCACAGGCTGAAGTAGGAAGAAGAAGAAGATGATGATATTGGATTTATATCCTGCCTTATATTCTAAATCTCCTTTACCTTCCCCCACCCCACAACAGACACCCTGTGAGGTAGGCAGGGCTAAGGCAGCTCTCACAAAAGCTGACCTTTCAAGGACAACTCTGTGAGAGCTATGGCTCACCCAAGGCCATTCCAGCAGCTGCAAGTGGAAGAGTGAGGAATCAAACCCGGTTCTCCCAAATAAGAGTCCGCACACTTAACTACTACACCAAACTGGCTCAACATCAAACTGGCTCTCAAGCAATTCTGGGCTTGCAAAGAAAATGCAGAATGGACTTTCTGGGAATAGTCTATCTGAGCACAGAGACCTTAATGGAAAGTCCATTCCATGTTTTCCTTGCAGCTTTATCTGTGCTGCAATGCATTTTAATGGAGCAGAGTTCAGTTTCACTTTTTAGCATTTATATGGCCAGTTAGAAGCTGGCCTTCCTGGAGCTGTGTGACCTTGCAAATAAAGGGCTGATGCTTTGAGTCAGCATGTCTCTGCTGAATGGACCTTAGAACTGGCACCTAGTGAGTACTCTAACCTGGGAACCCACAGCCAAAGGAAGATGTTACACTGAAGAGCCCTTGCCAGTCTGAGCAGACTTGGGGGCAGGGGAGAAGCTTGCAAAGCCCAGCCATTTGGTGTTTTCCTAAACCCAGAGCATTTTATATTTTCAGTTTATATTTTTAGTTCCTATTGTGATCTTTGTGATTTTTCTTGATGTTTTATTTTTTTAATTGCATTGCCAAATCCCACTATTCCCCCACTGTTCCATTAAAAAAAATCACAAGAATTTTAAGAATATTTGTATTTAAAGTAAAAAATAATATTTGTAATTGTGTTTCTCTTTATCCTTTGTAAAGTTTATATCTCCACTACCTCCTGGCATTACATTTTATGATACGCATGGCCTGGCCCCTCAGAGTCTCATTTATGTCATATCCAGCCTGCATAACAAATGGGTTCGACACCCTTGAGGTAGAGGATATATTAGTACACTGGAATAGTCTTTGCCAATATAGCGTTGTCATTTCAGATTACTGGCAGACAGCTAGGATATCATGATTTAGGACCTTGTTTTGTTGCTTTTCTCAAGGGAAATAGAAATTATATATATAAGACACTATAGTTGTATTTGGGACTTTGCTGAAGACCCTGGATACAAAATTTAATAGCCATATTTCATATAAAGTATAAAGTTGTCATCTTTGATAATAAAATAAGCAGATGCTCTACGACTAAGCCATACTCCATTATATCTGTCAGACATTATATTAATTTTATTAATCTATTTATATCCCACCTTTCTGTTCAAGAAGGACGCCAAAGGCAAATAAAAAAGTGGAACATTTGAAATGGCAAATCACAACTTCACACAGCTCTGATTATCTGGACATTGCTACAAAAGTTTACAAGAAATGGAGCAGACATGAAAGAGAACCAAAGATAAACATACTGAAGTATTTATACATACTAGGAATAAGGCCTATTGTAAAGAAAAATACAATGGGCTCTAGAAAGAGGCTCTGGATGAGTGCTCCCCAACCTTTGTTGCCTTGCCAGCCAAGTGAAGGCATTCACTTCCCCCCACCTCAAGGGGAGCTGATTCTGTCATCTAGAGAGCAGTTGCAATACTGAGTAATCTCCAGCACTCACCTGGACATTGTAACAGGAAAAAGGGATCACAGTAAATGGGATAGACAATAGAAGTTAAACAACTTCATGTCGTAATAAATTTCCATTCATATATTTCATATTGTAAATTAGGCATACTGTAAATTCGAAGAGGTATTGAATTCCCAATTAAGTGTTTTGAGCTAAAGTTGCTGCAAAAAGAAGGGCCTGCTGTAAGCCAAAATGCCCTCAAAACGAGGTTCGGGAATAGTCAGGTGGGCACCTGGCTCACTCAGGATCTTTTACCTGTGTATACAAGATTAACCGTCCAGAAAAGTAATGCGTAAGAATTAAGTAAAATCAGTTAAAATTTATTAAGAAAAATATAGACTTCCATACAAGATAAAATACTCATAAAATCACACATTCAGTCCTAGGATGGATGGATGGATGGATAGATGATTGATAGATAGATAGATAGATAGATAGATAGATAGATAGATAGATAGATAGATAGATAGATAGATAGATAGATAGATAGAGGAACACATGGGTAGACAAACAGGGTGATATTTACCTATTGTAGTCTTCAAGGAAGGCTCCAATGGCGACAAGTGAGGAAGTGGGAGAAGGGACCCAAAACTGATCAGGAATCAGGGATGGATCTATGCAGCTGAAGTTGGGATACTGCTAGAAGCACACCTGTGGGTAGCTAGTCCACAGATTATAAGGACTCTCTTGAGCCCTTAGGGGATGGGAGGTATGAGGGAGGAGAAAGGTGGTCAGCTGATGCGTGACCTCATGAAAAAGGGAGGTTTTACAGTGACCATAAGGGCTGGACTACTGCGACAACCAATAGAAAGTTCATTGGTGACACCTAATTGGGTGCTTGCTCTTGACGAATGGACTTTCCTGGATCCTGGATACCTGAGAGAACTTTCAGGTTGAAACGGACCAGGGGGAGGCTTCAAAGTGACAGTTGGAAAGAAGAATAGAAGTGACTACTGGGTGGGGAACACTCAAGATTAGGGAACTTATCTGAAAGGGTGACAATAGAGAGCCAAACTGTGACCTAGGTAACACCCAGTATATACAAAGGAACTTGGCTCTGGCTGAAGATGGTCTTCGTCTTCTTCTGGGCACCAGTCTTTGTCTAGAGTTCCGTTAAACAAAGAAAGTGGCGGTTGGACGATTAACCACTCCTGGGGTGGGTAGGTTGCTTGTAGGCCAAAGGTGACATCTGGTGTGTACATGAGCCGTCCGCTTCGATGGAATGGAGTCAAGCCTGGTAGGAAGGTGGCTGCGTGGTGTTAGCCCTCCACGGTGGATTCCGTGGTCAGAACTTCATAACCGTTTGCCTGGATAGCTCCTGGTGGTGCAGTCTCTTCCGCTCCACGGCTGGTATACGGAATGACAGAAAGCCATCCGTTCTTCTGGTAGGCACTCTTGTACCGGTCTAGAGTGCTTTCATGGCATTATGGCTGCTTGTACTACATAAGTCCCTTTTGCCTCTGGATAGGTTTACTCACACTCTCTGGCCAGATGTGTGCGAGTCACTTCTCCAGGTGCTCTGGCAACCAAGCTGGTAACTACGATGTTCAATAAGAGGGCTGTTCCTCACACTGCTCAACATTAAAATTAAAAATATAATTAATCATTAAGAAAATAAGAGCAAATGGCCATCTAAAGAACAGCTTGCCTATTATATTTATAGAGGGTTGCAGGCCAGCAAACTCCAGAAGGTTTTAGCATCTGGTTGAATGTTTCAGTTTGAACTGGCTCTAGCTCCTATATGAAAAATGTACACACATAAGTGTTCTGGAGTGATTGAGAGTAAAGATGTGATAAGAAGAATCATGAACATTGGTCACTACTAGTGGTTGTTACTCCTGAAAAAACATAGAAAGGCATTACTCCCGAGGAAGTCTACTGATGAAATGTGCCTATATCCGGGTGCTCATAGACTTTTTTTTTGCAATATGGAAATGCTAATATTGGACCTCTTTTACAACATGAAGCATGCCTAATTTACAATATGAAATATGACTTTTTTTGCAGTATGGAAATGTTAATATTGGACCTCTATTAAAACATGAAGTATGCCTAATTTACAATATGAAATATATGAATGGAAATTTATTATGACATGAAGTTTGTAAATTTTAAAATGTTGAGCATTAAAATATATGAAAGTTTTTTAATGGTTACTATATTCCTTGTTTACCATCATAGTAGTTGTTTAACTTCTCTCACCTGGACATTGGCAACAATGGTTCCACAGGAGGAAATGGCTGGTTTGGAGAGTGGAGTCTATGGCTTTGTACATATCTGAGGTCCCACCCCTCCTCAAACCCACTCTCCAGGCTCCACTCCTCAAATCTCCAGCAATTTGCCAACCTGGAATTGGCGACTGCTAAGTCACATTGGCTATCATAGTGGGACTGATGCTGAACAGAAGCAAGCATGCTGGCCTAAAGTCATGCCAGTCAGGGAGCATCAGATCACCCAGATGGTGCGCTACCAGGCCTAGGGTAGCCAACCTCCAGTGGAGCCAAAAGATCTCCTGGGATCACAACTGAACTCCAGACAACAGATCTTTCTTCCCCTGGGGAAAATAACTGCTTTGGAGGGTGGACTGTATGACATTCTATTCAGCTGAGGGCTCTCCCTTTACTGCCTAGCAACAGCATCTGGCTAGCAGCTTCCCCCAGTGGCTCAATCCTCATCTGTCCTGGGTTGAGGCTGAGGGGAGGACGAAGGGAGTGACAGGAAAGAGTAGGCTGCCATGGCCTCTGAGGAAATGCTTTGGGAGGCCAAAAAGGACCCTTTCTGAGGCCAGTTGATGGAGAGTGCACAGGGAAGCATTGGAGATGTGTCTGTCTCTGAGGTAAGACTGTTTTGGCAGTTTATTCAGTATTCCCTGGTCTGCAGTAGGTGGGGGACAGGGAAGTCAGACAACGGGAACCCAGAGTGGAGACTGATGCATGATGAGCCAATGGTTTGTTGGGCACACCAGTCAGCCAATGGGAGTGCTCCATTTGGCCACTACCATTAGGGAATTATTATCTACAATGCTGGAACAAAATTAGGAAAGCATACACACAACATTACTTTTGTAGATAGCAAGGACTGTTTAGAAAAAGATGGGGTTTCATTAACTTCTTACACACAAAATGAAGCCTACTGCTGGTTACAGCACTTATTTCAAAGAAACGAACATAAGATACAAAGTAGGTGAATAATATCACCTTTAGTTATTGCAAAGAAAGTCAACAGAGACAAAACTGATATTAGTGGAATTAAGGCAGTGGTAGAGTCAAAAATGATAACAAAGAGGCATGTAAAAGAATATTTATACTATCCAAATACAGCACAGCTGAGCATAATGACATTAACACAATAATTTCAAAGGAACTCACTGTGCAAATCTCCAAACCCAGTTGCTTTATCTGAGAATCTATAGCAATCCAATACAATTCCAGAACACATTACAAACAAGGAAGAAGAACTGAAGGAAGCCTAATTGAATCCCTTAGAAGATATTAATCATAAAATAATTATGCTGTAATACACAACTGATAAAATATCTAGTTACTAAGGTCTAATATACAATAATTAATAACAAAATATGCTAACCCAATTTCCTTCTTTGTTAGGTAGCAGAAATGATAGATGCTACTGACAGTGTGCTACTGTCACACTTTCATTTCTTATAGAAGAAAAAAAAATAAGAAATGTGTTCCCTCACACACCAGCCCAATACAAAAGTGTTATCTATACCTTTTGAACATCTGACCAATAATGATTGGGCAGGTTAAACTAAGCTATGAAAAATTTGTATCAATTTGATTGATATCTTTAGTCAACAAATATTTTATTTTATTTATTTACTTTCCATTTATATCCTGCCCATTCCAAACAGACTCAGACAATCAAAATAAAACCAGCATCTCAGTTTCCGATATAAAATGATAAGACATAATAATTTACAATTTAAAACAAAATACTGGTGCTTTACAACATATTAAAAGTTTAGGCGGCTCAGATCATACTAGGCTTTCCATTTATCTGTTGGTGGTCCTTCTGGTGGAGTTGCCCAGCAGTGTATTTGAATATTTGAATATTTGAATATTTAAATCTGGTGACTGGAACTGTGAATAGGTAAGACAGATCTTTCTACAAACCTGAAAAGTCCCCCAGGTTTGGAGAAAAATGTGAAATCTAAAACTAAAAAAAAATGCATTGGGAAGTTTTTAAAAATTCAAACATCGAAGAAACACCTGTAGCTTAAAAAAACAAAACCCTGATTCACACAGTGGCTGTTGTTAGGCAACCACAGTATTTTTGGATTTTTGTGATTAAAAAGGCAGGGGGGAGGACAAGACTTCTTCCAGGCCTATTTTGGCCTTTGAGGGAGGATTCATTGAGGCCAGACCTGACTTAAATTGCCAACTCCAAGTTGGGAAGTTCCTGGAGATTTTGTAGTGACGCCTGAGAAGTGCAGTGTTTGGAGAGGGGAGAGGCCTCATCATGATATAATGTCACAGAGTCCACCCTCTAAAGCAGTTATTTTCTCTAGAGAGATAGATCTCTGTCATCTGGAGTTCAGCTGTAATTCTGGGGGATCTCCAAGTCCCAGCTGGAGACTTGCAACCCAAGGCCTGACAGCAGCCTCTGAATGATTTGATACCACCTGACATGCATGATTCAACTAGGCCTGTTTACTTGTTACTATTCAACACCAGCCACCCTATGAAAGCCAGTGTGGTTGAGTTATTTGAGTCTCACAATAGGCTCTGCAAGACTCAGGTTTAGATCCCCATTCTGTTGTAGAAGCTCACTGAGTGATTTTGGACCAGTCACATAGTTTCAGCTTAACGTACCTCACATGGTTGTGAGGATAAAAAGGCTTTGGTCCCCACTATGGAGAAAGACTATAGTTTTCATAAGTAGTTTTCCTAAGCTGCAGAGAGGAGGAGATGGAAAACATAAGACTGCAGATTTATACCCCACCCTTCTCTCTGAATCAGAGACTCAGAGCAGCTTACAATCTTCTATATCTTCTCCCCCCACAACAGATACCCTGTGGGGTGGGTGGGGCTGAGAGGACTCTCACAGCAGCTGCCCTTTCAAGGACAACTCCTGCAGGGGCGTAGCTAGGGCTTTGGGGGCCCGGGGCCCAAGATTTATGTGGGCCCCCCTACGTGTGTGCACGCCACCGGAAACAGGAAGTGACGTCACTTCCAGCGATGTCACTTCCGGTGACATCATGCCACCGCCGGAAACAGGAAGTGACATCACTTCCTGTGACATCATTTCCCCCGTGCCACCTGCCGGAAACGGGAAGTGATTCCTGAAAACTTATACTCTGGAACTTTTGTTGATCTCTGAGGAGCCGGTGGACTTTGACCTAGGAGTAATCCAAGTAAAGTTAAGCCATTTTTCAAAAAAAACAGGGCCCAGAAGTATTTAACAGCACTGTGCCAACAGCAGCCATGCCAGCACATTACCTATCATTTCCCCAGGTGATCCAGGTTACTTTTTAAAATCTTCTTGGGGACTTCTCCGTGGCTGCAGAAGTTCTGTACCGATGTTACCTGGAACGCTTTGAAAGGAAGGCCAGGATCACGCACAATCGCTATTGCGGGGGTGGCCGAACTTGCTTAATGTAAGAGCCACACAGAATAAATGTCAGATGTTTGAAAGCCACAAGGAAGGAAGGAAGACAGACAGACAGATGATTTATATTCTGCCCTCCACTCTGAGTCTCAGAATGGCTCACAATCTCCTTTATCTTCCTCCCCCACAACAAACACCCTGTGAGATAGGTGGCACTGAGAGAGCTCTCCCAGAAGCTGCCCTTTCAAGGACAATTGCTACGAGAGCTGTGGCTGACCCAAGGCCATTCCAGCAGATGCAAGTGGAGGCGTGAGGAATCAAACCTGGTTCTCCCAGATAAGAGTCTGCACACTTAACCACTACAATGGGAGGGAGGAAGGAAATGGATGGGGAGGGAGGGAGAAGTGGAAAGAAATATACTTTAACTTTAAATGCACTCTCCAAGTCACCAGCTAGCTTGGCAAAGTGATTTAAAGAGACAAATGCCTTCTCCAAGCCAGCTACAGGGCAGTGGGGATTTCAAGAAACCTGGACTGGCCACAAAAACAAAAGCTCTGTGTTAGAAACTGCGTTCTCATGGGGAATTTGCAACCTCGAGTGACAGACATGTCCATTCACAACCAATTTTAGATCCAAAACCTTCAGGAGTAACTCAAGAAAGTTTTGAGAGCCACACGATATGTGTGAAAGAGGCACATGTGGCTCCCGAGCAGCAGTTTGGCCACCCCTGTGCTACTGGTAACCCCCAGGTCCTTGAACTCAAACTGCACTCCCCAACAGGCTGTGGCACAGTGGAGCAGTCCCCTCTACTCCAAAGCAATTTGGGGCCAGTCTCCATCAGCCTGACCTACCTCAAAGGGTTGCTGTGAGGACACAACACAGCTCCTTAGCTGAGATCAAAGTGCACTGGACAGAGGAGCAGATCAACACAGCAGGCAGGGGACCCCTCCACCCCCAGCCCCCGGGGCTGTGGCGGCACGGAGGCCATTGGGCGTGGGGAGAGCCAAACTCACTTAATGAAAGAGCCACATAAAGTAAACATCCGATGTTTGAGAGTTGCAAGACATGCGCATCAGGGGAAGGAAGGAAGGAATCACAGAATCCTAGAGTTGGAAGGGACCTCTAGGGTCATCTAGTCCAACCCCCTGCACAATGCAGGAAACTCACAAACACCTCCCCCTAAATTCACAGGATCTTCATTGCTGTCAGATGGCCATCTAGACTCTGTTTAAAAACCTCCAAGGAAGGAGAGCCCACCACCTCCCGAGGAAGATGGGGAAGGAGAGGTGGGAAGAAAGCAACTTTAACTTTAAATGCATTCTCCAATCTGCCAGCTGACTTGGCTTGGAGAAGCGATTTAAAGAGAGAAATGCCTTCTCCACAGATCAATTTTCCATTGTACCCTATGAACTCAGCAAAGAGAAGCCGAGATAGGACAAGGGGGGGAAGTATTCTGCCATATATAGAAGGAAAAAGGCAACAGAGAGATGGTGCAGATGTACCTGTGGGATCAGGGAGTAGAAAAAGGGGGAGGGTTTTGAGAAGCACAGGAACAGAAACACCTGCATGGCTAGGAGGAGTATCTGTATTTCTCATTAGCTTTGTATTACCTTTCTGAGGCTTGTGACACTGGAGTACAACCTCTGAGTGGAGACAGGGTAAATGAAAGAAGCAAATTTATATACATAATTATGTTAGAATTTTTGCGCCGAGCAAGGATACAGCGACTGGGCCAGACTTTTGATCTGAGCCATGAAACTGTCCATGTTGCCCTCAACGGCGGTAAAGTCCAGCGGGAAGCTCTCCACCGGCAGCCCTGCCGCCTCGCTCCGCTGGCGGGCCGCCGCCCGCCTGCTGCTGCCCCTGCCGCCTCCAGCTTTTCCTGCCCTCCCTGCCGCCGGGCCCCCAGTGCAGCAGCCCCAAGAGCAGCAGCAGCGACAGCCTCTGCACCGTCCCTCTGCCCATCGCGCTGCGGAGCCACCGGCCGGGAAGGAGGGGGAGAGGAAGGAGCTGCGGCGGCTCGAGGGCGCCTCGGGGACGCTGCGCTCTGCCCCTGGCGGCGAGCGGCGCTTCGCGGACTCTGCGTCGGGGGGGGCTCCCACCGGCAGCCTGCGCCCGCCCGCCCAGGGTCTAGCCGCGGGGAGGGAAGCGGGAGCCAGTGCCTGACGGTGCCCGAGCGGCCAGGGCTCAAGAGCAGCAGCAGCGGCAGCCTCTGCACCGCCACCGTCCCTCTGCCCATCGCGCCGCGGAGCCACTGGCCGGGAAGGAGGGAGAGGAAGGAGCTGCAGCGGCTCGAGGGCGCCTCGGGGACGCCGCGCTCTGCCCCTGGCGGCGAGCGGCGCTTCGCGGACTCTGCGTCGGGGGCTCCCACCGGCGGCCTGCGCCTGCCCGCCCGCCCAGGGTCTCGCCGCGGGGAGGGAAGCGGGAGCCAGTGCCTGACGGTGCCCGAGCGGCCGGGGCTCTGCGAGGGGCCCCCCAGACCTGCAGGGGCCCCCGAGACCCGGGGCGGCCCGCCCTCCCCGCCCCCCCTCTTTACGCCACTGAACTCCTGCAATAGCTATGGCTAACCCAAGGCCACTCCAGCAGCTGTAAGTGAAGGAGTGGGGAATCAAACTCAGTTCTCCCAGATAAGTGTCCGCACACTTAACCACTACACCAAACTGGCTGAAGAAAGAGCAGCAGATAAAGGTAAATTGGCTGTTGGGTGGGAAGGAGATAGTATTGCCAACATCAGGTTTGGAAAGTCCTAAAGATTTGTAGGTATCTTGCTCGTTCACAGTTCCAGTTTTGGGCAAGATGGGGTTTGAGGAGGGGAGCTGCCTCGAATGGGTAAAAAGCCATGGACTCCACCCTCCAAAGCAGTCACTTCCTCCATGAAATCTAGCACTGTCAATCTCTTGGTGATGGCTGGAGATCAGTCAGAATTGCAACAGATGAAAGAGATCAGTTCCACTGGAGAAAAATGGCTGCTTTGGTGGGTGGACTCTATGGCATTATACCCTGCTGAGATTACTTCCTTCCCCAAACCTCACCCTTCCAAGGCTGTCCCCAAATCTCCACAAATTTCCCAGTCTGGAGCTGGTAACCCTAAGGGGAAATGATCTCTGTAGGTAGAAGATCCATTGTGATTCCTGGAGAGCCCCACCACTGCTGTAGGGAAGGAGAGGAATCAGGTGGGTGACTGGGAGCACTACTGCCACTTTTGATGCTGTAGGTGAGAAGCAGGTAGGAGGCCAGGAGAGTGATGCTTGGGAGGAGAGAGGGTAGGGAGGCAGAAAGAGAGACAAAGTGGCAAGCATGAAGGAGAGAAAGAAGCATGGCAGGAGGGAGAAAGTGTGAGAAATTGAGAGAATTAGGGGAAGAACGTGGAAAGCAAAGAGGGGGAATGGAATAACTACTCCAGCAAGTTTCCTGTGGGTTGTATATGTATTTTTTGTTTGGGTGTTGTAGAATTCATCATTAAAGGCAAAAAAATATTTACTTCAAAGCATAGATTAAGGGCTATACAAACTTCCAAGATCCATTTATTTTATCCATGACACAATGCAGAGAAACAAAACCATTTCAAACAATCAGTTCCCACTGTTCATTCCCTGCCAATGACTGAATCAGCTCTAACCTGGTTTTGAGAGTGGTAACTGCATTTCACCAAGCAGAATTAACACAGACATGGCTGAAAAGTACCTGGGTAAATGCAGTGGTCTTCACAATTTTAAATAGCACTACAAGAAAAAGTTAGGTAGTTTCCAGATGGAAATATGCTATAGATATTTACCAAGATCTGAGGTTTTTCTCTTGAAACTTAGTGTCCAGGAGTGTCTAGACCAGGGGTGTCAAACATGCGGTCCAAGGGCCGGATAAGACCCTTGGAGGGGTCCTATCAGGCTCATAAGCAACTGGCTGTCATCTGCTTTCTTCTCCCTCTCTCTTGTTTCCTTCTGCATCACAGCTTGCTTTGCCAGGCTTGCTCAATCACACAGGAGCTATGGAGCAAAGCCTCTATTTTCTCCATTGGCTGAGGCTCCCTCTTGGGGAGGAAGAGAGAGAGAAAGCTTGCTTTGCCAGGCTCTGTCAATTGCACAGCAGAGCTACTGAACCAAGCCTCTCTTCCTTCTATTGGCTGAGACTTCTCAGAGCAAGAGTTGTCAGTTATCAAAAACTGTTAAATAAACATAACGGTGCAAGCGTGCTAATGTTTCAAGCATGTTTTATTTTAATTTTTTTTAAAAAAATTTTTTAATTGTGTTTATCTGTCTCCTTTACAAAGTTTATATCTCCATTACCAGACATTACATTTTATAACACACATGGCCTGGCCCCACAAAGTCCCATTTATGTCAGATCCAGCCCTTGTAACAAATGAGTTCAACACCCCTGGTCTAGACCTATAAAAGACTGCCCCTAGAAAGCACTATGAAACATTCTTTAAGTCAGGGGTGTCAAACTCATTTGTTATGAGTGCTGGATCTGACATAAATAAGACCTTGTTGGGCCAGGTCATGTGTGTCATAAAATGTGATGCCAGCTGGTGAATAGGTAAACTTTATAAAGGACACAGTCAAACACAATTAAAGATTTATTTTTTTAAAAAAAATCTTAAAACATACTTAAAGATTAGCAGTCTTGCAATATTTTGTTTATTTATAACAGTTTTTGTTTATTTATAACAGAATATCGACATAGCAGCTCTCAGTGAGGTCCATTTCCCTGAGGAAGGTAGTCTTCAAGAACACGGTGCTGGCTATACCCTCTACTGGTCGGGTAAGTCAAAGGCTGAGAGCCGCCTTTCTGGCGTTGGCTTCATGGTCAGGAACTCCATTGCCTCCAAACTCGAAAACCTTCCAACAGGTCACTCAGATCGCATCATGTCCATGCGCCTCCCACTTCAAAACAAGCAGCATGCAACACTCTTCAGTGTGTATGCCCCAACCCTTCAAGCAGATCCTGTAGAAAAGAACAAGTTCTATGCTGATCTACGCAACCTCGTACAGAAGACCCCTACAGAGGACAAGGTGATCATCCTTGGCGACTTCAATGCCAGAGTAGGTAAAGACTCGGAAGCCTGGAAAGGAGTACTTGGCAAACACGGCATTGGCAACTGCAATGACAACGGGCGCCTCCTGCTAGAATTCTGCATGGAGCACCAGCTCACCATCACCAACACTATCTTCCAGCAGAAGAACAGTCTGAAGACAACCTGGATGCACCCACGGTCCAAGCATTGGCACCTTATCGACTACATTCTGGTGCGCCAGAGAGACCTTCGGGATGTCTTACACACCCGAGTAATGCCCAGCGCAGAATGTCATACGGATCATCGTCTTGTACGCTGCAATCTCCGTCTTCACTTTAAACCCACACCCAGGAGAGGAGGTATCCCTCGGAGGAAGTTTCAGGTTGGCAGCCTCCAGTCAGCCGAAGTTAAAGCTGCCTTCCAGGCAAAACTCCAGTCAAGAATTGAGGACCTCAGTTGCCCCACAGACCCTTCTCCAGAAGCACTCTGGGAACACCTAAAAACTACCGTCCTGCAGATCTCTGAAGAAGTCCTCGGGTTCTCCACAAGGAAGAACAAGGACTGGTTTGATGAGAACAATCAAGAGATCCAAGAATTACTGGCAAAAAAGAGATCTGCCTACCAAGCACATCTTGCTCAGCCCTCCTGTCCTGGGAAAAAAGCAACCTTTCGCGCTGCATGTAGCAACTTCCAGCGCAAGCTTCGAGACATTCAGAACGAGTGGTGGACCAAGCTTGCAGAGAGAACCCAGCTGTGTGCAGACACTGGTGATTTAAGAGGGTTCTACGAAGCCCTGAAGGCAGTATATGGTCCATCATATCAGGCTCAGAGTCCCTTGCATAGTGCAGACGGCCAAGTGCTCCTCACAGACAAGGCATCCATACTGAACCGGTGGTCGGAGTATTTTCAGGTTCTCTTCAGTGCCAACCGCGTTGTTCAAGATTCAGCAATCCACCTCACCCCACTTCAACCGGTGAAAACAGAGTTGGATGAGATCCCCACCCTAGAAGAGACTGTTAAAGCCATCAAGCAACTGAAAAGTGGCAAGGCAGCAGGAGTTGATGGAATTCCACCAGAGATCTGGAAGCATGGGGGCACAGTACTACATAGCTCACTTCACAAAGTACTTGTCACCTGCTGGGAACAAGGCAAATTACCACAGGACTTTCGCGATGCAATCATCATCACCCTATACAAGAACAAAGGGGAAAAGTCAGACTGCTCCAACTACCGGGGGATAACCCTGCTCTCCATCGCAGGCAAAATCCTTGCCAGAATACTCCTGAACAGACTGGTGCCCACCATTGCAGAAGAACTCCTCCCAGAGAGCCAGTGCGGCTTCAGAGCTAACAGGAGCACCACCGACATGGTATTTGTTCTCAGGCAGCTCCAAGAGAAATGCAGGGAACAGAACAAGGGTCTGTATGTGACTTTTGTCGACCTTACCAAAGCTTTCGATACCGTTAGCAGGAAAGGCCTGTGGCAAATCTTGGAACGTTTAGGATGTCCCCCAAGGTTCCTCAGCATGATCATCCAGCTACACGAAGACCAGCGAGGCCAAGTCAGACACTGCAACAACCTCTCGGAGTCCTTCCCAATAGGCACAGGTGTAAAGCAAGGCTGCGTTCTTGCGCCAACTCTCTTTACGATCTTCTTTAGCATGATGCTTCAAAGAGCCGCAGTAGATCTAGATGAGGACGATGGTGTCTACATCCGCTATCGCACCGATGGCAGCCTGTTCAACCTGAGGCGACTAAAGGCACACTCCAAGACAATGGAAAAACTCATCCGAGAGCTACTGTTTGCTGATGATGCTGCACTCATCTCCCACTCGGTATCAGCTCTGCAGCATATGACGTCCTGCTTTGCAGAGGCTGCCAAGCTATTCGGCCTAGAAGTTAGTCTGAAGAAGACAGAAGTTCTCCACCAGCCTGCACCCCAGGAAGATTATCACCCTCCCTGCATCACTGTGGGTGAATCAGTTCTGAAGACAGTCCAGCAGTTCAGCTACCTGGGGTGCATCATCTCCTCAGATGCCAAGATCGACAAGGAGATTGACAACAGGCTGGCAAAGGCAAACCGTGCATTTGGCCGACTGCACAAAAGAGTGTGGAGCAACAAGCATCTGAAAAAAGGCACAAAGATCAATGTTTACAAAGCTGTTGTGATGACAACCCTCATCTATGGCTCCGAATCGTGGGTTTTATACCGTCATCACCTGCGACTCCTTGAGCGCTTTCATCAGCGCTGCCTTCGCACCATCCTCAACATCCACTGGAGTGACTTTGTGACCAACACTGAAGTCCTCAAGCGGGCAGAGGTTACCAGCATCGAGGCACTGCTGCTGAAGACGCAGCTGCGCTGGGCAGGGCATATTTCTAGGATGGAAAACCACCGCCTTCCCAAGATTGCCCTGTATGGCGAACTCTCCACCGGCCATCGAAATAGAGGGGCACCAAAGAAGAGGTACAAGGACTTCTTGAAGAAATCCCTTAGCACCTGTCACATCAACCATCACCAGTGGTCTGACCTAGCCTCAGATCGCAAAGCATGGAGGCACACCATCCACCAGGCTGTCTCTTCCTTTGAGAACGCACGCATAGCTGGTCTTGAGGACAAAAGGAGATTGAGGAAGAATCGCACTGCTACAGCACCAACCCCAAATCAGACTTTTCCCTGCAGCTACTGTGGCCGGACCTGCCTGTCCCGCATTGGTCTTGTCAGCCACCAGCGAGCCTGCAGCAAACGTGGACTATTGCACCCTTCTTAAATCTTCGTTCGCGAAGCCAAGCCGAGAGAGAGAGAGATAACAGTTTCTGATAACTGACACCTCTTGCTCTGAATTATTGCATCAAATCTGGAGACAATGTCTGTGCAGTGGCAATCTTGAGTAGGGTGTTCAGGTGTGTATCTGTTAAGTCACAAACCTCCTTTGGATTTAACATTCATTACAGAAATCTCATGGTCAATGCTTTGACCTAAGACCCAGGGGAAAACATGAAATGGTTGGGCATTGCGAGCTTTTGTACGTAAGTAGCTTCATGTTCTGGTCAGCCAATGGAGAAAATAGAGGCTTTGCTCTGTAGCTCCTGTGCAATTGAGCAAGCCTGGCAAAGCAAGCTGTGATGCAGAAAGGAGCAAGAAAGAGAGAGAAGGAAGCAGATGAAGTGAGTTGCTCACAGGCCTGATAAGAGCCCTCTGGGAGCCTGATCTGGCCCTTGGGCTGCATGTTTGACACCCCTGCTTTCAGTGATCTGTAATTAAGGAATGCATCAAGTGTATTTTTCTCAGTGTTTTGAAAGAAAATTATTAAGAAGTTTGGCTGATGACTCAGATGAAGCGACTGACAGAAGGTAGCGCGAAAGATTGCTTTTTTCCCGGGACAGGAGGGCTGAGCAAGATGTGCTTGGTAGGCAGATCTCTTTTTTGCTAGTAATTCTTGGATCTCTTGATTGTTCTCGTCAAACCAGTCCTTGTTCTTCCTTGTGGAGAACCCGAGGACTTCTTCAGAGATCAACAGGATGGTAGTTTTTAGGTGTTCCCAGAGTGCTTCTGGAGAAGGGTCTGTGGGGCAACTGGGGTCCTCAATTCTTGACTGGAGTTTTGCCTGGAAGGCAGCTTTAACTTCGGCTGACTGAAGGCTGCCAACCTGAAGCTTCCTCCGAGGGATACCTCCTCTCTTGGGTGTGGGTTTAAAGTGAAGACAGAGATTGCAGCGTACAAGACGATGGTCCGTATGACATTCCGCACTGGGCATTACTCGGGTGTGTAGGACATCTCGAAGGTCTCTCTGGTGCACCAGAATGTAGTCGATAAGGTGCCAGTGCTTGGACCGTGGGTGCATCCAGGTTGTCTTCAGGCTGTTCTTCTGCTGAAAGATAGTGTTGGTGATGGTGAGCTGGTGCTCCGTGCAAAGCAACTAGACCAATATATGTCAACACTCTATATTCAGTATAAATTCAAAATTCAATATAGTGTGTCCATACAAATAATGAGAAATCATACAAAAACATCATCATCCATGACAAGCCACTTTCATTCCTACTGATGGTTTATGGTGAACAACGTCCACAATAATTGATGGTCTTAGCTGAAGTCTGGCGCTCATAAAAACCGA
This sequence comes from Heteronotia binoei, assembly GCF_032191835.1. Classification (NCBI taxonomy): domain Eukaryota; kingdom Metazoa; phylum Chordata; class Lepidosauria; order Squamata; family Gekkonidae; genus Heteronotia; species Heteronotia binoei. Next base: position 73,600,107 of record NC_083230.1, read on the forward strand.
TCCTTAAGTCGTTTTGAGGCTTAAAGCTCTCCTACCAGGGACCGTCTGTTGTCTGTGTACTGTACAGTAGTTGAGTGGTGTCAAGGTACACCTTCCAATATTCTGTATGTCTCAATTCATTTTGCCTTATTCGTTCATTCATAAAGCATTATGCTGAAATCTCAACTAATTTCATTCACATCTGTTCTCCAAATTGCTCTTTGAGTTTTGGGCAGAGGGAAAGTGGACAGAAGAGGAAGGAAAGAGAAAACAATGAAAGGAAGCAGAATAAAAATAGACCAGTACTAAGAATGTAATGAGAGTTAAGTTCATGTCTGCAGCTCCTAGTAGTGTTGCAAAGTCCCTCCTGGCAACCAGTTGGGAGTTGGGGGACTTACCTGGAGCAGGAGGGAGGCCCAATCAATGTTGCAGCGATGTCTCTACATCACTTCCAACGTGATCCCGAACTGACATAATCACTCAATGACACTGGGGCAACGCTCTGGTATCTGGGCAAACTATAATCCAATTCCACTATAAATGTGTTTAATACTACTACCATTCTTACCCTTATCCTCCAAAACATTTTGTGCATTATTTGAAATGACAGAAATATGGGATCTTTCTTGACCTCCTCAGGCAGATTGTTGCACAAAGTAAGAGCCATCACAGAGACTGCACATGGGCAGTTGCCACTCTTACCCATTTTGCAAGGCAGCATCTTTGTTCAGATGAATCCCTTGCTCTTCATGAACCACCACAAATGGCATCAAAATTCATGAAAGTTCATGGTGATTCTTCAGTTCACAAACATTGCTTTGTGAACCAAAAACTGGCAAAAATTCATGATGAACTTTAGTTCAGCATTTCCCATTTGCAGGGTCGCAACCTGGTACCGGGCCATGCAAGTCTCAATGTTTTCTTCAATATTTCCTCAATGTTGTGTTTCCTTCAATATTGTAGATGGTCTTCCATCTAGACAGAATAGCGTCTAACAGAGCACAGTGGCCCAAAGCAGGGGTGTCAAGCAAAAAGAGGACCTGGAGACTTCCTACTCATCATGAATTTCTTTGACATTAACTTTATTTCTTTATTACTGGAGAAGGGCAGAAAGAAGCAGACTTGATGGACCTGGGACAGGAAGCCCTTGTGTGGTGATTATCCTAGACTAAAAGACAGAAAGTGGCACACCTCCCTCAAGCAACATAAAGGCTTTGCAAGGAGGCTTTGTCTGAGTTGTATGCATGTGATGGCTTAAGGCTTAAAGCCAGAGGTGACCTTGTCCATAAATTCAGGGATCTGCAAACAAGAGCAGGCCTGACTATTGTACATCCCAGCTATTGCCCACACTGCAAATAAGTTTGGAATGGGGTTTGGCCTGCATGATCCTCTTTGATCAATTTACATGAATAATTAAATAAACTTAGCCCTTTTTATTACTTAGCTGAAGGTTTTTGCTCTCTGTATTCCATGTCTGCTAGCAAACACTGTTCCTGTCCCTCTTGATAGGGTCTGTGTTGGGAGTGGGCTTTGTAACCAGCCCATGGAGGAGATACACAGCTTTATTTAATGTGTCTATCTGAATTGGCCAGTTGGACAAAAGAGGGCTAAGAAGAAGCTTTAAAAGGCAATGAGGCCCAACAGCCTCTTCTCCCTGAGTACAGTACCCACTGTTCATTCCTGTCTGGTACAGTGAGATGTAGTCTGTCCCTTTCGGGGAACTAGGAGGAATTTTTTACTTCTTGAATCTGATTGGCCTTGAATGATCCCACCCCCCCCCCACACACACACTTAATTCTTCAGGCCACAGAAGGGATTTGCTAGTGCATTAGTGACACTGATGGAATTCCTTGGTCACAACAGGCAGTTGTAATGCAGGTAAAATAGTTTAACTAAAAGGAGACTTAATAAGTCTCGTGACCACCCAGAAAAACATTAATAGCTCAGACTCCCAGGGCTAAAGCGGCTTTAGTAACAGGAACAGAAGTTCTCTTGGTAGCCAAAGACCTCATGGCTAGGCAGAAAGTAGATCTGCTCATGTGCACATTGCTAATGGATTTTTTTAAAATGAGGCAAAAATGGAAGGGAAGGTTCAGACTTCGCAATAGGGGGGTTCATGCAGAGTGAAAGTGCTGACATCCATAAAGACTGGATTTTCTTCAGTGTCAAATCACTCTGATTCGAAGATGGGTCAGAATAGGATGCCAATGTCTGAGGAATGAGAGGCAGATGTTGCTGTCTGGACGTCCACTTTAAATCCAGAAGGGAACAGCAACAACACTGGATCAAACTGCTCATCTGACTGCAGCCTATGTTTTAGTTGTGTTATTAGATATTGTCTACTGCAGATTCTATTGTGGTAACAAAGATGTGGGGCTGTTTAATTCCCAGCCTTGTCTCAGCTCTATTTTTCCCATGTTGTTGTTGATCAGTCACACAGTCGAGTCCGACTCTTTGTAATCCCATGGACAAAGTCACGCCAGGCCCTCATGTCTTTTACGATCCACTGAGGTCTGCTCAAATTCATGTTTGTTACATCAGTAATGCTGTCCAGCCATCAGTAATGCTGTCTCATCTTTTGCCATCCCCTTCTTCTTTTGCCTTCTGTCTTTCCCAGCATCAGAGTCTTCTCCAGTGAGTTCTCCCTTCTCATTTGGTGGCCAAAGTACTTGAGCTTCAGCTTCAGCATCTGACCTTCCAGGGAATAGTCAGGGTTGATTTCCTTTAGGACTTTCCCCATGTCTGTCTACAATTTGTCTATGTTTCTCACTAATATGCAGTAGTATGATGTTTTTGTTCAATATGCCTCCTACCAGACCCAAGTAAACCAGGCCATAATACTTGGAGTGTCCACTAGTTTCTACTGTTCTGTAGTGCATCATCTTACTGCTAGCAGCAGGCTAATAAGCAGGTCTAAATCTAGGTTATCTACCATGTTTACCATACACATAACAATGTAGTTTTTGAATCAGCTAGTATTTGGTATCCTGCCTTATCAAAACTAAATCCAATATTTGTTGCCAGAAGGACAGCGCAATACCAGATGTACTAAATCTGTATGTGAAGAACCGTATCTTCAACATACAAATACCTGAGATCCACAGACTGATATATTTGAGGTTAGATAACATTTAAACATTTAAGAGCCCCATGGTGCATAGTGGTAAGCTGCGGTACTGCAGTCCAAGGTTTGCTCATGACCTGAGTTTGATCCCGGTGGAAGCTGGGTTCAGGTAGCCAGCTCATGGTTGACTCAGCCTTCAATCCTTCCAAGGTCAGTAAAACGAGTACCCAGCTTGCTGGGGATAAAGTAGGAATGTCTGGGGAAGGTAATGGCAAACCATCCAGTAAAAAGTCTGCCATGAAAACGTTGTGAAAGCAATGTCACCCCAGAGTCAGAAACAACTGATGCTTGCACAGAGGATTACCTTTACCTTTAACATTCAAACATAATTTTAATGATATTTTATTTGCATTGAAGAAGCAGAAGAATTTTTTTTTATTCAACAATTTTATTGAGAGAAATCCTTTGCATTTGTTGTCATTGTTTTATAATATTGACTTCCAGGTCAACAGATGAATATACTAGGAGGCTGAAATGTTCTCCTCCTGCTGGCTTTAAAAATGTGAGACATGGTTATACATTCAGGTGGGTAGCTTATGGTCACTGATTCCTAGGTACAGAGTCTCCTTTGTTGATCCTAAGTAGACAGTAGAAAGGCACTGTTGGCTAGTGATGGCATATGCCACACTGGAGAATAATCAGTCTAATAAATCTCTAATGTTATGGCTGATATTAGACATCAGTGATACAGACACTGTGATACAGTGGTTAATGTATGGGCCTAAGAACTGAACTAGAAGACTGATTTCCCAATTCTCCTTGAAACTTGCTAGATGACCTTGGGCCAATCTTCTTCTCTCAGCCTAACCTACCACACAAAGTAGGGATGATAAGATGGAATAATAGAGAATTAAGTACACTGTCTTCAACTCTTTGGAGAAAAGAGGAGATAAAACATTTTAAATAGATAAATGTGGCACAGAGTGGTAAGCTGCAGTACTGCAGTCCAAGCTCTGCTCACAACCTGAGTTCAATCTCAGTGGAAGCTGGGTTCAGATAGCCAGCTTAAGGTTGACTCAGCCTGCCATCCATCCGAGGTCAGTAAAATGAGCATCCAGCTTGCTGGGGGTAAAGTGTAGATGACTAAGGAAGGCAATGGCAAACCACCCCATAAAAAGTCTGCCAAGAAAACATCATGATGTGACGTTACCCCATGAGTTGGTAACAACTCGATGCTCGCACAGGGACTACCTTTACCTTTTAAAGCCCTGTAATGGACTGTAATGTCTGAACAGATATAGGGACAGAATTGGCATCTGTGCCTGTTAAAAATCTGATTTTATGATCTTTTGTTACTGGTGAAGAGCTGCTAGGAACAGGCCTATTACTAAAGACCCGAAATACATGCAACAATAAATCTGATAACTAGAAAATGTTTGCTGCAACAAACTAACAGAGTTATTCTTCAAGAATACATTTAACCTCATGTTAGATTCTAAAGCCTAGATCAGAAGTTGGTTTATTAACTAGAGTTAGTCTTAACTATGGTTTTGCATTACATACTAATGTGTGCCCACTACCCAAGCTTAATCCTGGTTTGTCTTCTACCAAAGCTCCAAGCCTACCTTGCCCATAGAGCTGCCCATCAAGAGTGACTCAGAAATTTCCTTCAACAGCTCTCATTAATGCCAAGTGTGTCCCTGCTTACTCTCTAAGTATGCCTTGCAACACTCTCTTTCTCTGCTTGCTAGATTAGAGTTCCAGGTCTGTGCTGGAAAATACCTGGAGACTTTGGGGGGTGGATCCGGGAAAGGGCAGGGTTTGGTGAGGGAAAGGGCCTCAGCATGGTTGAATGCCATAGAGTCCACCCTCCAAAGCAGCCATTTTCTCCAGAGGAGCTGGTTTCTGTCAGCTGGAGGTCAGTTGAAAAAGCAGGAGATCCCCAGGTCCCACCTTTATACTAGATACAGCACCATTGCAAGCTCCCTCCATGCATCTCTAAAGGGGAAAAGGTACACCAGGAGAGACCTGTGATCCATCCTCAATTTGGTTTACCAAGCTCTTTATTCATATTTATTACACTGATACAATGGACTGGGGGAGGGAAAGCTGGATGGAGGGAAAGCAAACTCCTTGCCCCAGTTTCCCATAGCAAAATTTGCCTCACTTTTACACACACAATCTTAATATTCACAGCACTTGCTTTCTTTGTTCAGGAAAGTATATATTATACTTGAGTACTTATTGTGTGAGTGTAAACTGCTGTGGGGTAAGCAGGCTCTTAGACACACCTTTAGGTGTGCAGTTGGTAGGTAGTATTTGTGAGAAGTTAAAAACCTGACAGGAAGTATGTGTGAAAATCAGGAAAGGGGGCACAGTATCTGCTGCAAGAGTCCAGTATGACATGGAGTGTTTGACTCAGAGACAGAATTCTGGGACATTTGTTATCAACTGGGTGCTGTGAGGCAGGTCAGGATTCAGGTATTTGGAAGAGAACAAGCAGGGCTTTTTTTCTGGTGGAACAGAGTTCTGGAACCTCTTAGTGGGGGGAAAAATTTCTCAAAAAATGTTTAAAAGTTCATGAGGGACACCAGTGTATTTCTCCTTCATTTCCCTCTTGAGAGTTCCAGTGCCTCTTTTTCCAGAAAAAAAGCCCTGGGAACAAGGGAAAAAGAATGATAGCACTACAGCCAGGATTTGCCAAGCCAGGATCATGTGTGGACCCAATTCTGGTTTTACTACCTAAACCGAGCTAAAATCAGGCCTCGGATTCAGCGGGAGCTCGCAGGAGCACAGTCCTAAACCTTTCTGAGAGTTCCATCTCCTCCTTCCTACCTTGTCCATTGAATAGTAGGTGCAGCTGCATAACAATCCCTGGATGAGCTCTACCACCTATTTTTCTACAAAATGACCCCTGGCTAGAATAAATCATTTTATTTTCTTTATTTTATTCATTTATACCCTGTCTTTCTCCCCAGTGGGGACCCAAAGCAGCTTACATCCTTCTCCTGTCCTCCATAATGGTTTCATGTTACCTCTCAAACAAGGAAGAAACTACAAGTGGTTGTTTTTATTCCAGATACTGGATTTGTGCTGCTTCTACATGTTACAAATAAAACACAGGCTGGGAGGAACAAAATCACCATATTTTGAAATGGTACCCAATACATTCTTGAATCTAGCCCAATAATTTGTAGACAGTAAGTGAATGTGAAATTCTTTTAATTGCTTTCTTCCCAAAACAATGTTCTACATTTAGCAACAATAGTTATGAATAAAAAGGAAAGCCTAAAGATAGTCACAAAACACAGTCAATATTTCAGAAAATGTGCATAGAAAAATTCATAACATTGTAAAGGGAAACGAAACAAAAGATTTCTTTACTACCCAGGCCTCATTTTGGGCAGGAGCTCACAGAAGCGGAGCTCCAGAACCTCTAAATTTTATTGTACTCTTTCTTCCCCCCAAAAAAAACCCCTAGATTCTGGGCTCCATTGTTCAAACCTCATGTGAGAATTTTGCTGAATACAATTTGACAATCTTTCTAATATTCTTCTCCACAAAAAATGGGGAAATAACCAAAATGTTAATTATGCCACTGTGGCTACATAGGAGAAAGTAGACTGGCAGAGATTGACCAATTTCGCACTCACCTTACTCCGCCCTCACGTCCTCCGCGCAGCGGCCTCCTGATTTCCCACTATTTGTGCCGGGGCTGCAGCAAACATCGTGGTTTTCACGCAGCGAACAGAAACTACTAAAAATCAGTTTCTGTTTGCTGCGTGAAAACCGCGATGTTTGCTGCAGCCTCGATGCAAATAGTGGGAAATCGGATGGACACCGCATGGAGAAGACAGATGTGAGGGCGGAGTAAGGTGAGTGCAAAATCAGTCCAAGAGAGAGTTCTTGGGGTTGTGGTAGATAACTCACTGAAAATGTCAAGACAGTGTGCAATTGCAATAAAAAAGGCCAACACCATGTTGGGAATTATTAGGAAGGGAATTGAAAACAAATCAGCCAGTATCATAATGCCGCTGTATAAATTGATGGTACGGCCTCATTTGGAGTACTGTGTACAATTCTGGTCACTGCACCTCAAAAAAGATATTATAGCATTAAAAAAGTGCAGAAAGGGGCTTATAGCCCCACTGGTAGACCTCTTGATGACACTTGGGGGTTTTGGCCACTATGTGACACAGAGTATTGGACTGGATGGGCCACTGTCCTGATCCAACATGGCTTTTCTTATTTATTTATTTATTTAGAATTTATATCCCGCCCTTCCCACGAATGGCTCAGGGCGGCTTATGTTCTTAAGTAATTTTAAAAGTATGATGGGAGTAAGGTTTGATTATGACAATTATAATTCAAGAAGCATTTGAAGGTAGATGCTGAGCTGATCTAATTTAGTACACCTTTCGTGATGTCAGGGGTGTGTGGCATATGCAAATGAGTTGTGCTAATGAGCTCCAGCAGCTCTTTTTCTACAAAATGACCCTGTTACTATCCAATGCAATTCCAAAATATTAGTAAAACAAATGCACTTTTATATTTCTCTACATTGCATAATGAGTAAGAAAGAATTAAAAAACATTCCTTGTGTATCACTGAAAAAAGTTGTCAAGATATTTGCTGGTAGATAAAATATATTACTTATATAAGTTCTGTGACTCATGCATTCAGAAGCATTAGATATAGCAAAATGAAAGGCAAAATACTATAGCAATTATCTGGTTTTACTAAGTCATTTAAGAAACAAGATATGATTCATAGATTTCTGCCTACAAATGTATTACAGGCAATGCTATCGTCCTGGTATGCTACATAGCCATCCAAACAGAACTAAAGCGAACATGACGTAATAATAATCCACAGCAGAAGCAACAATAGAACAGCAGCTACAGAAACAAATGTTAATGTAGCGACACTGATACAGATTTCCATAGCATCTCCTAACAACTTTGTCATTATTACTATTCACAACATTGTTTATCAGTAATGCCCCCATATTATCCATGCAGGGGAAGTGCCAATTAGAGATGCTCAGATGTTCTCCAGCTCAGCTCAGCTCACACCCTACCTGTCAGTCATTTTTAGGGAGCTAACCCTCAGTGGATTTTTAAGCTGCTTGCAAGGACTCGCCCTGTTGTCAGATAGGCCTCTAAACTCCACTATAGGAGGGAAGGGGACAGAGTGTGTCCCTGTGGGAGAAAGATGGGGTATAAAAGAAGTGAATAAAAATATTTCTATGATCAGGTATGTATTAAAAGGAATTTCTTCTGGAGCTTGAATAATTGGTATATTTCATATCTCTCCTCTCTGCTTGTATATAAGCATGCATACTTTTCAACTTTTAATTTTTAACTTTTGTTTTGTATTTTTTTCTTCTGTACATGGATGGTCTAATGACGAATAAATATGACTGACTGAGCTACAATTTACATAGTATGCAAATGGAGATGAGATAGACTGTACTTTTTAAGAGGCTTAGAAATGGTGTACCAACTATTAAAGGACTGTGAACAGTTAATTCTTCACAGAGCCAGAGAGCCTTCCATGACAGACTGCTCTAAGCAATCTGATTTGTTAACATCAGCTGAGCAAAAAAAAAGTCTTGAGAGAGCTTGATGCTGAGGAGATTCAGTCAGATTCCTGCCTTAACTGAAAAGAGATGTGTACTGAGACCATGTGAGTACAGCCCTAAAAGTAAAGGGGATTGTGCTGACAGATTTCAGCCTTGAGTGAACGCAGTCTGAATTCAGCATTAGCTGAGAGCAGTTTCAACACACAGAGATTGGTGCAGTTCGGCAAGGAAGTTTGAGTAGTAAAGAAGACTCCCATTCAGGCCAAAGGAAAGGGGATAGATCTTCTAGAGAGAGAGAGAAGATTCCCTACCCAGTGAAATAGGGAGAGTTATCTCTGAAACGTAGAGATCCCTGGCAGCCCTGTAGTCAGCATTTTTTGGGTGGTGGGCCCAGGGGATAAAAAAATGGGGGGGGGGGGGGCTTGGCGGCTTCTTCCAGTGGCCAGCTATCCAGCCCCAGCTCTCGCTCTCTCACTGGCTGTCATTCTCGCTTGCTTGCTTTTGCTGTTGCTCTCTCCTCTCAAGCTTTCTCTCTCTGTTGCTGTTGCTCTCTCTCACACACACCTGCTGTCTCTCTCTTGTGCTCTCTGTTGCTCTCTCTCATGCTCTCTCTCTCACTTGTTGCTCTCTCTCGCTCTCTGTCACTTTTGCTGTTGCTGTCTCGTGCTCTCTCACTCACTGATACTCTCTCCTGCTCTCTCTCTCTCTCACTCGCTTTTGCTGCTGCTCTCTCCTTTCGCACTTTCTCTCTTACTGTTGTTGTTGCTCTGTCATGTTCTCTCTCTCTCTCTCTCTCTCTCTCCCTCTGTTGCTGTCACTTTTGCCGTCTCTCGTTTGCTTTCTCTCCTGCTGTCTCTCTTGCTTTTGCTGTTGCTGCCTCCTCTTGCTCTCCTGCTCTCTCTCACTCACTGTCACTCTCTCAAGCTCTTGCTCTCTCTTGTGCGGGGCAGGGGGACAGAAATAGCCTGGGAACTGAGGGGCTGGATGCACATTGAATGTTTACATTTGCAGCAACCCCAGGTAAATAACTCCTTCAGGGATGTTTCAGCTCAAAAAAATGATGCAAAGGGAAAGCAGGAGCTCATCTTCTCCCCATCCATATCATGCCCTTGCAGTGCTTCTGAATGGACTTACCATAGGAAACTTAGCTTGGCTTTTACTTACATATATAAGCAGAATATCAAAATTATGCCTAGAATGAAGGTTTTTTCCCCATTGCATCCAGGAACCTAAAAAATCCTTCAGGTGGTTCTTTATTAACAATCAAGTATCACTCACACAATGTAATCTGCTTTAAATCATTCAGATAGGCTTTCTGTTGGTTCATTTTCATAATAACTGCTCTTATCCTTTTAAGTAGTGTAACATCATAGCAGCAGACTTATACAATTTCTAGCAGCAGTTTCTGTAACTGTGATGCCCTGAAGATGCAAAACTCCTTTATGGAACTTGTTATAAGGCCTTTACTATGCTTAAGTAATATATTTACACAGATAAGCCATAAATAAATTGTGCAAAATGTTTAGCACAGATTTTATATTCTTATGATATTCTTATGAAGGAATACAAGGAAATGTTCTGTGTGGCAATACATGTGTGTGTAAAGTTGTAGCCAACTTATGGTGACCCCATAGAGTTTTTGAGGCAAGTGATTAAGTAAAAGTGCTTTGTGTGGCAATATAAGAGACTCTTTATCATTGTAAATTATAAGTTTCCTGACTGGTTGCAGGTTATACCAACATGCAAATTCATACATCTGATTACACTGTGGAACAAAGGTAAGAATTCACTCTGCATTATCCATGAAGGTTCTGAAAACAACAGAGAAGAGAAAGAGAGAAATATTTCTGAACAATGGCTAGTTTAGAACAACGCAGCTGAGAGTTCTGTATTTTGCAGCTGTTATACAAAAAGAAGAAAGTAAAGACAGTACTATGAATCATCCATTGCAAATGTGAAAGGGGTCAAAATCATAATTGTAGATAGTAAGGTTCAGGAGTATAATACTGCTACTTATGGTATCTTATTTTTTTAAATGATGGTCTCTTTTTTATGAGATTGATGATAATAAAAGGGTACCTTTGGAAGGAGCTGAATTGCCTGTAGAATTCTTTGCCTGTGTCCAGAATTAAGTATTCCGATTTCCAACAGATCCTGATCCTCCATAACATTGCTTCCCTGAAATATAGAGGAACAAGCGCTGTCAACAGCTTGAAAAACAGTTACACTTACTATACCCATTGTTCATCAAGTTGTCTTCTGTGCAGTCCCTCATTGGAATTGCAGGCAGGCAGGCCAGCTGCAGAAAAGGGTCTTTAAAGCTAAAAAGTCACTACAGGAAGCCATTCTCCTGCCAAAAGGGTCATGTGGTCTCAGAGGGAGGGTGCCCATTTCCCTCATTTCTACCTGAGCCACTGAGATTAATCCCACTAGAAATAAAGAGAACACATAGCGGGGTAAGATGAAGGGAATGCGTGCCTGCACAGAAGACAACTCAATGAACAATGGTTACAGGGAAGAGCTACCTCATTTTCATCTTTGGTCTTCTGTGCAGTCCCCCACTGGGATTTTACTAAGCTATGTAATAGGAAGTGGGATGAAGTTTTCACATGAAAACTCAATGGAACAAAGCTTGAAGAACTGCCTTTACCACATCAGCCTCCTTTCTTGCTTGCAGGTTGAGGGTGTAATGTTTTGCAAATGTATCTACAGATGACCATGTAACTGTCCTGCAGATATCCAGAAGCTGCATGCCTCTGCAGAGAGCAGCCAAGAATTCCTGTGCTCACATGGAATGGGGGTGGATATGAAGGAGGAGCACACTTGAATTCTCATAACACAGCTTTATTGCTGTCACAATCCAACTAGACAAGGATTGAGAGGAAACTGACTTCCCCTCGTTGTGTCCCATATATGAAATAATCAAATTCACACTTCCTGAAGGTCTGCATTCTCTTTAAATAGAGTAACAAAGCCCACCTCATGTCAAGAGTATGCAGAGCGCGTTCTGCTGGTGAGGACAGCTTGGGGGGGGGAAGGCAAAACAACACCCTGGAGTTTGTGAAAATTTGACTCAGTCTTAGGTAAAAACTCTAAACATAATTTAAGGATTACACGTTTTAGAAAGATTTTCAGAAACCAGAGTCAACATGCAGAGCAGCCAGTCTGCTCACCCTCCTAATGAAGGTTATGGCTAATGAAAGGAAAGCAAACTTCAATGGATAGTAATTCTAAAGGACATGTGGCCAAAGGTTCAAAGGGTTTCAACATAAGTTGTGAAAGCACTAAGAACAAAAACCATTGCGGAACTAGAGTAGGGCCATGGGGGCATACATATTTACCTGGCCATTGAGGAATTGTTTGCAGCACCTATATGAGAACATTGGAGTGTTATCCTTAGGGTTGTGGTAAGCTGATATGGTGGCTAAATGCATCCTTATTGAAGAAGGTGCTAGTCTGTAATTTCATGGTATAAAAGTACTCCTAAATTGAGCACAAACAGGGTGATGAACCCTTGGTTACACCCCTTGCTGAAAACTAACTCCACTTATTTTCTTATGAATGCCTAGTGGAGGCCTTTCATGCATTCAAGAGGAATTCCTGGACCTGTTTCAGAAGGGACAGTTGTCTATTAGCTTCCACACTGCAAAGCGTAGGTGTCGTACATTGTGGTGCAATAACTGACTATTCCTCAATAGATCAGGAACATTCTGAAGATGATTGTTCTTTCCCTTGGATCCCTTAAGCAGAGGAGCAAACCAATCCTGGTGAGGCCAATGCGGGACCACTAAGATGTGAGGCATCCCTAAGTAGCTTGTCTACTATCTTGGTTAAAAAGGTAGCAGAGAGTATGTGTAAAAAAGAGTGCCTGTTCAAATGAATTGGAAAGCATCTCCTATTGAAAGGGGGTCACTGCTTGCCATAGATCAGATCTGAGCCTTTGTATTGAACTGAGTGGCAAGGAAGTCCACTGTAGGGATACCCCATGTATCGAATATACAGTGAATATATTTGTCTCTGAAGACACAACTTGCAATTTTCTGGAATAGACCCTGCTGAAGGAATCAGATTATAGGCTGTTCTTCTCAGCAATATAAATGGCCTGTAAAGAAATGCCTTGCTTCATGTCTCTGTTGCTTCCTCATTTACCTTCCTGGATCCTGTGCCTCCCTGCCTGTTGATACAGAACATTGCAGATGCATTGTCCATATGCACTAAGGCCAATCTCCCCTAAACAATATCTGAGAAAAGGTTAAGAGCATACTTAATTGTTCACAGTTCAAGTACATTAATATAAAGGCTCTTTTCATTGGAGAGCCATTTGCTCTGTACAGTGAGAACCTCACAATTAGCTCCTCTATCCTCCAGGGAACCAGTAGTTAGAATGACATTGGTTTTAAGCATTAACCAAAGGGAGTCGCCATAAACAAATTGTTATCTAGAAAAAAAATGTTCTGTGAATGGTGACCCAGTTTGAAACATGACACAAACCAAAGGGCGTTTTCGCACTGACCTTAATCGGCAGCGACGTCCCTCTTCACCGCGCAGGATCTGCGCGGATTTTGCACCAATTGCTGCGGAGCACCCGGAAGAACCGCAAAGTCCCGCGTTTTTTGCGGCGCAAATGGAAACTGCCAAAAACCAGTTTCCATTTGTGCCGCAAAAGCCACGGGACTTTGCGGCTCTTCCGGGTGCTCCGAAGCAATTGGTGCGAAATCCGCGCAGATCCTGCGCGGTGAAGAGGGACGTCGCTGCCGATTAAGGTCAGTGCGAAAACGCCCAAAGTTTTATCAGTTGCATAAAAAATTTGGCCACAGGTAACATGGCCATAGCTGAGGCCATTAAATCATGTAATCTCTGGATGGATTGTGCCCACTGGAAATGATAGCATGAAAAGTGAGAACTAAGTCTTTGATCATGCACCCTTCATTAAATGGGAGATAACCCTTAGCCATTACAGAGTACAATGTGGCTCCAATGAACTGAATATTCTGCATGGATTCCAGCTTAGATTTCTTGCAATTTATGGTGAGGCCAAATTGGTCACAAACCTTGAGCATGAAGGCTATCTAGTACCTAAGTAAGTCTTTGAACTCTACAACTTATTTATTTCTAACCCACTCTCCCAAAACCCGCTCAGAGCAGATGACAACAATAACTATACAGTAAAACCTTCTAAAATACAGCATAATAAATAACAATAAAACAATGAAATTACAATTTGAGATGATGTACTCAAATGAAGAACAATAAATGGAGGGCAATAAGCTAGTTGCCTAAATACAGAAAGATGGTACAGCTCTGTAGATGCAAGTAGGCTATCACTGGGGCCATGTATTTGGTAAATACCCTGGGAGCTGTACACAGTATTGGTAGACCTTCCCTTCAAGGTCTATTTCCTGTGTTCCTTATATACAAATATATAGAAATAGGCTTCCTGCAAGTCAATTATAGCAAACTAAATATTGTGATTTAATAGGTGTAGAACAGATACCAAAAAAAAACATTTTTAACTTAGGGAACCAGAGAAATGAATTTAACCCTTGAAGATCAAGAATAGCATGAGAGCCCTCATCCTTCTTGTCCTAAGAACAATCTACAGTAAAACCCTGAGTCTGCATCAGGTTCTGAAACCATCTTGATCACTTTCTTCTGGTAAGCAGTTGTGGCAAGCAATTGTTAACTGCCTGAACAACTTTTTAACTTGTGGAGAAATAGTGAACTCTAACTTACATCCATATGCTGTAATCAAAAGAACCCAATTGTCATCGGTAATTTCATTCCAGAAAAGGAAAAAAATGGACATAACCTGTCCATAAAAATGGGGTCAGGGGTCCCCCATTATTCTTTTTTTTTTTTAAGGTTTATTAGTTTCAGAAAAAATAAGGGTAAGGGATAGGGGGAGTAGAGAGCACAATACATTTTAAACTTCTGCATAAAAATACTTTCAAAGAATACAAGCTTATATCTACAATACTTTCTTTACATAAACTGTCCCATATTATGATCTCTATGCTAAACGTCATCAACATTTTAAAATTTTATATTGTAAATCTTTTGGTTAAGTTATCTATTAGTTTTGACAATTCCAGTAAAGGCAATTTTGTAATATAAAATACAGGAAAAGCGAGAGAAATAAGTTCACACCAGATAATCTTAAGAGTCTTGAGTGTCTAAACAGGCATACAATTTCATCCAGTATTTTCTTGCTTCTTCCTTAGATCTCCCAGTCAACACCTGGGATAGAAAGTCCAGCTCTGCTGTTTCCAGAATTTTTCCCACCAAGTCTATTTTCGTAGAAATTTCCTGAGATTTCCATCTCTGCGCCAAGAGAATCCTGGCTGCTGTGTTGAAATGTGCCAACAAATGTCTCATTTATTTGGAACAGTCCTCAGGAAATATATTCAATAAAAATAGTTGTGGTTTGAATTGGATCTGTGTCTTCATAATCTTCTGTAGTATTTTGTGTACCATTTTCCAATAACCCTTCACCGTCTCACATATCCACCACATATGATAAAAAGAACCAACCTGTTTAGTGCATTTCCAACATTTGTTAGACATATTAGTATAAATCTTACACAATTTCTGTGGGGTCAGGTACCATCTATAAAACATCTTGTACAAATTTTCTTTAAATATTACTGACCTAGTTAATTTAGCATTGAATTTCCACAGTCTCTCCCATTCTTCTAATGTAATATTATAACCAAATTTTTTCACCCATTGAACCATACAATCTTTTAAAACTTTGTCTTGTGTCTTCATCTGAAGTAGATATGCAGAACCTTCGGAACCAGAAAGGCTACAGTGCCTGGTAAGTTTGAGTACAAATGACCAAGGATCTTGTTCTTTGGTCTCTGTTCCATGGTTGTAACATCAATGTCTAGGGACTCCGCCATTCTGACCATCATATCAAGTATAAAAGGAAATCTTCACTGGGTGAACTAGGCGTAGTGTCCCCTACTTGTTCATCCAAAGAAGGGTGTTATGCTATTTCTGAACTATGCTCAGAAGCATCTTTCTGATCATCTTCACTCTCATCAGGTACTCCATGGGGCAATCCATGAAATGTGACTGAGGTGAAACTGGCACTGAATTGAAGCTTTATAATTCACTGATGTACTATTTGGAATTGTAAGATAAAGAGTAACTCTGATGAAGATCAACTCAAAACAGGAACAGAGCTGGCAACTCGCCTTCATCTTTACTGAAAAAGGAGCTGTGAACTGTATTTGTCTTAGATGTGTCATTCTTGAGGAGGGGAGCCTTTGAATTTTGATGGATTGAAATACATGTATAATATTATTGTTTGTTATCTTACAATAGTTATTTATATTAATAAATTGTTGCTATTAGTGCTGAAGAGCCCCATGGCGCAGAATGGTAAAGCTGCAGTACTGCAGTCCTAAGCTCTGCTCACGATCTTAGTTTGATCCTGGCAGAAGCTGGGTTCAGGTAGCCAGCTCAAGGCTGACTAAGCCTTCCATCCTTCCGAGGTTGGTAAAATGAGTACCCAACTTGTTGGGAGGAAAGTGTAGATGACTGGGGAAGGCAATGGCAAACCAACCCGCAAAAAAAAAGTCTGTCGTGAAAACGTGAAAGCAACGTCACCCCAGAGTCAGAAACGACTGGTGCTTGCACCGGAGACTACCTTTACCTTTTTATTAGTGCTGAATTTGTACCTACAGCCATGTACTTTGTACTTTGTTTAGAGCCATTTAAACCAAACAGCTGAGCAGTGGTGAACAGAAAGCAAAAAGCATCAGGCAGCAGAAAGCAGGGGTAAATGGCTCCAACCCATGCCACCTCCAGCTTTCTGCTCACCACAAATTTTGGTAGCAAACAGAAAGAAGGGGTACTCCCTTAAAACTATCGAGTCTTGTGAGCAAATATTCTACTTCATGAACTACTGGCATTAAAGTTGTGAGCTACCTGAATAAATTAGTTAGCTTTGGGGTCATTTTTCCTGAGCTAAGACAAAAATGTGTGAGCCAGTGGTTAAAAAAATGTGAGCTAGCTCACACTAACTCAATTTAGAGGGAACACTGGCCACACTTCACCCTCTGCTTTCTGCTGGCTATAGATTTTCTCAGTAAGTACAAAATGGAGGCATTTCACACCATTCTTTTTGCTCACTGCCAAAAGCCACAAACAACAGAAAGCTGGGAGTCAAATGCCTTGGTGTTATGTATGTGGACTCAAGGAAGAACTGAATTGGGTGTTCCTGCATGGCTCACTGGAGCCAGACGACCAGAGCTTGAAGACTTGAGAACAATAGGCAGCAGGATCCGAATCCCTGCTGCCCTGCTCCAATCACAGGTCCCTGCTGGTTTGAATGGACCAACAGAATGCTAGTGCGGGAACCCTGATGTGGATATAAGGTTGGCCCTGTTGGCCCATTCCTCAGTCTTATGCTTATGCTGCACTATGCTGAAATCAATAAAGAGCTACCACCTCGCCTCTTCCACGCATTGAACTCACTATATTATACTTGGAACCATTTAAACTCTGCTTTCTGCTCTCCACAACTTCTTGTAAGAAGCAGAAAGCAGTGGTTTAAATGACTCTGAGCCATTTAAATCCATTTTCTGCTCTTCATGACCACCGTGAACTGCATCAAAATGCATGTAAATTTGTGGTGGTTCTTCAGATTGCAAACCTCACTTTGCAAACCATGATCCAGCCAAAATTATTGACAAATTATAGTTTGTGAGCCAGGTCATGCCCATCCCTAGTGGAGGCATAGGACAGTTGCCCCAGTCGACCATAGGCATGGGACATAAAATAGGCATAGGATTGCCAAGGAAAAGATGGATAGCACTGGGATTATGCAGTAGACAATCTCAGTTCTATCTGCACAGTCTTTGGATCTGAAAGTGGAACCTGCTCAAAGCCGATATCTCCCTTTATAACAGAATATGTGAGTGATGTGGAATGTATCAAGAGCGTCTTTGGAGGATCAGAAACAGGAGTCTTGGGTTCAGGTGCTGGTTCTATCAGAACTGCCTAGGTCCCATTGGCACCAGCCTTGGATTTAGGCTTGTCCTTATGTCTGGCTTTAACTTTGCTTTTCTTCATTGGCAGTTCTGAGACACTACTTAGAACCGAGACAGAAGGAGACTTGGATTTACATCAGGTGGGCTTAGAACACAAGGCTAATGGAACTGAAACCATCAAAAGGCAATTTTGAGGGCTCACATGCTAACTGCGCCCTCTGCAGTGGTTTACCAGCCAATAGGGCCTTCTCACAGAGTACTGCTTTGAGGCAAGATGCTCTTTCATGCCTTGCCTTCGGTATGTTGGCACACACAGCAGGCTACAACATTGTGATCTTCGCCACAGCACAACAGACAAAAGCTATGTTTGTCTGAGTGGGCATCTTAATGCCACATTTAATGCATTATTTTAATAATGCCTTCTGAGACATAGCTCCCTAAAGGGAAAGGTGATAACCTTTGAGCAAGTAATGCAGGGTGCCAAAGACAGGCCTTAGGTCTTAGAAAAAATCACCATGTGGTGAATGATCTGGGTCCTATCTCCATGAAGTATATATTTTTCTTTCTTGTTTTAGGCAACAGTTGAAGCACTTCTCACTCCCAAGCAGAATAAACTCAATTTTCAACAGGAAAGATGACAAAGGTATGCAAAGAGAGCAAACAGAACCTATTGCAATGGTGGTGAAGAAGGAACTGAGGGGAATGGGTGCTCTCACCTTGAAACCATGTGACCCTTTTGGGAGGAAAACAGCTTCCTGTGGTCTTGGGAGGTGTGGGGGTGCCTTTTTCATGGCTGACCTGCCTGATTTCAGTCCCAACGGGGGACTGCACAGAAGACCAAAGATAAACATTACACAGTATTGGATTTAAAGCTGCATTATTTTATTATCTAAATTTTATGAATATATTTCCATCACTGTGCATGGCACTAAACAAGTCCATGCCCCAAGGAGCTTCCCAATTTCAAATCTGATACAGGGAAAACCAAAAAAAAGGAAGGAAGGGAGGAAGGTGAACTGGAAGAAAGAGATAACAATATTATTTTCAACTGTATGCTCAGTAGAGAAAGGGGGCCATGACTGAGTGGGGCATCTTAGTGACACATTTAATGCAGGATTTTAATAATGCCTTCTGAGACATAGCTCCCTAGAGGGAAAGGTGATTGTAATTAAGGGACATTCCCCATTAAGGTACATTCTCTTCATGGAAATGCAGATTTTGAACAGAGATTTTAAAGAAGTCAGAGACATTGTATCACACAGGAGTTCTGGGAGCAGTTCCAGTACATTGACTAACAAACAATGTCTGACAACATACTAAGTAATGATGATTGGACTCATTTTCAGCCTCAGAAAACATGAAAGTTACATTATGGATTGCACTGACAATCAATTAAACATATTCCAGTTAGCAGCAAATCTCTCCAGGAAAGCAAATGGAGAATGTAATAATAAAGCAGACCTGTGGGCTCAAGAGACTTCAAAGATTATTTACATTTCTATTCTCCCCAAAGAATGAAAATAAAGTATTGGAATAATGGGTTTGAATCCTACATGCATATAAAATACATTCAGCCCCCAGATTCTACCATCTTCCTACCTATGCAGTTTTGAGGCAAAGATTAACGAGACCAAGATTTGAGATTGGAGACCAAGTCCTATAAGGAAAGGCTGAAGGAGCTGGGGATGTTTAGCCTGGAGAGGAGATGGCTAAGAGGTGATATGATCACCATCTTCAAGTACTTGAAGGGCTGTCATATAAAGGATGGTGTGGAATTGTTTTCTGTGGCCCTGGAAGGTAGGACCAGAACCAATGGGTAGAAATTAAATCAAAAGAGTTTATGACTCAACATCAGGAAGAACTTCCTGACCGTTAGAGCGATTGCTCAGTGGAACAGGCTTCCTCGGGAGGTGGTGGGCTCTCCTTCCTTGGAGGTTTTTAAACAGAGGCTAGATGGCCATCTGACAGCAATGAAGATCCTGTGAATTTAGGGGGGAGGTGTTTGTGAGTTTCCTGCATTGTGCAGGGGGTTGGACTAGATGACCTTAGAGGTACCTTCCAACTCTGTGAGTCTATGATTTTGAAATTGAAGAAAAGGGCATGCAATCATATCTTTGCCTTGCAAATGATTAAAAATATTGTGATGATCAGAAAATCAAATATCACAACAAATGTAATATCTAACCCGGCTGGTAATTTCCCTTACCTAGATGTCTTGTAAATTTCACAGAAGTATACACAACTATTCCTGGATTTTATTATGCTACCCTTCAACAGATAGGTAATTTGCCCCAGAGCCATTATTTTACAGTGGATATATAATGATGGGATGCCATTGGTGCCTGCATCGGGGGTGAAGAGCTTAGGGATATTCTTGAATGCCTCTCTATGGAGACTCAGGCTACCACCACTGTCAGATCTGCCTTTTTCCATCTGAGGCAGGTCAGGAAATTGGTTCCATATCTCACCCCCCATGACCTGGCCACAGTGACCCATGTGATGGTCACTTTCAGGCTGGATTATTGTAACCCTCTCTACATGGGCCTGCTCTTGGCCCTGCTCCAAGCCTAGTCAGCCTTTATTGGCATAAAATATATAAATATATATATCAGAGCAAATTAGTTAAAAAAGGTAAAATGGAACAATTGCATACATATACATCTGAGTAAGTATTATGCCATTAAAGGTTTGGTATGGTATGGCATCTGAGTAAGCATAAACATTAACTGTTTCTATGCGATCGCTTGGTGTGCCTCTAAAACAGAGTAAAGAGACTTAGCCACCTTCTCATGACACTAGATGAGGAATCGTTCAAAAGTCTATAGACCTTAAGTGCATCAGAACAATCAACCATGCTAACTACAAGAGGATGTAAAAACTTGTGACAAAGATCTGTATACAAATGACAATAAAGAAGAATATGAGTAATTGACTCAACAGATTTTTGTTTACAGGGGCAGTATCTGACTAAGTAGGCTGTCTTGTTGAATCTGCCATAAAGAATGGCAGAGAGCATGGCGTTACATCAGGCAAGGATAAAAGCTCTACGCTGCTGTGGCACCTGCAATACGGATAGGTATGAGGCCATTTTCCCAGTACTGAGAGGTATTTCAAAGTTCAGTGGAGAACAAGTTTTCTTACCCAGACTGTATAGTTCTTAGCGTGTAATATCTAGCAACCCGTTTTTAATTTGTTGAACTGCGGCGGTGAAGGACAGCATGGACAGTAGAATCATAGAATTATAGAGTTGGAAGGGATCTCTAGGGTCATGTAGTCCAACCCCCTGCACAATGCAGGAAACTCACAAACACCTCCCCCCTAAATTCACAGGATCTTCATTGATGTCAGATGGCCATCTAGCCTCTGTTTAAAAACCTCCAAGGAAGGAGAGCCCACCACCTCCCGAGAAAGCCTGTTCCACTGAGGAATCGCTCTAACGGTCAGGAAGTTCTTCCTAATGTTGAGCCGGAAACTATTTTGATTTAATTTCAACCCATTGGTTCTGGTCCTATCTTCCGGGACCACAGAAAACAATTCCACACCATCCTCTATATGACAGCCCTTCAGGTACTTGAAGATGGTGATCATATCACCTCTCAACCGCCTCCTCTCCAGTCTAAACATCCCCAGTTCCTTCAATCTTTCCTCATAGGACTTGGTCTCCAGACCCCTCACCATCCTTGTCGCCCTCCTCTGGACCCGTTCCAGGTTGTCTATATCCTTCTTAAAATGTGGTGCCCAAAACTGAACACAATACTCCAGGTGAGGTCTTACCAGAGCAGAGTAAAGCAATACAATCACATCATGTGATCTGGACAATACACTTCTGATGATACAGGCCAAAATTGCATTTGCCTTTTTAGTCATCGCATCACACTGTTGACTCATGTTCAGTGTATGATCCACTAAGACCCCTAGATCCTTTTCACACATACTACTGCTAAGACAAGTCTCCCCCATCCTATACCCACGCATTGGATTTTTCCTACCTAAATGCAGAACTTTACATTTATCCCTATTAAAATTCATTTTATTGATTTTAGCCCAGTTTTCCAGCCTTTCAAGGTCATCCTGTTTCTGTCTCCTTCTGTGTTTGCAACCCCTCCCAATTTAGTATTATCTGCAAATTTAATAAGCATTCCCTCTATTCCTTCATCCAAATCATTGATAATGATGTTGAACAAAACAGGTCCCAGGACAGATCCTTGAGGCACTCCACTTGTCACTCCTCTCCAAGAGGATGAGGAACCATTCACAAGCACTCTTTGGGTGCGATCTGCCAACCAGTTACAAATCCACCCAATGGTAACAGGATTCAAACCACATTTTACCAACTTGTCAACAAGGACAGTATGTGGAAAGACAGGTTGTTTACCTGTAACTGTAGATCTTCAAGTGGTCATCTGTGCATTCACACTCATGGGATATAGCACCCGTGCCGATCCCCTGAATTGGTACCTAAAAAGCCCGGGATTTTTTCGCGCTCGGCACCAGTGAGCATGCGCAGGCATCCCAGTACGTATGCTCACCGGAGCCAGCGCAAGGATCCCTCCAGTTCCTTCTTGACTGCTGGAAGCCCCTAACATAGGGAGACTGTCAGCAGTGGGGAAGGAGGGCGGGTAGTGTGAATGCACAGATGACCACTCGAAGATCTACAGTTACAGGTAAGCAACCTGTCTATCTTCTTCATGGTCTCTGTGCTTCACACTCATGGCAGATTAGCAAGCAAGACATACCTGGAGGCGGAAGGACGGTCAACCAGAAGAGACAGCTTGCAGCACTGCAGCTCCCAGACAAGTCCTCTGCTGAGCATGCACATCCAGAGCATAGTGCTTCATGAAAGCATGTGGAGAGGACCAGGTGGCAGCCTTGCACACGTCCGTCAGGGAAACGCCTTTCAGGAACACCACCAACATCGCCATCACTCTAGTAGAGTGTCCACGAATGGGCCCAGGCAATGGCTTCTTTGCCAACAAGTAACACAGTTTAATAGTCTCAGTGAGCCACTTCGAAAGCCGCTGAGAGGAAATTCTGGAGCCCAACTTAGGAGCAGCATAAGAAAGAAACAAAAAGAGGCTGGTCCTGATGAAAACTCTTAGAACGACTCAAATAAGACAATAAAGCATGCTTAACGTCCAAAGCGTGCTACCGACGTTGCTCATCCGAGGAAGGCGTGGGATAAAACGTGGGTAACCAAACGTCCAACTTAAGGTGAAATTGGGAAACCACCTTGGGAAGAAAAGAAACATCAGGAGCCAACGACACTCCGGACTCCTGAAAAACTAGATATGGGTAGTCACAACGCATAGCCATGAGCTCCCCTACATGCCGGGCTGATGTGATTGCTACCAAAAAAGCAGTCTTCCAGGACAGAAACTGTAGAGAACATGTTGCCATTGGCTCAAAGGGACGCCGAGTCAACCTGTCCAATACTAAAGTCAAGTTCCACAACTGTGGATGTGATCTTGATGGGGGATGCAATCTGAGCAGACCTTTTAGAAACCTCTTCAAATGAGAGTGCGCAAAAACTGAATGCCCCTCAACAGACTCACAGTACGCTGATATTGCTGATAAATAAACTTTAACAGAAGAAAAGGAAAGTCCAGCATCCACCAAAGATAACAGAAAATCAAAAATCACCGATAGACCCACCCGTTGGGGTGAGACTGTAGGGTCAGCCAAAAACTGAAGTAACTTCCCCCACTTCCTGTCATAGGAAACATGGGTAGACAACTTTCTACTATTTAGAAAGACGTGTTGGA
Organism: Heteronotia binoei; assembly: GCF_032191835.1. Taxonomy (NCBI): domain Eukaryota; kingdom Metazoa; phylum Chordata; class Lepidosauria; order Squamata; family Gekkonidae; genus Heteronotia; species Heteronotia binoei. Next base: position 73,623,495 of record NC_083230.1, read on the forward strand.
CTCTGCTGGAGAACTCACAGGGTCGATGAACCACACCGTCAGCTTCAGATGAGGCACGTTGTGATGAAACATGTGACCATCCTGGGCTGACCGAAGGTCCGGTTCCGCAGGAAACTGATTAAAAAAAAAACCTCGTTAGTTGAAGCAAGATCGGGAACCAGTTCTGCCGAGGCCACCACGGTGTCACTAGGATGCAACGCGGCCATTCTCTTTCAATTTTTTTGACAACTCTTGTCAGGAGCGGTAGAGGCGCAAACAGATATAGAAACCAATTGTTCCACAGGAACATCAGGCTGTCTCCCAATGACTCTGGATCCATGCCCCCCCTGGAACAGAACAGAGGACACTTCCAATTCCAGGCTGTGGCAAACACAGGTTGAAGGAAGCGCCACTGCATCTTCCACTCGTGTGGAGATGCTGCTCCTCTGCTCAATGAGTCCGCCTGCAGATTGAGCACCATGGAAGGTGCACAGCCTTTACGTAGATGCCCTGCTCCAGACACTCCATCCACAGTTCTATTTCTAGCACACAGAGACATCGAGAGACTGTCCCACCCTGCCTGTTGATGTAACAAAGGGCTGTAGTATTACCACCGCCTTCCCTGCTACTATGGGACGGAAAGACCGAAGGGCGAAATGAATTGCCAAAAGTTCCAGATAGTTTATGTGGCAATGAGTCAGCTGTGGAGGCCAAGGGCCCCCCACACACAGAGAATCTATGTGAGCACTCCAGCCCCACAAAGATGCATCTGTGGTGATCATAACTGTTGTTACAGGTAGATGGAAGGGAGCTCCCTGACAGATATTGTCTCTGGATTTCCACCATTGGAGGGTTCAGAGGATTGAGGGTGGAATTGTGAACCTCTTCCAAGGTGAGTCCCGTAAAGGCCGAAACGGTCTGAGAAACCACAGTTGAAGACCTCTCATTCTCAATTTTGCAAACAGCAGCACACTTGTAGTCGCCGCCATCAGCCCCAGCATCCGCTGCAGCTGCTGTGCTGTGCCCCATTTCCAACTTTGGAAAAGATGGATGAGATTGATAATGTCCCTCGCTCTCTGCTGAAACAGAAAGGGGCGGTGAAGGCTTGTGTCCAGCAAGGCCCCTATAAACTGAACAGTCCATGATGGTGTAAGATGAGACTTTGTCATGTTGACCTGCAGGCCTAAGGTATGAAGAAGACGAAGAGTAGTTGCAATATGGCTGGATAGACGTTCTTCCGACTCCGCCACAAAAAGCCAGTCGTTGATATATGGAAAGACGACTATGCCTTGAAGCCAGAGACGTGCAGCTACAACACTCATCATCTTGGTGAACACCCGTGGTGCAGTGCACAGGCCAAATGGAAGGGTTTTGTACTGGAAATGGTTGGAACCTATTGCAAAACGAAGGAAATGCCTGTACGAAGGATGGATGCTGACATGGAAGTAGGCATCCTTGAGATCCAACGTTGCCATCCAGTTCCCTTGGTTGATGAGGAGAAGGATTGTTTGCAGAGTGGACATCCTGAATTTCTGGTACACGATAAACTTGTTCAGATTCCAAAGGTCCATAATTGGTCTCAATCCCCCATCCCTTTTAAGAACCAGGAAATAACGAGAATAGAACCCCCCCCCCCCCGTTCTGGCCTCTACTGGGACCGGTTCTATGGCTTGTTTCTGCAAGAGGTTGCTCACCTCCGCCAGCAGAGGTGGGGAAGGGTGTGTAGTGATAACCATTGACTGAATCGGAACCTGAACGAAGTCTATCTTGTATCCTTCTGCTATGATGGAAAGAGCTCACCTGTCTGTGGAGATGGACTCCCAAGCTGGAAGGTATTGACGAAGGTGGATATGTGATGAAAGAGGGGCGGCAATGCATGCTACAGAAAAGTCAAAGGCCCTGCTTCTGTGGGCAGGCACCCTTAGATTTGCCAGAGGTTTGAGATGCTGAAGCAAACCTGTTTTTGTTATTTCCCCTATAGGGAGACCTATTCTCTGGTTGCAAAGAGCAAGGTCTCCACTGTTGGTCGGGGGAGAATTTCTGGTAGGACCTCTTGGGCCAAGATTTATGCCACTACTTAGGCTTGCCAGCCCTAGAAGAAGCCGGGACACCCAGGTTTCTTGAGGTCTTTATGCTTTTGTCCATCTCTTGGAGGACAATGTCAGTGGTTGAACTGAAAAGACCTTCGCCTTCTAAAGGCAGGTCTTCTACATAGGCCCTGGTGTTAAGCTGAAGAGCTGTAGACCTTAGCCAAGACTGACGACGCAGGGAGACGGCAGAAGTGATGGTTTTGGCCGATACGTCCACCATGTGCTTTGCTGCAGCCAGTTGTTGTTTGGCCACAGCAAAGCCCTCCTTTTGCAGCTTCTTAAAAGATTGCTTCTCCTCGCTCAAGAAAGACAATAGCGGTGTGAGCTGCTCCCAAACAGAATATTGGTAGCGAGCCATGCACGCGGCATAATTGGAGACCTTTACTCCCAATGCTCCAGCTAAATAAAATTTCCTGCCGGCATTGTCTAATTTCTTGCCCTCTTTGTCAGATGGGGAAGAATGGGTCTTGCGCACCTTAGATGGTGAGGAGACCACCACCGAGTTGGGCTTGGGGTGGGCAAACAAGAACTCAGCACCAGCCTCCTGGACCCGATACATATGGTCCAGTTTCCGGGAAGAAATAGGTGTAGATGCCGGTTTTGCCCAGGGCTCCTTCACCGCCTGCAGGATAACTTTGGTTACAGGAAGGGCCACAGCCGTCAATGTGTCTCTCTGCATTATATCAAAGATTGTGTCATCAATGACTGGCTGCGGTTTAACCACTCTGAGGGGGAGGGAGTGTGCCATCCACTTCACCAGGTCCCCATAAAACTTCAGATCTTCCGATGAAGATATGGGAAGGTTCTCAGCAATATGCGACTCTGGCGAAGGTTCCACTGCCCTGTCAGGATCATCGGTACTAACCTCAGAGTCCGATGACGAGGAGTCTCTTCTCACAGAGTGCTCAGAAAGTATTAGAGTCGAAACTTGCTTGGGTGACCGCATCGATACCGACGAGCGCGCTTGCACTTCCTCCACCTTTTCTTTGCATCTCTTGGGAGGGATCGATGCCAATGCTCGATGCTTGGAGTAATGTGAAACCCTCGAAAGATGAGAGATTTCCGACCGCTGATCCCATTCGGGGAAGTCACGTGGAGGGTACCACTGGTATGGCAAGTACGGGTAACCATAGGAGCAAGGCCATTGACGTTGATCCCACGGCGGAAGTGGCGGGAAACGTTGGACCGTAGCAGCTGGTTCAAGCTCTCTCCATCCCATAGTCGGTGCAAGAGGTGCCATAGGTTCATTTGGCACCAAAGCCTCCATCTCCGATATCAAACCACTGTCGCTTCGACGATGCGATCCCGATCTTGATGAGTGGGTATGCTGTGTCAGGTCACTCTCACGCTCAGATCCCAACAGGCGGATTGGCTGCGAACCTCTGCTTCTTAACACCGAAGGACTCCTTGGACGTGGAGACACCAGGATCTTCCAGGGTGGAGCAGCTTGCGTCGATACCGAAGCATCCCAAGAAGGAGTGCAGGAAAGTCTGTTCTTCCACTTCTCCTTCGACTTAGACTTCTTCGGGTCCCTGAATTGTCCCGACGTTTCTTGGCCGAAGTCACCACTAACCCTTCAGAGGGTCGGCCTCGCTCAGTCGGCATATCGGTCTGCACCTGTGACGATGGATCGACCGATGTAACCGTCAGGGCCGGGGTGGCTTCCTCCATCGATACCAACGGGCCTGTTGCCATTTTCGGCAGACAAAGAGCTGATTCCACAAGTGCTGCCGATAGCCTTTCTGCCCGGTTTTTGCGGGTTTGCTTCGAGAAACTCAAGCAATGCAGGCACGAATCGACTCGGTGTCCCTCTCCCAGACACAGTAAGCAGAGGGAGTGACCGTCAGGAGGTGCAATTTTGCTACCACACTTGCGGCAACATTTTAAAAACCCCCAACGCCTTTCCATAGGCACCGGAATCCACACAGAACGATTTCTGAGGGAATAGGGAAAAATAAAGCCCCGAGGGGCAAAGTCCGACAACAACAGTCTTTTTTTTTTTTTCAAACGACAATAACTAACTATAACTATTTAACTACTAACTAAAACAACAAACGGGCCATATAACAACAAGAAAAATCCAAAGGATTATAGTCCCGACCGGAGCAATCGAAAGGAGATCCTCTCAGTGCGATGGTCAAAAAGGAACTGGCGGGATCCTCGCACTGGCTCTGGTGAGCATGCGTACTGGGACGCCTGCGGATGCTCGCTGGTGCCGAGCGCGAAAAATCCCAGACTTTTTAGGTACCAATTTGGGGGACTGGCACAGGCACTATATCCCATGAGTGTGAAGCACAGAGACCACGAAGATCTTTATCAAAAGCCTCACTGAAATCAAGATAAACGATGTCTACAGCATTCTCCTGATCCAGCAAGGTAGTCACTTTCTCAAAAAAAGAGATCAGGTTAGTCTGACATGACTTGTTCTTCAGAAAACCATGCTGGCTCTTAGTAATCACATCCATACTTTCTAAATGTTCCAGGACCGACGTTTGATGATTTGTTCTAAAACTTTTCCAAGTATACACATCAAGCTGATGGGCCAGTAGTTACCCAGATCGTCTCCCCCCCCCCCTTCTTGAAGATGGGGACAACATTTGCCCACCTCCATTCTTCCAGCACCTCTCCTGTTCTCCAAGAATTCTCAAAAATAATAGCCAGAGGCTCAGAAATTACATCCGCAAGCTCTTTTAGAACCCTTGGATGCAATTCATCTGGCCCTGAGGACTTAGTTTCATTTAAAGAAACTAGGTGTTTATGTACTACCCCTTTGCTGATGCTAGGTTGGAATTTCATACCCTCCTTATATGGTCTTTTTTTTTGCCATGTTGAGCACCGTTTCCCTCAGAAGAGAAGACTGAGGAAAAGTAGGAATTGAGCAGTTCCGTCCTCTCTTCATTCAACTGTTACAATTTCACTTTCTTGCCCTCGCAATGGGCCTACTGTGTGTCCTTGTTCTTTTTCTTACTCTGAACATAAGAAAAAACCCTTTGTTGTTGTTTTTAGCATCTTTGGCCAGCCTAAACTCATACTGAGTTTCAGCTTTCCTAACTTTTTCTCTACAAGCACTGGTGATTTGTTTATATTCAACTTTGGTTATAAGGTCCTCCTTCCAATTCCTAAGGGAGTCTTTTTTATTTCTCAAGTCTTTAGAGAGTTGTTTATGGAGCCACTTCAGCTTCTTTAGGCTTTTCCCCCCATTTTTTCTTCTCATAGGAATCATCTGTGATTGCACTTTCAGTATTTTGCTTTTAAGAAAATCCTACCCCTCCTGAACCCCCTTTCTCCTAAGTATTTCTGACCATGGGGTTTTATCCAGGATAGTTCTAAGTTTATCAAAGTTTGCCTTTCTAAAGTCCAACCTATAAGTCTGACTACGTATAGTTTTTCCCTTCCCTAAGACTGTAAATACCAAAATCACATGGTCACTACTGCCCAGGGTGCCCACTATTACCACTTCTTCAATCAATTCTTCCTTGTTGGTGAGAATCAAATCCAAGATAACAGATCCCCTTTTTTCTGTCTTCACTTTCTGGAAAAGAAAGTTGTCAGCAAGACAAGTCAGGAATCTATTTGACTTTTCATTTTTAGCAGAGTTGGACTTCCAACAGATGTCTGGGTAATTGAAATCTCCCATGATCACTGTATCCCTTCTCTTGGAGAACTTTGCAATCTGCTGTAGAAGTATCTCATCCAAGTCCTCTGACTGACTTGGTGGTCTATAGCAGACCCCCACAATAATGTTGATCTTCAGTAAAAATATGAGTTTCTTGTAAACAAATTATGTCAATTTCCATTTTTGTCAAATATCTAAAAGTCTTCCTCCTTTTGACAGGAGAGTTGAATCCATTCACATTAATTGAAACTATTGAAGCCATTATGGGTTTTGCTTATCATTATTTTTCTTATCTTTTTTGGAATGCCATCTTGTGTGGTATCTCCATGGTTCATTTGGATTCTCTTCACCAGAACGTTCTTCCTCCTCCTCCTTCTTTTCCTTGCCTTCTTTTTCCTTCACTCTATCCAGAAAATTCTGAGCTTTAAAAATGGAATTAATCCTATATCCGTTCTCCTGGTAGGTAAAAAGAAGGGCTTCTGGCATTAGAGACATATAGGATATTTGTCTTCCTCTCAAAAAGTCTGTTAATGCTTGATATTCTCTCCTCTTTTGTCTCACTGGCCAAGGTATCTCTCTTAGAATTTTCACCATGTTTCCAGCTATCATCATAGGTCTGTCTCTTACTTGCTTCAAAATGTCATCTTTAGTCCTCTTTCTTGTGAGTCTCAAATGAACTTCACTAGGTAATTTGTTTCATCTTGTATAACTCCATGGCACCAATCTAACGATAAAACTCTTCTTCCATCCTCTGAGGAGTCACCTGTAAAATTTCAGCCAAGGCTTCACTTAAAATTTTCTGTAAATCTTCAGTTTTCTCTTCTGGTATATTTTGAAACCTCAACATATAGGTGGCTCTATCTATTTCCAACTGCAAGAGTCTAGAATCATGTATATTCTGTTCTTTTTCCAGATGTTCCACCTTTTAGATATTCTCTGTCACCTGACCATCTAATACTTTTAAGGCTTTGTTGGTCTCAGCTGTCTGTCTGCTGTTCTCCAAAAGCTCTTGTTTAATAGCTGCCATCTGTTCACCAATATTGTCTACTTTACTAGTCAGTTGTGTTATAGCAGTCATTAAGGTGTTTTGCATTTCTTTCATGTCTCCCTGCACGGTCGTAAATGTCCCTAGCCCAGGTGGAGGATTGGGTGAAGGAAATGGTGGCTTTCCTTCTCTGTTTTCTGTTTTCTTTTTACTGTTTCTTTGAAACCAACCCCAGCTTTATTTTCCATTTTTATTAGAGTAAGCACACTCACAGCTACAAGTTCAATAATGCCTCTTCAGCGTTTGTTTTGAAACTCTATGTTCCTGTTTATAACAGATAAGCTAATCTCCACCCAGCAATGCCCTTATTATAAAATAGTTTTTAAAAGAAAACAACCTTCTAGCTTCTATCAACAATTTGTGGTAGCCAAAACAATGGTAAGGATAATAATAAACAAAACTTTTTAGCCAACCACACTAGTCAATAGGCAAAACAATTCAGTTCACTGCAACAACAACAATTTGCTATTACAAGTCCTCTAGCAATGCTGATTCAGTTGAAATCCAAATCACCACAACATCTTTCAAATAACTTCAAATTTCAGGAACTTCAAGGTATAAATTTGTAATCCAGGGCTGGATGCCCTATTTGTAATCCAAGAGTGAAATCCAGAGTTAAAATTAAGCCAATAATCCAAACAAAAGAAAAGGAAACCAGTCACTCCCAAAAGGAAAGGCAAAAAATAACAGAAAGTAGGAAAAAGTTCCCCTATTTGGTAATACAAAAAGGAATGAAAAATGAAGGGTGCATTAAAAAAAAAAAAAGGAATCCCAAGCCAAAAAATATTTAAACAATGTCAAAAAATATTCCAGCCACAGATAAAAAGAAGGCAAAGAAAAAATAAAAACAACTTTAAAAGGTTATATCCATATCATCCAACAAGAATAGATAAAAATCCACTTTGGGAATTTGTAGAAGTATTCTTCTTACAGCCAGAGATCCTGCTGTGTCAATATCAAATACCCACCAGCCTTTAAAAGTCAGTTGCAACTCTTATAAATTCATTCAGAGCACTTCAGTTTAAGCTTCAGAGTATTTTTAAATCAGCTGTCTTTCACATCCATATACACTTGCAAGCAAACATCTTTCCCAAAATCCAAAACATTTTCCTCCCCTAAAGGGGGTTTAAAGCAAATCAGTTAAATTCAGCCATCAAGTCTCTTATATAACTAAAGATTGGTGTGGTCTCCTCATGCAGGTGTTTTCAATATTACCAGGTTAGGCAGAAACTTTTGCAAGCCTTGAAAAAGAATGAGGGAGAGTTCCCCCCTCCACTCAGTCTTTTGCCCCACTTGAAATCTGCTTCAGTCCTGGTTCTCCTTTTTCCTGCTTATCAGAGATATTGCCATTCAAAAGATAGTATAGGAAAAGAACACTTACAATAGCAGGAAGATCTTATTTATTTATTTATTTATTTATTTATATCCTGCTCTCCCCACCATAAAATCCAGAACAATTAAGATTAATAAATATTAAAATACATATTCAATAATTTACAATAGTTAAAACAGTTAAACAAGAAGAAACAGCCTAACAGTTCGGCGCTATTTTCACAGCCTTCCTCCGCAGTTTTTAAATACCAGTCAGTTATATGCCAACCGGAAGAGGACTGTCTTACAGGCTTTGCGGAACTGCCCAATCGATGTCACTTATCTTGGTATTGGAAGATTTTTAAGGTCCAAAGTGTAAAGTGCAGAAAGAAAGAGAAAGAAGCCGGTGGCTGACCCTCTTGCCATTTAAAAATGGTCATCGGAACGATGAGGCTAGAAGCAAGCCTCTGCTGACACCCCCGTTCTACCGCTCAAGCCCCTTGACTTCTGGGACCCTCCCTGGGCCACAGAGTCAAGTCGTCCTTCGGGGGCGACCCCTCTACAATCCGATTTAGAAGCAGCTCTGGATGCGCCGGTCTGAGCCGCTTCTAGCCGCGCATTGCCGAAACCGGAAGCCTCCACATAGTCCTTTCTAATACATTCAGGGCTATGACAGGCAGTATCATTTGTTCCCATGTGGATCAGCACATAAGGATAGTAATCCGTGGGCTTGATAAATCTTCCAATCCTTTCTGTCACATGCTGGATGCATGCACTTGGCAGACAGCAGACCCCTCGGGATGACAAGTTTGGTTGGCATACTTTGGGCTCCACCCCTCTGAGCAAGGAGTCTCCAATCACCACCACCTTTCTCTTCCTATATTGGGGAGCAGAAGCTCCAGGCTTCTTATCTACAGGATCCTGAGAAACTTTCTTCAAGCTTCGTGGAGGCTGGGGAAGTAGCCCTTGTTCCAATAGCTCAGAATCAGTTACTGTGGGAACCTATTGTTGAGCAGCAGCGGCTCAGAACATCTCCTGATTTTCTTTCTCCTTTGGGTTACATTTTTCCAGGAACCCTCCTCCTATGTTGGGTCCTCTTCTAATTGCTGAGACACCATTTCCTCTTCCTTCTCTTGTCCTTTCAAGAGTGCCTCATACGTTTTGTCAAGGAAATCCTCATCTTCCTTTATACACTGCACTGTGGACAATCGTGCCTCCAATCCCTGTATCTTTTTCTCCAGCAGGGCCACTAACTTACACTTGCTGCAAGTGTAATTCGTGCTACTCTCAGGTAGAAATACAAACATCCCACAGTCTTTACACGTCACTGCCTCTGCTCCCTCACCAGCCATACTGCTGCAATCTAGAGATAAATCCATTGCTTTGATTTTTTTTCTCAATATGTGCTGACCAATTTGACAAGTTAAACTCAGAGAGCATTTGATAGATATAGCTCCCCGGTTCAGAGTTGTAGTGCTGAGTTTATAAGGTATCTTAAGGGGTTTGATGTTAAACTACTCCAAGAAACCTGGACTCCATACCAGATCCAACTAGAAGGGTATAAATCCTATTCCCTCCCAGCCTTCAGGAGTAATACAAGGGGTCATTTTCAAGCTGGATTGTCTATACTTGCCTCCTCACATCTTTCCTTGGAATACATCACTCTACAGGCGAACATCTCTATGGTGCAGGACATCAAGCTTGTCCTCAAAAAATTCTTTCTCATTATTATTAATATATATGTTCCATCCTCACTAGATAATTTAACTCTTTTGCAACACTGGGAACACTTGGCCACACTCATGGAGGAATTAGAGAGGAAATTTCCAACCATAGAAATAATTCTAGTGGGCAACTTTAATGCTAGGTTAGGGAAGGACTATAGCATATTTTTTTAAAGTTCTTGATTTTAACCAGGAAGACACCCACCCATTTTCTCCTATCCAAGATATTTCAAGGATAGACTTCTAAATTCAGCAGGCATTAGTCTTGTCACATTCTGTATACAACACAACAGAATTTGGTAAAATGGTCTGATTGGCTACCCAAATTCGGGAGAATTCACCTTTGTCTCCCCAAGGGGCTGTAGTGTAATTGATTACATCTTAATAATAATAAACTTTTACTTATAACCTGCTCTCCCCGCCGGGGCAGACTCAGGGCGGCTCACAGGACATGGCGCATACCATGATTACAATAAAATACAATTAGTACAGTAAAATACAGTTAAAATACAATTAAATTACAGTTAGATAGATAGGACTTAATCTCTCCTTTATTGAAACCTTATGTCAAAGATTTTACATTGGGGGATTTTATTATTAGTGACCATTTTCCCCTCATTTTGACTCTTCAAATTGGCCCTCATACTTATCCCTTCTGTAACTCGTCCTCGCAACTTTATATTCTAGACCTATTGCCTAGAATTCCATGGAACGATCACACAGTATGGAAAACCCAACAGCTCTTTAGATCTGGTCTCGCTGTAGAATACAGATCCTCTTTAATATGTGCATCTGACCTTAATGTATCTGTATCAATTTGCAATTCTTTAACATCTTATATCTCTGAATCACTGAGTGTCAGTTCAGGGTGCCCAAGCAGAGGCGTAACAGATCTAGTAAACTCTACATACTGATGGTTTGACAGAGAATGCAAATAAACAAAAACTCTACTGCATAAAGTTTACAACTAATACCTCAATTCAAAGGTCCTGACCTTTGAGAGCCAGTTTGGTGTAGTGGTTAAGTGTGCGGATTCTTATCTGGGAGAACTGGGTTTCATTCCCCACTCCTCCACTTGCATCTGCTGACATTGCCTTAGGTCAGCCATAGCTCTGGCAGAGGTTGTCCTTGAAAGGGCAGCTGCTGTGAGAGTCCTCTCAGCCCCACCCACCTCACAGGGTGTCTGTTGTGGGGGAGGGAGATAAAGGAGATTGTGAGCCACTCTGAAACTCTGAGTGGAGGGCAGAATATAAATCCAATGTCTTCTTCTTCTACTTTGCCATAAGAATACGTTAAGCTTAAGACTCAGTTGCACCATACCATACCAAACCTTTAATGGCATAATAGATTCAGATAAAAATACACAGAATATAAAAATTTAAACATTGGAGATAAAATCAAAATAAAACCGAGCTTACAGATGCATTCAAACGTGGTCAGAATTAAATTTAAGGATGTCAGCCAGAAATTTTGCCACAGCCTCACTAACCACCCCCTCAGTATCACTCAATAAATAATAACAGGGTGGCAGAATATACAAATCTGGAGAAAAGGAAAGCTTGCCAAATAAATCTTTACGGAGGTTATGGTATAAAGAACAATCAAGCAATATATGCTGGATTGAGTCAGGGGTATTTGCTCCACAGGAGCAAAGTCTGTCGGCTAAAGGGACTCGCTGATATCTCCCTTGTAAAACTTTGGAGGGAAACGCGTTTAGTCTAGCCAACATAAATGCCCTGCGATGACTTGGAGTGGTTAGGTCTGATAGATAATTGGGCATTTTGCCACAAAAAGCATAAAGACCTAAGGAAGCTGGAGAGCAAATATAAGGTTCAGTTGGCCGTAATTTCGTTTCCTTCGATTCCCATAGTCTCAGTTTAATACATCTGAAGATATATGACTCATCAGTGGTAGAAAAATCATCTACCTCTAACCCCAATTGATTGAGTTTAGACAGAAGCACTGCTGTCCAGGATGAAATATATGGGTCTCTTTTCATACAATCAAGAAGGCTGTTGGGATCTGTTCTAAAATGAATTTTGAGCCAGAATTTAAACACTGCAATCCAGGCTTTTGTCTCCACCAAAGACTGACCCACTTCAGAGCAGAGAGCAAAGTAGGACACACATTTTGGCAAACCAAGAATTTGTCTAAAGAATTAGGCTTGAATGCCCTCCACTTTCCTGGTAAAAGCTGAGATCCATATAGGGATACCATAGAGGATTTGGGCAATCGTTTTGGCTTTGAACACTTTAATAGCTGCTGGAACTAATTGGTTGCCCCTTGCAAAGAAAAACTGTTTAATTTGAGCAGCTGAACATTTAGCCAAGTTGACGGTGTTGTTACGATGTGAAACCCAGCTTAACTTGTGGTTAAAAGTGATCCCCAAGTATTTAAAAATTTTTGTTTGCTCGATTGTTGAATTGCCAATAAACCATCTCTGTGGGCGCCAGCAGTTTGAAAAGACAACTACTTTAGATTTGGTATAATTGATAGTAAGTGAATTACAATTACAGTAGTCATAAAAGGCATTCAGATACCTTTGCAGGCCCACTCTTGTACAAGAGAGGATGGTAGTGTCATCGGCATAAAGTAATAAGGGGACCGCTCGGCCTGCAAGTTTAGGCGGATGACCGTTGACAGGGTTCAAAAATTGTGCCAGGTCAGTTAAAAATAGATTAAAAAGATGCGGGGCCAGCACGCAACCTTGTTTAACCCCCTTTAACACTGGGATTTTACTAGTCAAGTCACCGCTAGAAGAAAATTTCACTTGGCAAAAGGTATTAGAATGAAGTTTCCTCAAGAGAAACAGCAGACGAGGGTCCATTCCCAGGTAACCTAGCTTGATCCATAGTTGGGCTCTATCTATTGAATCAAAAGCACCCTTCAAATCGATGAAGGCAGCGTATAATTTGTTTGACCCGGTATGCATATATTTTTCAGCAAGGAAGGCCAGAGTGCAGCAGTGATCCATAGCAGATTTGCCTTTGGAGAAGCCAATCTGTTCAGGGCCTATGATGTTGCCTAGGCGCATCCAGTCAGTTAATCGAAGTTCTAAATGTTTTGCATACTATTTGCCCACTACAGATAATAAACTAATGGGGCGGAAATTTTCTGGTAACTCCAACCCCCCCCCCCATCTTATCACAAAAAACAGGCACAATTATATTAAAACTCAATGGGGCCCTGCTCCAGAAACTCCAGCTGGTGCAGAACACAGCTGCATGGATGTTAACGTCAATGCCTATATGGGCACAGACCTATCCGGTGCTGTGCAAACTGCACTGACTGTCTATTGAGTACTGGACCTGGTTCAAGGCTCTGATACTTACCTTCAAAGCCCTATACAGCCAGGGGCCAGCATACCTTTGGGACTGCCTCAACCCAGGTCTCTATGATCAACAACCCAACATCTTCTGGTAGTTCCTGGTCCCAGAGACATCCATCTTGCCTTGACTCTGGCCTCTATCTGGTGGAATGAGCTCCTCTTGGAAATCTGGGACCTGCTTCAGTTCTGCAGGGCCTGAAAAACAGAGCTCTTCTGCCAGACCTTCAGTTGAGGCAGTGGACATCACCTGCTATTTGGCCTCTCCATCCCCTGGCCATTTGGGATCTGATGGATCTTTGGACAGATAGGTCAGTACTGTAGAGGCAGAGTTTTTAAGTTTAGTTGTATTTTAGCTGCTTTTATTGTAATTATACTCTGTTGTAATTGTTTGCTTTTTGATGTACCCCACTCTGAGCCACTTTGCGGGCATGGTGGGATACAAGTCAAACAAAATAAATAAATAAATAAATAAAGTGATATAAGGATGTAATGAGAGAGAATGTTAGAAATCTATACAGGTTTTAAAGAAAGTTTGGAGCAAATTCTGGAGTAAATTGCACTGTAAATGCAAACTCTAGAAAGAACTCTAATCTAGAATAAATATTTGTAATAAAGGGTTTTTCCAGACTGCAACCCCCTTTTGAGTTTTTGTGAGTGTTGTGGCAGTTCCACTAAACAGTTCACACTTACTTTTGGTTTTGTTTTTTCCCATCACAGTTCCATCTGTTCACCTTCACACTGAAGAATGATTTCCAGGGGATTCCCCGCCCCCAGACGTTTCTGTGTGTGTATGCACTGAAGCATTGCAACAGCCTCAAGGGGGCTGCATGATCCCCATTAAGGTACATTCCCTGGCCATCATACTGCAACTGAGGGTTGTTCCTGATATATGTGCCATACTCCTCTGATTGCCTCTTTTCCTGTTTGAGTGGTCTCTCTGACTGGCTCCACCCCCCCAATTTTGAATTCCTTTACCCGACTGGCATCATGTACACAGCTCCATTGGCATACCTAGTGTATCTGACACCCCTCTTTTATATGACAAAATTGTCCAGGTCAGGGCTCAAGTGAGCTTACACCTGATGAACTCAGTGGGGCTTACCTTCAAGTAAACATGAATGGAGAGCAGTGCCTCCAGGATGAGCCTGCCCCAATCTTCAGCACCTGTGTTCTTTATTGGGGGAGAGGCTCCATGAAAGCCCCACCCCCGCTCTGGTTACCTTCCATAGACCTTACTTCAGAGTTAAGCAGTGTCACTTGATCAAGCTGCCCCAAAACACATGGGCAAGGTACAATTCCCTTACATGAGAATAGCCCCATTTGCTTCAGTATGTCTACTCTGGTATAAAGTGAGGGGTGTGGACAGGATCCTGGGCATTCAACGTTGCCAGAATATTGCTCTCTTCTCTCTGTGCCCTTCTGCCACTGGAGCTTATATGTGTATCTTCTTCAGTGTCTCTCTCCATTGTTCTGATAAGCATCTCAAGAGCCAGTTTTTAAGGAACTGGAGTTGCAGAATCTCCCCCCACCCCCCATGGTCACCCTGAAGATTGACTCTGAGTCACCTTCCTGTATAAGCAAAGCTGCAGGAGCTGATGTTGGGCCTCTCAGTGAGACTGACTGTTTCAGTGCAGGCACCCTCCAGCACTGAAATATTTCAGCACTGGCATGCAAATATTAAGATCCCCCCACCCCTGATGTGATGTAATGACTAAATAAGAGCACTTTAAAGATGCCATCAGGGTTTGTAATCTTTTTAATGTAACTGATATATATATATATATATATATATATATATATATATATATATATATATATATATATATATATATATATATATATATATATATATATATATATATATATATATATATATATATATATATTTTAATGTTGTACATCGCCCAGAGCCTGGCACTAGCCAGGATAGGGCGATCCATCAAATGAAAATAATAATAATAATAACAATGATAATAATGTTCTAGGTGGGTTCCTGAAATCCAGAAGGCAGGAAAAAGTGTTCAGATTTTCATATAGTTTAGGAAAGGAAGGGGAAAAAACAAGGAAAGACCAGGACAGCACAGGGGTGTTAACAAAGTTGTCTGAACACAAAGGGGGGAAACCCGTAACACCAGGAAATGAGAATGAAACATTAAGGTGATTTGGAAAATGCCAAATACAACATATCATTTTTTTGGGGGGGGGGGAGGGGGACCAAATATTCTACTTTTACATCAGATTTTTAAAACATCTATAGTGAATAAAATTCTCTTCAGACTATTTTACTTCACAAATATTTCACTTAGGGCAGTGAACAATTCCTTAAATCTTAATCTGAATAATATTATCAAGATAGCAAAATAAAACATGAGTCCATGGCATATTAAATACTAATAAAATTCACTCTAATGAGCTAATCTTTAATGGAAGTCCTGTTTCATTTTGCTGCTATAGACTAACATAGCTAACCTATTGCAGATCTGTGTTTCTACATTGAACTTACTGATGGTACTTGAGTTCCAGTTACCCGAGAGAAAGGCAGATTTATAATTTAAATGACTAAATAAATATTAGTTCTTATTTTCAAATTAAATATTTTAAAATATACATTATTCCATGGGTCCCCATATTCAAGAATGTTGTTGTCCCTATATTCAAGAAGGGGAAAAAGGAGGATCCCGATAACTACCAACCCACCAGCTGGATGTCCACACCTGGAAAAGTTTTAGAACATATCAAACAGTCAGTCCTTGAGCATTTAGAAAAGATGGCTGTGATTACTAAGAGCCAGCATGGGTTTCTCAAGAACAAGTCATGTCAGACTAACCTTATCTCTTTTTTGAGAAAGTTACTACCCTGCTGGATCATAGGAATGCTGTAGACACTGTTTATTTTGATTTCAGTAAAGCTTTTGATAAGGTTTCACATACTATTCTTGTTGACAAGTTAGTGAAATGTTGTTTGGATCCTATTACTTTTAAGTGGATCTATAACTGGCTGACAGATCTCAACCAAACAGTGCTTGTTAATAACCATTAACAAGCACTGTTTGGTTGAGATCTGTCAGCCAGTTATAGATCCTCATCCTCCTGCAGAGGAGTGACAAGTGGAGTGCCTCAGGGATCTGTCCTAGGACTGTTTATTCAACTTCTTTATAAATGACTTGGATGAAGGAATAGGGGGAATGCTTATTAAATTTGCAGGTGATACTAAATTGGAAGGGGTTGCAAATACAGAAGAAGACAGAAACAGGATACAAGATGATCTTGACAGGCAATCCACAAGACAGTGAAAAGTGTTCAGCTTTGCAAACTCATTCCACAATGTGGGGGGGAAGTACAGAGAAAACTAAAACAAATGAAATGGATTTTAATGGGGATAAATGTAAACTTCTGCATTTTGGTAGGAAAAAATCCAGTGAATCATTATATGACATCTTGGCAGTAGTATGTGCAAAATGAATCTAGTGGACTGTACACTGAACCATGAGTCAGTAGTGTGATGTAGTGGCCAAAAAGGCAAATTCCATTTTTGGGCTGTATCAACAGAAGTATAGTGTCCAGGTCACATGACATTATGGTATCGGTTTCTTCTGCTCTGGTTAGATCTCACCTAGAGTACTGTGTTTAGTTTTGGGTGCCACAATTTAAGAAGGACATAGACAAGCTGGAACAGAGGAGGGTAATGATGATGGTGAGGGGTCTGGAGACCAAGACTGATTTCTCATTAGGCTTGTTCCGGTCTCAGAGCCCTTTTCCCCCCAGCACTTCTGTCCGATTTCACACACGCTGCCATGGGACTGTGACTTGACTCGCCTCTTTCCCGTGACAAGCAAGATCCTCTGAAAACCAGTTTCTGTTTGCCACGGGAAAGAGGCGGGGCAAGTCACAGCCCTATGTCAGCTTGTGTGAAATTGTATAGAAGTGCTGGGGGGGGGGGGCGGGGAGAGAGCTCTGAGACCAGAATAAGCCTAGTGTGAAATCGGTCCAAATCCTATGAGGAAAAGTTGAAGGAACTTGGTATGTTTTGCCTGGAGAGAAGATGAGTGAGAGGCAATATGATCACTATCTTCAAGTACTTGAAGGGCTGCCATATAAAGGATGATGCAGAGTTGTTTTCTGTTGCCCCAGAAGGTCAGACCAGAACCAAAAGGTTGAAATTAAATCAAAACAGTTTCCGGCCAAACATCAGGAAGAACTTCCTGACAGTTAGAGCAGTTTCTCAGTGGAACAGGCTTCCTTAGGAAGTGGTGGGCTCTCCTTCCTTGGAGGTTTTTAAACAGAGGCTAGATGGTCATCTGACAGCAATGCTAAGTCTGTGAATTAGGCAGATCATGAGGAGGGCAGGAAGGGTTGCATCAGTGCCTAGTTTTCATCAGGTCTTTTTTTGTAGCAGGAACTCCCTTGCTTATTAGGCCACACCCCCTGATGTAGCCAATACTCTACAAACTTACAGGCTCTTAGTACAGGGCCTACTGTAAGCTCCAGGAGGACTGGCTACATCAGGGGTGTGTGGCCTAATATGCAAAGAAGTTCATACTACAAAAAAAGCCCTGGTTCTTGTGGCCCTTTCTTACATGCCCAGGGAAATGCTGATTACCACTTTAGGGTCAGTCAGCAATTTTTCTCCAGGCCAGTTTGGCAAGGGATCCTGGAGGTTTTTGCCATCTTCCGTGCATGGAGCAGGGGTCACTGAGGATGTATGTTTGTGTGTGGGTGGGGGGAGGTGTTTGTAAATTTTTCTGAATTGTGCAAGGGGTTGGACTAGATGACTCTGGAGATCCTTTCCAATGCTATGATCCTATGATTCCCCAACATGGTGATGGTGGGGGTTATGGTGCCCACTGACACCTTCTCTAGCACCCAGCAAGAATGGGGTCATGTGAGGCTTTTGCCCAGCAAGGCTGCTGACTGGCTGTGGAAATCTTTAAAAATATTGCTTTGACAGCAGCTGCTACCGCAGCATAAAGAACTTTATTGTGTGACTGAAGTTAAATTGCAGTAACCTTTTTGTATTTGGCTCTGCCTCCAGGGTCATCCATTTTGTTGCTATGTCCATCATGCTGTGTGAGAACTCAAAAAGGTGCTCACAGGCTCAAAAATGGTGGAGCCCCTTCCAATTTTCTGTAATAAAGATTTTTTAAAAATCATATACTGAGTTTTCCTTCAATATACTGTACTCATCTGAATGTGATCAGGAGATCTTTGTTTAAAAAGGAAACAGCTAATAGTGTCAATAAAGCAAACAAATCACTTCTTAGTCATGGTTTATGGAAGCATTCTAGCCAATACCCTGTCTATTTTTAGAAACTGATGAATTACAAAGATGGAAGCCGCTTTTAGAGAGATGGCACCTGGATTAAATCTTTTTTTAAAAAAAGTAATTGTATATCTTGAATGGTAATCCATTTCTGTAAAGTTCATGGAAGCATAATGCAGAGGAAATTTCATTATGAATGGACTCCAAATCATTTTTGCATAAAAGTTATGGCACACACATATCTGCTGACTCAGCAGTTTGAATTCAAAATTGTCCTAAGTGTCTTTTGTAAACTATATCCCAGGGGTGGCCAAACTGCAGCTCGAGAGCCTCATGTGGCTCTTGAAGCCCCCACCACCGCATCAGCCAGCTTAGAGAAGGCATTTCTCTCTTTAAATAACTTTTCCAAGCCAAGCCAGCTGGTGGTTTAGATAATGCCTATAAAGTTAAAATTGCTTTCTTTCCACCTCCACCTCCCTATTTGCCTCCCTCCCTCTCATCTGACATTAAGCAAGTTTGGCCATCTCTGCTGTATGCCCTACTTATGGTTAAAAGATTAAAGCTTGCTTGTGTAGCTAATTTCAGAGGGTAGCCATGCTGGTCTGCTGTAGAAGAGTTGGATTCAAGTCCAGTAGCACTTTAGATACCAACAAGATTTTTGGGTGTATAAGCTTTAGAGAGTCAAAGCTCTGACAAAGGGAACTTTGAGTCATTTAAGTTTATATCATGAAAATCTTGTTGGTCTTTAAGGTACTATTGAACTTGAATCTAGCTCTTGCAGCTAATGGCATTCAGATATCATTTGCTACCTAATATTCTGCAGTCAACTTGATGAAAAGCTTATGCCACAATTAATTATTTTAATGTATCACAGAACTTTTTTTTTGTTTTGGCTGCAACAGTTACACAGTTTTTCCTCCCTTTGCTCCCTTCAGTAAGTCATAGGGTTGCCAGCTGTGGCTTGGGAAATATGTGGATATTCTCAGTCCCTGGGGATTCAGCAGAGTATAATGCCATAGACCAGAGGTGTCAAACATGTAGCCCGCAAGATGCATCCAGACCATATAGGGCTCAAATCCAGTCCCAGAGCAACTTTCTTCTCCTGCTACCTTTTCCAGAGCTGCTATTGCAGCTGCATGGTAGCTTGCTTTTCCCCCACCTCCTTCAGTGGCTCTTCACTTCCTGCCTCTTGCCTCTGTCCCCACCTGATCTCTCTCTCTCTCTCTCTCTCTCTCTCACTCTCACACACACACACACACACACACAGAAATTGGTGTCTCATGATGGCAGGTTCAAGACCAACAATGTTTTATTCCAGGTGTAAACTTTTGTGTGCAAGCACACTTCTTCAGAGGGAGGGTGGGTGAGTGCATGGATTATCTGACAAGCACAATGTACACTGAGGAAATTATTTTGGTTTATTCTGAAAAAATAAAGAAAAGTTTGGATTTTTTTTGTTCCTTTCTGGATTTTTTTTTCAAAAAGACCCTGATTAGGAATTACAACACTTCAATTGGTCCTTATGTCTTGGAGACTGGAGTGATTTCAGATGCTAAATGATAACAGCACACATTGGTAATGAGACAGGAAAGTTAGCTCTCAGTTCAGTCCAGGAGGATGTATTGTCTTGAGCTTCATTATCAACTGCAATTGAGCAGTCTCTCTTTCTAATCTCTATTTGAAATTCCTTTGTAAGAGCACTGCTGCTCTTAGGTCAGCAACTGAATGTTGTGGTTTTTAATGTCTGACATGTCTATTTATTCTAGAGAGCCAGTTTGGTGTAGTGGTTAAGTGTGTGGACTCTTATCTAGGAGAACCAGATTTGATTCCCCACTCCTCCACCTGCACCTGCTGGAATGGCCTTGGGTTAACCGTAGCTATGGCAGGAAGTTATCTTTGAAAGGGCAGCTGCTGTAATAGCCCTCTTAGTCGCGGGGTGTCTGTTGTGGGGGGAGAAGATATAGGAGATTGTAAGCCGCTCTGAGTCTCTGATTCAGAGAGAAGGGCAGGCTATAAATCTGCAGTCTTCTTCTTATTATTATTATTCATTGCATCCTCCTGGATTGAATCATCTTGGATGGAATTGAGACCTATGTTTCCTGCCTTGTTATGAACGCTCATATCTCCACTCCTATTACCCCTCTGCCCCTCTGTATATCACACCTAATCCAATCAAGCCTGCTATTATCATTCACCTGCTTTTGGCATCCAACACCTGAAATCACCTTTATAAAGTTTATATCTCCGGTACCTTGTGTTACATTTTATAGCATACATGGCCCAGCCTCATAGCAAATGAGTTCAACATCTCTGCCATAGACTCTATGATCCAAAGCAGCCATTTTCTCCAGGGGAGCTGATCTTGCTTATCTGGAAATTAAATGTAATAGCAGGAAGTCTCCAGGCACAACCTAGAGGTTTGTATTTGCAAATTTCTGGAGGTTTCAGGATAGAACCTGCAGAAGGCAAGGCTTGGAGATGGCACAGATCTCAGAGAGATATAATTTTAAACAATCCACCCTCCAAAGCAGCCATTTGCTCCAGGGGACCTGACCTTTGTTATCTGGAGATCAGCTGTAATACTGGGAGATCTCCAGGCCCCACCTGAAGGTTGTCATAGAGCACTAACAAAACCCAACACGATGAGATTACTAACCCAGAACTCATACATACATAAATACTATTCAGTACAAAAATCTTGATGTGAAACTCATCTAAAACCTCTTAAATGTATCTTGGAAAAAACATACAAATCATCCCCTACATATAGAAGTCCAAAATCAGTCAAATACATTGCAAACACTCAAATACATAAATAATTAGTTCATAGTCCATGCTCTTCCATTGGGACAGGGACGCCAACTTAAATTCACATTTCACATCAGTTCTGTTTACAAATTATCAACATAATATTTCACAATTATGAATTTAAAAAATCAGCTTCCAAAGTTGAGAATTTTAAAAAAACATCTTCCAAAGTTAAGGAATATTTCAGCATTCTGAAACATTGCAGTGTTTCAGCATCCTCTCTCATTAACCATACTTCTCTCTATCTCTCAGGTTACGTTTCAGCATCCTCTCTCATTAACCATGGATGCTGAAATGTTGTAACATGAATTGAACCTTAACTTTGGAAGTTGATTTTCTTGAATATTGTATTCATGATTATGAAATATTACTTAACAAATTTGTTATAACTTACTGTTCTGACTTTGATAAAATATTGGGTGAAATATGTCTGTCAAGTCAGCTGTCCATTAGCCAGAACTATAATCAGAACTGTTGTGAAATGTGAGTTCTCCTCAGTCCCAGGAGATCTTCAACCACCACCTGGAGGTTGGCAACCATAGCTTATATCCTTGTGAGACTGCCATATAACTGCTGAGATAGCATCTTGGCCTAGAACATCTGGATTGCCACAGTATATTTTCTTATTTACGTGGAAGACTAGATCAATGGTATGGCTAAAGATGATAGCTACGGTATGGAAGTATCTGTAAATACCCCAAAACTGGCCCAGTTATAGAAGAAAAAGAGACGAGACTAAATTTAATTTATACCCTCCCTTTCACTTGGAGACTCAGAGTGGGAATGCCTAGAGTGGCCCCACATGACTGTCCCCTGCTGGGGGATGAAGAGGACTTGGCAACGCTAGGCCTGATACCGCCCTCAGGCCCCCTGCAAACCACTCTGAGTCTCCAAGTGAAAGGGAGGGTATAAATTAAATTTAGTCTCTTCCAGCAGCTACATGTGAAGGAGTGGGGAATCAAGTTCCAGATTAGAGTCTGTCACTCTCAACCACTATACTAAGCAGGCTCTCAAAGTCTATCTTGTTCAATTTCCAGTTTTGATTGGAGGGCTATTCACCCCATTCCTCTATATTTTCTTCCTGAAATTAGATTCCTGTATTGCATAAAGCACACAGTGGCTGCTAGCAGATGAACAATGTGGGGTGGTTGGGAAGTGGCCGAAAGCGGGATGACTCAAAAAGAGCCATCCTGGAGCCTCCACAAGGTCTCTGGAAAGGTGGCTCCATCCTGTCCCCAAGGCAGCTTGGTGCAATCAGACGGGGGAGCGCCTAAAAAGCTGGCAGGGCCTAAAAAGCTGCCGACGCCTCATCCCAGAGAGCCAGTTTGGTGTAGTGGTTAAGTGCACGGACTCTTATCTGGGAGAACCAGATTTGATTCTGCACTCCTCCACTTGCACCTGCTGGAATGGCCTTGGGTCAGCCATTGCTTTAACAGGACTTGTCCTTGAAAGGGCAGCTGATGTAAAAAGCTCTTTCAGCCCCACCTACCTCACAGGGTGTTTGTTGTGGGGGGGGAGGTAAAGGAGATTGTGACTGCTCTGAGATTCAGAGTATAGGGCGGAATATAAATCCAATATCATCATCATCATCTCCCTGCAACAGTGGCCACGGTCGCTCTGTCCTGGCTCATCCTTCCTGCTGCTGCTGCCCCCTTTCACCCCACGCTAATCATGATCACACCAGACAGCTGTCATAGGAGCCCCCAGCCTCCAGAGCCAGTTTCCCCACTGATCAGCTGATTGGCAGGGGAGGGGGGGGCTTTACATGCCCTGGGAAACTTTACATGCCCCTGGGAAGGTGATGCAAGGGCAGGGACGGGAGGGAGGTGGAGGTTGGGGAGCTGAGGAAGGACTCTCACAGCCCTCAAGCCATGGGGGGCAATTCAGCCACTTCAGCCTGAAGTGGGGGGGCTGTGCTCTCCCCCCCCCCAATAGTTAGGCACTCATGTACCCCAGCGCTCCAGGCAGGTTGGGGGGGGGAGGTGAAAGCAGCTTCAGGTGGCTTAGTGGTTTCACATGCCAAGCCACCTCGCTTCTGCCTTTTCACTTCTAGACACAGCTGGGGAGACTGTCTTTCAGTTCAGAAATCTGCTACCACTTTGGTAGCTTTTTGAGCCGGGAAGATCAGCCTGAAGGATGGGGTGAGTATGGGACAGGGATGGGCAGCAGATGTTGCCATCTGGAGGGTTTTGGGGGGTCAATTTCAGAGGTGTCTCTGAGTCAACCCAAAGTGCCGGTCTGTTATCAGCCTATATATCTGTTATAAAATCTTATTAAGCTAATTTTAATACTCCATGCAGAAATTTTGCAATACTGGAAACCTCAAGGCTAAATAGAAACAACTTAAATTGCATGAAAATTGTTTCTAAAAATACAAAAAAAAAACCCCAGTTGATTAAAGGTTGACAATATTCTTTTCTTTTCCCCAGTTGTTCAACAATTTGCTTCACATGGGAAGAGGGTTGGGTTTTGCTTATCCTTTCCAATTCAGCAGCTGTGGGCCTCACTTAGCTTGCTCACTCCTGTTACTATGGTAACAAGATGACTGCTGTGATAAGATCTTATGTACTTCATGTGCAATGGTTCTCAACCTTTGTCACAGCAACCTTCCCTAGCTGAAGGAAATATTTTTAAAAATTATTAATTTAAAATGTTGCTCTTATAACCATAAGCTTTTAAAATATTTCAATACATGTTATTTCTTTATCCCAACAGAAGAAATGAAAGATCCTTCAGCTCTGTCATAGCTAATAGAGTTCTAAAAAAAAAAAACAACAATTAATAACAAACACATACCCCTCTGCTTCATTTCTCACTTTTGGTATAATCTACCCACTTATTAATTATACAAAGAAGATGCATGTGCTTACTGTTCCACAATTCAACAAAACTAGAAATGCAGTTGCCATCAAAGTTAGTTACTTGTTTCCATACCATACCAAACCTTTAATGGCATAATAGATTCAGATAAAAATACACAGAATATAAAAATTTAAACATTGGAGATAAAATCAAAATGAAACCGAGCTTACAGATGCATTCAAACATAGTCAGAATTAAATTTAAGGATGTCAGCCAGAAATTTTGCCACAGCCTCACTAACCACCCCCTCAGTATCACTCAATAAATAATAACAGGGTGGCAGAAAAAACAAATCTGGGGGAAAAGAAAGCTTGCCAAATAAATCTTTACGGAGGTTATGGTAAAGAGAACAATCAAGCAATATATGCTGCATTGAGTCAGGAGTATTCGCTCCACAGGAGCAAAGTCTGTCGGCTAAAAGGACTCGCTAATATCTCCCTTGTAAAACTTTGGAGGGAAACGCATTTAGTCTAGCCAACATAAATGCCCTGCGATGACTTGGAGTGGTTAAGTCTGATAGATAATTGGGCATTTTGCCACAGAAAGCATAGAGACCTAAGGAAGCTGGAGAGCAAATATAAGGGGCAGTTGGCCGTAATTTTGTTTCCTCCGATTCCCACAGTCTCAATTTAATACATCTGAAGATATATGACTCATCAGAGGTAGAAAAATCATCTACCTCTAACCCCAATTGAATGAGTTTGGACAGAAGCACTGCTGTCCAGGATGAAATATATGGGTCTCTTTTCATATAATCAAGAAGGCTGTTAGGATCTGTTCTAAAGTGAATTTTGAGCCAGAATTTAAACACTGCAATCCAGGCTTTTGTCTCCACCAAAGACTGACCTATTTCAGAGCAGAGAGCAAAGTAGGACACACATTTTGGCAA
The DNA here is from genome assembly GCF_032191835.1 of Heteronotia binoei. Lineage (NCBI taxonomy): Eukaryota > Metazoa > Chordata > Lepidosauria > Squamata > Gekkonidae > Heteronotia > Heteronotia binoei. The sequence goes on from NC_083230.1 coordinate 73,648,406, forward strand.
ACCAAGAATTTGTCTAAAGAATTAGGCTTGAATGCCCTCCACTTTCCTGGTAAAAGCTGAGATCCATATAGGGATACCATAGAGAGTTTGGGCAAGCGTTTTGGCTTTGAACACTTTAATAGCTGCTGGAACTAATTGGTTGCCCCTTGCAAAGAAAAACTGTTTAATTTGAGCAGCTGAACATTTAGCCAAGTTGACGGTGTTGTTACGATGTGAAACCCAGCTTAACTTGTGATTAAAAGTGATCCCCAAGTATTTAAATTTTTTTGTTTGCTCAATTGTTGAGTTGCCAATAAACCATCTCTGTGGGCGCCAGCAATTTGAAAAGACAACTACTTTAGATTTGGCATAATTGATAGAAAGTGAATTACAATTACAGTAGTCATAAAAGGCATTCAGATACCTTTGCAGGCCCACTCTTGTACAAGAGAGGATGGTAGTGTCATCGGCATAAAGTAATAAGGGGACCACTCGGCCTGCAAGTTTAGGCGGATGACCGTTGATAGGGTTCAAAAATTGAGCCAGGTCAGTTAAAAATAAATTTAAAAATGCAGGGTCAGCATGCAACCTTGTTTAACCCCCTTTAACACTGGGATTTTACTAGTCAAGTCACCGCTAGAAGAAAATTTCACTTGGCAAAGGGTATTAGAATGAAGTTTCCTCAAGAGAAACAGCAGACGAGGGTCCATTCCCAGGTAACCTAGCTTGATCCATAGTTGGGCTCTATCTATTGAATCAAAAGCACCCTTCAAATCGATGAAGGCAGCGTATAATTTTTTTAAAAAAAATTTTTGCATATATTTTTCAGCAAGGAAGGCCAGAGTGCAGCAGTGATCCATAGCAGATTTGCCTTTGGAGAAGCCAATCTGTTCAGGGCCTATGATGTTGCCTAGGCGCATCCAGTCAGTTAATCGAAGTTCTAAATGTTTTGCATACTATTTGCCCACTACAGATAATAAACTAATGGGGCGGAAATTTTCTGGTAACTCCAACCCCCCCCCCCTCTTTTTTTTGTATATTGGGATAATTATAGAATCAAGCCAAGAGTCAGGGATGGAGCCATGCAGATCGATGAAAGAGAACAATTTTGCAAGGGGCAAGAGCCACCAATCGGCAAACTTTGTGAATACCTTAGCGGGAAGGCCATCAGGGCCAGGTGCTTTACCCGCTTTTTAGAGTTACTGGAGGCCAGACCGGCATATCAGCAACTGAGGGGTTTGCTAAGATAGGAGGGGATATACATGGAGCAGCAAAAATGTTAGAGAAGTAATCAACCCATGTTTGCTCAGAAATATTTGGGTCAGTAATAGAATTGTTTTTTAGATTACCTGAAATGATTCTCCAGAAAGCCTTATTATCATTAGATTTTATCGAGTGGTAAAGTTGGTCCCATTTATTCTGAAAGAAAACTTTCTTTTTGGATGTAGTAAGCTCCAGATAGGTTGTTTTATAAGCAATGTAGGCCTTAATTTTTGTTTGGTCTTTGGAGTGACAAGCCTCTTTAAAATGAGCTCTCAGTTCTTGTTTCCAAGCTAAACAATCTGTATCGAACCAGCTAGAGAAACTAGACCTAGACAAGATCACAGGTTTAGCTTTAGCGCTACAATAATCAATTAATAATGAGAATCCTGAAAGGATTGAATTATCTGAATTGGAATTTATGATTGAATCCCTTAATCTGCGTAGCTCTTCAGAGCCAAAGAGGGAAGAAAACTCCCTTTCTAGGGCCAGGGACCAATTGATTTTTTAAGAACATTCTCAGGGGCCTTCACAGATTGGGAAGATGATACCATATTAACCTCCAGATCCAATCTTAAGGATAGAGTTAGGGGCAGGTGGTCACTTTCCGTGCGTGGATCGATGTAAAAGTTATCGATAGATGACAGAAGGTTGGGTGAACCCAAACAAAAATCTATCACACTGCAACCCCTTGTGGAAAAAAAAGTAAAGTCAGTTGCAGCCGGAAACTTGGAGAGACCATTAAATATTATAACATTGTGTGCTATGCAGAATTCAATTAATTTAAGACCTGCCTTATTGGTTAAAGTATCTTTAGAACAACGGGGTAAACATAATTGTAGTGGAAGGGATTCAACCGCTTCAAAGCCAAAATGAGAGATCCATTTCTGATTGTTACTGCCTATCCGAGCATTAAAATCACCAAAAATCATGAGCTGAGCAGTATGGAATTTCCTAGACAAAGACATCACATAATCAGAAAATTTCTCCCAGACTTGTTACTTGTTTGTTTTGATAACATGACCCACACAAAGGATTCAGAGCAAGTAAAAGAGGGTTGCTAGGTCCCCCATTGGCCACTCATGGGTGAAAGAAGGCAGTCTTGCCAGATCTACCTTGACAAGAAACACAAGAAGAAACTATGCCTACATAAGGTAATGATTTAATCTTACTGAACATATCATACTGTCTTCATGGAAAATTCAAAATATCAAATGTTTACCACATTCACAAATACAGAAACTAACTTAGATGCAGAATACTTGAACTGAAAAGGGAAGAAGTAAAGAGATTGAATTTATACCCTGCCCTTCATTCAGAGTCTCAGAGCAGTTTACAATCTCTTTTCTCTTTCCCTCTTCAAAACAGACACCCTGTGAGGAAGGTGGGGCTGAGAGAGCTCTCTGACAACTGTTCTTGAGAGAACAGCTGTGCTGGGAACTTGTAGCTGACCCAAGGTCACATCAGCAGCTGCATGTGAAAGAGTGGGAAACTAAACCAGTTCTCCCAGATTAGAGTCCATGCACTTAACCACTACACCAGATTAGAGTCCATGCACTTAACCACTACACCAAACTGGCTTTTCTTGACAGGAAATACAAGAAACTATGACAGGAAACACAAGAAGAAAATGTCAGCCTTGGCCCTAACACTGGGACCCTTGAGAGTACTGCACCACAATGACACCAATTTCAAAACTGGCTCTCAAAGACTGTAAATAGCGGGATGGCCAGAACATGGCCAGAATTATCACTCTACTGTAGAGATGAATGATCACTTTTCTCTTTTGACAGTAGGAACTCACATTCTATGTCAGATGTAAAGCTGTCTATCAACTAGAAAAATGGCCTGATCTGCAGAACAGCATGGCATGGATATAATAATCATTATCTCCAGCTAAATTCCACAGAAGCTGCTTGTTAAAAAGCACAGGAGCAGAGGAGAGCAAAAAGGTTGGCAATGCTAATAACTGAATACAATAAATAAGAAAAAAAAATTCTTTAAGTTCACTGCCAGTGTCCACACTACTACGTTAATCCTTGTTTGTATTATTGGAACCATGTAGGTTACCAGCTCATATACTTCAACAAGCTAGATTTCAGTGATACATCTAGAACTGACACAGTAATCTCATTCAGAATGAAATGTGAATAGCTGCTGCTATTTACTGATGACCTTATATTAAATAGCGCAGAACAGAAGTACTGACATTGTTGACTTTGTATTCTGTAACTCAAGGACTTCTAAAGCATTATAATAGCTATTCAGGGCATCTTCCTCACTCATATGCTTAAGATACATGCTATTCAACATCTAATGAAAAGCTCCTTCACAGATTATATATAACTAGGAGTAAGGTCTATTATCAAGAAAAATACAACAGGATCTAGAAAGAGGCTCTGGGTGACTGCCCCCCCCCCACCCTTGCTGTCTTCCCACCCAAGTGAAGGCATTCACTCCGCCCCACCTCAAGGGGAGCTGATCTCTGCCATCCAGAGAGCAGTTGTAATTCTGAGTGATCTCCAGCCCTCACCTGGAGATTGGAAACAATGGTCCCCCAGGAGGAAAGACCTCTCCCTCAGAGGCCTGTAGTGATATCTTAGGAATTTCTCATGAACCTGGAAAAGTATCACTAAAGGCTTCTGAGTTAGTACCCCCACCCTCTCTGACTTCCCACCCAAGTGAAGGCATTCACTTTCCCTCCCCCCACCTCAAGGGGAACTGATCTCTGCTATCTGGAGAGCAGTTGTAATTCTGAGTGATCTCCAGCCCTAAGCTCCTCCAGGGGGAATCACTGTTGCCGATCTCCAGCCCTAAACTAGAGATTGGCAACAGTGGTTCCCCCTGGAGAAAAACACATTATACCTGTCTGAGGTCCGACCCTCCTCAAACCCCACCCTCTCTGGGCCCCACCCCTTAAATCTCCAGGAATTCCCTAACCCGGAGTTGGCAACCCTGCAGTCTCTACATAGGAAAAAGACAGTCTTTCTTCACAGTGGGAAGGGACCAAAGCAGCTTACATCATTCTCATGATTTTCTCCCCCCCACCACCTTTGATCTGAACAACAACTCTGTGAGGCTTCCGTATCTCCTTCTCTGACAGCCATTCTGGGGTGAGGGGTGTGTATGCTTCTGGATGAGTTCCCCCACCTTTGCTGTCTTCCAGCAAGGTGTAACCAGTTTGGTGTAGTGGTTAAGTGTGTGGACTCTTATCATCTGGAGAGTGGTTGTAATTCTGAGTGATCTCCAGCTCTCACCTGGAGATTGGCAGCAGTGGTTCCCTGGGAGAAAATAGCTGGTAGCATCAAGGCACCCAGAAGGTGCTGCCGGGCCTAGGTAGCCAACCTCCAGATGGAGCCTGAAGATCTCCTCGGATCACAACTGAACTACAGACAACACATCTCTCTCCCCATCCTGGAGAAAATCACTGCTTTGGAGGGTGGACTTCATGCCATTCTGTTCACCTGAGGCCTCTCCCTTTGCTGACCAACAGCCTGTGTGCCTAGCAACAGCCTGGCTAGCACTTTCTTGGCAGCAGGAAACACTCCCAGCAAGACCAGGCCTCTCTGACTATTTCTGCGGCCTTCAGAAGCTGAGTGTGCTGAAAGGCCTTTTGTAAGGCTGCAGTAGCTCTGCAGCCCTTTCTGAGGCTGGTTGACAGAGAGGACACAGAGAAGAGTTGGAGATGTGGCTGTCTCTGAGGAAAGACTGCTTCTGGCAGTTTGTTCAACATTCCTGGGCCTGAGTAAGTGGGGCAGGAAAGTCAGCCAATGGGAGACCAGAGACACTGCCGATTGTGTGATGGGCCAATCTTGTCTTCCAGAAATATTAGCCTGTGGCCATCCTTTACTATAGATGTGTTCCTATGATAAAAGACATCACTACAAAAGATGTGAGGACTAGAGACTGATATTAAAATATTTGCAAGATAGTCTTACGTTTATAGTAAGAAAATTCAAAGAATTTATGTAACAAAAATATGAAATGCAACATGAAATGTAAAGCGCAGGTTCAGAGCCATAGATTAATCTTCCATAATGCTGAATTATTACATGTGCTCAGGGCTTTTTTTCATAGGGAAAAATCAGCAAAAACTCATTTGCATATTAGGCCACATTCCCTGGCACCAAGCCAGCCGGACCTGTGTTCCTGGGTGTTCCTGCTCAAAAAAAGCCCTGCATGTGCTGTAGCATTCAGAGACATCAGCTGGGTGATGAAGTAACACAGTATTATTTTAATGGATGAGGAAAGAAAATGACTCACCAATTATCTGGTTTTGAAAAGAGAATGTTGGGAGTGAAATATATGACAGTTGTATTCCAAGTAGGATTGGAGAAAAAGGGGTTGCACTTACCTGCTGTAGCCATTGTTCATCAAGTAGTCTTCTGCGCAGGCACATTGAAAAGATTTCTGCAGAAAATATTTCCAAAGCTTTCTAGTAGACTAGGAGCACCCCTCCTCCCTCTGGTGTGTTCCTATCAAAATGATCACACAGGACTAGGAGGAAAGGTGCTACTTCCTCAATTCACTCCATACCACTATAGGAGACCCCAAGAAACTAAGGTTTTAGAGAGTTCACAGCAGGGTAAGAGGGAAGGATGCACAGATGACCATTCAATGAACAGTAGTTATAGGAAAGTGCAACTTCGTTTTCATCTTCATGGCTTTCGCGCACATGGGGACACTAAGCAAGCTCATTGGGTGAATGAGATGAGTGTGAATTTCTCAAAGGAAGAGACTACAGAGGACCACCCTCTCAACAGTTGTTTCGCATCAAATATTGACCTTCTCCCTGAACTGACCCACGGCAATGGGTTGTGTGACTGAGGACGATGAGCATGTATGTCATAAGGACTGTAAAACAATCCCAGGTAGGGATCCTGGCCAGGGCATCACCTTGTGAAACTTCATGAATGGAGAGGGCATAGGTTAGAACCCTTAGTGTCCTCATTCCACAGTTGGAAGAGCTGCATACTAAAAACAAACAACCCTCAATTCCAAATGAAGCACCAGGGAAGTGCAAAAATAAAACAAGGGATTTCTACCTTTAGAAATACAATAAGAAAGAGGAAATGTTAGAGTTTGTGTTGCAACCAGTGGCCAAAACATAACCAAAAGTACAAGAAATAGGGTCCAAATCCTGTTACAATCCTGTAGAGATTCTTTTCCATTTAGAGGTGCAAGACCTGTTAGTGCAGGAGTGGTGGTTGCCACCCAGAAAAGTGGGACGCTACTGCTACAATACAGGAAAGGAGCCAATCAAAGTACCAAGTCATCAGCAGCAAGGTAAAATAGCCCATACCTCCAATCAAAGTATAAGGGAGCTGGTCTATGTCAATGAAAATAGAATTACAGTCTATTCCATGACTATGTGGAGTGACACTGGGGCTGATTCGGCACTAACCTTGCTCCGTGCCAGGCTTCCATTTCCCTCTGGAGCAAGCGGGGGAGGGCGGGATATAAAAATAAAGTAGTTATTATTATTATTATTAAGCTAGCGATTTCGCACCAGCTGCTCCGTGCTGCCATTTTGTGCAGGGAAATTGCTGTGCTGCTGTTTTTTTCAGGTTTACACTGTGGCATGGCAAATCACAGTTTTTCCTCACGCAAAATGCTGGCATGGAGCAGCTGGTGCAAAATCGCTAACTTGCTCCAGAGAGAAATGGAAGCCTTGTGCGGTGCAAGGTTAGTGCAGAATCAGCCTGACACTGAATGATGCCACCATCTCCTTCAGCTTAATGTGGCCAGTAAGACTGCCAGCAACCTGAAGGGAAAAAAAATTACTACCCCTTTAACAGAGACTTAATGGGATGTTATTTACCTCCATGCCATGAGATTGCTGGCCCATTTCCACACATTAAGCCTCCATTAAATGTACAGGACCTTTTTTTCCCCTTCAAGTTGTTGGTAACACTTTGTGCCCAGCCAGAAAAGCAGCCAGTAAAATGAGCATATTGTGTGACTTATTTTCATACTTCACCTCTTTTATACAATCTCTTATAGAAGAGTGCCAAAAGCTCTAAATTTATCAATGGATCTTTTCCTTAAAACACATTTGATAAATCTGACCCAGATTATTCACTTTCTCTGCCTCACAGATATTCTGTGTTCCTGAAATCTCTTTAGTATTCATCAACATACACTTTATTTGTCAGCCTCCTACTCCACTCTGTGCAATGGGGAAAATAGGCCATAGTTCCGTGGCAGAGGACAAGCAGGAGCTTCTGGGTCCACTAGTGGCATTTCTAGTTAAAAGCTCCTCACAACATTTTATAATATCACCCCCAGATTAAAAAAAAAAAAACAGTTCTGCCAGAAGACACATTTTCCTTTATATTCTTTTAAACCTTGACACATTTCCCATTTTCTCACAGCCAACATAATACATTTTCATTCAGCTTCCTTGATTTCCTTTTATTATTTATTGTCTCCATTCATACTATACAATCAGTCCTTTCTCTGATTTAAATATTTTTATTTGTGACTTCTTAAGAAGTTTCTGATCCAATAATATGGATTTATATATATCCATATATATTTTCCTCTGTATATATCTTTATCCTAGATCACATTATTTTGGGAATTTGTTATTAATCTCTGCATACTCTAGTTTTGTAACTCATACTCAAATTACCTTATGCAGCTTTCTTTCTCCTGCCAGTTTCAGCCTAACCGCAGTGAGACAATCAGAGGTCTTAAACCTTCTGTATCTTTCACTGCCTGTTACGTATTGGGACTGGAGTTTGGCCTTAGGGCCAGCAGAGTCTTGGCTGAGCTTGAGACCCCAGAACAATAGCCACCTGGATACAGGAAGGAGGCCTATCAGGGATCCTTGGGCCAGCTGTTAGCCTATAGTTGTTGGTAATGGGTTTTTGGGTGGGGATATTTGCATGTATATAAGCAGGGCCCTTGGCCCTGCAAGTCAGTTCGTACTATGCTAAATCACTGACTAAAGAACTGAATTCACTATCTCCTGGCGTCCTCATGTTGCAAACCCAGTATATTTTTACTGCCAATTCCCATTTTTGTAGGAAATGGGCTGCAGTGCATGTATTATACTAGCAGTTATCTTGTGTCTAGAATCTTAGCACTTATTGCCAGTGGAAGTGAGTGCATACAAAAGCTCACACTTTGAATAAAACTTTGTTGGTCTTAAAGGTGCCACTGGACTCTCACTTTGTTCTATTGCTTCAGACCAACATGGCTTTCCACCTGGATCCAACTTAGGGTTGCCCAGTGCCAGTGCTGGGGGTTCTGCCTTCGAGTGGGGGGGGGGGGGAGACACAGCAGCAGGCTGCTCGGAGCTTGGCTCCGAGAATGAGCCCCCCAAACTCACTCAGCCTTCCTGGATCCCAGGAGGGCTGAATGTGGTCAGGCACTTGGAGCCTGACTCCAAGAGTGCCCAATGCCACACCATCCCCACCCAGCCTTCGCAAAACCTGGGCGAGGTCAGGGCAGCAGCAGACACGTTCAGAGTCAGACTCTGAGCGTGATTGCTGCTGCCCTGATCCTGCTCAGCCTTCCTGGGTCTTGGGAAAGCTGAGCAGGGTCAGGGCAGTAGTGAGCATGCTTGGAGCCAGGCTTCGAGCGCACCCACTCCTGAGGCACCACGCTGACCCTGCTCAGCCTTCTTACAGACCCAGGGAATGTGAAAGCAGCTGGGTGGCACCTGTGCACTGTGGTCCTCAGAGCCTCCAAGGTGCCACCTGCGTTTGCATTCCCCGAGCCTGTGCGTGGGGAAAGGGGGCCCTAAGGCAGCCACCTCTTTGGCCTACTCCCATGCACTGGCTGTGAGGTTGCCCTGCTGGCAGAGGGATTGTTTTTGGTGCTGAAAGCATGTGGCAGACAATGACATCACCCAAAAGTCATGTAATTGCACCAGGTACATCACGCAGGGATGTTCTAGTATTTTGGTTATGCCACACACCCCTGACACCACCAGAAGGTGTACTACATTATATCAGCTCAGCATCTACCTTAGAATGCTTCTTGAATTATAATCGTCATAATAAAACCTTACTCCCATCATATTTCTTAAATTACTTTCTCCTATGTGGCCGGAGTGGCATGATGAAGATTTCCATCTGTCTGCTTTATTTGGTTATTTTCCCATTTTTGTGGGGAAAAGGATTAGAAAGTTTGTCAAATCTTAGAGTTCAGCAAAATTCTCACAGAGGGCTTGAACAATGGAGCCCAGAAGCAATTATTTGGTATGGGGGGGGGGGCTGGATAAGAAAGAAAGAGCATAATTAAATTTAGAGGTTCCAGAGCTCCACTCCTCTGAGCTTCTGCCCAAAATGAGGCCTGGATGTAGGGAATAGCTGTGTTGTCTCCTGTTAACCTGGCTCTCACTGATGGCATATGTGGGCTACATGTGGTGTTTCTGTCCTACTTGGTGTGTGGGAATACAGCTTCTACTTGCAGTGAAATCAGAATGCTATTCTATTCATGTAACACTCTCATATTCTACTTTATTTTCAGTGGCATATATTCACTTAAAATAATGATAACCATAAAAATTCCTCACCCCCTTTTACATGGACCACATAAAAAGTGCATGAGGGTAAAGCAGCATTATTGGCACTGAAGGCTCAGACCATCCTATAGTGGATTAAAAAGGTTTACCATATACCCTTAGTTACCGAGGGCTCATTTTATACCATTAAAGGTGCACCAGGAGGGACAAGAGATCATAGGTTGTTGGCAAATCTAATTTAATTCAGAACTCCCATGTTCAAACTTTTTATTTGCTTCTTGTTTGTAGTTCATAAAGTTACCTCTATTCTTATTTCAGGGATGCTAAATTTGTTAAGCAACAAATGCTAGCTATCATACATCTGACAAAATGGGTTCTAGTTTAGGAACATTTATGCCATAATTTTATCAAATGGAACTTATTCCCAGAAAAGTGCTTTTAAGACTGCAGCCTAAGATTGCTGGAATTTATGGGACAACTTTCTTCACTTCCTGGGTTATGTATGTTTACTGGAGAGAGGCTTTGTTAAAAACAAAGAAACAAAAACTGAAAATCCATGCCCACCTCTTTCTATAAGTTTACTGATGTCCTTATATAATTAAAAATAGTTAGGCATTATTTCCCTTTAAGGAAGCTAATCTCAAAATTATTATCCCATATGTATTGCTTTACCCATTATATTGCCTCATAGAATAGGAAGAGCCAGTAACCCTTTTAAAAATGTTATGCTATTTCTTGTTTTTATTATGAAATGGGTTGATGTTTAACTTTTCTGTCATCTAGTGTGCAAATGAGAGGCAGTTTGGTGCACTGATTAAGTGCACGGGCTCTTATCTAGGAGAGCCGGGTTTGATTCCTCACTCCTACACACTCCTGATGTGACTGAATCAGTCACAAGTTCTCACAGAGCTGTTCTGTTCAACAGCAGTTCTGGGAGAGCTCTCAGGTTCACCTACCTCACAGGGTGTCTGTTATGGGGGGAGGGGAAGAGAAAGGAGATTGTAAGCATTTCAGTAGTGAAGGGTGGCAATCTCTTCCTCTTCAAATATAAATATTACAAAGTATAGAATCTTATTGGCAGATCTATAATTTTACATGTGCGTTTTCTCAAAACTCATGAAGGAATGTAATATGGTTTTGCTGACTTCTCAGCACATTCCCATAGTTTCTTCTTTCAAAATGCAATGTGAGGAGAGGAGGAGCAATTTCTACAGATTTTTCATTCTCACTGCAACCCCCCCTCCCCTTGCCCCCCCTGCTATTCCCAGGAACAGAATACTGGGGGTGATCAGTGGGCTGCAGCAGAAGGGAAAAGTGGGAAAGTCGCACTCTGCAGAAGTCCAGATGTTGGATTAAATGATATAAAATATGGCCATGATCAGGGGTCATTTTGTAGAAAAATAGGTGGTGGAGCTCATCCAAGGATTGTTATGCAGCTGCACCTACTATTCAATGGACAAGGTCGGTAGGTGGAGAGGAGGAGGGGAAACCCTCAGAAAGGTTCTGGAGCCGTGCTTTTGTGAGCTCCTGCTGAATTCAAGGCCTGGACATCACTTTGTATTGGATCTGTTGTATCCAGCCACCAGCAATAGTTCCTAACATTGGAACAACCATAATTCATAGAATTACATTTCCCATAAATAAAATGCTACACATTCAGTGCTAGGACAATGAAGTATCTCCACAACATGAATAGAACCTTCAATATGAAATGCACATTGTAAGCCAAAATGCCCTCAAAACGAGGTTGGGAAATTGTCAGGTGGGCACCTGGCTCACTCAGGATCTTTTTATCTGTGTATACAGGATTCCACATCCAGAAAAGTAATGCCTAAAATATCAGGGACTCTAAGTAAAACAATTAAAATTTATTAAGAAAAATATAGGCTTCCTTACAAGATAAAATACTCATAAAAACACACATTCAGTTCTAGGAAACATAGATAGAGAAATAGGGGAACACATGGGTAGACAAACAGGGCGATATTTACCTATCATAGTCTTTGAGGAAAGCTCCAATGGCGACGTGCGAGGAAGTGGGAGAAGGGACCCGAAACTTGGCCTTAGAATCAGGGATGGATCTATGCAGCGGAAGTTGGGATACTGATAGAAGCACACCTGTGGGTAGCTAGTCCACAGATTATAAGGACTCTCTTGAGCCCTTAGGGGATGGGAGGTACGAGGGAGGAGAAAGGGGGTCAGCTGGTACATGACCTCACGAAAAGGGGAGGTTTCGCAGTGGCCATAAGGGCTGGACTACTGCGACAACCAATAGAAAGTTCATTGGTGGCACCTAATTGGGTGCTTGCTCTTGACCAATGGACTTGCTTGGATCCTGGATACCTGAGTGAACTTTCAGGTTGAAATGGACCAAGGGGAGGCTCCAAAATGACAGTTGGGAAGAAGAATAGAGAGATTACTTGGGTGGGGAGATACTTAGGACTATTAGACTTATCTAAAAGGGTGACAATAGAGAGTCAAATCATGGCCTAGGTAACACCCAGTTTATACAAAGGAACTTGGCTCTGGCTGAAGATGGTCTTCCTCTTCTGTCTTCTCTTGGGCACCAGTCTTTGTCTAGAGTTTTGTTAAACAAAGAAAGTGGCAGCTGGACGATTAACCACTCCTAGGGTAGGTAGGTTGCTTGCAGGCATAGGTGACATCTGGTGTGTACGTGAGCCGTTCGCTTCGCTGGAATGGAGTCAGGCCTGGTAGGAAGATAGCTGCGTGTGGTGTTAGCCCTCCATGGTGGATTCCATGGTCAGAACTTCAAAACCGTTCACCTGGATAGCTCCTGGCGGCGCAGTTTCCTCCGCTTCATGACTGGGATGGACGTCATACGGAACAACGGGAAACCATCCGTTCTCCTGGTGGGCACTCTTGTACTGGTTCAGAGTGCCTTAGTAGCATTATGGCTGCTTGTACTACATAAGTCCCTTTTTGCCCCTGGATAGGTGTATCCACACTCTCTGGCCAGATGTGTGCGAGTCACTTCTCCAGGTGCTCTGGCAACCAAGCTGGTACGATGTTCTGTAAGGGGTTTTTTCCTCACAATCCCCCCCCCCCCTCAAGACCTACATCACCATCCGGCGACAAGGTCTTGAACTACTAATTAAAAGTCCACAGTTGATTTTGACAGGTGAAGTCCCTGTCGAGCCAAGTGTCTACTGGGGTGTACCTCCTGTCTGAAAAAGGTTGGAGCCACTATATAACCTACTCAAAAATAGACTTTGAAAAATACAGTGTTCCAATGGGCCAAAGGATACTTCCTCAATTAATACAAGTCAGAGGTAACATACATTGGCAACATTGTACAACATACAGTATTCAGAAACAAGGTTAAAAATTCCATAAAATCATTTGACATAAAAGAATAAAATCATAGGTATTGCTTAGACCAGCTAAACAGCAATATCTGATTATTAAAATACATAGCTCATTATAGTAATTGATTACAAAGACACACAATCACATTTGAATTCAGGGTTACATTTTGAATTCATACATCCTACACCTAAGCTAATACAAAGTTTTCCTATCTATTTCTAACCTTTGTTCTTCTGTTTTCTGCTCCCCCCCCGCCCCCCCGATAAGCTTCTTATACTGGGGTTTGAAGAGACTCTCTTGCATATCCTTGCTTGATGGGCGTATGTTCTGGAGGGGAGGAGGTAGAAGGCGCCTGGCAGCGAGAAAAATTCATCCCACCCCGGTATCAGAAATGTCCCAAACTGGGGTCAGAGACTCTGCAGAGCATGCTCAATGTGAGGGTCTCTGAGTCTTCCCGAGTCTACTCGGATCTGGACTCACATGGTTTGGCAAGACCCTATTGTAAGGGGTCTACACACACACACATGCAAACCAGTTTAAGAAAAAGGATTCTGGGAGGAAATATTTACAGTTTTGTTTTGCATATTACATGTTTTGTAACAATGCACATAACAACAAATACAATACCTCCTACATAACCAGGTCCTAAGGTTACTTTTGTCCATTCATTTTCCCACTCACTTAGATCTAGAAGTGAGTTGGCGGACTTGCTCTCAAGCTTTCTTTGCAGTGGGTGGCCATATCTCCCGGGAGTTGCAGGCCACATAGTTAGCTCTCCGAACCAGGGAGTATGCGTCTCGAAGAGGCCTCTCCCCTTGCACTGGGTTCGGAGAAGCCAGCTCAGTGTGCCTACTTCTCCTGTTTTTAGTCTAGAGCCTTTGTGGCTCTGGAAGGCCTGCTACCTGCCTGGCCTTCTTTTAGGGCCGATCTGGAGTCCCTCCCTGACTCGGGTGGGGGGACTCCCCCTATACTTAGTAAAAGATAGAACATTCCAACCTTTGACCCAGCCTGCCTCTCTCTGCAAGACCTGTCCCTCGACCAGCCTTTTCTGGCTTGAAGGGGGAGGGATCTGTACAGTCTCGTGTCATACATTTCCTCATACACGTGCAGATGTCCCTCGTGTCTACTTGGGCATGTCTGGACATGGGCTGAGTCATGTAAATGGACCCGATTGCAAGGCATGCAGGTACATACATTTCATTGAATACCCTTTACAAACATAATCAAAACTATTGGCAATTTCATTATTACTTTGTAGTGGACCACTGGGATATAGGTATGGATCCTATGCCCTTGGGTCTTTATGGACACTCAAACTTGACAGTCTATCAGGGGGAAAGGACTACTGACCCAGCGGGAGGGGGCATGAAAGTCTGGGTCGGACTTCTCCGAACCCGGAAGCAAGAGTGGGGGACCCCCGCCCCTCGCTTCTGTCCTTGATGACTTTTGGTTGATTGACAGCACACTTCAAGGAATATCTTGAGACTCAAACTCCTCGGTTCGGCACACACAACTACCTCAAAGCTGGCCCTATTCAGGGCTGGCCCTCCTTTCCTAGTGACAAATAGACTGACGAATACATATACCGAGTCATGCATGGTTGAAAATGCTATTTCAGTCACTCCTCCCGCTCGGGAGATGGCAACTGTCAACCTGACACGTCATGGATTCTGCTAAGTGCTGCCTCCCACTGGTGGATGAGGCTATTTACCAAGGAGCGCTGGAGGGGCTTGCAGGCTAGGGTCCAGGAGGGAGGAGGAGTTTATGCAAACTCTATTCTACCTGGAGACAGACCCTCCAGGCTTTGGGGACTGTATACCTTCTTACAAACACACTAAGTGGACTTCACTTTAACACATAAAGTGATCATAATGCTGTGGCTATCCAGTTCAGACACTAGTTCTGGGTTACTGTGACAGGCAAGAACCTTTCATTGCTTGGCCTCGCTTGGAGTGACCGGACTCAACCATTATTTCCCCTCGGGGGCTCATACGCCAGTCCAAACTCCTGGCGCCCTTGCAGTTTGGCACCTATGGAGAGACTGTTCTGGCCCTCTGAGACCCTGGAGGAGCGGAACTTTTAGATGGAGTGCTGTGCTACGGAGGGCAAGTGTCACTGCCTGTCCTCTTTTAACCCTCAGGGCCACTGGTACGGCCCAACCTTCTTGGTGAAAGACAGAAATAAAACAAAAATTTATGCATGGTGCAAAGACTCTATTTCCCGGCTTCCTTCGTTCCTTTGCATCAGGTTGGAGCATGTGCAAAGTACAATCATGCAAATGAGCCAAAACAGAGGTGGGTCGGAAACGAGTAGCAGATGGCAGGTTCATGTAAGAATGAACATATCTTTAGACTTTGCTTCAGGAAGAGAACATTCCCTGAAGTCTTTGGATCTGTAAAACCCATTGGGCAGAGGAACTACCTTCACATGATCTTGTTTTAACCTAAAAGCTAGTTGGCGGATATGGACCGTCGGAAGAAAGCAGCTATGCTAAACTTCCTGGTTCAGTTCCCTGTATACAGTCTGGTTCCCTTCTGCAGTTATGCAGGCAAGGGCTGCACATCTAGACGGCTCTATGGGTCAGAACAGACTTCTACCAGGTCCCTTGTTAGTGCTGATGGATGCAACTTCTTCCTCTCTCCAGATCCCTCTAATCCGTCAGGATCATGGGTCTCTGGGAAGGACACAGAGTTGTTTGCCAGATTACTGGGCGGCTCAAAGGGCCAAAACAGTTTCTGCACAGGTGTCAACTCTGGACCTTGTAGTGATGGATTACTTGTTGGACGTTGGGCCTCCGAATTTGCCATCGGAGTTTAAACATAACTATTCCAGCATTACAATGGCACCTGGAGTTTGTTCTGAACATTTTGGGCTCCCCCCCTCCCACCCTCTTTGGGCTATCAAGCCCACCCTTCACCTGGTGAAAGATAGACTTAAAAGAACAATACTGGGGAAAGTGGAGAAGGACTTCATTTCCCATCGTTCCTCGGTCCCTGGCCGAGAGTTGGAGCATGTGCAGAGTGGGATCATGCAAATGCCTCAAGCCTGTGGTCGTTTGGGAGCAGTGAAACAATGGTTCTATACTTAAAATACTTCTTTGTGGGGCGGAAAAGAAAGGGGAAAGTTCCTGAAACCTTTGGGCAAGATAGGGAAAATTCATACCTAATAAGGAATCGACATAACCTTGGCCTACTTATGACCTAAAAGTCAGTCGATCGAGTAGGAACACTTGAGGGAGGACACTAGATTTTTGGCTGTCTGACTTGATCCTAAGGCCAATCTGGTCCCTTGTGGAGTTATGCACTCAAGGGCTGCATTACCAGGGTCTTAAAGGGTCAGCTTAGTTTCCTGAGCCAAATCCTTCATGGGGCTCAGGTTAGCTTCAATACTTGACTCCTGGGTGACTCAAAGGGCCAGGACAGTCGTTGCATTGTCGCCCAACTGGGAGCCCAGCAAATGTTTGTTTGTTGTGTGTTGACTCCATGACACAACATTTTCTAAACTACCAGGGCATTTGGAGTTTGGCTCCCTTTTGCTGACATAGTCTCTGGTTCGGACCCATGTCTCTAGGGCTCTTTAGCCCTTCCTTATTATAGTAAAAAGAAAAAGGATCTTAAAAAGGGGAAAAAATCTAGAACACAACAAACAGAATGGACTCACGAGACTGTTTTGGGAAGAGGCACAGTAAGGCTTGAATTTGAGCATTACTGTGTCTCTGGAGTCAGAGGACGGTATTTCCACAATGTATGGAGATACTCTACTTTCCTAAGCTGTTTTCTTAGCCAGCACCCAAAGCCAATTAGTGCTAGACAGACAATTATTTGAAAAGCCAAAATTATGACAGTGGGGTGCAATAGCACATTCAGAACTGCACTTGATGTCGGGCTGCAGCCTAAAAGAGCGTCAAGGAACGAGTGTTTCCCGGTATCCTTTATTTTAGTTAAGAGGTTGGAGATCTCTTGCCCATCGTGTTTTACCACCATGGACGCGGTGTCTCCAGTTCTTTTAATTTCTTGTAGGGTTTGTCTTAATAGGGGATGGGCTAGCAATGATCGGGTCGCTTGCAGTTCCATTCCTAGGAAGACTGGTTGAACAAATTTAAATAGACTGGGAGCTATGAAAATTTCCTCTCTAGTCCAGATGGGAACTGTGAACTGGAGGTTGCAACCTATAATTGAAGACAAGTTGCAAAAACATCTATTGATTCCTGGCAGCATGGGCTGAACTTGAAAGGTGTTGATAATTACATATTCACAATATGTTCTCACACATGCGCATCCTCTCCCCAAGTATAAAAAGGCGGATGTGTTCTCCTGCCTTAGCGTGTACTGGCAATCTTGCGGGGAGTCCCTTAAGGGGTTTACGCAGGGGTGGTGAGTTTGCAAGGTTTGCTCCTCGCAAATGAAACCTAAGTTATCTTTATGCACACATGCTTGCAGACTTACTACTTCCCATTTCCCATGATTATTTCTAGCCCATTTATCTGAGTCTAGAGAATATAACACCTCATTGGGTCCCGCTTGTAACCCTAGTGGGATGATGGGGTGCACATAAAAGAACCTTTTTGCAGTGGGTACCAGGAGGAGGAGTCTCAGTTCCTGTGTGTCCATTGCAAAAGAAGTATTTACTAGAGTCCACCATGCTTCTAATTCCAATTCCAGGGTAGAAATTTTGGCTCTAATTAATTGCTTAATCTCTAGAGGGATATGTCCTTTCGTGGTCTGCCTAATGATGCCCATAGCCATTGCTAAATTCATAGACTAAGCTTGGGTACACGCTAGTGCCAGAGACATATTGACCTGTAGGGATTGAGTACCTCTTAGCAGAAGGGCAAAGTCTCGTTCAATTTGACTTTCCCAATTAACAAGAATGGAGCTGATAGAGTGCTGGACTTCAGATATGGTATGGAAGGAGTCATTGATGGGCTTTTCCAGTTGTGATATGTAAGAAGTGGCATAGGCAAATTTGTTTGCTAAAGTTTCTATGTTCATAGAGTCTAAAATGGCCACTCCTCCCGTGACTGGCGCTAACCAGTCTCCTATAGACCGTTTAGATCTGTGGTGGGTGCTTCCTACCCATAACTGTAACCAAGCCTTTTTGGCTGGGTTCCAAATATGGAGCACATTGTGGTAGTCTTTCTGCGGTATTCAGCCCCATAAGGCTGACCCGGATTTCTTTCAATATCATTTGCGGGTGTATCAGAATTTGTTCTCTTATATCTTGTTTAATCACATGTGAGCCAATTATGTGAGAGCTTGTATCTGATGTAATCCCACTGTCCATTATTAGTGGGTTAAATTGTAGCTGTGTAGCTGTCCCTATAGTTAGTGTGTAGTTTCCTTCCTCAGAGTAAAGCTCTGTGCTGACAGTTCCCAAATTGGTAAATTTCATGGCAGTTACAGGTTCCCTTTGGCACAGATGGTCTAACATTATGAACCAATCTGGGGGACCCTACATTTCTAGTTTAGACTTTGTAACTATCTAATTCTGATCTGCCCATGTAGTTACATTGTATTGGTGTGTCTCTCCGTTAGGGGTTTTTATGGAGAGAGCTACTTCTTTCTCTTCTCTAGAGCCAATTGATACCATGAATTTAAAGGGATCCCCTGCTTTCCATACTGCGGTTGACACAATAGCTCTGTCACAGTATGGCCCCATGTCCTCTGTAAACCCTTTAGAGGCTGGAGTAGTGCTAGGGGTCATCTTTGGTGCTGGTGACAATTTGCGTGGGCCTTTTGGGACATAGGCGCAGTGCATTGGCACCAAAGGTCTTATTGTGTCTTCATGGGAGAAGCAATACAATTCCTGTGTCTTTATCCTAGATCCTACACACAGCAGAATCATATTTGGAGGTCTGACCCATTCCTCGTCACAGCTACAAAAATTGTAACTGCTGGTGGGGAGTCTGCTGTCATTGTCATTGTAGTTAGACTTTATTACTTTGCACAGCATGACTTCCTTGGGGTTCAAACTGGTTTTGCATCTCCAGTGGGAGAAGGGAACTATAGTGGGGATCACAGCTCTGCCAGCTACACAATTTTGTGGACTTATCATAAAACACATCATAAAACACACCCCTCCATACCTTTCTTGGTTTCCATAGTGTGTACCTAGAGACAAAAATAAAACTGCACTGTAGACCCCTATTGATATCTCTGGAGACAGTAAAGAGGTAAGGTAGAAAGAGATGGATAGCAAGGCAATAAATGAAAAATAAAAATAAAAAAAATTGAATGTGAATTCTAGGGTAGTGCTTTGCCTATTACACACACACACACACACACACACCCCTTAGATTTCTGTGTACATGACTATGTATTTCAGAAATCTCTCTATAATTTCAACAGTTCAGGTTACTCCTAAGGTCAGAAATGTATCTCCTATGGAGAAATCAACTATGTCCGGGCATTGCATTACTGAAATTTGCTTGATTTAGCTATCTCTGAACACAGTTTAGGAGTGACTTCTGAGGTGACTGCACAGTTTCTGGTTGTTGAGCTTGGTTTGCATTGGTGGGAGCGTTCCCTTTCCATTCCTTCAGCTGTGAGCAATAGAAGTATTTGTGCCAAGTTTCCCCATTCTTCTTTGTAATTGCCATTTGGTATACAGCTGGGCTAATCTTTTGCGTTATAGGAACCGGACCTTGCCACTTGGCCTCCAAAGAATGCTCATTCTGCGAGAATTTCCTGTAGAGCACCAGTTGTCCCGGTTCCCATACGCGTGGGTTCTTGACCCAACCTAACCATTGGTCCATGCTGAGCTGTGCCTTTCCTAGCTGCTTGGCTACTTCCATATGGATGATATGGACTTCCGTGATTAAGGACTGCACCCACGCATCATTCACTACCACTGGCACCAAGGCAGATGGAAGTTGTGTTTTAAGCCAAAAAGCTTCTGACAACACCATTTTCCTTCCAGTCATTACCATGTGTGGCATGTGGCCGTGAACGGCGGTAGTTCCCTTGATGGCCATTAGGATAATTGGGCGTTTGTTGTCCCAGTCCCTGCCCGTGGATTTGACTACCTTGCGCAGGGCTTCCTTAATGGTTCGATTGGTCCTTTCAATGGCTCCGGATGCTTGCGGGTATCCAGCAATATGAAATCGCTGTTCTACTCCGAGGGCTTTGCAGAGTTCTTTGGTGACTTCCCCAATGAAATGCGAGCCTAAATCGGAGTCCATGACTCAGGGGATTCCCCAGCGAGTCCAAATATGGTTGAACAGGATTTTTGCTGTAGCAGCGGCTGTGTTGTATTTGCATGGGAAGGGATCCATTTGCTAAATGGATCAATTACTGTGAGGCAGTATCGGTTTCCCCTAGCTGTACGAGGGAGGGGACCGAGGTAATCAATTTGTATACGTGCCCAGAGCCCTTCTATCCTTTGGTACTGGATGGGAGCTTTGGGACCGGAAGAGTCAGCATTTACCATGGCGCATATTTAGGCAGTTATTTACCCATTGTGCAACCTCTTGGCACATGCCTGGCCACCATCCCATTTCTTTCACCTGCTCCAAAGTTAGATCTTTCCCTCTGTGCCCTTGTTCATGTACAAATTTGATTAGATCGCCCCTAACTTGCATTGGCACGATCCAATGTTGCTCTCCTTTACTATCAACTGCCCAATATATTTCATCCTGCTGTTGGATTTTATATTTGCCAGTGTCATCCTTTTGAACTTGGGCCAATTGTAGTATCTCAGGATCATCTTTTTGAAGCTCTGCCAGGTCCATTAGGATCTCTCTCTCTTTGCTCTGCTGTCTAGTTGTGACGGGGTGCAGAGGAAAGACTGGAAGAGAGCAGAAAGGGTTTGTGTCCACAAAGGCGGCTTCCTTGGCAATGGCATCCACCCTATTGTTCCACATGCTGACTTCAGTGCTGTTCCTTTGGTGTCCTTTTACATGTGTGATATAGGTGGAGTCTGTCCTAGCTTCTACCCTCTCTGCTATCTGGATCTATTTTTGAGAATATGCAACAGGTTTCTCTTCGCTGTTTTACCACCCTTACTGTTTCCAGATGGGTAGCCAGATGGTTACTGCTTGCACTGTCCAGTGTGAGTCAGTGAAGATTGGTAATGGCACATCTAAAGGCTCGAAGTTGAGGATTGTTAACACAGCCTCTACTTCGGTGGCTTGACTAGAGTGAGGGCAGACTGTCCCTTTAAGAACGAAAGAGTCTTGCACTCGGATGGCTCCGTAGCTGGTTTGAGCCGATCCATCAACATGGAAGGAAGACCCATCGCAGAACCAGCAAACAAATCCTTGTTGCTTTGCTTCTGCAAACACGATTCCTCCAGTGGCCGGCCAGGGTGTGTGTTGCACAACGGGCAACAGGCACTCATGCTCTTCCCCAGTTACAATGAGACCATACGGTGAAGGGGGATCTTTTTGTTCCTTCTGGAAGTCTACTCCCCTGTTGGTCAATGCTAGTGTCCACTGAGCAATGCACTGGTTGGAAACCTGTCCATCTTTCACTTTTCCTGACAGAATATATTTAAGAGGGGAGTGTGTGGTTTGCACTACTACTCTCGCTCCTCCTATAATAAACTCCCAGTGGGTGAGTTTCCAAACTAGCGCCAGGCAGACCTTCTCACACAGGGAAAACTTTTCCTCCACCATTGAAAGATTTCTAGAGGCATAAGCTACTACCCGCTGAGACCCCGCCTGATGCTGAATGAAGTCACTCCTAAACTGTGTTCAGAGATAGCCAACTGAATAAAGAAGGGTCATGCTACGTCTGGATGCGCGAGAGCAGAGGCCTTTGCTAAGCTCACTTTGAGCTCTGCAAATGCGTTCTGCTGCTCAGGCCCCCACCGCCATTCTACATTCTTTTTCAGTAGCTCGTAAAGAGGGCGCGCTTTCTCTGAAAACATTTCTATAAAGTCCCTGGAAAAGTTGAAAGTACCCAGAAGGGCTCTTAAGGAATGGGTGTCTGTGGGAGCAGGGAGCTTGGAAATGACTTCCACTCTCTGGGAATCTGGTGTTCTTCCTTCTGCCCCTAGAGTAATTCCCAAGTACTTCACCTCAGTTTTTACCAACTGGGCTTTTTCCCTGCTAGCTTTGAATCCTGTTTCCTGTATAAGACCAAGCACCTCTTCTGTGACCTCGCGGACCTTCTCTTCCGTTTCTGCGTGTATAAGCACGTCATCAACGTAGCTTAACATGTGATCCCTTGAATTAGGCTGCAAGTTCTCTCACATCTGCACTACGTGTGCGTGGCAGATGCTAGAGCTCGAATGGAAGCCTTGTGGCATCTGCTTAAAAATGTACTGCTGGCCGCAAAAAGTGAACACAAACTTGTACCAGCAGGACTCATGTAAATGGATCGAATGAAACGCATTGGCCAGGTCCAAAATGCTGTAGAATTTGGACCCTGATGCAATGGCGGCCACTATTTCATTGTACTTGGCAACCACTGGAGCTACCGGAGGAGTTACAGCATTCAGGGCTCTAAAATCGACTGTCATTTTCCAAGTAATTCTGTCTGCTTTTAAAACTGGCCACAAGGGGGCATTGCAGATGGATTGCATTGGTAAAATGACATCCCATTTTTAAAGTCCTTCTATGGTCTTTCCTATGCCTATTTCTGCTTTCGTGGGGTATTTGTACTGACGTTGGGGAGGGGGATCTTTTCTTTCTATGAGAACACAAGCCTTCTTTACTGTCCCACATTCTGCCTTGTCAGTGATCCACACTCCAGGGAATTTCTGAACCCATGTATCGCTAGTAAGGGGTGCCTTTAGCGCTGCACACCGATGTACGGCGTTAATGAATTCTGGACCTCCTGGGATTTGCCACAAGAGGCAATTGGCCATGTCTATGGCTAGCTTGTTCCTAGTTAGGAATGGAGCTCCTATCATACCGTCGTCTTCTCCCTGGTTGCTACAGTATTTCATGATGGATTTGAGTTTCCCTATGGTGACTGGGATATTCTTCCAGATATGCGAGGTGTGACTACCGCCTGCATATCCTGCCAGTTCCATGGTTTTCTTGGTCTGAGTTCCTTGTGTCACTAATCTAGGATGGAGCACGTTTATGGAGGCTCCTGTGTCCACTAAAAAGTTGGCAAACTGGTGAAGTGCTTCTGGGGTGCTTTTCCCAGCCCTCTGAACAGCTGGGGAGCACCCAGGAAGCAGCGATCAAGCGCATGAGTGGTCTGACCACTCCTTTGGGGCACATGCAGCCCATCCCCATTCCGACAGTGGGCCACATGCCATCTGACTGCCCCAGGGGCACTTCTCTTTCTGCCAGCTTACTTCCAGATAGGAGGCTGCTGCCCCAAGCTGCCCATCTGTACCCAAGCCTTAGATGAGTATAACTTGTTCTTCCATGTGTTCAAGATTTCTAGTGGCTGAATGAATTGGCCAAGGAGAAATGGCCATGGACTAATGTTGTGAGGAAATAATATATGTACAGTGTGAATTTTCACAATGCCTAGTTATAAAGACTATCTCTGGCAATGACAGTGATACGCCAGTGAAATTTCCATGCTGATTACTGTAACTATTGATGTTAGTCAAAAGGGCACATATTGTAATAGCTTTAACTTAAGTGCTAGACATCTTTCCTAGCCTTAATAAAAACACTGGCTTTCCTTCTTGTCATCCTAGGACCAAAACAAGTGTTACATGGGAGTAAAGTCATATATACCATTAAACGTACAAATGTACTATGGAGCAACGGTTAACCTCATCTCACTAATGAGTTTCTTTCTTTCTCTCTCTCTTTCTCTCTCTCTTTCTTTCTTTCTCTCTTTCTTTCTTTCTTTCTTTCTTTCTTTCTTTCTTTCTTTCTTTCTTTCTTTCTTTCTTTCTTTCTTTCTTTCTTTCTTTCTTTCTTTCTTTCTTTCTTTCTTTCTTTTCTATCCCACTCTCCTCTGCAAGCTGGCTCATATATAATATATACATTTAAATATATGTGAATGCAACATCTGTACTGTACATGCACATAATACATGCACATAATACGTATTCTAGGTATCCCTTAAAAATATAGGGCATGAAAGAGCCATTATAGTACTGTTGTAACTACGTATGATAGAATTTGCTGGGGTCCCTGATGGTTGTCTTCTGGTTAGAATTCTGACATCAATATTTTAACTTGATAATCAACCAGGAATATCCCAGTTCTGGATTTGTTTGATATAGTACTGCTGAAATCACTTTCATTTGGCTTTTTGTATCCTTCATATCTGTTGGCAAAGTTTTTATCTGTTATCTTATTGAAATCCCATATTTACATCAAGATTTTGGAATGAAGTTAGAATCAAAAACATGCAAGGCATCTTACATTTATCCAAAGTACAGTATTTTCAAGACTGCATAAAAAACTATACTGAGAATTAAAGAGGTAATTGGTTCATCAGGTTTCTTGAGTGCTTAGACCAGACAAGGTGGTATAATTTGTAATTAGCTATAGTACTGTATTGCCAGGTTATAAATCTTCCACTGTCTTAAGAATTAGTTAAATAGTAAAGTGATCATTTCACTGACGTCATCAGTGTCCTTTCACCAAGTGTGCCAAAGTTTTACTTTCAAATGATACAATAGTTCACTCCTTAACAAATTGCTGGGCAACTAGTAATAAATGGATCTGCTGAAGCATGACCACCTAATCAGTACTTTTAAAATACATTCTAAGATTCAGTTTATGTAGGGGTCATCAATAGGTTGTGCACCTAAAGATTTGCACTAACCTTAGGGTAGCGGAATATTGTGTGCATAAATATTTTTTAAATAAAATAAATGGGAAAGCAAGAGAAGTGCTTTATATTGCATTCAAAAATAACTACACAAAAGTAATGACAAAACCAAGACCTCTTAAAAGTAGAATTAAAATGAATGAGAGAAGAGGTTATTTTTCTTCATTCCATACACATTGATTGTTATCAACAGATCTTGTGAATTCACATGGCAGTTAAACACTTAATTTCCTTGTGTTGCCAAAGCAAAGTAAACCTAAGGGCTTAATTTCTGTGATTCTAATGAATGCTTTACCAAAGAGCCTTTTATCTAAAAGACATCTTTGGTACCAGTGTGATTTTAATTGATATACTACTGTTGCTTTAACAGAAAATATCTTTGCTCAGATATAATATTTCTATCAATTGTCTTGACAACTGCATCCCTGCATGAAATCTAGAAAGTCATACAGTACTACATCCTTTTAAATAGGTGTGTGGTAGTGTTGCTTAGGCAACATGAAAACAAATAAGGATCAGTATGTATTTCTAGAAAAACAAAAACAGAAATACCATGAAGAAGGAACAAAGAAAGACTAGCTTCTACTTCCATTGAAAGCATATGGACACTGAAGATGGTCATTAAATTAAATAATGTTACTGACTAATTATTCTGCTGATTAAATGAGGATATGTAAAACAGACTGATAGTGCAATCCTAAGAACACTTTTCTGAGAGTAAGCCCCATTAAGCAGACTTTAGTAGAATTTTGCTTACGATTGCACTGTAAAAGATGTAATTAATTCCCTAATGTTAAGGAAGAAAATATTCATGTTGATTTCTTAACAGACGAATATTGTTTCAGCATTGAGTCATGTAAATGCTATTTCATTTTGTTTTAAATATTCAGGATCTTTGGTTACATTATACATTTTCTGAACTATGGTAGCATAAATCTACTAATGAAATGCAATTGTTGTACATATAAGCAAATTAAATTTGATTATTAAAAGTGTAGTTACTGTTTTCAAAAGCCATAATGTAACAATACATTTTACCATACTTGTTTTAATTTTTTTTTCTGAACTGGATGTGAAATCAGATTAAGTATAAAAATGTCTCCCATATTTGTCCTACTCTAATCTCTTTTATCACTGTCAGAAATAGATTATTGTACCTGTGGTGTTTTGAACTTTGATCACAATGCAAAGGACTGGAAACAACCTAACCCATGTAGTGTTGCCAACCTCCAGGTGGTAGCTGGAGATTCCCTGGTTTTACAACTGATCTCTAGGCAACAGAGATCTGTTCACCTGGAGAAAATGGCTGCTTTAGAAGGTGGACTCTATGCCATTATACCCCATTAAAGTCCCTCTCTCCCTAAATCCTGCCCTCGTCAGGCTCAACCCCCAAAATCTCCAGGTATTTCCCAACCTGAAGCTGGCAACCCTAAGCCCACAAGTTACTTTAATAACTCTAGATATTTGATTCTTCCTTATAAAACATCTTACACAGATAGAAAAATCTTGGAGGTGTGTCATTAAAAGACACAGGACAAGATACAGAGTCCATTGACCACTCTGCATTCCATCCAGTTGATCGCTGTCCTCAAGTACAAACAATGTTTAAATAGCTTCTCTCAACTCAATGCTATAGCTTCTGGTGTATTCATTAGCAACTGTGCACATGGATACCATCTTCCAAAGAACCACTCCCATTTGGAACTTTGAATACTGAATGGTCTCTGTTAGACTGTCCTTCTATATTTATTTTTTCATAAAAATATATTGATTTTCTTTGCTACAGTGACTTGAACAACAAAACAATAGTCTCATTCTGATTGTGCTACAACACATTATATTAAGAAAAATCCTGATGGAATATTAATTTCTAGTACTCCATTCAGTTTATAAATCTTATTGTATGAATAGGCTGGACCAATATCACCTAGAAATTTAACTGGTAACATTTCACCTGGATCTATTTTTCTCATATTATATATTTGGACATTGTAATCAGGTCAGGAAAAATTATTTAAACCTCTTTAAGAACATAACATGTGAACAACATAATTTTTCATATGTTAATCACCATTACATAGTATTAACTGTATTAGAACAAAATTATGCATTTCATATCATGCATGCAAGTTTCTTTTGTAAAGACAAAAGCAGTTAAAAAACCAAACCACAACTAGAAAAGATTGTGAAATGTGTGATAAAAATTGATTCTGAACAACAGGTGTGGTGAGTGTTACAACATCTAAAATGATAGGCATTGGAAAGGTTGGAAGCTGTTTATTAGGTACCATTTTTCCTGCTTGTGTTCTTTTTAGTAATAAGTTGATGAAGATCAGATTTAAAGCAACATGCTAAATGTGTGCCAACATATCAGAGATATCAAATCTATATCACAGATATGCAAACTTCCCCTATA
Organism: Heteronotia binoei; assembly: GCF_032191835.1. Classification (NCBI taxonomy): domain Eukaryota; kingdom Metazoa; phylum Chordata; class Lepidosauria; order Squamata; family Gekkonidae; genus Heteronotia; species Heteronotia binoei. Next base: position 73,675,560 of record NC_083230.1, read on the forward strand.
AACATGTTAGTGATTTTCATAAACAAGGGAACAGTTTCATACCAAGGAAGGTATAGAAGCATTATGCCTTTCCTTTTTTAAACAGTTCAGAAATCAAATATGAAGCCGGGTGGTGGGGTGGGAGAACTGTGGCCCCCAAATCCCATGCTTACATAGACTACAGGCAATATCAAGTGAAATGTTCATCTGAAAGCACATTCCAAACAAATTCCATTCTATGCTGTAGTAAGATCTCATTAGCCACAAAATCAAACACAGTAATATACACAGATGATCACTTACCATAAACTGTACATTGTCAAATCCATTAGCCAGCAAGTGGTTCTCATACTGAGATAGCCCAATATTTTCCAACCATTGTCCCACAGTCTGGACAGGGCATCTAGGTGCTGAAAGAGTTTGAGAAGGAAGGCGTTTAAGTAGTGAATATCCATCCACAGGATAATAACGATGGTCCTGGGCTGAGAGGTGGCATTGCCACATCGTGCTCCGGGAGAAGTTGTTATCAAAGGAGCCCGCCAGCTTGTCAGATTAATGCTTCCAGCAAGCAAGAATCAGAAGTAACTCATAGTTTCCAGGGCAGGTTATACAGTATGATCTGCTCCTAGCTCAACATTTCATAGGTATTAATCTCTACTACAGACCAGTACGTCATGCAGTGTGTGTGTGGGGGGAGGCATATCAATCTGTTAGCTAAGCTGGTTTCCGTTATATGTGACTGTTGGAATACTCCACAATGAGCAATGCACAGCTAACAGCAAGAAATCTTTTATCAAGTACTCCTACACTCATCAGTATGCAGCTCCATGCTCCTTGCTCCCCCTCGCTCTCTCCCCTTCATTACCCAGCCTAGGCTACACCTCACATTTTCAATAATAGCCATCAGATAACGCAGATTTTTTTTGTCTGAAAGCTGTAAGCTTGCTGCTGCTGCTTCCACCTACACGCCCATCCAAGCGTCAATCTTGAATGATGAGAGCAGTCAAAACAAATGCAGAAAATAGCAGGTCATCAGAGGCAAGCTAAAATGCTCAGATCTGAATAGAACCTTCCTACCAGTTATGCATTAGAGCGAGCTGCTTGTTGTAGATGTTGTACGTTTCAAAAGACATCAGGAAATACAAAGCATTAACTGTATGTAGCCTATGGCATGGTTTACTACTTGCTTCCTTCTTTTTTTGCAATACTGCACTGAGGTTTGCTCTGTTCACAGCATGCTCTCAACCATTGTTCCAATTACTCATTTCCCCCCCAATCAACCAGCAAAGAATGAATAATCTGTTGCATGTTTTCATATTATAACTGGGCATAACCTAAATTGCACAATATCCTTTCAGTCAAAATAATTATTTCTTCATCTCCAGGATTTTTCAGCCATAAAATACTACCAGTCGTGAGCAAATCTTCATTATAATCTACTTAAAATTCAATCGGAAAAGGTCATTCTTGCACATTAACAATTAAAAGGGGGTTATTTATTATGAAAAAAACCAGAAGCGATTTCTCTTTTCACAAAGGATTTGTTTGAAGAGAATATATGAATACATGAATTTTAAAGATATGGGGAACATTCAATGTTACTAAATTTACAAAATGAAAATCTAAAAAAAGAAAGAATAAAATTCCATTCATAGACTTTGGTTTTATGCCTTGTCAAATTATTTAAACATAAGATAACAATTTATTTATAGTACAATTATAAATAAAGTAAAATACTAAAATTAGGGGTTTTCACATTAAAAGAGGCCATCTAGTTTATAATCCAGCTTTCATTATGATACAATGTTTTACAAAACATATCCATTACACATGTTATGATAAGCAAAACATACGCACATTGCACTACTGCAAATCAGAGCACACATAAACATCTCAGCTGCTTACAACCTAAATATTGCATCCTGGTCACGTATATTAATCAGAAAGTACAACAAACTATGACTCAGTTCTAGTGCGACTGAAATCACAGAGAAGCCTCTTGGTGACTTCAACAGATCTTATTTAACTCCTGTAACTCAATTGCCAATGCCACTGAATCTTTTGACAAATATTATGGAAACATTACTGAATGGACAAATATTAATTGCAGTCTAATGCAATTACTCAGCTTTGTTACTTTTTATTAGCATAAATTCATCAGAACTATAGCCACGAGGAATCTTGGCAAAAACAAAGGATTTTGAGGGATCAGAGCAAAACATGCTTTCTGGCTAGGGTTGCCAATCCCCAGGTGCGGGCAGGGGATCCCCTGGTTTGGAGGCCCTCCCCCTGCTTCAGGGTCATCAGAAAGCAGGTGGGTGGGAATGTCTGTTGGGCACTTTATTATTCTCTATGAAGACCTATTCCCATAGGGTATAATGGTTAATCTGTGGGTATCTGCAGCTGTGGGAGGGTTGTTTTTTGAGGTAGAGGCACCAAATTTTCAGCATAGCATCCGGTGCCTCTCTTCAAAACACCTTCCAAGTTTCAAAGATTGGACAAGGGGGTCCAATTCTATGAGCCCCCAAAGAAGGTGGCTCTATCCTCCATTATTTCCTATGGAAGGCAGGCACTTAAAAGGAACACAGTTCCTTTAAATGTGATGGCCAGAACTCCCTTTGAAATTCATTTATGCTTGTCATAACTTTGCTACTGGCTCCACCCCCTAAGTTCCCAGATATTTCTTGAATTGGACTTGGCAATAGACTTGCCAATCCCCAGGTCCCACTTTCCCAGGCTCCTTCCCACCCCCAGTCAGCTGGCCGGTGGGGGGAAGCCCCACCCCCACAGCCATCATGTGACTTTCCATCTCTGGAGGCTTCAGTCTCCAATTGGAAAGGCTTCCTCTTGGGATGGTATGTCTGTGTTACTTTGAAGAAGCTGGCAGCAACTTGTGAGTAGAGATGCCATTCCCTCGCTTCAGAGTTGCCAGAAAAGGGAGGGGAGGGGGGGAGGGAGGGAATGTCTGCTGGGCACCTCATTATTCCCTATGTGGAGATAGATTCTCATAGGGTATAATGGGGAATTGATCTGGAGGTATTGGGGGCTCTGGGAGGCTGTATTTTGAGGTAGAGGCACCACAATTTCAGTATAGCATCTAGTGCCTCTCCCCAAAATACCTCCCAAGTTTCAAAATGATTGGACCAGGGGGTCCAGTTCGATGAGCCCCAAAGGAAGGTGTCCCTATCCTTCATTATTTCTTATGAAAGGAAGACATTTAAAAAGCTGTGCTGTCCCTTTAAATGTGATGGCCAGAACTCCCTTGGAGTTCACTTATGCTTGTCACACCCTTGCTCCTGGCTCCGCCCCAATGTCTCCTGGCTCCAGCCCCAAAGTCTCCTGGCTCTACCCCCAAAGTCCCCAGATATTTCTTGAATTGGACTTGACAACCCTATTTCTGACCAATCATCATATTTTTTTCAGAGGTAAATTCTACCTATTTTGATGCAGAGCTACTGTGCAGCACTGATTTCAATACCCATTGACTTCAGTGGACTTAGGAGGACTTAACTCTGCTTAAGATGGCACTGTAACTCTGTACAGGATTTGCCTGAGTGTGTTCAGGGTTCCAGTAACAGAACATATGAAAGTGCTTTACACTGAGTCAGATCATTAGCCCATCAAAGTCAGCCTTGTCTATTCTGACTGCCAGTGGCTCTCCAGGGTCTCAGGAAGAGGTTTTTCACATTACCTCCTATCAGAACGTTTTAATTGAAGATGCCAGAGAGAATCCAGGGCCTTCTGAGTGCACAGAAGATGCTCTACCACAGTCCTTTCCCCAAAAGTTAAGTTAAATGTGGAAAGTAAACAAAAACACATGTACAAAAGCTGTATGGTATTATTTTACCCTCATGTTTCTTAACTGCTAACTACTTGGCATGTTTCTTTAAGTCTACAATTGTCATGTTTCATTTAAGTCTACAATTAATTTTGGTCAGTTCATGATTCATGAACTGAAGTTTGTGGCAGATCAACCAGCACAAACTTTCCACAGACTTTCAAGTAGTTGTGGTTTGTGAATAGATACATTTCCAAACAGATTGTCTCTGCTCAAAATGTTTACCAAACTTCAAAGCTATAAACCCCAATCTGAAGACATTGTAGAGGAGCAGGTGGCAATGTGAGGTTCTTTGTACATTTGGTGTGGATAGGTTATAGGAGGTCCATTCTATGCACTTTTGAACCTGCACCCAACATTTCCCTTAAAAGCATTTTTCTAAGAGCATAACTTGAACTCCCCAAGTCCAATCTGAACATAATTTGGAGGTCATGTAGAGAAGCATTTGGGGAAGGTGCCCTGTGAGTTTGATTACTATAGCTTGCACAGGGCCTGTTCTATATATACTCCTGTCCTGATCCTTCTGAATCTGAGACTGTCATTTCACCAGAAAGAACAAAGAAGGGGACACCTTCTTTGAGGGGCTCAGATCCCATATTTCCAATCCTCACCAAACTTAGAAGGCAGGTAGAGGAGAGTTAGTTAGAGATTCTGGATGAGATTTGTGACTCGAGCACACTGGGGGGGGCATTCTACTGCATAATGAACTTCACAAACCAAACTGATTTGTTTGGCGCCTAATAGTTAATGGTGGTTTGTAGCTCACAACCAAGCATACCGCAAACTGAAATCAGCTGCATTTTCTTGGTTCATGCCCATCCTTAAGGATGAAGCCTAGGTGGCAGCACACATGAGTAGGGAAGAGGTGGATCCAGGGCTGTAACTGTGAACTCCAGGAATGCCCAGAGCTCCATCCTTCCCTGGCCAGCCAAGCCTTGTTGTGATTGGCCAGCCTACAGTGGCCACCAGCCCCCCACCCCCACTGCCATTTCAGATCTCCATTTAGCCAGCATGGAAGAGGCGAAGAAAGGCCTCCCTAGCTTGCTCCCAGCCCTAGGTTGCAAACTCACTCTATTGATAAATCAGGGGTTGTTGCAACCTATTGTTACATACATCTCAAGAGTTAAAACAGAGATGCCCCATAAGAAGTATTTGTTGCTGGACTGTACCATGACAAATACAGGTGGGGAACTCAATGACTGAATGTGCCCCCTTATAAAAATTGAAAATATATTCAAAAGCTATTTAAGAACCTTCCCTATTTTGTATCTGCATGCACTATTTTATGTGAGGAAATAATCAAATATGTAGTCACTCACCAACAAACTGAAATGGTATGAACCAGAAAGTAGGTTTGCCAGGACCTGTTCTTTGCCTGCTGGCAGGAAGAAATGCGGAGGGGGAGTTGCAGAGTGCACCTGCATCCATGTCAGAGCACTGATATAACTTCTGATGAAACCCAGAAGTGATATCACTGACACACTAGAATTTTCAAAAACTGTGTGTTACTTCCAGCTTTTATAAGAAACATACTGGTGCTCCAACACTCCTTTTGCTCCCTACCAGAAACAGACACTTTGGTGGGGCCTCAATTCTCAATCTCTTATTGCAGCAAAAACTAACAATCAATCCTAAAAAAGCAAAATTGCTTTCCATCTCCATACATAGCAAATCTCTAATGACATGTGGGTCTCAAAAATGAACACATAATAGGCATTTCTACTAGGACCAGGGCTGGCGCCAGGGTTTTTGGTGCCTTAAGCAAGCCCCACCACCACCCTCCTGCCCTGCTGCCTATGTACTTCCTCCTTCAGACTGGCTGGAGCAACCCAGGGTGGGAGGGCAACGAAGTTGCTGGAAGCCTCTGGGTTCTCCTCTCACCACTGGTGTAGGAGCCTCTCACATGAGCTGGGATATGCCCCTATTGAGTGCACCACCCGCCCGCCCTGTTGTGTTTAGCTTCTCACTCAGGAATTATTTAGAACTCCATTTGGGCTTTGATTTATCAAACTGCATCCAAGCAGGAACACTAGCACTGGGTCATCCAGTTTAAAGAACACTTCCCCCGACCAGCAGTGACCCAACACCAGACTAACCCCCACCTTTCAGACTGCAAAATGCTCTATGTTCTTCCTTTCAACTCCTGCAAACTTTTTGTTCCAACCCCAAATAGGCTCAATGTCTCAAACATCTTTATACCCTCCCTGGGGAAGATACAGGCAGATGACTATACAGACCCTGATCACCATTGCTCCCCACCCCACCCCCGCTGGAATGACTGTCATGTTTTCAGGGCTCAGGCAGGCAGGAGTCCAAAGCCAGTCCAAGGTCAAAATCCAGGAAGTCAAGCAGGGGCCAAGTCACCAAAGCAAAACCACAACATGGAATCAGAAGTAAGTGTCCAAAAGCCAAAGGGTCAGGGTGCCAAGGAATTCAAGCAGGTCAGGATCTGGAATCAGGAAGGAGTCTGGATCCAAGCCAGGAAACTGACTTGTTGCTTCCAAGAGATTATCAGGTCCTGGGTGGGAGTTATGTGGGAACCTCAATTAGCCTGTTCCCTGAGTGGCAGCGACTCTGCTAGAACTCAGGGCTGAGAGATTCGAAGCATCGGCGTGCCTCATGTCTTCACTCTGAAAGTTCTTTCAAGAGCCTGCTTCAAACTCTTGAGATGGGAGGGGGAGAGCTTGGAGGAGATTGATTGTCAACAACTGGCACTGGTGCCTGGAATGTGGGGAGAGTGATTGATGGGCCAGTGTCAGGCGATGGAGACTCAAGGCTGTGTTCATTGATAAAATGGACAGTTTATTGGAAACTCATTGCAAGATACAGAAGTTGAGACTAATACCAGAGACTAGGGGTCCCTGGGTCTTATGGAATTCTACATCAAAGTATTGTCTAAACAAAGTGATTCTCATAACAAAAGAAACTGAAGGTGCAAACTTTCACATGAGAGCTCTCCCTTATCTTTTTGCCTAAGGGAGGATGCTGGCCGGACAAGGTATCTATTAATGGCCACATTCTTCTACTCCTTTCACACTCTACACAAGGTTAACACTTCAAACAACCTCTCTTTGATATGCATGCTAGCTACAACACAACAAAGGCTTTTGGGGTTAGTATGGAGAGTCCATTTGGTTAGTATTATATGGCTTTTGCCATAGGAAAGTTACAGAGCCTGACAGCCAGCTGCTGGTTGTTCGGCTGAGAAGCTGCTTGGCAACTCTTCCACATCTGTTAACCCTTCTAGCTCACCCTTGTCAGGGCTCATGACAATCATTGTGAAGAAATAAATCAAGTAAAACAGCCAGCCCCACATCTCTCACCCACCACAGAAAGATGCCTGCCTTTTCAACCCCTGCCCAAGTGCTACTGGCAAAGAGGCTGACCTGGCAGCACCTCCATCTGGATGGAAGCTCCCCAAGGAGAGCGCTGTGGTAGTGGCGGGGTGAGCAGTGGTGGGGAAGGGGCATGGGGGGCAGGGGGTGCACTCAGGGAGAGGACACCCACTGTCTCCCCCTGTGGCGCCAGCATGCCCTAGGCAGTCACCTACTTGGCCAACTGGGACACGCCAGCCCTGACTAGGACCAAAAAAGCCTGATATCGTAACGCTGGACGAACAGCTACATGGCAATCATGATGTGGGCAACTTCTTATTATACTGTATGAGATAGGAAACAGAACTGGCACTTAGAATGGGTAAAACAGTTGACAGTGGTGTACCAACTACATGTGAAGCTTTACAAATTCTGATTTCAGACAGTCTAGTCCTGTTCTCTGTTTTCCAGAACTGCAATATCATGGAGTTAAGTATCATCAAGTGGAGGTCATGTAGAGGGTACAAGTTGCCAATATCCAGGTGAAGATTGGACATCTGGAATGATAACTGACCTCCAGCTACAGATATTAGTTCCAATGGAGAAAATGGCTGCTTTTGAGGGTGGCCTTTATGGTATTATATCACACTGAGGTCCCTCTTCTCCCCAAGCCCCACCCTTCCTAAACTTCGCCCTCTAATCTCCAGGCACCAACCTGGAATTAGCAACCTTATAATCACAACTAGTAACTTTGCTGTAACTACAGAGGGTCATCAAGATGAAACCTTGAGCTGAACTTGCTAACATAAAAAGTCCCAGTGGACTGGAAGTGTGAGATGCCAAATTCCAGCATTTTGCTAACATGGCAAAAGCTGGGAGGTCCACAACACTACAGTTGCTGCCTGAGAGCACAATATTGCTTCTTTCAAAGTGTACCCCACATTTTTCATCATTTGTCCACCCTTAAAAGCAGCAATTTTTTCCAGGTATCAAGCTAGCAATTTTCTCAAAAAAAGAGATAAGATTAGTCTGACATAACCTATTCTTGAGAAATCCATGCTAGCTCTTAGTAATCACAGCCATCCTTTCTAAATGTTCCAGGACTGATTGTTTGATTATTTGTTCTAAAACTTTTCCAGGAATAGATATCAAACTGACAGGTCAGTAGTTACCTGAAGTCTCCTTTTTCCCCTTCTTGAAGATGGGGACATTTGCCTTCCAGTCTTCCAGCAGCTCACCAAGAATGCTCAAAAATAATGGACAGAGGCTCACAAATTACACCTGCAAGTTCTTTTAGTACCCCTGGATGCAGTTCATCTGGCCCCAAGGACTTAATTTCATTAAAAGAAACTAGGTGTTTATGTACTACCCGTATGCTGATCCTAGGCTGCAACTCGCATCATATGTTCTGTTTTTGCCATATTGAGCACTGTTTCTCTCACAAGAGAAGATTGAGGAAAAATAGGAATTGAGCAGTTCTGCCCTTTCTTCATCACCTGTTACAATTTCACTTTTCTGTCCTCGCAATGGGCCTACCATTGTCCTTCCTCTGCATTTTCACAGTTGTGGAGAGTTTATTTTCTTCTGCATGTTCCTTAAATAATCAGGACTTTCAGGGATGGATGCTGTCATCATTCATGCAATCATCAGTGGTGTAAGTGCATCTCCCTTTTAATTTTTTGCATATGCTTATAACAATATATCAATTTCATGGCTGCATTTTTTTCTGAAAAGGCATTAAAATATTGACATTTGCAGCTGCAGAGGACCTGGGGTGGGGTGGGGGGACTTTGGGGTCCCAAAATAGTGAGGGAGAAGGAGGGCTGGAGGACAGGGGGTGGGAAGGGGGAGGGCAGCTGCAGCGGAACTGGGGTGGGGGAAAACTTTGGGGCCCCAAAATAGTGGGAGAGAAGGACTTAGGGGTGCCTGCAGAATGGGGGTGTGGGTAAAAGGAGGCTATTTTTGTGGGAAAGATGGCAGGCAGGGTGGGGTTGGGGTGGCAGGGTGGGGTTTTGAAGAAAGGGAGGCAGAAGATCAGGGAAGAGTGGTGGCCCAGTGGTAGAGCATCTGCTTGGTAAGCAGAAGGTCCCAGGTTCAATCCCTGGCATCTCCAACTAAAAAGGGTCCCGGCAAATAGGTGTGAAAAATCTCAGCTTGAGACCCTGGAGAGCCGCTGCCAGTCTGAGTAGACAATACTGACTTTGATGGACTGAGGGTCTGATTTAGTAGAAGGCAGCTTCATATGTTCATATGTTCATTTTGATATACTACTGTACAGTAATGATAGGCTAATTAGGTTCTCTGAATTCCCAGCTTTCATTTTTAAAAGTCTCTAGCCACTACTTTGGTGAAGGTATGTCTTTTTCCTGATATCACTGCAAAGGGAGGGACTAGAAAGCTGGGAATTCAGATACCTTGCTTGACCTGTAATTACAGTAGTATAGCAATATACTGACACGTTAGAGCTTTTTTTTTAAAAAAAAATCAAAACTGAAACAAATAATCTCTAGTGCAGGGGGGAATCGAGAGAGTGGTTTGATGATGACAACAGTCCAGTCATCAAAAAGTAGACTGCAGGTGCATGGGAGGGGGTGGGGCAAAGAAACTCACAGAAACATTATGCACAAAGAAAAGGACAACTTAAAATTGGCTTCCAGAAAAGGAGCAGAGAAAAAGTGACCTTTAAAAAATGGAGGGGGGGAGGGGGGAAAAGTGTGTGGGGGAAACAACTGAAATGAAAACAAAAGGCACAAAAATGGATACAGGGTAAATGGAAGGTCTATGAAGCCAAAAATGACCATTTTTTAAAAAAAGTCCTGGTGTGAACAAGAGCTGACCCTGATCTTATTCCCTGATTAAGCAATGATAACCCATGAGCATGTCTGGTATCCACGATGTTTGGCCTGAACATCAGCAAGGGAATGTTTATATTTAACACTTAATTGAGAGCATTTTTCATACTACAACATGGCATATTTTTTCCAACAGAGAGCTCTTAATCACTGCTCCCCCTACCCATTTCATGCTGTGGTCCCAGTTGTACACAAGATTTGGATAATGTGGAATAAAATGGCCACAACTTTATTGGTTACATCTGTAAAGGCACTGGCATAGCATGGGTCCATCCAGATCCACAGCACTGGCCTTCCCAGCACGTTCCCACCCAACCAGCTAACCTGGATGGGAGACCCATGGGATGGCAAGTTACAGGAGCCCACGTGGACAATTGCCCCTAAGTGGTCTCCCTTGCTGTCTGAATGTAAGAGTGTGTTGGTGGTCCTGGAGCTGGCCTGCTGTCATAAAGTCCTCAGACCCCCCCATAAAGGGATCCCCATATCCAGAAGACAGCACGCAGGCCATTTTCCTCAAACAGACCCAGTCCCATGCTGATACCACCAAAAACTGTGGCAAGTATTAAAGCATGAAAAGAAAGCCTAACTACATAAACAAACAAACCCAACACAGCCAATAAATAGCAACATTATAGTCCCTCAACACCATGCACTGTTCTCAACTAAATTTTTTATTTTATTTTATTTTACAACAGTGATCCCTCATGCTATTCCAAGGATGGGATGGGTGGGCCAGCTGCCACAGAGGCCAATTCTGGAGTGAAGGCTAGGCAGCGCAGCAGGCTGCTTCCTTTTCTAAGGCCCCACTCTCTGGCACTCACATGGACCCCGCTATAAGTCTGTCTTCCTGCCATTCCTTCCATCCTGCAACCCATTGCTTACCATTGCCCATTTATACTCACTCTCTGTTTCCCATTAATTAGCCAGTTTTTGATCCACAAGAGGACCTGTCCTTTTACACCATGACTCTTGAGCTTACTAAGGAGCCTTTGATGAGGAACTTTATCAAAAGCTTTCTGGAAGTCAAGGTAAACAACATCTATTGGGTCCCCTTTTTGTTTGTTCACCCCCTCAAAGAACTGTAACAGGTTAGTCTGCTGAGTCTTCCTCAATAACTTGTGTTCATCAATGTGCCTACTCATTCTGTCTTTTTTTTTTTTTTCATTCTGTCTTTGATAATGGTTTCTACCAACTTTCCTAGTATTGAAGTCAGACTGACTGGCCTGTAATTTCCCAGATCTCCTCAGGAACCCTTTTTAAAGATAAAGAATCCAAGGTATAAGATCTGTACCTGATGGTTATCTTGGAAGATATGCCCCCTTTCCAAAGATACTCCTGAATCATCCTCAGCACATACTCAAAGATAGTGAGATTAGTTGCTTCTTGAGGAGGGCAGTATAGTGCCTACTGTCATGTTTCCTGGCTCCCACCACATGTTTTTAGAAAGTGGCTGGGGCCAGATGTGGCTTTTGTCCAGTAGGGCATCTGACTAACATTGGAGATCTGATTGGCTAAGCAGATTTTTAAACATGTTGCTTCTGCAGCAACTGCTACTACAGCAAAGGGATCTTCGCTGGGTCACTGAAGGCAAGCTGTATGTATGTAAGAAAATATTTTTAAAAACATGTTCCTTTAAAGAGGCAGCCTGTTAAACAGAGCTTCTGACTGAAATATTGAAGAGTTATGCATAGTCTCTCTCCCTGGCATTTTGCGGTTGGCTCTGCCTTCTGCAACAGCCACTTTGTGCCTTTGTCAGAATTCCAAAGGAGCTCACAAGTTTAAAAAGTCGGGGACTCCCAACCCAAGACATTTAAAACATCTCTTAGTACTCATAATGTTTAATGGTTCAATAGCAGTATGTCTATTTGTAGATGAGAGTTACAATCTTCAATGCATTAGTATACATTTATTTACTATTATATTCAGAACAGATGTACCCCACCTTTTGACTTTTCAATAAATCTTCAGGTTGGATTATGACAATTAAGTTTTTGGTGCATGGTGAAATAGCATCAATTTATTTAGAACAAAATACATGGTGTCATTTTTAATTCCTGTATTGGCTACTTTGCTAGAGTAAATCAAAAATGTAACCACAGGAACAATGTTTTTAAAAACGTGGAAACCGTGGAACTCAGCTTTAGTTGGGAAGGCCACAAGCATGCTTAAGTAACATCTTTAAGGGTTAACACGAAATTTCTAGGCAACAATAGAGAAGTAAGGGGCTCTTATAGCCCAAACCGAATTTATCTGGTCAAGGCACATGTAAAATAGAATTTCTGTGACATAGATCTTATCCAGTAGGCTTATGTCACCGTGGCAGAGTGACTCAGTAGTGTGTAACTGGCTCTTATGATGAAATTAAGCAGGAGGTTACCAGCCAATCAGTACATGTATATGATAACATGTGCCAGTGAGTCATTAATGTGTTATCAAGGGTATATAAGATTGTAATCATTTGGAGAATTTTTAGAGTAGCTTGGTAATGCTGGCCATGGTCTAGCTCGGCTTTCAGTTCATCGCAATACACTTTTTTTCCTTTCTCCTCACTCAGACTCCGACTGTATGTCTTTTATTGGTTATTGGTTAAGGACATTCAGATGTGCAGGCTTGTACAACAAAACCAAAGTCTATCATTGTTCTTTGTGGTATAGGGAAGGAGTGAAATTAGATTCATGTTGCTCATCCTCCTGATAGTAGAGCAAGCGATAGCTTGAGAACAAATTAACTGGACACAAGATGGTTTTCTGAATGTATTAAAGTGAGTAAGCAGAATTTTCTGAATATAAGCAGAAAAAAGTTCTTCAGAAAAGAGATACTAGGTAACCTGCCTCAACAATTCATGAATCTTTGCACTTGGAAATAGGTGGGAAGCTTAGTCAGTAAGCAACCCCCCCCCCCCTTAAAGCAAGACATTCCACACTAGCAGCTCTATACAAGCCAATCTCACATTCCTCTTCCTGCCACATACCTAGAAAAGCATCCTTGAGGAACTGTATTCACTGCATTCAGACATCACAAAAACCTCTGGTTTGCCTGTAACATGCACAAATGCAGTTAGTTGTTGTTGTGCTTGTATGTTCCCTCCTGGCTCTTTCCATGAGCAGAGCATGACCTTCTAGTTTGGGAAGACTTGAATCATGTTCTAATTTGCTATGAAGTCTAAGTGCAGGCTCCTGGACAATCTGCATTTTATTTCCATCTGTCAGATTGGAACTCTAAGATAGGATTGATTTAAGATTTCAAACCATGGTTCTAATGAGATGGGGAGACAACTAACATTTGGAAAACTGGAGGGTTCCCAAAACAGAAAACCTTTAATTAAACACAGGGCATAAGAGAGATAGGGAAGAGGGAATATATTCAAGCAGGACTGTTAACAGCCGCTGGGGCAAGCACTACCTGGTCCAGGACAGGCTAAGGCACTGTTTAAACATGGGTATCAGTTGCATAGCTCCATAGAAAAGTAAGAGAAATATACTCTGATTGGATCATGCGGTGGTCAGAGCAGATGTTTTTCTCCCACCCTAAAGGCACACATAACTTAATCAAATGGCTACTCAGGACTTAAGCAAAACATCTCTGGAAGTCTTTATTAACAACTCAATCAAGCAATTACTCTTAAAACTTGCATATACAAGATCACTTTTTCTTCTTTGCTATAACCTAAGTGCAACTTAATCATTTTATCTCAGTGTCATCTGTCCAGTCAAGCCTTCCTGGGTCATTAGTGGCAACCAAGCCGCAGCATAAACCTCTGTTTCACCCTGGTAAAGCTATCCACATAATTGTTCTCAAAAAGTTTCCCGCTGGAAAGGATACACACTTTCCCACAGCCCCAGAGCACAATTTTCCGACAAGGATTGGTCCTGAAAACCCTAAAAAACACTCTTTAATTAGAACAGATTGCCTGTTTATTTGAGAGTTCTCACAGGGACAATCCTTGTAAATGTTGGTTTTTCAGTTCTGGTTGCCCCCTCTCACACAGTCTCCCATGCTAATTCCTACCAATGAATTGGAGACTGCCTCTTTGGTTAACAGAATGAGTTACCTGAATATGACCTATGACTTAAGAAATGCTTTGTCTTGCAGTGCCAGATAAATATGAAGTTTTAAAATAATGCATGAATATACATGACAGTTTTATTTCTTTTCATACAATAACAGTTTGGTGTACTGATTAAGTGCACAGATTCTTATCTGGGAGAACCGGGTTTGATTCTCTACTTCTCCACTTGCAGCTGCTGGAATGGCCTTGGGTCAGCCATGGCTCTTGCAGAGCTGTCCTTGAAAGGGCAGCTTTTGGGAGAGACTCTCTCAGCCCCACCTACCTCACAGGATGTCTGTTGTGGGGGAGGAAGGTAAAGGAGATTGTGAGCCTCTCTGAGACTCAGATTCAGAGTGAAGGGCGGGGTATAAATCCAATACCATAACCATCAACAACATATAGCCCAACATAAGAACGGCATTTCCCATAAAATGTAATAATACGCTTAGCACCTTCCTTCCCAAGAGACACCATAATATTTTTTAAAATCACTGAAAAGCTAGTAGTTTACCACCTCTAAACATTATAGGATTTGTTCACTCTGTATCTTTGTTCTTTAACAAAACAACAACAAAAATAGAATAGGAGGGGGACAGCTCTGTAACGTTTGGATCAGGTACTACAGAAGCCATCTCAGCAAAACATGCTTCCCTCTTCTACTGGCCCTCTGCAGCCAATTACTCTTCCTATCTTACCCATATTTACCAACCTTTACTTCAACTGCTATAAATGCTAATCAGATTTCCCACCAGATTCTAACAGTAGCATTTTGTCATACCCAGACCGTTTTTTTTTTGTAGAAAAAGCCCAGCAGGAACTCTTTGCATATTAGGCCACACCCCCTGACATCACCATTGTTTCACACAGGACTTTTGTAGAAAAAGCCCAGCAGGAACTTATGTGCATATTAAGGCACATCCCCTGACATAAAGCCATCTGGAACTATGTTCCTATGCGTTTCTGCTAAAAAAAAAAAAAAGCCTTGGCCATACCCAAGTATAAGATTTGAAAGACCAATAGCTGACTAATGCCTTGAAACACCTGAAATTTGATAAAGGCCTATTTCCTTTAGATTAATTCTAGGACAGCTGATAGCAACTCAGGGGGTTGGGGGTACAGATACTCGCTAACCTGTTAGAGTACTTTGAGGGGGTAAACAAACATGTGGACAAAGCAGACCCAATAGATACTGTTTATCTTGACTTCCAGAAAGCTTTTGATAAAGTTCCTCATCAAAGGCTCCTTAGTAAGCTCGAGAGTCATGGAGTTAAAAGAACAAGACCTCTTGTGGATCAAAAACTGGCTAATTAATAGGAAGCAAGACTCTGAACAGGCAGGCAAAAAGGGACTATGAGGAACATATTGCAAAAAACATAAAGACCAACAATAAAAATTTCTTCAAATATATTAGAAGCAGGAAACCATCCAGGGAGGCAGTGGGGCCCTTGGATGACCAAGAGGTAAAAGGATTACTGAAGGAGGATAGGGAAATGGCTGAGAAGCTGAATGCATTTTTTGCCTCCGTCTTCACTGTGGAAGATGAGAAGTGTTTGCCTGCTCCAGAACCACAAACTTTGGAAGGGGTGTTGAAAGGCCTGAGTCAGATTGAGGTGACAAGAGAGGAGGTCCTACAACTGATTGACGAATTAAAAACTAATAAGTCACCAGATCCGGATGGCATACATCCAAGAGTTCTCAAAGAACTCAAAGTTGAACTTGTGGATCTCCTGACAAAAATAGGTAATCTTTCATTGAAATCTGCCTCCATTCCTAAGGATTGGAAGGTAGCAAATGTCACCCCCATCTTTAAAAAGGGTCCCAGAGAAAATCCGGGAAATTACAGGCCAGTCAGTCTGACTTCAATACCGGGAAAGTTGGTAGAAACCATTATCAAGGACAGAATGAGTAGGAACATTGATGAACACAAGTTATTGAGGAAGACTCAGCATGGGTTCTGTAAGGGAAGATCTTGCCTCACTAACCTGTTACAGTTCTTTGAGGGGGTGAACAAACATGTGGACAAAGGAGACCCAATAGATGTTGTTTACCTTGTCTTGCAGAAAGCTTTTGATAAAGTTCCTCATCAAAGGCTCCTTAGTAAGATCACTAGTATGGTTGCCAGGGTGCCTGGAGTTTTCACTCGCACACATCTGCTCTAAGAAGTGGACTTTGCCCACGGTTTCTAAGGCTTATGTGGATACTATAAGCCTCAGCTTTGCAGCTGCATTTTATATCTCTGGATGGATGTTAGCCAGAACTACAGACGAGCTTCCAGCTGCTCCTTACATGCACAATCTCAGCCATTGCCATGGAAGAAGCCACGCCGCCATGAACTGTACAGGCAAACAGTTTCCAGCCTTTTTCCATGAACCAAAGGCTAACACCACCAGTATCCATCTTGTTTTCCTGACTCCATTACAGCAAAGCAAGAGACTCATGAATCCAACAGCTGCTTCAACTTCTGCATAAGGCAATCAAACTTATCTTAAGCATGGATCCTGCCAGACTGCCTAAGCTTCTGTCCAACAGAACCCAAGACAAAGGATGGTGCCAGTAAAGAAGTAAAGAAGAGGAAGAACAGCTTCACCTAGAGCCAGAGTTCTTTTGTATAGATCGGGTATCACCTTAGGTAACAATTTGGCCCTCTATTGTCACCTTTAGATAAGTTTGGATAGCTTATTAATCATTTCCACCCCAATACCTCCATTCATGCATTGCCCTAATTGTCACCCTGGAGCCTCCCCCTTGTCCATTGTTATAGCCTTCCCAACCCTCCCACTCTGGCAGGGGATGCCAGGTTTTCCACCCTCTTCCCCCGCTCCCCCCAAAAACAGAAGCGGGGGGAGGGGGGAAACGGCGGGCACCCCATCCCAGAGCGGGCGACGCTGCCGCGCTGCTGCCGCCCCCTCCCTCCCCGCAGCTGCTCCTCCGAGATGGGCCCATCTCGGAGGAGCAGCCAAAGCAGAGAAGGGGAGGGTGGAGGCGGGCCAGGAGCATGGCGAGCCGTGAATCTGGGCCCCTCTAGGACCCGGACTCGCGGCTCGCCACGCTCCTGGCCCGCCTCCACCCCCCCCATTCCAACCCAGAGGCTGAGCGGAGCGCGCGACACTGCCGCGCCGGCCCCCCCCCCCCGGCAGCTGCTCCTCCGAGATGGGCCCAGCCTGAGCCCATCTCGGAGGAGCAGCCAAACCAGAGAAGGGGAGGGTGGAGGCAGGCCAGGAGCATGGCGAGCCGCGAATCCGGGCCCCTCTAGGACCCAGACTCGCAGCTCGCCACGCTCCTGGCCCGCCTCCACCCCCCCCATTCCAATGCAGAGGCGGAGCGCGCGATGCCCCCCCCCCGGCAGCTGCTCCTCCGAGATGGGCCCAGCCTGAGCCCATCTCGGAGGAGCAGCCACGGCAGCGCAGCGACGCTCCCCGGCGCCGTTTCCCCCCTCCCCCTAGCTCCACCCCAGTGTCTCCTGGCTCCACCCCCAAAGTCTCCTGGCTCCACCCCCAAAGTCCCCAGATATTTTAAAAATGGGACTTGGCAACCCTACATTGTTACCTGGAAACCCAATCAGATATCCCGAGCAAGGTCCACTCATTGGCCGGATATGGGTATCTAATCAGGTGCCCTGAATAGACTGGCCACTGCCCACCACACAAGTCCAGCCCCTATGGTTTCTTTGGAGCTTCCCCTTTATCTGAGGTCATGTACCAGCTGACCACCTGTCATCCGCACCTGCACCTCCTACCCCCTATGGGTTCAAGGTAGTCCTTATAACCTCTTACCCAACTCCCCACACGCGTGCATCTGACAGTACTACATACCCCACTGTTAGAGACACCCCCGATACCTGATCAGTTGAGGATCCAAACCCCATCTCCTTTTTCATTGCCATTGGAGCCTTCCTCGAAGACTACGATAGGTAATTATTACCCTGTTTGTCAATCCTTGTGTTTACCCCTTTCTATTTCTTATTTTTATTAGGACTGTATGTGCGTTATATACTCTTGTATGTTCGTCTTTATTTCATAATAAACCTTTGTTTTTATTATATTGTATTGTCTCGTTATTGGGTAACTTCCAAAGCACACACCTTCTGTATACATAGGTTTTTGATCTCGCTAAAAGGCAGACTGCCCTCCCCTCTAAATTTCCCAAAATCCTATTTTTAGGGCAGTTTGCTTAACAAGCTTCAAGAGGGGATTGGATAAAAACATGGAGCAGAGGTCCATCAGTGGCTATTAGCCACAATATGTGTGTGTGTGTGTGTGTATATATATATTGGCCACTGTGTGACACAGAGTGTTGGACTGGAGGGGCCATTGGCCTGATCCAACATGGCTTCTCTTATGTTCTTAAGCAGAGAGTGAGTATAAATGGGCAATTTTCACAGTGGAAAATGGTAAGCAGTGGGGTGCCGCAGGGCTCAGTACTGGGTCCCATGCTCTTTAACTTGTTCATTAATGATTTGGAGTTGGGAGTAAGCAGTGAAGTGGCTAAGTTTGCAGAGGACACTAAATTGTTCAGGGTGGTGAAAACCAGAGAGGATTGTGAGGCACTCCAAAGGGATCTGTCGAGGCTTGGTGAGTGGGCGTCAACGTGGCAGATAAGGTTCAATGTGGCCAAGTGCAAAGTAATGCACATTGGGCCAAAAATTCCAGCTACAAATACAAGTTGATGGGGTGTGAACTGGCAGAGACTGACCAGGAGAGAGATCTTGGGGTCGTGGTAGATAACTCACTGAAAATGTCGAGACAGTGTGTGATTGCAATAAAAAAAGGCCAACGCAATGCTGGGAATTATTAGGAAGGGAACTGAATACTGATACTGAGAATATTCTAAAGGCAAAGGTGCCACTGCCAGGAAAGTCCTGTTTGTGGTTTACACCTGCCTCACCTCTGCAAACAGAGTTACAGAGAATGGGGCTTGAGAAAATGACTGGCAGGCTAAACAGTAAGTGGAAGTGGCTAACAATAGGCTTCAAGTAGAATAGATGAACATGGCTCCTGTACATTTCCTCTGCTTTACTACATCAAAAGTAGATTTTTCAAGTAATCAGTCATGCCGAAGGTTGAATTTTTATTAGTTCAAACTGAGTTTTTTAAACTTTGAGATGTAATTTCCTTTCTATTCCTGTCTAACACAGTAATTGCTATGCTTTTCTTCAAAGCTGTTTTCTCTTGATATTTTTTTATTGCCTTTATGTGTCCCTTTGTGTACACAATGATACAATTTGTACACTTTATGCTTTCTGGGCAAATATATCCTTTGAAAATGCTGAAAACAACAGCTCCAATTTACCAAGTTTCAAAAACCAGATGAGGCTCTTACATAGTTGCAAAAGCAGCTGCATAGTCAAGGAAGGTAGTTTTTAATGTCCTGCCCTTAAAACATCAGAAAAAATTATTAATCATACCATCAGAATTATTTGTCCTACCAGTCTGACATTCATTATGGACGTTATGGACTTGATTCTCACCAACAAGGAAGAATTGATTGAAGAAGTGGAAATAGTGGGCACCCTGGGCAGTAGTGGCCATGTGATTTTGGAATTTACAATCTTAGGGAAGGAAAAAGTTGTACATAGTTATAGGTTGGATTTCAGAAAAGCAAACTTCAACAAACTTAGAACTATGCTGGATAAAATCCCATGGTCAGAAATACTTAGGAAGAAGGGGGTTGAAGAGGGGTGGGAATTTCTTAAAAGTGAAATACTGAAAGCGCAATCACAGACAATTCCTGTAAGAAGAAAAAATGGAAGAAGCCTAAAGAAGCCAAGGTGGCTCCATAAACAGCTCTCTAAAGATTTGAGAAATAAAAAAGAATTCTTTAGGTATTGGAAGCAGGGTCTTATAACCAAGGATGAATATAAACAAATCACCAGTGCTTGTAGAGAAAAAGTTAGGAAAGCTAAAGCTCAGTAAGAGCTTAGGCTGGCTAAAGATGCTAAAAACAACAAAGGGGTCTTTTTGTTCAGAGTAAGAAAAAACAGCAAGGACATGGTAGGCCCATTGTGAGGACAGGAAAATGAAATCGTAACAGTTGAATGAAGAGAGGATGGAACTGCTCAATTTCTACTTTTCCTCAGTCTTCTCTTCTGAGGGAAACAGTACTCAACATGGCAAAAACAGAACATATAATGAGGCTATGGAGTTTCAACCTAGAATCAGCATAGGGGTAGTACATAAACACCTAGTTTCTTTAAACGAAACTAAGTCCTCAGGGTCAGATGAACGGCATCCAAGGGTTCTAAAAGAGCTTGCGGATGTAATTTCTGAGCCTCTGACTATTATTTTTGAGAATTCTTGGAGAACAGGAGAGGTGCCGGAAGATTGGAGGCAGGCAAATGTTGTCCCTATCTTCAAGAAGGGGGAAAAGGAGGATCCAGGTAACTACTGACCCATCAGCTTGATGTCCATACCTGGAAAAGTTTTAGAACAAATCATCAAACAGTCAGTCCTGGAACATTTAGAAAGGATGGCTGTGATTACTAAGAGCCAGCATGCGTTTCTCAAGAACAAGTCATATCAGACTAACCTGATCTCTTTTTTTGAGAAAGTGACTACCTTGCTGGATCAGGGGAATGCTGTAAACATCGTTTATCTTGATTTCAGTAATGTTTTTGATAAGGTTCCACATACTATCATTGTTGACAAGTTGGTAAAATGTGGTTTGGATCCTGTTACTGTTAGGTGGATCTGTAACTGGTTGACAGATCGCACCCAAAGAGTGCTTGTGAATGGTTCCTCATTCCCTTGGAGAGTGATGAGTGGAGTGCCTCAAGGATCTCTCTTGGGTCCTTTTTTTGTTCAACGTCTTTATAAAGGATTTGGATGAAGGAATAGAGGGAATGCTTATTAAATTTGCAGATGACACTAAATTGGGAGGGGTTGCAAATACAGTAGAAGACAGAGAAAGGATACAGGATGACCTTGACAGGCTGGAAAACTGGGCTAAAACCAATAAAATGAATTTTAACAGGAATAAATATAAAGTTCTGCATTTAGGTAGGAAAAATCCAATACATGGCTATAGGATGGGAGAGACATGTCTTAGCAGTAGTATGTGCGAAAATGGTCTCGGGGTCTTAGTGGACCATATGCTGAACATGAGTCAACAGTGTGATGTGGTGGCTAAACAGGCAAATGCAATTTTGGGTTGTATCAACAGAAGTATAGTGTCACATGAAGTGATGGTATCACTTTACTCTGCTCTAGTTAAGACCTCACCTGGAGTACTGTGTTCAGTTTTGGGCACCACATTTTAAGAAGGATATAAACAAGCTGGAACAGGTCCAGAGGATGGCAACAAAGATGATGAGGGGTCTGGAGACCAAGTCCTGTGAAGAAAGGTTGAAGGATCTGGGCATGTTTAGCCTGGAGAGGAGGCAGCTGAGAGGTGATATTATCACCATCTTCAAGTACTTGAAGGGCTGTCATATAGAGGATGGTGTGGAATTGTTTTCTGTGGCCCCAGATGGTAGGACCAGAACTAATGAGTTGAAATTAAATCAAAAGAATTTCTGGCTCAACATTAGAAAGAACTTCCTGACCGTTAGAGCGGCTCCTCAGTGGAACAGGCTTCTTTAGGAGGTGGTGGGCTCTCCTTTCTTGAAGGTTTTTAAACAGAGGCTAGATGGCCATCTGACAGCAATGAAGATCCTGTGAATTTAGGAAGAGGTATTTTTGAATTTCCTGCATTGTGCAGGGGGTTGGACTAGATGACTCTGGTGATCCCTTCCAACTCTATGATTCTATGATTCCATCCTTCTGAGGTCAGTAAAGTGAGTACCCAGCTTGCTGAGGGTAAACTGTAGATGACTGGGGAAGGCAATGGCAAACCACCCATTAAAAAGTCTGCTGTGAAAATGTTATGATGCGACGGCACCTCAGAGTCGGCAATAACTGGTGCTTGTACAGGGGACTCCCTTTATCTTTTTTTATTTCTTGCTTTACCTTAACCTCTTTCATTTCCAAACCTGCTTCCCCTTTGACATATGTACTCCTTTTAGCATATCTGTAACACTTAGAAGTATCTCCCCATCCTGAACTTCTGAGGGTCATCAACCAATATTATCAGTCCTGGGAAAACCATCAAGCTCTGTGTGATTCTTTGTTCTCCCTCCAGGAGACCCATTTCATGTTGAAATTTTAGGGATAATTCTGGTAAACACATCAAAGCCATTGTTTTAGGGAGAACTTGTCATAGTGCTTAAGACAACATTTTCCCTTTAAATATATGCACTCATACCCATTGTAAGTGAGTATGTTCTCGACATCAAGTGCACACCATACGCTGGTCGCTTTTCTCATCTGTGGACCTGAATCTTTAAGACTGGTAGATATAGCCTATCTTAAAACACTATTCCCCACTGCTTCTTTTTATTTCTTGGTTAGTTCCTGTTTGTGTGTTCTACTAGTGTTTTGTGTATATGTCTTTACTTTTTACTATTGTTCAATAAAAACACAACCAGTTTAATATCAGCCTGGTTTATCTGAAAGTGCTCCAAGAAGGAATGTGGTATATGAAGGTGATAATCCTAAATTACTCACCATTCACTAAACTAAATTCCCCACTCAATTAATCATTAGACCATTTTGGGTAACATCTCGCTCTCATTGGCTGATAGCAAGGAAATTAAGACAGCAAAATGCAAGGGGAAAGTATGGGAAAGGAGGAAGAGAAATTAAGAAAAGAGAAAAGGTTTATCTGAAAGTGCTCCAGGAAGGAATCTGGTATACGAAGGTGATAATCCTAAATTACTCACCACTCACTAAACTAAATTCCCCACTCAATTAATCATTAGACCATTTTGGGTAACATCTCGCTTTCATTGGCTGATAGCAGATGGGCATTCTGGGGCAGGTGGGAGATGGCTGAAAGTGGGTTGGCTCAAAAAGAGCCATCCTGGAGTCTCCATATGGTACCGAGGAGGCAGTCCCATCCCATCCGTGTGGCTGCCGGGCGCCTTCGCATGGGGAAGCTGCTGCTCTATGCTTCTTAAAGGGGCAGAGTGCTTCTGCACACAAGCACTCCCACCAGGCTGTAAGGGGGGAAAAGCCGGAAACGGCTCGGGGCGGCTTGGTGCTTCCACACTGCCAAGTCACCTAGTGTGCACCCTTCCTCTTCCAGACTACATGGAGGTGACTGGCAGCCAGCCCAAAAATTTGCGACCACTTCCAAAGTGGTAGCTTTCTGAACTGGGTGAATTGGCCTGCAGGACAGGGTGAGTGCGGGATGGGGACAGGAGGCAGATGTTGCCGTCTGCAATGAATTTTTTGCCTGACTTCAGAGGCATCTCTGAGTCGGCCCATTAATCATGCTGGTCTGTTATCAGCCACTGATTTGGTAAAATAAATCTATCACGGTTCATAGTCATCATTTAACTTTCACAATTACCTTCTTTCTGCTAAAAAGAGAGAGGAAAATTTAAAGTGTTTTAAAAATAATTTAGGTATGTTTATCCCATTTTTATCCCCAGAGTGGCTTATAACGTCATCCCTACCTCCTCCATTTTACCTTTCCAACAACTTACTTTCAAGGTAAGTTAGGCTGAGAGAAAGAGATTGACATGTATAATTTAAACATTTAAAGTTTCAAATATCTTTTCTAACATTATTGAATTGTAGAGGAACTAAAGTTGCAGCCCTTTGTGCTGGGGTGTACAGTGCATGCTACCTGCCCCCATGACCCTGATCCAGACAGTGTGCTTAATTCTATCATTTTACATTTGAACAGTTTACAAAATCATCATATTACAAGACATCCATAGGAAGTAAATCAGTAAGAAAACTAATTAAGTATACTGTGTAACCTTTACTTAGCACAAAAGCAGGGGCAAGGTAGTGGTGCTGAAGAAGTATTGGGATCACTGGGATTGAATTCACTGTCATACATGAAGCCTAATGTCTACAATAGCAAAGTAGCATTTACAAAGTGATATTAGATCCAGGATTATGGGAAATACTGAATTTTTTTGGGGGGGTGGGAGACAAAAAACCAATTTTTTTTCCAGGTCCAATAGACCCAAACTGGAAAATATCAGTATCCCGATAGCTACTCTTTGCAGCACTCTGCCTTCTCTGCGCCCCTGATGGTTGTGGTGCTTGTTTGGTGGGTGAGCTGTGTAGGGCAGGGAAGAGCCCTCCAGCTGATTTTGCCCCCCCCCTTCTCCCCTCAGCAGTACTGTCAAGATGTAATACTGTAGCTTCAGCTTTGCAAACATGTGTTGCAGTAATAATAAATCATGCAGCTAGATTTTTAAAATTCAAAATCTGTTGTTTCCAAGCTGAATGGAAGGAAAAGGAAAACAGCCTGAAGGTGTCATATCAATGAATTGTGAGGAATAACATGAACATTTAGACATGGTCATATGTCTAAAAATAAGTCAGTTTATCCTTAGAACATTTGCTGAAATTGTGGCAAAAAACTGTGGCAAAAGAATCCATAGACATTCTGACTGTAAGAAAATGATTTCCTCTTCTCACAAATTTAAAGAGACTAAGAAAACATTTTCCCATTAAATATAAAAGAAGCAAGTCTTATTCAAAGCATAATAGAAAAGAATGTTGGAAGCAGTGTTCCCTCTAAACCAGGGGTGTCAAAATCATTTATTATGAGGGCAGGATCTGACATAAATGAGACCTTGTTGGGCCAGGCCATGTGTGTCATAAAATGCAATGTGAGGTAGTGGAGATATAAACTTTATAAAGGATACAAACACAATTAAAGATTTTTTGAAAATGTAAAATAAAACATGCTTAAAAGATTAGCACCCTTGCAATATTTTGTTTAACAGTTTCTGATAATTGGCACCACTTGCTCTGAATTATTGCATCCAAATCTGAAGACAATGTCTGTGCTGGAGCAATCTTGAGTATGCTGCTCACGTGTTGTTCAAATATGTGCTTGTAAGCTGCAAAGCTACTTTTGATCTATTGACATTCATTACAGAAAGCTCATGGACAATGTTTTGAGCCTAAGACCCAAAGGAAAACATTAAATGCCTGTGCATTGTGAGTTTTTGTACATGAGCTGCTTCATGTGTGCTGGTCAGCCATTGAGAAAATATCTTACTCTAGTAAAAGGACTTTTAAAAGTACAGTGTCCTTTTACTTTTCCTGATTTTTGTGGGTGGCTTGGATTTCTTGGGGTTAGGGTGAGGGTTGTCAGGGTGGTGGTGGTTTGGCTAGGGTTGCCAAGTCCAATTAAAGAAAAATCTGGGGACTTTGGGGGCGGAGCCAGGAGACTTTGGGGGTGGAGCCAGGAGACATTGGGGGTGGAGCCAGGAACAAGGATGTGACAAGCATAATTGAACTCCAAAGGAGTTCTGGCCATCACATTTAAAGGGACGGCACACCTTTTCAATGCTTTCCTTCCATAGGAAATAATGAAGGATAGGGGCACCATCTTTTGGGGCTCATAGAATTGGACCCCCTGGTCCAATCTTCTTGAAACTTGGGGGGTATTTTGGGGAGAGGCACTAGATGTTATACTAAAAATTTGGTGCCTCTACCTCAAAAAATAGCCCCCCCCAGAGCCCCCAATACCCACGGATCAATTCCCTATTATTCCCTATAGGAATCGTTCTCCATAGGGAATAATAGAGTGCCCAGTAGACATTTCCCTCCCCCCCACGCTTTCTAAAGGGGGGGAGGGCCTCCAAACCAGGGAATCCCCTACCCCCTCCCTCTCACACACACAAATACTTACCAGATTGGAGAACTCTACTTGCTGTGAAAACGAAAGAAAAAAGGGAGGGGCTGTTCTCCGAAGCTCTTCCTGCTCCTTGCCCAGCCTTAAAGGGGCCACACATTTTACAAACGGCTCAGGATCTCAACAATATAAAGCCTGCAGGTATGTTCTTCCCCCCCCTCCACCCCCCCACCCCCCCACCCCCGCTTCCCGATTTCTGGAGGGCGGGAGATTAGGCTGCGAACCCAGAAGTCCCCCGCCAGAGCGGGGGGGGGGGGGTTGGGAAGCCTAGGTTTGGCCTAAGTTTTATTGTTAAAAGTTAAGTTTTGCACTGTTTTAAGAGGTTTCTCTGTTGAATTAGTTGCTGCTTTTGGGTGCTTGCTGTTGTCTCTTTTTCCTGGTTGGGGGGGGGCAGGGTTTTTTGGTCTGTTGCTGCTTGAGATTCTTTTTGGTTTGTGTCTTTGATAGTGGTGTTGGTTCTTTGGTTCTTTCTGTTGTTGAGTGAAGTTTTGGGTTTTTTAAATTTCCTCTGGGTGCTTGTTTGGTGGGAAGGAGTTGGTGGGTGAGCTGTGTAGGGCAGGTGGGTTAGCCTGGTTCCCTTCCCTGTTTTTGTTTAGAATTTTGTGGCATCTGAGGGTGTTTTTGGTTTCACTAAGGCCAGTAAATAGGCTGCTCCACTAATAAGGGTGTTTTAAAGGATTGTGTGTTTTATAATTTAAAAAAGGTTAATCCAGTTTAGGACTCAGAATTTCGCAATCTCAACTAGGCCAGATAGGGGCATTTTCAAAAGATTGTAGGTTTCTTCAAAAAGGCAGGGTAACTAGGCCTGATCAGATTACATTTTAAGGAGACTACAGTTGCAGTGCCTCTTGCTTTCAGAAACTGAAAGCCAGTCCATTCTTTGATTTCCATAGGGTAAACCACACCTTGTCTCTAGTCATAGGGGATACCTGATTTCTATTTTGTGAGTAAATCCGGTTTGTCCCAGAATCTAGTCAGGATAAGTTAACTTAAGAGCACAGTAGTGCTTATAACAAGGATTGCCTTCATCTCAAGATAGCCTTTTAAAAACTATATCCAAGTAGAAGCAAGATCACCTAGTTTCCTTAACCTTACCAGACTACTACCCCCCCCCCAAAAAAAGGACAGGTTAGAGACCAAAAAAAACCCAGTTTTGGTGTAAGTGTTTTTAAAAAGAAGTCAGGCTACCTGTTGGTTAAGGGTACAGTGCAGTGTGAGTTAGGTTTGTAAAACAAAACCCACTCTAAGTTAAGGTAGATTGGCCAAGGGTGAATGAGTGTCAGGCAGCAGAAGAGGGGCCCTGGGGGCAAGGCTAAGGGAAAGACTGGAGGGGTGGAGGGAAGGGGGAGGAGGAGGACTACAGTTCCCCCCACTCCTGTGCGTAGAGCCACTCCACAGCTGCCTTCCAGCACTCCAACCTCTGGCCGTAGTGTGATGAAGAAGGTCTGAGTTTTGGGGACATTTTTCTGTCCAAACAAATCACCCCAAGGAGAATGCAGAGTGTTGTGGAGAAGCTGGAGAAGAAGCTGGTTGAGGAGGACCAGTTCCCTTCTTTGGTTCCTTCAGGCACCAGTAGGCCTTTGGGGGATGACCAGGAGAGGCTGCATGGAGTGGAGGGGGAAGAGATGGAGACAAATGAGGTGCCTCCATCTCCGCCCACTTCTCCCC
Organism: Heteronotia binoei; assembly: GCF_032191835.1. Classification (NCBI taxonomy): domain Eukaryota; kingdom Metazoa; phylum Chordata; class Lepidosauria; order Squamata; family Gekkonidae; genus Heteronotia; species Heteronotia binoei. Next base: position 73,702,962 of record NC_083230.1, read on the forward strand.
AATGGCCAGCTCCTGCCACCCCAAAACACGATGTTTCTATTCCAACCACCTCACAGGAGGTGGCTCCAGTGGATACTCAGGATTCTGGTCAGCATGGGCATCTATACACTTCCATAGTCTGGATCCACGCTATGTGCAGTACCAGCTGTGCAGGGCCTGGATCAGTCATGGGTGGGAGCCTGCCCACCTGACTCTGGGGGGGATGCAGAACCACCTGTGGAATCACCGCCAGGTTGTGTTTTTTCAGGGGGAGAAGCAGGCTGCCGCTAGGGTGCCCAAGTGGCCACCACCACCCAGCCAGGAGGTCAGTCCCACTGCAACTACCTCCAGAGCTTTCCAAGAGAGTTCCATGACAGGGCAGGGACGCCAGGCATCTCTGCCTGAGATGTTTGGTGGAGTGGCACTGTTGTGCCAAGAGGGGGAATGAGGTACAGCAGGAGGATGATCACCTTGAACCTTGCCAGGATGGTCACCCATGGGCTTCCATTTTCCATGACCAAGAATCCTGGGATGCTAGGGTTGCTCAAGTATGGGCACCATGGTACAAGGTTCCTGCTTGAAGCACCACCAGCAGGACCATTTTGCCATCTGTTTACAGGGTGACCAGATCTGTGATGAAGGAGCATTTGTCCCATGCTGCCAGGGGGGGGGGGGGCTGTTCACTTCACCTTGGATCTCTGGAATTCCCAACATGCATTTGAAGGGTATCTCTCCCTGACTGCACATTGGTGGCAACCCAGTGAGTTGCAGGGTGGGGGTGGCACTAGCACTAGGTAGGGCCAAGGCTGCTAGGCCAGCTATCACTGGGCCTTGCTGCACACCAAAGCAGTTGACACGCCACACATGGTGGGCAATCGTGGAGTCATCCTCTCATGGCAATTAGAGGGCTGGGAAGGCAGGGACGTTGCCATGGGCTTTGCGGGACTGGCATATCTGCGGGACTGTCTCTCCCCATATGAGCCCCAGGGGTTGCTACAATCGGCCAGCCAACATCTTCTGACCAACACCATCCCTGACCCAAAGGAAGTCTGGCTTGCCTCAACCAGGGACAGGGCTTTTTCAGCCCTGGCCCCGACCTGGTGGAATCAGCTCCTGGTGGAGGTTCAGACCATCCAGGATTTGTTACCATTCCGGAGGGCCTATAAGACAGAGCTGTTCCATCAGGCCTATGGCTGAGGCAGACAGGTGTCCTACCATTTAAACGTACCCCCTCCCCTGCACAGACTGCACTGTACTGATTCTTTGAAACCTATATAGCCGGGATTCGAACACCTAGGTTGGGACATGCAAGCTGAATCGATCTGTTAATGCCATCTTTGCTGCCCCACCTAATGTGAGCTGTGGCTTAATTGTCTGAATTTAAATTGTTTTAACTGTTTTAATTGTTTTAAACTGATTAGATTGTTTTATTGTGTTGGAAGCCACCTTGAGCCCACTATGGGAAAGGACGGCCTATAAATCTATGGAAATAATAATAAAAAAATAAAGATGTTGGCTCCAACATCAAGGCGGCTGTCCAGTGACAGGGCCTAAAATGCCTTCCTTGCATGGCCCACCTTCTCCACCTCATGGTAAGGGATGCATTGGATGAGGTGAACAACAATGATCACCAGTATCTTGCCACGACCCATGAGTACCGACTTCTGCTCCAGAAGTGTCGGCACATCATGGGTCACTTCTCACACAGCAATAAGGAGGCTTATCTGCTGTGTGAGAAACAGACACGAACAGGCATGCCAGATCACTGTCTGTTTGGTGATGTCAGCACACACTGGAACTCCACCTGTGCCATGCTGGAGCGCTTGCTGGAGCAGAGAGCAGCCCTGGATACCTTTGTCTCTGAGACAAGGGTCTTTTGGAAAGAGAACTGTCTCACCCAGGAGGATTGGGTGGTCATTTCTCAGACTGTGTAGGTTCTTGGGCCCTTCAAGACCAACACAGAGGTGCTCTCATCTGATACGGCGAGCATCGCACTGGTCGTTTCCATGGTCCACGTGGCCTGTGAGGACCTGGCCTCATTTCTAGTGCCAGCTTAAGGCCATGCAAATGTTCCAGTGGTGTGCACCCTGGTTGTTAGGCTACTGGAAGGACTTGAGGTCCGCTTTCAGCCTTTCGCACAGGAGAAGGCCTACATGCTGGCAACCATGTTAGACCTGCGCATTAAGGGCAAGATCGCTGAGTGGGCCAACGAGCTCGATGACTGGAGAGACGAGCTCTCCTGGAAGGTCGAGCACTGCAGGGTCAGGAAGGCACCATGCCGGGAGCTGAGGAGGAGGGGGTTGAAAGCAGCTCATCTGCCACTGCTGCTGCTGTTCATCCCCAATGTCCTCAACTAGGCAGCATTTTCTGCCAGGCTCATGCCATGATGAGTGTTGAGATGATACTCACCGGGCAGCTCATTGGCCCCTCTGGCAGCAGTAGGCCCCTGAGAGCAGAGATGGGTGCTGTGATGGTGAGGGACTAGCTTTCGGAGCCCTACAAGGCACAGGATATGTGTCCTTTGAACTACTGGGTTGCGAAGGTGGCAATTTGGCCAGCCCTCTCCACCATGGCCCAGGAGTTCCTCTCATGCCTGCCAATGAGCATGCAGAGTGAGCACATCTTTTCACATATGAGCGACATTGTCTGCCCACATTGCACTCGCCTGCAACCCCGGACAGTTGAGCAGCTGGTGGTCTTGAAGGTCAACTTGCCTCTGTTTGGATTCTTCATTCATTTTGAGAGTGAATGTAGTGAGCACCTGCTTGTGCCTGCATCCTCTCTTGGTCCGTGCTTGGAAGGTGGTTGTAAAATGCTCTCCCAAATTGTAAACACAGACTCCAAAGACAGCCCAACAACTCACCGCTGAAATGATTGGCAGCCTCACCACCCCACATCCCACCCCCAAAGCAAAAGTGAATGCTGATTTCTGAAATCTGCATCTGCAAACAAATCCAAATTTCCCCAATTCTCATCCACACATGTGGCAAGGCTGGAGAGTTGCTATCATCAGTCTGTGTGTTCTGTGGCAGGGAAGCTGGTATATGGGTGAGATACCCAGAACCGGCATGGTTGGTGTGCTTGGTCAACTCTCCTTATACTCTTTGTGGCAGGGCTGGAGAGTTGGCACCTGGGTTTGCTATGGCCAGGTCTGCAGAACAGACCATGATCAGATTGTGTTTTGTGTGGCAGTGAAGTTGGCAACTGGGTTTATTGGTGCCAGGCCAGCAGGAGCTGCGCTTTATACTCTTTGCTGAAATGATTGGCAGCCTCACCACCCCACATCCCACCCCCAAAGCAAAAGTGAATGCTGATTTCTGAAATCTGCATCTGCGCCTTGTCAATGGCTGAGCACATCTCACAGAGGTCTGAGAGGAGCAGAGCAGCTCTGATAGCTGAGACAGCTGGAGAAATTGCTGAGAATTTCTGAGTTTTGAAGGACTTCATTCTAAGGTTTGTGGGGCTGCCTAAAATTCTAAGGTGTGATAGCTGGGGAACTGCTCTTGGTTTGGTTGACTGCTCTTTGTTTGGTTGACTGGCCTAAGGGTGAAAGAGATTGAGAGTGATTGCTGCTGATTGCTGAGGAGTGCCTCTGCTCCACCTCTTTGCATTTTAAGCTGCGCCTTGCCAAAGGCGCGAGCCGAAGGGCGAGAGCGAAAGGGCTCTTGGCCTGTGGCTCTTCGCCTAGGGGCTCTCTAAGGACCAGGAACCCAGATCCCTGATTTCCTTGTTCTCCAAATAAGGTAAGTTCCCAATAAGGTAAGTTGAGGTAAGGTAAGTTGACCCTCCAGAAGGGGAGCCACTTAAACCAACAGCATTTAAAGAGGACTGTATATTTTAATATATATATATAAGATAGAATGCCAGCAGGGGATTGGGGGCTTTCCAGTGTTTTGCACTGAGTGTCACATGTATGACTATCTGCCCAAAGGACAGAAGTCTTGGGTGTGTGCTCGATGCAAGGAGCTCCTGGTCCTCAGGGAACGAGTTCGTACCCTTGAGGCCGAGGTGACTGCCCTAGAGAAGCAGAGACGGTCAGTTAGGCACTTGGGGAAGACTCTCGGGGGCGTATTAGATGAGCCCCGCTCTGAACGTAGCAGCCCCGTTGCTGCCAGAGAGCGTGAGGGTCGAGAGGGAACAGGCACCGGGCTGAGGACAAGGGGAATGCGCCCTTAGAAGGGACCTCTTCTTCGGTTGGTGAGCGGGTATCCTTTCGCGCCAAGGAACCATCCCTGAGCAGGGGGAGAGGGGGGGTTGGTAGCTGGTGATTCAATCCTTAGGCAAGTAGACAGCTTGGCGAAACCGCGTACTGACCGTATGGTGACTTGCCTGCCTGGTGCGAAGGTAGCGGACATTACGCATGTAGTAGATAGACTGATAGGCAGTGCTGCGGAGGAGCCTGTGGTCGTGGTGCATGTTGGCACCAACGATGTGGGGAAATGCAGTCGTGAAGTCCTGGAGGAAAAATTTAGGCTGCTAGGCGGGAGACTTAAGGCCAGGACCTCCAAGGTAGCCTTCTCAGAAGTGCCACCTGTTCCACGTGCAGGGCAGGAGAGACAGGCACAAATTAGAAGTCTCAATGTGTGGATGAGATGATGGTGTAAGGAGGAAGGGTTTAAGTTTGTTAGGCACTGGGATGCTTTCTGGAACAAGCGGGAGCTGTACAAAAGAGACGGTCTCCACTTGTCCCCGGATGGAACCAGGCTGCCGGCGCTTAAAATCAAAAAGGTGGCAGAGCAGTTTTTAAACTAAATCTTGGGGGAAAGCCGACAGGAGATGAAATGTCTCTGGTTCGGGAGGACTCGTCTCAAAGAGATGAAGGGTTAGCTGCTATTTTTCTACTGGGTAACGGACCAGAGTTGTCCACTGTGAAGGTGACAAACAATATGGACTGTCTGCCAGAGTCTCGAGGCGGCAGGAGGAAGGTGGCGGGCCTAGCTCGCCTGGGAAATTATAGAAGTTTGTATGCAAATGCTAGAAGTGTTCGAAGTAAAATTGGTGAATTGGAATGTTTAGTGTTGGGAGAAAACATAGACATTGTGGGAATTTCAGAAACTTGGTGGAATGAGGAGAATCAGTGGGACACGGTGATTCCTGGATATAAGCTATATCGGAAGGATAGGGAGGGAAGGGTTGGAGGTGGGGTGGCTCTGTATGTCAGAGAGGATATACGGTCCAGTAAGACTGAGGTCAGAGAATTAGATTCACTTTTAGAAATGCTTTGGGTTGAAATAGAGGGCCCAAAAGGAAATTTAACTATGGGAGTTTGTTATCGCCCACCAAATCAAAAGAGAGAGGACAATTATAATATGATGGAAGGCTTAAAGATAGCAGCTAAACGTAAAAACTGTGTCGTAATAGGTGATTTTAACTACCCGCAGATTGATTGGGTCAATATGTGTTCTGGTCGAGAGAAAGAGATTGAGTTTCTTGATGCTCTCAATGACTGTGCTATGGAGCAGATGGTCTCAGAACCTACCAGGGGTGGGGCGATCCTGGATTTGGTCCTAAGTAATGCCCAAGACTTGGTGAGAGATGTAAAAGTGATTGCGCCACTTCGGAGCAGTGACCATAATGTTATTGATTTCACCGTTTGTATAAATAGGGAGTTGTCCAAAAAGACCGCCACAACCACGTTTAACTTTAAAAGGGGTAAATACACTGAGATGAGGAGGCATGTGAGGAGGAAACTGAAAGGAAAGGTACATATGGTCAAAACCCTTGGGGAAGCTTGGATGCTATTTAAAACTATAATCCTAGAAGCTCAGATAAAATACATACCACAAGTTAAGAAAGGCACAAACAAGCATAAGAAAAGGCCTGCGTGGTTAACAAACAAAGTAATGGAAGCTGTAAAAGGTAAGAAGGACTCCTTTAAGCGGTGGAAAACCAGTCCAAGTGAGATTAGTAAAAGGGAACACAGGCTGTGGCAAATCAAATGCAAGACTGTGATCAGGCAGGCAAAAAGGGATTATGAGGAGCATATTGCAAAAAACATAAAGACCAACAATAAAACTTTCTTCAAATATATTAGAAGTAGGAAACCAGCCAGGGAGGCAGTGGGGCCCTTGGATGACCATGGAGTAAAAGGATTACTGAAGGAGGATAGGGAAATGGCTGAGAAGCTAAATGAATTTTTTGCCTCCGTCTTCACTGTGGAAGATGAGAACTTTTTGCCTGCCCCAGAACCACTAATTTTGGAAGGGGTATTGAAAGACCTGAGTCAGATTGAGGTGACAAAAGAGGAGGTCCTACAACTGATAGACAAATTAAAAACTAATAAGTCACCGGGTCTGGATGGCATACATCCGAGAGTTCTGAAAGAACTCAAAGTTGAACTTGTGGATCTTCTAACAAAAATCTGTAATCTTTCATTGAAATCTGCCTCCGTTCCTGAGGACTGGAAGGTAGCAAATGTCACCCCCATCTTTAAAAAAGGTTCCAGAGGAGACCCGGGAAATTACAGGCCAGTCAGTCTGACTTCAATACCGGGAAAGTTGGTAGAAACCATTATCAAGGACAGAATGAGTAGGCACATTGATGAACACGGGTTATTGAGGAAGACTCAGCATGGGTTCTGCAAGGGAAGATCTTGCCTCACTAACCTGTTACATTTCTTTGAGGGGGTGAACAAACATGTGGACAAAGGAGACCCAATAGATGTTGTTTACCTCGACTTCCAGAAAGCTTTTGATAAAGTTCCTCATCAAAGGCTCCTTAGAAAGCTTGAGAGTCATGGAGTAAGAGGACAGGTCCTCTTGTGGATCAAAAACTGGCTGAGTAATAGGAAGCAGAGAGTGAGTATAAATGGGCAGTCTTCGCAGTGAAGGACGGTAATCAGTGGGGTGCCGCAGGGCTCGGTACTGGGTCCCATGCTCTTTAACTTGTTCATAAATGATTTAGAGTTGGGAGTGAGCAGTGAAGTGGCCAAGTTTGCGGATGACACTAAATTGTTCAGGGTGGTGAGAACCAGAGAGGATTGTGAGGAACTCCAAAGGGATCTGTTGAGGCTGGGTGAGTGGGCGTCAACATGGCAGATGCGGTTCAATGTGGCCAAGTGCAAAGTAATGCACATTGGGGCCAAGAATCCCAACTACAAATACAAGTTGATGGGGTGCGAACTGGCAGAGACTGACCAAGAGAGAGCTCTTGGGGTCGTGGTAGATAACTCACTGAAAATGTCAAGACAGTGTGCGATTGCAATAAAAAAGGCCAACGCCATGCTGGGAATTATTAGGAAGGGAATTGAAAATAAATCAGCCAGTATCATAATGCCCCTGTATAAATCGATGGTGCAGTCTCATTTGGAGTACTGTGTGCAGTTCTGGTCGCCGCACCTCAAAAAGGATATTATAGCATTGGAGAAAGTCCAGAGAAGGGCAACTAGAATGATTAAAGGGCTGGAGCACTTTCCCTATGAAGAAAGGTTGAAACGCTTGGGACTCTTTAGCTTGGAGAAACGTCGACTGCGGGGTGACATGATAGAGGTTTACAAGATAATGCATGGGATGGAGAAAGTAGAGAAAGAAGTACTTTTCTCCCTTTCTCACAATACAAGAACTCGTGGGCATTCGATGAAATTGCTGAGCAGACAGGTTAAAACGGATAAAAGGAAGTACTTCTTCACCCATAGGGTGATTAACATGTGGAATTCACTGCCACAGGAGGTGGTGGCGGACACAAGTATAGCCACCCTCAAGAAGGGCTTAGATAAAAATATGGAGCACAGGTCCATCAGTGGCTATTAGCCACAGTGTATGTGTGTATATAAAAATTTTTGCCACTGTGTGACACAGAGTGTTGGACTTGATGGGCCGTTGGCCTGATCCAACATGGCTTCTCTTATGTTCTTAGGAGTCACAGAGTAGCTAGATGAATGTAGTGCACTTGGACCCTATAGAGATTCTCTGATGTGAAGTTAGGTTTGGCTTTGGGTGCCCCTGGAATTGGACCCCCTCGTCCAATTTTTTTTAGTCTTGGGTTTTTTTGTGTGGGACAGTCCCCTGAAGCTGCACAGCAGTTTTGGGGGCTCTCCCCCAAGCCCCCTGCTCCCCAGAGTCACTTTTCCCACAGTAATTACAGTGGGGGAAGTGGCTGATTGGTTTTCTGTCACCATTGGGAGCAATGAGCTTTTTGTGGTGCCCACAGATAGGGATCCCCTGGCCCAATCTTTTTGGGCCTTGGGGGTTCCTTGGAGGAGAGTCCCCTGCAGCTGCTCTAAAGTTTTGGGGGCTCTCCCTCAAGCCCTCTTTCCCCCAGCAGCCTTTGAGTATACCCTATGTTGCCATTGACTTCAATGGCTCATAGATTATAATGGTGGGATGGGGGCACCATCTTTGGGTGCCCCTTGAATGGGACCCCCTGGCCCAATCTTTTTGGGCATTGGAGGTTCCCTGCAAATTTGAGGGCTCTCCCTCAAACCCCCTCTCCTCCAGGCAGCTTCCAATATACCCTATGTTGCCATTGACTTCAATTGCCCACAGGGTATAATGCGGCAGTATATTCGGGAATAGTAGAATATCTCCCATATATTCGGTTATTTCCAAATACCAGTATTCAGAAATATACGGTATGCTGAATTTTTCAGCCCTGTATACTTCTGAATCTGAATTTTTCTGGGAAATTTTTTTTTTTTGCACATTCCTAATTCATAACTGAGGATTCAGGTATGCTCAGAATAGATTGTAGAGTAGGGTTGCCAGGTCCAACTCAAGCAATAACTGGGGACGTTGGGGATGGAGCCAGGAGCAAGGGTCTGACAAGCATGACTGAACTCCAAAGGGAGTTCTGGCAATCACATTTAAAGGAACCGCATACCTTTTAAATGCCTTTCCTCCATTTGGAAATAATGAAGGATAGGGGCACCTTCTTTGGGAGCTAATCGAATTGGACCCCCTCGTTCAATATTTCTGAAACTTGGGGAGTTGTTTGAGGAAAAGAACTGGATGCTATGCAGAAAATCTGGTTCCTTTGCATCAAAGAACAGCTCCCCCAGAGCCCCGGATACCCACGGATCAATTCTCCATTATACCCTATGGGAATTGGTCTCCATAGGGTATAATGGAATGCCCAGCAGACATTTCCCTCCCCCCCTTTTCTGATAACACTGGAGTGGGGGGAGGGCCTCCAAACCGGAGGATTCCCTGCCCCAAACTGAGGATTGCAACCAAAGTTCCCTTTAAGCTGCAGAGTCTTGTGAGCCAAAATTCTATTTTGTGAGCTACTGGTATTAAAATTGTGAGCTACTGGCATTACAATTGTGAGCTGCTGCATACATTATTGTGCTCTGGGGTCATCCTTCCTGAGCTAAAACAAAAATGTGTGAGCTGGAGGCTAAAAATCTGTGAGCTAGCTCATGCTAACTCAGCTTAGAGGGAACACTGAAAAAGAGAATTATAAAAAGAGGCACAATACAAAGAAAGCCATTAAAAATAACTAAAGGCATTCACTCTCCAATAAACTATTTCCATATAATGTAATAACACTACTCATACATGCAATAGTCTGTTACTAAAATACATTCAATTCATATAAATAATGTCCACTCAAGTATAGGTCCACTGTACCACTATATTTCTTCAGTTCGTTAAAAAATGGCCCATTCAAATATGCGTAACCAATCCACTTCAGACTCCTGAAAAACTAGATATGGGTAGTCACAATGCATAGCTGTGAGCTCCCCTGCACGGCATGCTGGTGTGATCGCTACCAAAAAAGCAGTCTTCCAAGATAGAAACTGTAACGAACAAGTGGCCATTGGCTCAAAGGGACGCCAAGTCAACCTGTCCAATACTAAAGTCAAGTCCCACAACTGTGGGGGTGATCTCGATGGAGGATGAAGCCTAAGCAAACCCTTCAAAAACCTCTTAGAATGAAAGTGTGCAAAAACTGAATGCCCCTCAACTGGCTCATGGAACGCAGATATTGCTACCAAATAAACTTTAACCAATGAAAAGGCAAGGCCAGCATCCACCAGAGATAACAAAAATTCAAAAATCACCGATAGTCCCACCCGTTGGGGTGAGACTGTAGGATCAACTAAAAACTGAAGAAACTTCTGCCACTTCCTGTCATAGGAAGCACGGGTAGACAACTTCCGGCTGTTTAGGAAGATGTGTTGGACTCTGCTGGAGAACTCACAGGGTCGATGAACTACGCTGTCAACTTCAGGTGAGGCACGTTGTGATGGAATACATGACAGTCCTGATCCGACAGAAGGTCTGGTTCCTCCGGAAACTGGTAGAAGACCCCCCTCGCCAGTTGAAGCAAGATCGGGAACCAGTTCTGCCAAGGCCACCATGGTGCCACCAGGATGCAGCATGGACTCTCTCTTGAGATTTTGTTGACAACCCTTGTCAGCAGTGGCAGAGGTGGGAACAGATATAGGAACCGACCATCCCACGGGAACAACAGACCGTCTCTCAATGACTCTGCATCCATGCCCCCTCTGGAGCAAAACAGAGGACACTGCCAGTTTCTAGCTGTGGCAAACACATCCACCTGAGGATACCCCCAGAGCTGAAACACAGGTTGAAGGAAGCGCCACTGTATCTCCCACTTGTGTGGGGAAGCTGCCCCCCTGCTCAACGAGTCCGCCTGCAGATTGAGCACCCCTGGGAGGTGCACAGCCTTCATGAAGATATTGTGCTCCAGGCACTCCGACCACAGATCCAGTGCTAGCACACAGAGCCGTCGAGAAACTGTCCTGCCCTGCCTGTTGATGTAGCACAGGGCAGTAGTATTGTCTGTTAACAAGGCAACAACCTTCCCCGCCACCAAGGGGCGGAAAGACTGAAGGGCAAAATGGACTGCCAGCAGTTCCAGGTAATTTATGACAGTGAGTCAATTGAGGAGGCCAAGGGCCCCCCACACACAGAGAGTCCATGTGAGCACGCCATCCCCACAAAGATGCATCCGTGGTGATCATCAATGATGTCACAGGTAGGTGGAAGGGAGCTCCCTGACAAATGTTGTCCTTTGATTTCCACCACTGCAGTGTTCGGAGTGTCAGAGGTGGAATTACAAACCTCTTCCGAGGTGAGTCTCTTAAGGGTCGAAACTGTCAAAGAAACCACAGTTGCAGGCCTCTCATCCTTAATTTCGCAAACAGCAGCATGCTTGTAGTCGCCGCCATCAGCCCCAGCATCCGCTGCAGCTGTTGCGCCGTGCCCCACTTCTGACTCTGTAAAAGATTGATGATGTCCATCGCTCTCTGCTGAGGCAGAAAGGCGCGGTGAAGTTCATATCCAGCAAAGCTGGATATGAACTGAAGTAATGGAGTAACTGAAGTAATGGAGTAATGTCCGTGATGGAGTAAGATGTGACTTTTCCAAGTTGACCTGCAGACCTAGGATGTGAAGTAGACGAAGAGTGGTGGTAATATGGCTGGATAAACTCTCTTTCGACTCCGCCACAAGGAGCCAATCATCGATGTATGGAAAGACGACTATCCCTTGAAGCTGGAGATGAGCAGCCACAACACTCATCATCTTGGTGAACACCCGAGGTGTAGTGGACAAACTGAATGGAAGGGCTTTGAACTGGAAGTGATGGAAACCTACTACAAACTGAAGGAAACGCCTAAACGCAGGATGGATGCTGACGTGGAAGTAGGCATCCTTGAGGTCCAGCGTTGCCATCCAGACCCCTTGGTTGATGAGGGGAAGAATTGTTTGCAGAGTGGACATTCTGAACTTCTGGTACAGAATAAACTTGTTCAGATTCCGAAGGTCCATGCCTGGTCTCAGACCCCCATCCCGTTTGGGAACCAGGAAATAATGAGAGTAGAAGCCTCCCGATCTGGCCTCCACCAGGACCTGTTCTATGGCTTATTTCTGTAGGAGGTTGCTCACCTCCGCCAGCAGAGGTGGGGAAGGGGGTGTGGTGATTACCACAGATTGGTTCGGAATCTGAGCAAAGTCTATTTTGTAGCCTTCTGGGATGATGGAAAGAGCCCACCTGTATGTAGAGATGGACTCTCAGGCCAGAAGGAATGGGTGAAGGCAGATAGTAGAAGAAATGGGGGCAGTGACGCGACAGGCAAGGCAACCGCTGTCGACGTATCCCGCTGCATGATGTCGAATACGGTATCGTCTACGACTGGTTGAGGTTGTGTCACCAGGAGGGAGAGGGAGACTGCCATCCTCTTCACCAGATCCCCATACGACTTCAGATCCTCCGATGGTAAGATGGGAAGATCCTCAGCTGTATGAGACACTGGCGAAGACTCCAGAACCCTGTCCGGCTCGTCGGTACCGACCTCGGAGTCCGATGAAGAATCCCTCCTCATTGAGTGTTCAGAAAGTACAGTCTTTGAAGCTCTCACGGGTGACCAAATCGACACCGACGACCAAGCCTGGACTTCTTCCACCATTACGCCACGTCTCTCAGGCGGGATGGACACCGATGCCGACGGACGATGCCGAGAGTGCTGCGAAATCCTCGACAGGTGAGATGAGTTGGTCCCAATCAGCAAATTCACAAGGAGGGTAGCATTGGTATGGTTGGTATGGGTAGGCGTAGGGAGAAGGCCACTGGCGCTGATCCCACGGTGGAAGCAGTGCGAAACGACAAGCTACGGTGGTTGGTTCAAGCTCTCTTCGCCCTCTCACCCGATCCAGCGGTGCTGACAGCTCAATCGGTACTGAAACTTCTACCTCTGAGACAAAGCCACTATCACTCCAACGACATGATCCCGATGAGTGAGAATGTTGGGTTAAGTCGATCTCGTACTCCGATGCCGACAAACGCAACTGCTGCAAAGCACTGCCTCTCGACACCGAAGGACTCCGACACGGACACGCCAAGATCTTCCTAGGCGGAGCGGCCTGTATCGATGCTGAAGCGTCTTGAGAAGGGGAAGGAGTGCGGGACGATCTTTTCTTCCACTTCTCCTTGGATTTTGCCTTCTCCGATAAGGATAATTGGGTCCCCAAGTCATCCCGACGTTTCTTAGCTGGGGTGTCCACTGACCCTTCAGAGGGCCGTTTTTGTGGAACACCCTCGCTCGACTGGCATATCGGCCCGAATCGGCAAAGTCTTGACTGATGTGACCGTCGGGGCCGCAGCTTCTCCCATCGGTACCAGCGGGCCCGATGCCATCTTCGAAGGACAAAGTGCCGATTCCACCAATGTGGCCAACAGTCTCGCCGCACGATTCTTACGTGTCTGCTTTGAGAAGCTCCGGCAGTGCAGACAAGAATCCACGTGGTGTCCCTCGCCCAGACAGAGAAGACAGAGGGAGTGACTGTCAGTGGATGCAATCTTTTTTCCACAGGAACGGCACCTCTTAAAAAAACCCCAACGCCTTTCCATAGACACCAGAAAAAAACCACACAGGAATACACTGAGAGGATAACGGGGGGAAAACAGGGCCCTGAAGGGCAAAGTCCAACATTTTTTTTTTAACAACACTACCTATCTTAACAACTAACTAACTAACTTCACTAAGAAAATAACAAACGGACTATATACAGCTAGGAGAAATAATCCAAAGATTACTTTACCGACCAGGGACACAAAAGGAGATTCTCTCAGCGCAGCGGTAGAAAGGAACTGGTGGGATCCTCGCGCTGGCGTTGGCGAGAATCCGTACTGGGACACTTGCACATGCCCACTGGTGCCAAGTGCGAAAAAATCCCGGGCTTTTTAGGTACCGATTCAAGGATCAGAGCAGGCGCTCTCTCCCATGAGTGTGAAGCACAGAGACCACGAAGAAGATTCAATGGCAGTGAAAGCAGAAGGGGAAATTGTTATGTAAAACAAACAAAGGCGAAAGAAGATGGGCTCTTATGACGCACTTTCAAAACCACTCAAGCGGAGAAGGGAAAATGGCGACGAATTCTTCTTCCTGTGGTTGAGGTGGCAGGACATGCTGAGAAGAGTTTCAGTTTATTTCAATTTATATCCCGCCCTTCCCACCGAAGTGGCTAAGGGCAGCTCACAACATATAAGATCTAACATAAATTTTAGTTACAGCAGTTAAAACAGTAAAATAATAAAACATATAAAACAAGCGATCTATCAGAATACTACACTACAACCTTCTATAGAGTTTCCAATGCCAGTTAGTTATAGGCCAGCCGGAAGAGGGCTGTCTTACAGGCCCTGCGGAACTGGCCAAGGTCCCGCAGGGCCCTCACCTCTTCCGGCAGCTGGTTCCACCAGTAAGGAAAAGGCCCTGTCCCTGGTGGATTTCAGACGGGCCTCCTTTGGCCCGGGGATAACAAGCAGATTTTGGGAGCCCGATCTCAGTACTCTCTGGGAAACATGTGGGGAGAGACGGTCCCTAAGGTAGGCAGGTCCTAGGCCATATAGAGCTTTAAAGGTAATAACCAGCACCTTATACTGGACTCGGTATATTATTGGCAGCCAGTGCAGACCCCGGAGCCCCGGCCGAATGTGCTCCCATCTTGGGAGCCCTAATAACAGCCGGGCAGCGGCATTCTGCACTAACTGCAACTTCCGGGTTCGGCACAGGGGCAACCCCATGTAGAGGGCATTACAGTAGTCCAACCTCGAGGTAACCATTGCATGAATCACCGTTGCTAGATCATCATGCTCCAGGAAAGGGGCCAACTGCCTTGCCCACCTAAGATGAAAAAATGCGGACTTAGCAGCGGCTGCTATTTGAGCCTCCATCGTTAGGGAAGGCTCCAATAGTACCCCCAAACTCTTGACCTTGTGCGCCGCGGTCAGCAGCGCACCGTCAAAAACTGGCAGGGGGATTTCCCCTCCTGGGACATGACGGCCCAAGCAAAGGACCTCTGTTTTCGCCGGATTTAGCTTCAGCCCACTCAGCCTGAGCCACCTAGTAAAGCTGCACTTCAAGCAACGCATCTGGATTTGGAAAACTATCCGTAAAAAGGTCTTTGGTTTTTCTGCTTCTGCTTTGGTGAATGGCTGAATAAAGAACTCTGACTAAGAAGTGAAAGGTGTTACTTAAAACAAGCTGTGGACAAAGGGGCTGCCTTGGATTCAATTTGGGTGTAGAAAGCAAAGGAACTTAAAAGGTTTTTTTAAGTTTTTAGGAAGAAGGACTTTGGAATTTTGGGTTTTCCCTTTTGTTTTGTTTTTTTCTTTTGTTTTTTCTCCTTTCTCTTTTCCTGCTGAATAAGCAAACATGTAACTAATATTAATGAACAGATGTTAAAATTTAAAAGATTAAGAGAGATCTTGAAGAAATGATGTTAATGAGGCTTATTAGCATAACTCTCTAGATAGTAGATCTACTCACAGTTTGCATATTTAGGGAGACTGCTTCTAATGACGTGAGAATACAATCAAGGGTGAAAAGCCAGATATTATAAAGGCTGAAGAATTCTATAGTTTTGGTAATATGGCAGATTTGCTATTGATATGTTAGCCGGATTAATGGTTTAGATGGAGATAGACAGTTGTATTTGATGTATCTTATGTAATTTGCTATGAACAAAGAAATAATTTTTATGTGTTCCTTTTAATCAGGATTTTGCTAAATCAATAAACTAATCTCTGCCTATTATAGGTTTAAGTTAAATCAGGAAATTTGACGTTGAGACAGTCTTATAAGAATTTTTTTTTATGAACTGGTTATATTCAATTTGTGTTTAAGAAGAATTGTTTGGTCTTATATTGCTTTACTAGTTTATTATAAGAATTACTTTTTTTCCCTTTACACTAGTGAGAGAATAAAGGAAGTAATACTTAAGGAGATTTTTATACTTGTAGGTAGGAAGATTTGAGTAATATATTGGGAGGTCGAATTATAACTGATATATTTGTACTGGCTTCTGTTTCTTTTTCTCCCACTCTCTAAAGTTCCCTTTTCTATCTTTCCCCCTCTTTTTATGTATCATCTGCAATGCTTCTTTATTGTAGTCTAAATCAATAAAACTTTTTTAAAATTTAAATTTCAAAGTCAAGTTGGAGCTCTTATAAATTCATTCAGAGCACTTCAATTTAAGCTTCAAAGTACTTTTAAACCAGCTGTCCTTCACATCCATATAAACTTGCAAGCAACTTTCTCAAAATCCAAAACTTTTTCCCCTAGAGGGTGTTTAAAACAAGTCAATTACATTCAGCCATCAAGTCTCTTCTATAACTAAAGATTGGTGTGATTCTCCTCATGCAGGTATTGTAAATGTTACCAAGGCAGGCAGAAACTTTTAAAAGCCTTAAAAAAGAAGGCAAGAGAGTTCCCCCCCCAGCCTTCTTAGTCTTTTGCCTCCACTAGTCCGCTTCAGCCCTGGTTCTCCATTTCTCTGCTTGTCGGAAATAATGCCATATACATCAGTAATATGAAGAACACAGTGATGATGATATAGATGTAGCTTGTCATAATATGGCAGAGTTTTTAAATCCAAAGTACAGAAAGAAAAGCCGAAGGTCGACCCTCATGCCATTTAAAAATGGCAATCAGAGCGATGAGGCTAGGAGCAAGCGGGATCAGGGGGAAGTCACCTCTGCTGACACCCCCATTCCACCGCTCGAGCACCCTGCCTTCTGGGACCCTTCCTGGGCCCCAGAGTCGAATCGCCCCAGGGCGACCCCTCGAACGGTCCGATTTAGAAGCAGCTCTGGACACACTGGTCCGAGCCACTTCTAATCGCCTATTGCTGAAACCGGAAGTCTCTTTGTCTTTCTCCCCTGGGATCCAGGGACCTAGGCAAAGGAAGCTCTGGCTCTTTCCCTCCCTCCCCAGGGGACCAGGAGGGGGAGGAGCCTCAACCAATGGAGAAAATAGAGGCTTTGCTCTGTAGCTCCTGTGTGATTGAGCAAGCCTTGCAAAGCAAGCTCAAATGCAGAAGGAAGCAAGAGATATGTCTGAACATCAAATGCAAAACCCTTCCCCCACACCTTTTAAGGATGTATATTTTAAGATGTAGGCAGCAGTGGTGCTAGTCATGAAGGGGCACAACTACATGAAAGCAGCATATATTTTCTTGGCAACTGGACATGTTTGAGCTGTTCTGATGCAGAAAGTCTGTTGGATAAGTTGTTCCCATGAGTGAGCAGGATGTGAATCAAGCCAGTGGGAAACCAAGCATCCCTGATGCTGACTGAGGCTCAAGACATGGATTCTTCATTGGATTCCTTCAAAATCAGCCCCAAAGTAATGCTGACAATCCAGTTCAGTTTTAGTATATTTTCAACATTTTTTCCTCTGTTCTTGCATTTCAAGTTTTACAATATCAATATGCTAAGTCACACACTGTTTTGAGAAAGCTAGGACTTATAAAAAGCCTCTCCAAAGTTCCTCACAGTTCATTGAGAGGAATTACTGAGAGGTCAGTTTAAAAGGTGATGTCTTATTGCATTTCTCCTTGCAATGATCTTGCTGGCCTATCTGGTCTGGGATGGTAACCATTCCAAATACTTGCATGTACATATTTATGACTGCCTGGATTCAGCCTCGAGGAACAGAATGTCATTTTAGAGTCTGTGTACTTCAGAAAACCTTCTGTCTAAGGTCTAAGAATGTGAAATATGCTGTAGATATTTTCAGGGAAGCAGATGTACAAGTATTTTTTGGTTTCAGAATGCAAATTGCCTTAATGTCTCCCCTTCCTACTGATTCAAAATCTAAATAGGAAGAAAACCAGAAAACTCACTGAAATTCCATTCAGGTTATTAAGGTAGAAAAGCAATCAACAAACCTACACAAAATTTCTCTTTATTTAATTTTATTGCACAATAGGTTCACAAAAGTCACTCTGACTTCATACCATCAAACCCAACACACAGCAGTATAATCTGAAATGACTCAACATTTGAAAATTCCCAAAAGACATATTTAGGTTTATTTGCCCTGACCTGGAGGTACCAATCCCCATTACCACTGTCTACACAAATTAAGTCAATAGAACTAGATGTTAAGATTGACATTGCTGAACAAAGTGTTCAAACAAAACCAAATACTTTCTGATTTTTTAAAAAATTGGATAGCATACCTGTGTCTATTATGCCAACTTAAATTGGCTAAGTAGCTACTTTTAGTATTTTCCTCTATGCTTGCTAACTTATCATATAGGCACTGCTAGTATAACACACCATGCTAAATGTTCAGCCACAGTACGTGTCCAGAACATTACAACTGAAATAATGGGCTAATCTGTGATCAGTGTTTTATAAAGATGTCAAAATGCAGGAAATGTGCACATTTATCTGAAAATAAGCTCCACTGGAATACATGGAACATAACTTAGGCTGGAGGTGCCACGAAAAGCAAACTCAGCATACATAATTTTACTACTTGTTGATAGACCGCACTAAGAAATATAAGTCAAGACATAGTATAAATAACTGTATGGCTCTAGACTGTAGGGAGACAAGGCCATGGAAATGAGGCTCAATAAGGCCTGGTGGGGCACCGGAGCTGAGGAAGGAGGAGCTTGACTCAGTGGCTAGAGCCTCCTCCTGATCCCCATCTGGAGGCAGAATCTTGGTCTCCAAAACCATAGTGCTTCAGACATGGAAGTAAGGGAGATGTGCTCACCTGGGCTCCCCTCTTCCCATCATGGTGCTTGATGCTTTACTTTCTTCCCCGCACTTACAATCTGAAGAAAGGAGCAGCCTCAACTACCTCAGCCTGGGGCTGCAAGGGTTTAAATAGGTCCTCACAACTCTTGCATCCACCACTCTCTGCTGCCTTGGCCAACTGGCCCTTGGAGACTTCCATTCCTCCATCTGGGCCTCCACCCACTTAGCTGTGAGTCCCATGGCTGTACCTCATAAAAAACGAGGTATAGATGGTATAGATGGAAGATCTGTACAGGGCAGTGATGCTCTGTATTCTTGGTGCTTGGGGGGCCACAGTAGAAGGGCTTCAGGAGGTCTGGCCCTGCTGGTGGACCTCCTGGTGGCATCAGGGTTTTGGCCACTGTGTGACACTGGCCTGATCCAGCATGACTTCTCTTATATTTATTTTCTTACGACTTGGGGGTGGAGCCAGGAGACTTTCCCATTCCTTAAAGTAAATAAATAAAAATACAGCAGTGCAGTTCCCCTGAATACAGTCTTCATTTCCTCGTCCCCCAGGAACTGCACTTTCACTAAATGAAAATGAACATGCACATGGGCACACTCTCACAAAGCAGCCAAAATAAACACAGCACACACATACTTTTGTGTTCTCACCAGGGCAATTTACTCACAGGAGCTGCTGAATGTAACCATCTGCTGTATTTCAATCAACTTCTTCAGATTAACATGAAAACAGAGCAGTCTAGGGGGTGGAGTTTTCCTCCAAACAAACAGATGGACTCTGCTCACTTCTCTTCCTTTCTCACACACTTTCACACATTCATGGGGAAGTCCCATGTGGCTCTGCCTACTCCCCCTGCCCATTCAGCTTTCCTCTTGCTCAGATTTAAAGGCACACACACAGCCCAAAACACAGGCAGTTTGCAGGCTTCTTTTAAGCCTGCACAGATTTAAAGTAACATGGTGGCTGTCGGGGTAGCACTCCCCCTGCTGGAAGCTGGCTGGTGGCAGGGAGGAGCTTGCAAAACTAGAACCTGGGGGAATTGGGGGCGGGGGAGACTGGCATGCCTATTTATAAGCCACCTACATAAATTCTGACAACTATTCCAGCTATTCAAATATCCAGGGTTTTTTAGTATAATATAATGTCATCTAGACATAAAAAAAACCAGGGACAAATTATCAGAACAAGCAGAAACTGACTGCAAAAGCGTCTTAACTAAAGTGTTGCAAAGGATAGTACCCATTATTGTTTGAGCTTTGATGCAACAGTTAGTACTCCAGTGCAATCAACAGACATTATTTTTATTTTGAAGCAATGGGACAGAAAGATTTTCAGCATTGAGATCCATAAAGATAGAGCTTGGAACCTAATTTCATATCTAATTGCAAACTTTTAAATGTTTGAAGTGGGTCAAGTACTCAAATGAGGCCAGAATATCATCTCTTATACAGGCTTCCCTAAGGCCCACATAAGTAAAATCACGAACTCAATCAACCTCTGAATCACCAGATAAAATTCCTCTGAATTACCAATTTGGCCAGCTCTACAACAACAACAACAACAACAAATTTTATTTGTATCCCGCCCTCCCCGCCGGAGCAGGCTCAGGGCAGCTAACAACATAGTTCAGGGTTAAATTATACAAATGAATAAAATTACATTAAACATTATAAGCATTTAATTAAAATCTGGTTAAGTTTTAAAATTAAATTGATTAATTTTTAAAAGTGCTAATGCTATGTTTACTTTTTCTGATGGCGGTTTCTTTCGCAATTTCCATTTTCATCAGCGAAAGCCAGTCTGAAGAGGAAGGTCTTGCAGGCCCTGCGGAACTGTTCTAGGTCCCGCAGGGCCCGCATTTCCTCTGGAAGTTGGTTCCATAGGCTCGGGGCTATAGAGGAGAAGGCCCGGTTACGGGTGCTTTGCAACTTCACCTCTCTCGGTCCAGGGATAGTCAGCAAGTTTTTCCCGGCTGACCTCAGTGCTCTCTGGGGTTCATATGGGGAGAGACAGTCCCTAAGGTAGACAGGTCCTCGACCATATAGGGCTCTAAACCTGCATTGTACATTACAGCACCTTTAGATCTATTATGCCAGGCAGGGCTAAGAAATTCAATACTATCATGACCTAACAGTGTGGAAGAGTATAATCACTGCTACATATCCTTGCATGAAAATCGCCTGCTAATACTCAAGGGATTCCTGTGAATTGGGCATGTAAATTGTCAACTGTTTTCCCCAAATGGGCTCATCTTTGAGCAATAGTACCAGTGTGGATCGGGGAATATAAACACAGGAAAAAGTAAATCAAATCATCCAGCTTTAACAAGCAAGCAAAATCAAATTGTCTGCCACTAAAAGATAAGAGAACAATATTCAGATTGGATGACATACTTCAGATATTAATTCATGAAATGTAATCAGATCTTCCACAAAGTGGAATATTAACTTCTCTGTTTGAAAAGGGTTAATGTGATGACAGAACTGCATCAGCTATAGCTAAACTATACCATCCTAGAAATACATAAAAAATGTTGTGGAAAAAGTGCCTTATATCAGTATGCCTACACATTTCCTATTAACATTCTGCATAATTAAATACTTAGGTTCTATCTGTTTTCTGCTTCTATAAAAAAGAATATTTACAGCTTTGAAAATCACTTTGCCAAAGTTACAACCATATGGCAACAAAAAGGGAATGGCCAATATAGCAAAACTCTCTCTAACAAAAAATAACATATTTTGAGTGTTAATGCTAGGATAGTTGGTCTTTAATAAAGTTTTGAAATTTTTTTAAAAAATGCTAGGATAGTGTATAGTACAATATTGTGCGTGGAAGCAAGATACTTAAACTCTCAGTTACTATTTTGAGGTCTGCTAACACATATTTCCCTGAACCAGAGTCACAGAGTTCACATGACAAAACAAAAGTCCAACGGAAGTTCAGTAGCATCATAAAGACTAAGAAAATTTATTCCAGCATAAGTTTCTGTGAATCAGAGCTCAGTTCATCAGACATGCTGAAGATATAAAGGTGCACTATTTACATAAACAGTTCTCATTACAAGCAAAGGAAGTTTTTCAATTGTTCCTTCCTCATCTACTTTCAGGCCGATTCCCCACTAGCCTTGTCCTGGTCTCGCACTCCTCCGCGGTGCTGCCATGTGATTTTGTACAAGCTGCTGCGGGGCTGCTACTCGACCCGCCTCTTTCTCACGGCAAGCAAGATCCTCTGAAAACTGGTTTCTGCTTGCCACGGGAAAAAGGCGGGGCAAGTGGCAACCCCATGGCAGCTTGTGTGAAATTGGACAGAAGCGCTGCAGAAAAGAGGCGCACGAGACCGGGACAAGGTTAGTGGGGAATTGGTCTCAGTTTCAGTAGCACTGTACCACTCAAAGTACACAATAAAAAGGCCTAATTTGCAATTAGTAAGCTGAAAGCAATGGCTACTTTTTTTTTGCATTTTTATTCTCTCATTTGTGAAGTGGCCACAGAAATAACAAGATTATCAGAGGCACAAACTGGACTTAGGCTGTAACTGTATAACTTAAACAAATTGTCATAGGTTTTTTAAAAACCTTGGATCAATTTATATGCTAGTCTTTAGCTTCCTAGACTTTCCTGCTAGACTTTGGTATTACATCTCCTTCAGGCCAAGACCTTGAGCTTCTACCTAGCAGTTGGAATCTTTACTCAAGCCCAGGGAAGTGTCAGGGTGATTCATTTCATACTTCCAAGCAACATCTTGCTCTGGGTTTTTCCAAGCCTTAAGCAATCTGGATTCTCAGAGGTTCTGTAGTCTCCTGTCTAGACTGCTTTCTACATTTTTCCTCCTCCAGTACTCTTCACTCCTGAGGCAGCCATCTGCCTTTATAGCTGGTTGTCATCTTTTTTCTTCAAAGAGACTTCTTATTTTTAAATAAACCACATAGCAATTCCAATAGAAAAGCTGATGTACTCGGGAAAGCTGCACCTAAATTTCTACCTGTCATGCAGCAGTTAGCCCAGAATCTTTAGATACCTTATCTTATCTGAGATCAGGCCTGCAGCCATGGTGGGGCATCCTTTAGCCATGCCCCCAACTTTCCAGGCATGCCCTACATGTTGGCTGGCTGGTTCAGATGCAGTGAGGTGCCGGGGTGAGCCACTGGAAAATGGAGAACTAAGAAGATAGTCAAGCAGTAGGGATCCTGGAGAGATCTCAGGGAGATTACTTACTGGCTGGTGTAGATGCTATGAAGCACTGGGGCAGGCCATTGGAGAATGGCCCACCCTAACACCTCATTGTACCTGCTCAGACAGCGCCAGAGCCATTTGCTGTCCTACCACCAGGCTGCCTCCTTTTCACTTCAAGAGCTCCCAGAGAGCCAGCTTGCATTCGGAGAGTCACCATGATGACAGGGCTCTCAACACACATACACACACCTCAAATCCCACATCCCCCTTGAACTCACATTTTCGAGCTAGGGGGCTGTCTGAGATGGTCAGAAGAACCCATCTTCAGTTGATCAGTAGTTCTCCCCCAAATTATCCAGTTGAACTCCAGTGGATCCTTGCTTTACATCTCTAGCCAATAAAAGTATCAGGTTTCTTGAACTCTTGTAATCATTCACTGGCAGCAGACTTTTCCTATAGCTCACATTTCAGTGCACCACCTCTACAACTGTCCCAAATGACCTGTTCAGTAACATTTCTTTGCAGTGTTCATTTCTTCCATATTGGAAAAAACGATTTCCTATTTTTAGAAATGTAATCTATATATTCATAATGAATTATGCAAACATAAAGACAATGTGGGGTATAAAATTGCTTACATTTTATTAGCATTAGTTTAAGGCAATACATCACATTTGTAGAGATGACTTAAATATAACTTATATGAACAGGCTATCACATTTCATATTATATTCTAATAGTGAAGTCAGGATATCTTTGGATACTTAAATCTGTTGGCTGGAGCTGTGAATGGGCAAAATAACCTTTTTATAAAACCTGAAAAGGGCCCTAGGCTTGCAGAAAAATGTGAAAGGTAAAAAAAATACACTAAAACAAAAAAAAGTGAAAACTAAAAAAATAAATAAATCCAAAAATGATAAAAGGAGTGCCTGTAGCTTTAAGCAACAGATTCCCTCAGTAGCTGTTGCTAAGCAACCACAGTATTCCAGGCTGTATTCTCTAAGTAAAAAGCAGGGTGTGTGGGTATGGCCCTTTCCAGGCCTATTTGGCCTTTGAGGGAGGACTCATTGCAGCCACGTTTGGACCTAGGAATGCTAGCTCCAGGTTGGTACTTCCTAGATATTTTGTAGTGGTGTCCAAGGATAGTGGGGTTTGAGGAGGCGAGAGGTCTCAGCTGAATATAATGCTAGAGTCCACCCCTCAAAGCAGTCATTTTCTGAAGGGGGACAGATCTCTGGTGTCTGGACTTCAGTTGTATTTCCCTTTCCCACTGGAGATGGGCAACTCTAAGCCTGGAAGCAACCTCTGGGTGACTTGATATAACCTGATTTGCATGACTAAAGTAGGTCTGGTTTCCTGCTACTGTTCAACAGCAGTCACCCTATGAAAGTCAGCATGGTATAGTGGTTAGAACTTCAGAGAAGAGTCTGTGAGACCCAGGTTCAAATCCCCAACTTGCTGTGTAAGCTCACTGGGTGATTTTTGTACCAGTCACATACTTTCAGACTGTCCTACCTCACAGAGTTGTTGTATGGATAAAAAGGAGAAGATAATAACATAATCCATTTTGGTTCCCACTGTGGGGTATAAATGAAGTAAATAAAGAATAAATAAAGCAGAAAATGGGAGGCAGATAAAAGGTTACTTGGTAAATGGCTTAGAAGGAGAGAATGAGGCAGGGAGAGGATACAGAGGAGAGAAAGAGGTTAGAAAATTCCTAGAAATTGGAGGGGGGGAGAGCTCTCAGTGGGGTATAGTGCTGTAGAATTAGGGTTGCCAAGTCCAATTCAAGAAATATCTGGGGACTTTGGGGGTGGAGCCAGGAGACATTGGAGTGGAGCTAGGAGCAAGGATGTGACAACCATAATTGAACTTCAAGAGAGTTCTGGCCATCATATTTAAAGGGACCACACATCTTTTAAATCCCTTCCCTCCATAGGAAATAATGAAGGATAGGGGCGCCTTCTTTTGGGGCTCATAGAATTGGACCGCCTGGTCCAATCTTTTTGAAACTTGGGGGGTATTTTGGGGAGACGTACTGGATGCTATGCTGCAAATTTGGTGCCTCAACCTCAAAAAACAGCCCCCCCAGAGCCCCAGATACCTGTGGATCAATTTTCCATTATTTCCTATGAGAATGTCTCCATAGGGAATAATAGAGTTCCCTCCCCTCCCCCCGTTTTCTGTCTCTCACTCACACACACGTTTAACTGTCTCTGGTGCAAGTGGGCAGCCGTGTTGGTCTGAAGCAGTAGAACAAAGCAGGAGTCTCTGGTGCCTCCACAACCAGGTCTGGAAAGTACAGGGGCTATGCTGCTCTTTTACACACACACTCAGATGTCCGGAAGGAAAGCAAAACAAACAGAGGGGTTGCACTCTCACAAGGTCTGCTGTTGCTAACCCTTCCCCATGAAGCACTTCCTGTTCCAAAGGCACACACACATTTAAAAACTATACCTGTTTGCAGGTCCTGCCCAAGATCTAGAGGTACAGGGTGGCTGTGGGGGAGGAGTTTCCCCCGCCAGCCAGCTGGCAGGGGAAAGCCTGTAAAACTGGAATCCCTGGCTGGGACCTGGGGATAGGAAAGCCTAAGGAGAAGGGAAGGGGCAAAGAGAAGCTGCTGCGATGGGTGGGAGGGGAAGGGAAGGGGCGAGGAGAAGCTGCTGTGATGGGGCTGGGTGGGAGGGAAAGGGAAGGGGCGAGAAGCTGCTGTGATGGGGCTAGGTGGGAGGGGGAAGGGAAGGGGTGAGGAGAAGCTGCTGCAATGGGGCTGGGTGGGAAGGGAAGGGGCGAGGAGAAGCTGCTGCGATCTGGGCTGGGTGGGAAGAGAAGGGGCAAGGAGACGCTGCTGTGATGGGTCTGGGTGGGAAGGGAAGGGAAGGGGCGAGGAGAAGCTGCTGTGATCAGAGCTGGGTGGGAAGGGAAGGGCCGCCATTTTTTCCCCTGCTTCCAGATTTTTGGCGAGCGGGGGAGGAGGCTCCAAATCAGGGGATTTGGGAAGCCTACATAGAATCTACCCTCCAAAGCATTTCCTCCAGTGAAATTAGGGTTGCCAACCTTCAAGTGGGTACTGGAGATTACCTGGAATTGCAAGTGCTCCTCAGATGACAGAGATCAGTTCCCCTGGAGAACTTTGGACTTTATGGTATTATACTTTGCTGAGATAGCTTCCCAAATCTCACCCTCCTATCTCAAAGGCTCCACCCCCAAATCGCAACGGTTTTCCCAACCTTGATCTGGCAACCCTAAGGGGAACTGATTTCTGTTGCGAGGAGATCTGCAGTGTTTCCAGGAAATCTTCATTCTCCACCTACAGGTTGGCAACCCTAGAAGGAGGGAAGGAAGCCAGAAAAGGCGAGAGACTATGGGGGCCTTCAGGGAAGGGAAAGAAGAAACAGTGGGAGGGGGAAAAGTGTAGGGTTGCCAAGTCCAATTCAAGAAATATCTGGGGACTTTGGGGGTGGAGCCAGGAGACATTGGGGCGGAGCCAGGAACAAGGGTGTGACAAGCATAATTGAACTCCAAGGGAGTTCTGGCCATCACATTTAAAGGGACGGTACATATTTTTAAATGCCTTCCTTCCATATGAAATAATGAAGGATAGGGGCACCTTCTTTTGGGGCTCATAGAATTGGACCCCCTGGTCCAATAGTTTTGAAACTTGGGGGGTATTTTGGGGAGAGGCACTAGATGCTATACTGAACATTTGGTGTCTCTACCTCAAAAAACAGCCCTCCCCAGAGCCCCCGATACCCATGGATCAATTCCCCATTATTCCCTATGGGAATCATTCTCCATAGGGAATAATTGCCAAGTAGACATTCCCCCCCCCCCCCCGCTTTCTGATGAGCCTAAAGCTGTGGGGGGGGGAGGGCCTCCAAACCTGGGGATTGGCAACCCTCTCTCTCTCGCACACAGACACACACTTACTGGGTCTGGTTCCTCCACAATGACATCTGAAAAGAACAGGGGCTACGCTGCTCTCTCTCTCTCTCACACACACACACACACAAACACTTAGTTGCTCTGAAACGACAGCAAAACAAATGGAGGGACTGTGTTGCTGACTCTTTCCATGAAGTACTTCCTGCTCGACTTTAAAGGCACACAGA
Source organism: Heteronotia binoei (assembly GCF_032191835.1). Classification (NCBI taxonomy): domain Eukaryota; kingdom Metazoa; phylum Chordata; class Lepidosauria; order Squamata; family Gekkonidae; genus Heteronotia; species Heteronotia binoei. The sequence goes on from NC_083230.1 coordinate 73,729,694, forward strand.
CACACACACATTTTGAAACAAACCTGTTTGTAGGTTTCTAAACCTGCCAGAGATCTAGAGCTGCATGGTGGCTGTGGGAGCAGGGCTTTCCCTACTGGCCAGCTGGCTGGGGATGGAGGGAAGCCTGTAAAACTGGGGGATCCCCGCTGGGACCTTGAGATTGGGAAGACTAGAGAAGTGAGATGCCTCTAACAAGTCCTTGCAGGTTTCCACTTGCAGTGTATAATTTTTATTGGAATATGGATAACAGAATAGTTATTAGTTATATATAAATGTGAACTGTGCTGTGTATTCTGATAACATAAAGTTGTCATCTGAGTAGAAGCAGAATTCACTCAAAAACAGTCTTCTTGGAACACTTGATACTAAATATGATTACTAATATGCATTTGCAATGTCTTTAGGGAAGATGCATTGAAATATCAGCCATCTGTACTAGGGATGTGCATTCCGTTCGGCCGAACCGTATATACAGCCGAATCACCACTGATTCGGCTGTATACGGAATCAGCTGTAGCCAATTCCCATTGAGGCCAATTATGCGGCAGCCGAATACGGCTCGCCGTATACTGCCGAATAGCTATTCGGAAGTACACGGCTGTCAATGGAAAAGGCGGGAAAGTAGCTTTTGCAGCCTCAGGGGAGCTGCTTGCCTATTTTCCCGCCTTTAGTAGCCTCTAGAGTCCCTTTACTTGCCCAGACAATTACAGTGAGGAAGTGGCTTATTGGGCTTTCCCCATCATTGTTGGCAATGGGCCTTTTGGAGAGCCCAAAGACAGGGACCCCCTGGCCCAATCTTTTTGGGACTTGGGGGTTGTTTTGTAGGGGAGAGTCCCTTGCGGGTTTTGTAGGGGAGAGTCCCTTGCGGGTTCCCTGCAGTTTTGGGGGCTCTCCCTCAAACCCCCTGCCCCCCAGTAGCCTCTAATTATGCCCTATGTTGCCATTGATGTCAATGGCCCATAGGGTATAATGATGGAATAGGGGCAACCTCTTTGGGTGCCCCTGGAATGGGATCCCCTGGCCCAATCTTTTTGGGACTTGGGGGTGTTGGAGGGGAGAGTCCCCTGCAGGTCCCCTGCAAATTTGGGGGCTCTCCCTCAAACCCCCTCCCCTCCAGGCGGCTTCAAATATACCCTATTTGCCATTGATTTCAATGGCCCATAGGGTATAATAGGGCCGTATATTCGGAAATAGCCGCGCATCTACCATATATGCGGCTATTCCGAATGCGGTATTCAGGAGTATATGGGGATTCCGAATCCCCCCCCCCCGTATACTTCCGAATCCGTGTATTACCTAATTTTTTTTTGCACATCCCTAATCTGTACCTCTGTGTTATGTAAATAATGTTAAAATTAATTTTTGATCTAATTGGAAGCCATTTTTGTACTGACTTTTTAGTGGGTGAGAGCTTGGACAGTGACCATTTTCCATTGATTACCTTACTAAAATTTGAGGCTGTTAGCCATTCATCTCTGGGTCCTGTCGATATGCCTGCCCCTCCAAGAGTCGGATGGACAGAGACAGTTCGAGAAAGCATTAACCTGTTGCTCCAAACAAATAAATTAATGGAATTAAATCAGCAACTGGCGAAAGCTACAGACCCTTCTGAGGCCCTTCAAATTTATAGCAATATAACTTCTGCTATAATTAACTTTTACAAACAGCAATCGACCGCTAAATCCAGTCCCTTTGTTCGGAAGACAGACCAATGGTATGATAAAGAATGCCAAAAACTGAAACACCAACTGCATGCAGTATATCACACTTATCATAACAGCCTCACTGCTAATATTCCCCTGAGCTACTTCGAACTGAAAAATAAGCTTAAAGATACAATGGCTCATAAGAAAAGACAATTATCTATTAAGAACTGGGATTTACTTATTAGTGCCTCTACTGCCTCTAACAGTAAGCTTTTCTGGTCATTAGTTACTGGTGCTTCTGATGTCAAGAGCCACTATTCTAGACATTCCATTCCTGCTGAGGTCTGGATAGACCACTTCCATCATTTATTTTTTGACCCATCTGATCAGCAAGAAAAAATCCCCCCTGATCTACCTGAATGGCCCCCTGTTAGTCCTAATGAGATTAATAATCTAATCAATCATTTGAAGGCAGGGAAGGCCCCAGGCCCAGATGGACTCCCACCAGAATTATTTACAAACAATTCTGACTGGTGGGCGTCTCCTCTGGTGACTCTCTTCACAGTGATCGATAAAACAGGGACCATGTCTGAATCATGGACAAATTCCATAGTTGTCCCAATTTATAAGAATGGTGACCCACAAGAACCAGAGAACTATCGCCCAATTGGTCTGCTTGACATAGCAGGCACATTTTTTGCGAGACACCTCTTGGGAAAACTCACTTCATGGATGAAAGAGCAAAATATTGTCTGGGAGGTTTGCCAACATCTTTATCAGGATAGAGTCTGCCCATGTAATGGAAGGCACCTTGAAACGGTCGCCCATATCTTACTTTATTGTGATTTTTATGGGAAAGTGCGGGACTGTATAATCAAACCTATTCTGTCTAATTTTTATGGATTACCTGAAGCGAAGTTAGTTTTTTTCCTACTATCTTACCAATGTTTCCATATCACAAGCCTGGTTGCAAAGTACCTTCTGGCTGCCATAACAATCAGGGAGCAAAAGACTAGTTCCCCTTCTTGATGTTTGACTGGTTTTTATAGCTGAAACTCCATGTAAATTTGCTATGCTGTGCTTTTTATTTCTATGCCAATAAAGGTATTTGGATTGGATTGGATTGGATTGGATTGGATACTGATTTCTTTAAAAGTTCTAAAATGGTAACCTGGATAAATATAAACAGATTTTCAGGCAGTTTCATAGTACAAAGTTATTTCTCTACCAGAGCTTAGTTTTTATTGTCCCACTGCCTCCTCATCAGTGGTCCCTGTTACAATGGCAATGTTAAATACAATTTTAGATGTGCATGCAGTTCTATTCTACATCGACAGGGGGTGTTTCTGGTTGTATCCTTAGCTCTTAACCTTCTAAAATCTGAATTCAAACTGAGTATGGATTTGTGTTTTTTCCTTCTCAAGCATTTCTACTTGAATTACAGAACATGAGCCAGCCAAAGATAAATAATGAAAAGCTCATTAGTTTCTATGGAAGGGTTAAGCAATTAACTTTGGTTAAAATATGCCTATCACTTTATGCAGCAGAAATGCCAGACTTTTAAATTCAATAAGAAATTTTTTTTTTTGCCTTTGAATTTTGTAACTGCTATTTTGAAGGTAGTGAATACAGACAAGATGCATTACCATGAATACCTGCATTCTGGGACCCACCCACTGCTGAAGCCAGAAGTTATACCGTCTTGTATTATCACTAAACAATGGCCCTTCTAGAATAGCTACCAATGATATAATCCAGAACAGATGGAGCCAGCTGAGCTGAGTGACAGAACCAGGAGACAGCTGCTAGGAAGGTGAGTGGGGTTTTTTTTGTTTTGTTTTTTTGCCTTTCCTAAACTGCTAAATCACTGGGGATCATTAACTGAGGTTGCTTTCTGAGAGGACAGAGTTTGAGGGTGAGTGGGTGATTGTAGCCTTAAGAACATAACAGAAGTCATGTTGGAATAGGCAGATGGGCCCATCCAGTCCAACACTCTGTGTCACATAGTAGCCAAAACCCAGGAGCCATCAGGAGGTCCAGCAACAGGACCTCTCCAGCCCTCTGGGGAGGGATGTTTTTGTCTGAGTCTGTTGCTTATTGAGCAAAGTCTGTCTGCCTGAGACTGACTGCAAGTCCCACCCTCTGCTGTGTGCCTCTGAATTGTAAGTCTACTCCTAGGCAGAGATGAAGGGCAAAAGTAAAAGGGCTCTTGGCCTGGGGATCAAGCCTGAGGACCCTGCATTACCCTAAATAACTTTAAACCACTAACCAGTTATGAAGGTAGAAAGCCAGCGGAGGAATGGGAGCTATCCAGTGTTTTGCAGAGAGTACCACATGTACAATTATCTACCCACTCGGTGGAAATTTCAGGTGTGTGCTCATTGCATGGAGTTTGTGGTTCTCAGGGAGCAGGTTTGTTCCTGAGGATAGGGTTGCTGAGCTGGAAAAGCAGAGGCAGAGAGAGAGGTTTGGGGGAAAGACCCTTAGGGACTTACTGGAGTAGTCCCACTCCTATGCTGACAGCTGTTCTGCAGTTGTGGAGAGAAAGAGTCTCAAGGTCGGAGGGTATCAGTCTGAGGAGGAGGAATGTGATCCCTTAGAAAGGGCCCCTTCCTTGGGTGATGTACTGATATCCTGTTGTACCAAGGATACCTTGGGGGGGAGGACCTGGGGGGAGTTGGGCTTCTGGTAGTGGATGATTCAATCAATAGCAATAAAAAGTATGGGATCTGCGATGGGAGTTTTGACTGCATGCCTGCCTCATGCAAAGTTTGCACGCTATCTAGATAGGTTGATAGATGGTGCTGGGGAAGAGCCAGCAGTCTTGGTTCATATTGGTGCCAATGATATTGGAAAATGTAGTTGTGTGGTCCTGGAGGAACAATTTAGGTTACTGGGCAGAAAGTTAAAGGCCAGGACTTCAAAGGTAGCATTATCAGTAGTGCTTCCAGTTCCAGGTGCAGGGTCAGCTAGACAGTCACAGATCAGGGGTCACAATGTGTGGATGAGAATATGGTGCCGGGAGGGAGGGTTTAGACTTGTTAGGGACTGAGGAACTTTCTGGGACAAGTTAAACCTATACAAAAGAGGCAGGCTTTGCTTGAACCAAAAAGAAACTAAGCTGCTGATGACTAATATAAAAAAGCTATCAGAACAGCTTTTAAGCTAATGGGAGGGGGGGTGCTGACAGGAGCTATAGAGACTCTGGTTGAGGACAAGTCATTCCAAAGGGAACATTGTACAAATACTCTAGGTAATATCGATAGGCATGTAATAGAACTTTGGAAATGATGGCATGATGGTGATTGAGGGCCATGTGTGGCAACTAAGGGGCCAAGGGAGATGAAGGTTACCGGAAAGGGAAACACATTATAGGTGTCTATATGCCAATGCTAGAAATCTCTGAGCCAGGACGGGGGATCTGGAGTGCTTGGTGTTCAATGATAATTTAGATGTAGTAGGTATCTCAGAAACATTGTGGAATGGTGTAACAGCCCCTGCATACCCTTTAATGGAATACATCTACAGACACACAAAGTGCAATGCTTATGTGCATCTGTACCTGCAGAATAATACTGGGCACCTAAGCAATGGGTACCTGCTGTGCATCTGTGTCTAAAAACACAGATATAGACAAATGCTAACCTATAACATGGGCCCTGAGAGGAGATAGAAAAACAGATATGACCATTGTGACATGTGCTACAACCCTATCTCCCCACTGGTAACTATTAGAGGCTGGCTGAGTCCCAGCATTTTTTGGCGTGTGAAAGCTCCCTAAATATATTGCTCTGTGATGCCCTAGGCAGACTCGCAGCCCGCTGCCCCCCACCAGGATGCTGGTCCTTCCCTCTGCTGCTGGCCTGCTCCAGCACTGACAGACAGTGAGAGCGCCACGCAGTTTTAATTGCCAATCAGCTGATCGGTAGGGGGGCACCTTTAGAGAGCCCAGGAGCGGTACTCAACCACCGTTCTGGGCACTGAACCACCGTTCTGGGCACCCCACTGGGGTGGGGAAGGGAGGGAGGAGGAGGCTGGGGAGCAGGCAAACTAGGTGTTTTCCAAGAGGGAAAGGCTGAATTCAGCACCCGCCCTGCCGGTGCCCCAGGCAGCTGCCTAGTTTGCCTAGTGGGTCAGCCGGCCCTGGCTCTGAGTTCTTCCTAACTCTAGCTTTCAGCTCTCCAAGTGTTTCATCCTCTGAATGTAAACAACTCTTGCTGTCTTCCTCTGATAAACAAGTTTTATTATTTTTCTGGAGTTATCAAGGAAAAATTAGAGTACCCAGTATTAAATCAGATCAGTATCAATTGTCCAGCAAATCTTGGGAATCAATGATCAAAGTTGGGAAACTCCCCCCTCCACCACCTTTGTTCAGGAATTCACACATACCACCTAAAATAGTATAGATTCCCATCAGTCTGGCTTCTGCCCAAGCCATGGGACAGTACTACTTGCCCTTGTAGATGACCTCCAGTGGCATCTGGATTGAGTTGGTTTGGTAATACTGATGTTGTTGGACTTGTCTGCTGCGTTTAACATGGTCATCCATCAGTTACTGACCCACCACCTCGCCGATTCAGGGGTCTGCCTTGCAATGGCTTTCCTCTTTCCGTCAAGGTCAGGGACAAAGGGTGGCGATTGGGAGACAATTGTCTCGGAGACACCTGCTTGTCTATGGTGTTTCGGGGGGCAGTGCTCTCCCCAATGTTGTTTAACATCTACATGCGCCCCCTTGCCCAGGTTGTCCAGAGGTATGGGCTGGGGTGCCATCAGTATGAGGATGACACTCAACTCTATCTATTGTTGGATAGCCAGTCTGACTTTGTCTCAGAAAATCAGGACCTGGCACTGCAAGCCATGGCAGGATGGCTCAGGCTGAGTCAACTGAAATTGAATCCGACAAAGACAGAGGTCCCTTGCCTGAATCGCAGTGGTCCTGACAGGGATATTCCCCTACCAGTTTTTGATGGGATGCCACTTGTGAAGGCGCCTAAAGTCAGAAGCCTGGGGGTGCTACTGAAGCCTTTACTGACAATGGAGGCCCAGATAGCGGCTACTGCCAAATCTGTCTTTTATCATCTTAGGCGGGTAAGGCAGTGGGCTCCCTTCCTTGAGTGTGGTGTTTTGGCAACTGTGATCCATGGTCACCTCAAGATTGGACTACTGTAATGTCCTCTACATGGGGCTGCCTTTGTCCCAAATCCAGAAGCTGCAGCTAGTGCAGAATGCTGCAGCCAGACTGCTGCTGGGGCTCTCCATGCGGGAACACATACAGCCTGGGCTGCAAGTGCTGCATTGGCTGCCTGTGGCATACTGGATTCACTACAAAGTGCTGGTTATTACCTTTAAAGCCCTATATGGCCTGGGACCTGCCTACCTTTGGGACCGCCTTTCCCCATATGTTCCCCAGAAGGTACCTTGATCAGAAGCTCAAAATCTGTTATTGATCCCTGGGCCGAGAGACACAAGACCATAGCAAAGCATGTAAGAGCCTTTTCAGTTGCCATACCTTTTTGGTGGAATCAGCTTCCAGAAAAAATCAAAGCCTTGTGGGACCTTGCCCAGTTCCACGAGGCCTGCAAGACCATGCTATTCCATCTTGCATTTGATTGTTAATTGTGGAATCAGATGAAATGATTGCACCACTAAACCTGCTATGCCATCGCCAAAATCACTAGATGTGAAAGGTGCCTATTACGACTATTTGAATGCTGCCTACTTATTTATTTGTATTGTAATAGCACCTAAGTGTTATTTTTTGTCTAATGTTTTTATATCAATGTTGTTTTATTATTATGAACTGTGAGTTGCCATGAGCCTGCTTCGGTGGGGAGGGCGGGATATAAATCAAATAAACTAATTATTTAACTAACATAAAAAGCCATCCTTGCCTGACCCAAGTGTGTTTTGCTTCATGCACCTAGAAAGAGAAAGCAACACCCCTGATCTACACCAGGTCTTTGCTCATGAAAATGCTGGTTGGCTTCATGTACTTTCCTCTCCCTGAGTTTCAGGCTTACCTGCTCTCTGAGACTAGTTGTGTATCACCCATATTTCCTTCCCCCTATCGCACTTATTACTTTATTTTTATCCTAATATTTTGTATGTGTGCTTTAATCTGAGTATATATTCAAATTCTATTATTTTTCTACAGTAAAACTTATTTTCTTTCATACCTGGACTGGCTCTTGGCTTCAATAAAGGGTCTATCAAGGAAAAATCTTAGTAAACACTGATAGTCTGTTCCCGCTCCCTACCTCTTGAAGTCTCTATCTTTTTTGCTAACTTCCCCAATTAAATCAAAGGCAGGAATATTTATTAAAGTTGTCTGGGGATAAAATTGCAACCCAGTAAAAGCTTTTAACTAGACTTCTGAATAAATTTAGCAGTCATGGGATAAGAGATGTGTTCTCTTATGGATTAAAATGCTATCTGGTTAAATGACAGATAGCAAAGAATAGGAATTAGGGATGGGCACAAATCGGGGGAAGGGGTGGTTCATTTCTGTTCATGGTTCATTTGATATCAGGAACCAAACAAACTATGAACCAATGAAACCACAATTTTCCCAAACCATTTGTGGTTCAGGGATTTGTGGTTCATTATGGCTCGGGGAGCGATGGGGAGGCATTTAAACATCACTCCTCCCTTCTCCAGCCAGCCTGCAGTGGCCAAATGACTGGAGGAGGGAGAGGCATTTAAATGTCACCCCCTCTCTTCTCCAGCTCACAAGCTCTCCACTGAATCCTATGGGCCCATAGGATACAATGGAGAGATCAGGCCACAGCTACAGCATGACTCCAGAGAAGGGATCCTAGAGACCCTAACAGAGCCTTTAAAAAAGCTGATCCTGTGGGGAGAGCTCTCCTTGCAGGATCAGCTGCCCAGTTTCAACTAGGCAGTGCAGAAGAGCCAGCAAAGCAGTCAATCTTGCAGGGAGACCTCTCCCAGCAGCTTCAGCTGGGGCTTGGAGGGAAAGCAGTTTAAACTGCCTCCCCTAGCTTCCTCAGGCGTCCTGCAGCCACAAGGTGCCTAGGGAAGCCACGTGGGCAGGAACTGTCCTTGAACCTTCTGAACCTCCCATGGGAGGTTTGGGAAGTTTGGGGACAGTTCGCGGGAGGCATGTTTCTGAACCATTGCTTTGGGAACCACAAATCAGTCTGATTTGTGCACAAATTGTGGGTCATGGTTCTGTTTGTGCCCATGCCTAGTAGGGATCAATGGACAGTTCTCACAACAAAGCAGTGGGGTTCCACAAGGATCGTATTGGGGTTGGCACTATTTATTTATCAGTGATCTGGAACTGGGGGTGAGCAGTGTGGTGGCCAGATTTGCAGATGACACCAGATTATTCAGGATGGTGAAAACCAAGGCTGATTGTGAAGAGCTCCAAGAGGACCTCCACGAACTGAGTACCTGGGCAACAATGCTGCAAATGAAGTTCAGTGTTGGTAAGCATAAAGTGATGCAACTGGGACAAAAAAATCCATCAAGTATAAGCTAATGAGTTACGGACTTGATGGAAGGGAAAAGTGGATAATTCAACTCAACCCAGTGTGCTGCAGCCATGAAAAAGGCAAACTCTGTTAGGGATTGTTAGGAAAAGGATTGAGAATAAAATGGCCAATACTGTAATGCCCTGTATAGATATATGATGTGGTGTCATTTGGAATACCATATATTTATAATATGTATTTATAGTTAGGATTTTTGGCCCCAGTGTGCATTACTTGTGCGCATGGCCACATTGAACCTCATTTGCCACATTGACACCCATTTGCCTAGCCTTGACAGATCCCTTTGGATCTGTTAATTGAGTTAGGTCAATTTCTGAATCCAAGAGTTCAGGTCGTTGAGTTGACTGTTTAGACAGTGGAATTGATCAGATTGGGGAGCTGAGCAGATGAATGGGGGGAATCAAGACAGTGGAGTTGATCAGATTGGGGAGTTGAGCAGATGAAGGGAGGAAGGTTTCTCAGGACAGCAATGGGGACTTTTGGATCTCTGAGTCCCATTTGTGCCTCTTTCCCTTGTCCTTTTTGTGCTCTTTACCTTCCCTGCATTTCTTAGCAGGAGTGGAAGTATCTAGCTCTGATGTCAGGGCCAGGCATTTCAACACTGGCTGATTGGCATGAGACTGAGCAAGGATTGCCTGGGTGAAAGTCAATGTGGAAGGGGTTGATGTCAAGGCATGCCTGGAGTTGTCTTGGGAGGAGGCCATTTTGTGTGCTGGCAGGGCAAACTCCAAGAGTGCTGTGTGGAGTCGAGCTGTATCTTTCTACAGGTCTGTTTAGAGAATTTGGTGCAATGTGGACAGATTTCTGGGCAATGGGATTCCCTGAGGCAAAGGAGATGGAGAGAGTGTCTGTCTGGTGGGGGAATTTTGCTGCCACACTTGGTGCACCTTTTGAATTACCCCCAGAGACTTTCCATGTGGTGGTGCCAGGAAGAAGTTTAGGGGGAAGAAGGGAGGAGAGAGGCTAGGCCCCAGGTCCTCTGAGGAGGGAGGGAAGGGAGAGGGGAGCAGTGGGAGCTGGAAATTCAAAATTAAAGTCACTAAACCACCAAACTTTCCTCCCTCAGGTGTTTGGAGTGAAATCTGAAGAAAGAGTTATGATGAAGATGAAGAGAAGTAGGCTGATGAGGTAAGTACCGACAAGGTTGAGGAAAAAGATCCTATCTGCACAGCAGTCTGAAAAGAAACTGATGGGATCCTCATGCCCTCCCCATGAGCATGTGTGGTGGAGCCCGTGCACATGGCACAGGGAAGAGCGTGAAAATCCTTTTTTCTAGGCTTTGAAGTTACCAATTGGGATCAGCACAGGCCATTATAACCTGTAGGTGTGAATGAACAGAGCCCACAAAGAAGATTCAGTGTTAATGTCAGATGGCTATCTAGCCTCTGCTTAAAAACCTCCAAGGGAGGACAGCCCATCACCTCCCAAGGAAGTCTCTTCCACTGAGGAACTGCTCTGTCAGGAAGTTCCTCCTAAAGTTTAGCCAAAAATTATTTTGATTTAATTTCAACCCATTGGTTCTGGTCTACTTTAAAAGTTTCCCTGCTCCCACTAATTTATGCTCTGCATTCCATCTGCCTAGTCCCAAAATGACAATTCTTCCTAACCAGTCTCTCAATTGTCACTTCTTCCAACAGTTCTCGACATAAGATTTCCATTATAATGCAGATTTTAAAAGTTTAGAATTTGCATGATTGTTTTAAAGCAGTGATCATGTGCCATCATCAAATTTAGATTTTTCTACTGTTTCCACTAATATTCTTCAGTAGCTAATATGGAAACTTTCTTGGATTATTTTAATTCCCCTTTTTATGAGCAATATATATTTATGCAGAAAAGGACAGGCAGTTTGACATGACCAAGAGGTTTTCATATTGAACTTTCTGCCTACAAATAAAATATAAGCCATACAAAAAGGTGTTGTGGCCCTGTAAACCACTCTGAAGTCAATGGAACTTCCAAGCAAACATGCACAAGAATAAGCTTCCAATTTTGTGCAGTTGTGCTTCCAATTTTGTGCCCAAAAGCAATGCATGTGATTTATGAAATTAACAGTGATCAAAACAAGGATGATGCAGTCCCAGTATATTGGCATATTTTATTATCTTCCTAGCTATTACAGAAGTTTGTTAATTAAATAATACCGAAGAAAATAAAATATCTCTTTCTTACTTGCAATGCCGTCACTAATCTCGCCTAGCCCAGTGCTAATGCCAGCATCTATGGAACTCATTATTTTATCAATCTGCAAGAGAGAAAGCAAGGAAATTATTCAACTCCATTATTATACATTTACAAGCACAAAATCATAGTAATTGCTTTTGTTATTTAAATGACAATAGTACAATCAAGAGCACCACAAAGGAAAAAAAGGCCAAGTCTAAGTTGGTCCTCTTCAGTTTCATTTGCATGAACAATAATCTAAAGTGCCCTTTGTATCTGTATATGCATGCACCTAATTCAAGGTTTAAGGTGGGTTGATATCACATTATCACTAGGGTATACTAATAAAGAGCCCCATGGCGCAAAGTGGTAAAGCTGCAGTACTGCAGTCCTAAGCTCTGCTCACGACCTGAGTTCGATCCCAGTGGAAGCTGGTTCAGATAGCCGGCTCCAGGTTGACTTAGCCTTCCATCCTTCCGAGGTCGGTAAAATGAGTACCCAGTTTGCTGGGGGGAAAGTGTAGATGACTGGGGAAGGCAATGGCAAACCACCCTATAAAAAGTCTGCCATGAAAACGTGAAAGCAATGTCACCCCAGAGTCGAAAACAACTGGTGCTTGCACAGGGGACTACCTTTATCTTTAAGATAGTAACAACAACCAAAAATCTCAAAATGGAGCTATGTTAACAGAACAGAAATACTTGGCTAAGATCAGGTTCTGGGGCTCTGGACAAAGACTGTAAGTGAATACAAGCTTCATATAACATGTATATGTTTTAAGGGGTAGAATTTAGGTCAGGCCTGCCCTATCCAGTTAATTTAAAGGGTAGGCCCTGACCCCATATTATTATTACCCTGGGATTTCATTTCCTTTTGTTTGTGTTAGACCAAAATAAAACAAAATCACATATAGAAAACTGCAGCTTATTATTTACTTTTAAACAAATGATCATATGCAAACACATTATATAGATGTCACAGTTACCGGCTCTGCCCATATTTGTAGTTCTTGTTTTGTGTGTGTGACATCTTGTATCAGGTGGGTCATAGCAGGTTGACAACCATGGCCTAATATCACTTGTGGGAGCCATCTTCTTCTAGAGTAAGAATTCCACCTCATCTATACTCTAACTGGTATATATATAGGCCCCAATCTCCTTTCCTTCTTATCAGGTCACTGTCGAACATAAGGCATACGTGCTTTACAAAGACCACATTTTCAGAAAGCTTTGTTCCACCTAAAGTCATTATGCTTGCACATTTTTCACTTATATTGTCCCTTGTTATAGAGAGACAGTGGAATTAACTTCCACAGGAAAAATTGGAACTTGGAGAATTAACTAGATATCCTTGAGTCTAGAAATGGCAGTCTTGAGGACCATTTAGGGATGCCAAGTCCTATGTTGCTCTTGGCAGGGGAATCCTAGAGCCTCTTCTGGAGTGTTCTGCCATGTGTACAAAGCACAATGACATCACCCAGAAGTGATGTCATTGCATTGCAAATAGTGCATGGGACACTCTAAGTTTTGGGCAAAAATTCTAGTTTTTAGCTACAAAACCATAGTTTGCCCCAAAACCAGAACATCATTGTGCAACGTCACTTGTGCTATGATGTCATTTCCAGGTGACATCATCACATCAGGGACTCACACAACAACATCCCTGTTAAGGGGTGGGCTTCGGGCCAGCCAGCTTCAGCGCCCCACAGACCAGTGGATTCCCTAGCTGGACCAGGGGCCTGACAACCCTAAGACCATTAGTAGACTTTCACCTGAAAACCACAACATGAAACAGACTACATGAAGATACCAGAATTCTCTGTGGGGATAGTAACTTCCATTATGCTTGCGGCACTGCAGCAAAAAACTCTTGATATTGAGCCCCAACATCCACCAGCTATGTGGTATGGCACAATATATATACTCAAGAGGATTTTTCACTGGTATATTTAAACTTTTATTTTCCAAATAAATTAAGGACTTGTGTAGCAGTTTAAAGAACTAAACTTTCCCTTGAAGCTAAAATGACCAAATAGAAGCTTTGGTCGCATTATGAGAAGAGTATCGGGAAAGGACAACGATATCAGGAAAAGTTGAACACAGCAGGAGAAGAGGAAGATGGGTTGACTCAATCAATCCAACATGAGATGGATTGATTCAATCAAGAAAGCAATGGCTCTCAGTTCGCAAGACCTGAGCAGGGCCGTTAACAGGGAGATCATTAATTCACAGGGTTACCATAAATCAGAAGTGACTTGACAATATTTAATACACACAGACAGACAGTAAGGGATTTGAGTTTTTCATAGCAGCAACTCCCTGTACTACACAAAAAATTATAGTTGACCTTCTGAGTAATGAAAACTGTTAGAAACAAATAACTTCTGAAACTCTCCCAAATTTCAGAAGGACTTGACAAGTGATGAGGAAGGCTGCTAACTGAAAACAGGAAATGACCCAAAAATAAAAAGCCCCATCATGCATAGGGAATTTGCCAAGCAGTAATCTTAATTTTGATCCAAAGGTTAGGATTGCCAACCTCCATTTGGGGCCTGGAGAACTTCCAGAATTACAACTGACAACAGAAATTAATTCTTCTGGAGAAAATTACTGCTTTGAAAGGTGGACTCTATGGCATTATAGCATACTGAGGTCCTTCCCCTTTCCAAACCCTGTCCTTCTCAGGCTCTACCCCCAAATCTTCAGGAATTTCCCAGCCTGGAGTTGGCAGTGCTAAATTCTTATACTTTATGTATGTACAAAAAGGCTTACTTCTTCCCATTCTGAAGTAAACGAAGGTGTTCTTTCAGAATTTTCTCTAGAGCTTTTTGGGTCTGCTGTAGATTCATTCCACTTTCTTCTTGCTTTTTGCTCATTAGGTGGATGGGAAATGAGGTTCGAGTCTGATTTTGAAACATATTTGGATAAATGCATATCAAGCAGTGTCTTTGGCAAAGATCGTATCCTCCCGAGTGTGCAAGCACGTTCCACAAACCCTGCAGCATTAACAACCCACTGATCCCCAGTTCTTGTGATACTGGCAAGTGTATTTGCTTCAATTATACTACTTTTAGAAGGAAATATAGTTCTGCTTAAAACTGGTGGCTTTTCCTTTTTCACTGGGGGATCTGTGCTGTTGTCTTGCTGTAGTTGCACTGGATTAAAAATACTCCTGTTCAAACTATTTTTGTTGCGCAATTCATTAACAGAGTTGGTTTTCCTGTATAACTGAAGTGGATTTTCAGGTGGGTCACAAACGGGTGATGATCCATGAAGTAGGCCAGCAAATTGCTCAGAAGGATTTGCTTCAAGAAGGTCACTTTCAATGGATGTTTGCTGGGTTTCTGTAAAACAAAAGGTTTCTTTCTGTTTATGATTGTAATTAAAAACTCTTTTATTTATTCAAACATTTTTACCTTTTTCTGTGCTGCAGGATGGCTTACAAGCAGAAAAACTACCAACAGTGCTGCATAATTACAGCAAAGCAGTAAGACAAAAATGATAAAGAGTCCCCTACTACCATTCCCATACTTACTGGTCAAACAACTTCAACTAAGAATTCCACTTCATGGACCACCAGAGGCATGCCTATATAATAGTTAGATTTGAGTCCAGTAGCACCTTCAAGACCAACAAGGTTTTTGGGGTATGAGCTTTTGAGAGTCAAAGCTCCCCTTGTCAGATATTTGTATCTGATGAGGCATGCTTTGACACTAAAAAGAACATGCCCCGAAAACCTTCTTGGTCATGAAAGTGCTACTGGATTCAAATCTGGTATTTTACTGCAGACCAACATAGCTACCCTCTTGCCTATACAACTCAGCCCTTCTGAACCTAAGGAAGGCGGCCACTCTTCCCACAATCTCTAGAAGACCTTCAAACAGTAGTAGCCCTGCTTGCCCCCAAGGCTTATGGGATGGACCAACAGCACAGTTGGGATGACAACTGGAGTTGTTGCATGGGTTCATATGGGCGGAGATGATCTTTTAGATAGGAAGGACCAAGATGATGAAAGGGTTAAAATGTTGAATCCTGCCCCCTGAATTGATACAGAAGCAAAATGGCAGCCAATACAAACATGTTAGGAATGCCAGTAGGGGTCAGTCACAAGAAACTGCCATGACTTCCAGGCACACACAGAGAAACACAGAAATACAAAAATACAGAACAAAAAAGAAAACAAAAGATCAATATGGACAAAATGCTTAACCCTGTTAGCAGCATTTCTGAAAGAAAAAGAAAAGCAGACATATCGGTTTTAACAGAGGAATATCTTTAACATATTATTTTATATACATGGAAACAAGTCTGTCAACCAAAGAAAAAATGGAACACTTCCTGCATATTTTTATCTTGAGTATCATCTGGGGATGGTGCTGGACTCTGATCTGCTCCTACCTGTGAAGCTGTCTGCATAGTCGCACCAGCTGGGGGCCCAGTCTCAATGCGGCCTAGAGTTGCCAGGTCTGTGTTGGAAAATGTCTGAAGACTTTGGGGTGGAGTCATGACAGGGGGAAGAGCCTCAGTATGGTACAATGCCATGAAGTGCACCTTTCAAAGCAGCCATCTTCTCCAGGGGAGCTGATCTCTGCCAGCTGGAGATCAGTTGTAAAAGCAGGAGATCTCCAGGCTCCACCTAGAGACTGGCAACCCTACCAGGCAGCCCCAATAAAGAGTTAGCACCAACAGCCACAAAGAAGGCCAGACTAGGTCCAGAAATAGTCATGCGTACAACCTACCCCAGCCAGGCTTAGAGCACAGCCAATGGATGAGTTGCAGGAGGAGGAGGGAAAGCTGCAGCCTTACACGGAGAAAGTAGGAGGAGAAAGAAATCACCACTCCTCATGAATAGGCCAGGTGTGGTTGGGGCAAACACCGCTCTCCAGGAATAGGCCAAGTATTGCTAGGGAGCTGGTGATTAGCAGGAGGGGATGAAGGGTGGAGCTAGGCACCCTTCTCTTTAAAAAGGGATCCTTTAAGAGGTCAAGGAGGGAGGAAGGCCACAGCTCTGGGTTTGAAAAAAACTGTTATCCTTGGACAGAGAAGGGATCAGTTGAAGCAACATTTTTCCCAGTCTGAGACTTGCCAACAGAAATCACCAAGGGCTGACTAAAGAGCTGGGGCAGGAAAGTCTCACAAGGAGATCAACTGGTTTGATAGGACAAATTATAAAATAAAACATAACATTCTAGAAAAGAGAAGGTATCTTTTAGATTTGTGTTGTCTCCTTCTAAAGAACCAAGAATTCTTTCTTAACCACATAAAAACTCCATTGGGCAGGGTAGCCTGAAAAAAATAATATGCCCATAGCCACTCAATCATCATTACAGCTGGACAGACATCTGAAGTTAGGTTCTCACTGTGGCAGGACTTTCCTTTTATATATTTCAAAAACACTTTTTTTTGTACCCTCAGTTACCCAAAGAACCTGCAGTTCTCAGGTTCCCATCAGCTTAATCATAACATTCTTTTGGGCCAAGATCATGTTTTTAAGGCTAAGATTGTCCTCAGATATCTCTAATACTACTGATCTACTTTTCTTGCAGCTAACTGAAGGCCTAAAGGCTATAAGCAATATAAATGGCTTAAATCCCTCATGGGCTGTCTTCGTAAGAGACCCAACCAAAATTTTTCTGCAACACTCACATCCAGCACTTTTTGCCAATGTAACTTGTTGGCTTTCCAGACATTTTTTCAAAGTGGTAGTACCGCTCTTAAAAAGTCAGTGTATCTTTCCAATTACCACCCAGTCTCAAGTCTCTCGTTTCTGGGTAAGGTAATTGAGATAGCGGTGGCACAGCTGCTCTAGAACTTCCTGGAGGACACATTGGCACTGGACCCAATGCAGTCTGGCTTCTGCCCTGGCCGTGGGATGGAGATGTGACACAGACAATCTCCACAAACAGCTGGATTGAGGCAGGTTGGTGCTGCTATTATTGTTTAATCTTACAGCAGCATTTGATGCAGTTGATCATGATTTTCTGACTCACTGCCTCACTAACAGGAATATGTGGGGTGTTCTTGAAGTGGCTTACCTCATTTCTTCATGTTTGGGAACAGAGGGTGGTGCTAGGAGACAGGGTATCAGGCACCCTTTAGTATGTGGGGTCCCTCAGGGGGCAATTCTCTCTCCAATGTTGTTTAAAATCTCTATCTGCCCCCTTGCTCAACTAGTGTGGCGTTTCAGGCTGGAGTATTACCAGCTATATCTGATGATGGATGGCCAACCAGGTACTGCCCTAGTGAATTTGGTGGAGAAATTGGAAGCTGTGGTGGGAAGGTTGAACACAACTGGCTGAGACTGTATCCTGCTCAAACAGAAGTTCTGTGGTTGGGTGGGGGAGATTCAGGTATGGGGTTCTTGGGAGTGCCCTTAATACTGGCACTAACTATGAAGAGCCTGTGTGAGGACTCAGATGCCTGCCTATTAATGGAAACAAATGTTGCCAGACTGGCATTTTTCCAGCTTCACCAGGTCAGGGAACTGGCTCCCTACCTATCTTGCCCTGACCTTGCCACAGTAATCCATGCAACAGTCATCTCCAGATTAGAAAACTGTAACTTGCTGTATGCATGGCTACCCTTGAAATTGACCCAGAAACTCCAACTGGTCCAGAATGCAGCAGTAAAAGTCCTTACAGGGACCACACAAATGGCAAATATTCAACCTGTTCTGTGTGAGCTGCACTGCTTCCAGGTACAGAACTAGATCAGGTTCAAGGTTTTGGTGCTAACCGTTAAGGCTCTAAACAGTTTGGGACCCATGTATCTCTGGAACTGGCTCTCCTGATTTACTCCCCAAAGAGCACTGCATTCTACAGATAAGAATTTATTGGTGATTCCTGGCCCGGGAGACATTCGGCTGGCTGTTGTCAACCAGAGCCAGGGCATTTTTGGTCCTGGCTCCAATCTGGTGGAACTCTCTGCCAAACAGTGTTCATGCCCTGTAGGACTCAATGCATTCACAGGGCCTATAAGGCACAGATGTTCCATCAGGCATTTGATTGAGGACAGTGATGGCTCCCATCTGGTCTGGCACATCTGTTTTGACACTCCTGTTTCTCACCTCCCCATCAGGGGAACAGGACAATTGGAAGCTCCTTAGTGCCATCTAATTAGGCTAATTGTTGTATCCATTGTAATTTTTTTTACTGCTTTTAATTGTGTATTTAATTTATGACAACGTCTTACCCTGAGCCCTGTTTACAAGGGAGGGTGGTCTAGAAATGTAAATAAATAAATAAATAAAGTGTGATTCCCCTCCTTCACATATACATTTCTCAGGTTCTTTCCCATCCATTAAAACAACATGTGTGGTAGGGAATCACAACAGGAATAAAATGATCAGTCTATTAATTTGATATTTTTCTATAAGCATATTTGTTCAAAATATATATAAATTAATATTTATATTACAGCATATTCAAAAGTATACACCCATAATAGAACTTTGCTATGACAGCATTTAAAATACAAAACATTTGAACGGATATTTGTTTATTTAGAATTACTATGTGTGTTTTAGTCTGGATTTTTGCATATTATGCCAACCTGTGGAAAACCGCCAAAAAGCAGTTTACATTTGCGACGCAAAAGCCCCAGGGCTACGCGGCTCTTCCTGGTGCTGCGCAGCAGTTTGTGCGAAATCCGCACAGACGCAGCGTGGCGAAGAGGGACGTCGCTCCGGGGTAAGGTAAGTGGGAAAACGGCCTTTGTCTAAAGTGTAAAAGAGCTTTAGCTCTGACCCTATTCCATTTGTTTATAATCCAATAATGAAAGAAAAATTACAGAATGAAAAAAAAAATCCTATTAAACCATCTGTGATGTGTTGCTGATCTCAGGCCCACTAACAGAGCTTTTTTTTTGAAAGTTTTAATTGTGAAAAGGTTTCTTAAAATGCTAATATGCAAAACCAATAATATATATTCAACATGGGTCTTTTAACTCAACATAAATAGGTTTGCTGTTGCCTCATAGCCTTTAGCTGCTATTTTTAAGTGCCCTATGTGAAAACAAAGTGGTTTACAAGACCAAAGCATTTTTAAATCAAGGACAGTTTATATGATGTTGCAGTACACAAATACCCCCACACACAAGCATCTCCCCCCCCCCCCACAAGCATGTATGTTTTTGCATCTCATTTCCCAATGTGTACAACTGAATAGATGCATCATCTAAAAATCCATACTCCAGAAATATGGGCCAGACATGGCAGAATTAGCAGCAATTTTCTTTAAAATCAAATTTATGGAAGCCAAATTATTCATACCTATATAACAAAGATGTGTATTTCAAAACAAGGATAAGTTCATGAAATGTATAGTATCTGGGGGGGGAGGAAACCTTAGTAAATCAGTTATATCTCATGCATTATATCAATGCTAAGCACTGTGGTTGCCATAGCAAGAAATTCTAGTG
Organism: Heteronotia binoei; assembly: GCF_032191835.1. Taxonomy (NCBI): domain Eukaryota; kingdom Metazoa; phylum Chordata; class Lepidosauria; order Squamata; family Gekkonidae; genus Heteronotia; species Heteronotia binoei. The sequence continues at coordinate 73,749,437 of NC_083230.1, forward strand.
TAGAGTAAAATCTCCTGCTTGGAATGTGTGCCATAACTATGGTAACAAAAGTATTGTAATACCTGTGCAACTAATCTATATAAATTCTACCTATGTTTTATCCAGAAGGAAATGTTAGTGATATCCTGAAGGTATCATCAGCAGTAATTGCCACATTATCACTGGAATGAATAGGAATAGATAATGGTGAGAACGGCAGACTATTCAGCAAGCCTTGGTCACACTTTATCAATATGATGTTTGCAGAAAAGGGGGACTCCCATATAATAATACTGCAAGGCAAATGACGCCTTGCTACTTGTTTGCTTTTTATGCACCAATACATGGAAATATTTTGTATCAATGAAATCATATTTACATGGCAACATCATAAAAGAATAATAAAGGCATTAAAAACAGAACAAACATTCATACTGTCTTAATTGTAAAATGTAAATGTTCACATACAAAATCACAGAAAAGTATATAGAGCAAACTAAAAAAAATGGTTCAGAATACATAGCAGCTTTTCTCACTTTAAAGGACATTGCATGTTGCACAGGAGATCTCCTGATGAAAAATAGTTGTATAGAAGACAATGTTAAATTTATATTAAGGACCTTGGACAGAGCCATGACAAGCCTGTACTCTTTTTCACTGAAAGTGAAATTAATATGTTTAATTCCAATACACCCATATTTTCTATTATATTTTTAAAGGCTTTTTTGTCAGGTGCAATCAATTTTGATTTGTTCTACAAATCACTCTTAGAAGAAACTTAACATTCAATAAACTCATTTAATAGATAAAAGGACCTCAAATCCATTATTGCTGACAAACTCAAATAGGTAGTTATATTAAATTAGATGCATTCCTTGAGAGCTGAATCAAGAAATGACATTTCAGTTCAGGAGCTGTTGATCTAAATATTGAAGCATTTTAGCTTCAGACATTAAGGACCCCTTCCACCTTTCCCTAATATACCATGTATCCTTAGATTTTTCTAATGAAACCTACTTCACTGAACAAAATAGGAATCAATTGCACCTTAGTTTTATTCAGAACATAAGCTTTCATGTGCTTTAAGCACACTTTATCAGATGAGGAATCCAGCACAGTGAGCAGAGCCACACATAGCTGGTAGGCAGTGGCTCAGAATGCAAAATGGTACAGATTTAAGATCCAGTGACCGAATAGTAAAATTATCTGGTAGGCAGGGGTTTAGAATGTAAAATGGAACAAATATAAGATCCAATGACAGAATAGTAAAATTAACAAATTGAGCAAACCTTTGATCTGAGTAGCACGAGCATGCGAAAGCAACAAAACAGTACTATGTCAAAATGTGAGAGTGTCTGTTAATGACTCTATTGTTATAAACCTGGGCCAACAGGAAAGAATTTCTATCTCAGAATTTTTCCCATCCAACTAATTTACCTTTTTAACATGCAACATACATATAGTTTGTCATTAGGAGAAAAATACATTAAAATATAGTGGGAGATGGGTTCAATATATGTAATGGGATAAGCAACCAAAGTCCCTGTTTGAGTGTGTCAATACAGCTAAAAGAGAAATACATTGGATAGTGATGTTCTTGTCCACCTAATTTATTTTTAACATGTAAACATCATTCTAGTTTGCCATAGGAAAAAAGAATACAATAAAATATAGTGAAAATGGGTAAAGTATATGAAATGAGATAAACAGCCAATATCCCTATTTTGAGTAAGTCAATACAAAAAAATATTCTGATTAGGGTTGCCAATCCCCAGGTGGGGGCAGGGGATCCCCCAGTTTGGAGGCCCTCTTCCCACTTCAGGGTCATCAGAAAGCGGGGGGGGGGGGGGGGAATGTCTGCTGGGAACTATTATTCCCTATGGGGATTTATTCCCATAGAAAATAATGGAGAATTGATCCATGGGTATCTGGGGCTCTGGGAGGGCTGTTTTTTGAGGTAGAGGCACCGCATTTTCAGTACAGCATCTAGAGCCTCTCCCCAAAATATCCCCCAAGTTTCAAAACGATTGGACCAGGGGGTCCAAGTCTATGAGCCCCCAAAAAGGTGCCCCTATCCTTCATTATTTCCTATGGAAGGAAGGCATTGAAAAGGTGTGTGGTTCCTTTAAATGTGATGGCCAGCAGAAGCAGCAGAAGAACAGTCTGAAGACAACCTGGATGCACCCACGGTCCAAGCATTGGCACCTTATCGACTACATTCTGGTGCGCCAGAGAGACCTTCGAGATGTCTTACACACCCGAGTAATGCCCAGCGCAGAATGTCATACGGATCATCGTCTTGTACGCTGCAATCTCCGTCTTCACTTTAAACCCACACCCAGGAGAGGAGGTATCCCTCGGAGGAAGTTTCAGGTTGGCAGCCTCCAGTCAGCCGAAGTTAAAGCTGCCTTCCAGGCAAAACTCCAGTCAAGAATTGAGGACCTCAGTTGCCCCACAGACCCTTCTCCAGAAGCACTCTGGGAACACCTAAAAACTACCGTCCTGCAGATCTCTGAAGAAGTCCTCGGGTTCTCCACAAGGAAGAACAAGGACTGGTTTGATGAGAACAATCAAGAGATCCAAGAATTACTGGCAAAAAAGAGATCTGCCTACCAAGCACATCTTGCTCAGCCCTCCTGTCCTGGGAAAAAAGCAACCTTTCGCGCTGCATGTAGCAACCTCCAGCGCAAGCTTCGAGACATTCAGAACGAGTGGTGGACCAAGCTTGCAGAGAGAACCCAGCTGTGTGCAGACACTTGTGATTTAAGAGGGTTCTACGAAGCCCTGAAGGCAGTATATGGTCCATCATATCAGGCTCAGAGTCCCTTGCATAGTGCAGACGGCCAAGTGCTCCTCACAGACAAGGCATCCATACTGAACCGGTGGTCAGAGTATTTTCAGGTTCTCTTCAGTGCCAACCGCGTAGTTCAAGATTCAGCAATCCACCTCACCCCACTTCAACCGGTGAAAACAGAGTTGGATGAGATCCCCACCCTAGAAGAGACTGTTAAAGCCATCAAGCAACTGAAAAGTGGCAAGGCAGCAGGAGTTGATGGAATTCCACCAGAGATCTGGAAGCATGGGGGCACAGTACTACATAGCTCACTTCACAAAGTACTTGTCACCTGCTGGGAACAAGGCAAATTACCACAGGACTTTCGCGATGCAATCATCATCACCCTATACAAGAACAAAGGGGAAAAGTCAGACTGCTCCAACTACCGGGGGATAACCCTGCTCTCCATCGCAGGCAAAATCCTTGCCAGAATACTCCTGAACAGACTGGTGCCCACCATTGCAGAAGAACTCCTCCCAGAGAGCCAGTGCGGCTTCAGAGCTAACAGGAGCACCACCGACATGGTATTTGTTCTCAGGCAGCTCCAAGAGAAATGCAGGGAACAGAACAAGGGTCTGTATGTGACTTTTGTCGACCTTACCAAAGCTTTCGATACCGTTAGCAGGAAAGGCCTGTGGCAAATCTTGGAACGTTTAGGATGTCCCCCAAGGTTCCTCAGCATGATCATCCAGCTACACGAAGACCAGCGAGGCCAAGTCAGACACTGCAACGACCTCTCGGAGCCCTTCCCAATAGGCACAGGTGTAAAGCAAGGCTGCGTTCTCGCGCCAACTCTCTTTACGATCTTCTTTAGCATGATGCTTCAAAGAGCCGCAGTAGATCTAGATGAGGACGATGGTGTCTACATCCGCTATCGCACCGATGGCAGCCTGTTCAACCTGAGGCGACTAAAGGCACACTCCAAGACAATGGAAAAACTCATCCGAGAGCTACTGTTTGCTGATGATGCTGCACTCGTCTCCCACTCGGTATCAGCTCTGCAGCATATGACGTCCTGCTTTGCAGAGGCTGCCAAGCTATTCGGCCTAGAAGTTAGTCTGAAGAAGACAGAAGTTCTCCACCAGCCTGCACCCCAGGAAGATTATCACCCTCCCTGCATCACTGTGGGTGAATCAGTTCTGAAGACAGTCCAGCAGTTCAGCTACCTGGGGTGCATCATCTCCTCAGATGCCAAGATCGACAAGGAGATTGACAACAGGCTGGCAAAGGCAAACCGTGCATTTGGCCGACTGCACAAAAGAGTGTGGAGCAACAAGCATCTGAAAAAAGGCACAAAGATCAATGTTTACAAAGCGGTTGTGATGACAACCCTCATCTATGGCTCCGAATCGTGGGTTTTATACCGTCATCACCTGCGACTCCTTGAGCGCTTTCATCAGCGCTGCCTTCGCACCATCCTCAACATCCACTGGAGTGACTTTGTGACCAACACTGAAGTCCTCAAGCGGGCAGAGGTTACCAGCATCGAGGCACTGCTGTTGAAGACGCAGCTGCGCTGGGCAGGGCATATTTCTAGGATGGAAAACCACCGCCTTCCCAAGATTGCCCTGTATGGCGAACTCTCCACCGGCCATCGAAATAGAGGGGCACCAAAGAAGAGGTACAAGGACTCCTTGAAGAAATCCCTTAGCACCTGTCACATCAACCATCACCAGTGGTCTGACCTAGCCTCAGATCGCAAAGCATGGAGGCACACCATCCACCAGGCTGTCTCTTCCTTTGAGAACACACGCATAGCTGGTCTTGAGGACAAAAGGAGATTGAGGAAGAATCGCACTGCTACAGGACCAACCCTAAATCAGACTTTTCCCTGCAGCCGCTGTGGCCGGACCTGCCTGTCCCACATTGGTCTTGTCAGCCACCAGCGAGCCTGCAGCAAACGTGGACTATTGCACCCTTCTTAAATCTTCGTTCGCGAAGCCAAGCCGAGAGAGAGATGGCCAGAACTCCCTTTGGAGTTCAATTATGCTTGTCACAGCCTTAATCTTGGCTCCACCCCCAAAGTCTCCTGGCTCCACCCCCAAGGTCCCCAGATATTTCTTAAATTGGACTTGGCAACCCTAATTCTGATACACTATTCTAAAAGAGAAACACATTGGAATACTGTGGATAACTATACTCAGTGAGAGTGGGTTTAGCATCTGTAATGAGATAAAAAACCAATATCCCTGTTCAGTCCTGGGGAGGAGTTTGTTCCAAGTTTCATAATAATTTGTAATTCAGCAATTTCTCTCTCCATTCTGTTCTTCAAGTTCCTTTGCAGTAAAACAGCTATTTTGAGGTCACCCATTGAATGCTTTTTTTATCTCATTACAGATGCTAAACCCACTCTCACTGAGTAGAGGCCTAGAGTCAAGTCAGGGTCAGTGATCCCCCCATCAAGTCCCCCATCAAGTCTTTCTGGCCCTCCACTTGTATAATCTAATAGCAAAGTTAGACAAATCTGAGGATACTTAAATCTGGTGACTAAAGCTATGAACAGACAAGATAGATCTTTCTACAAACCTGAAAGTCACCCCAGGTTTGCAGAAAAATCTGAAATCTTTTTTTTAAAAAAACCACTTAAAAAAAAAAACCCCAAATGATAAAAGGAGAACCTGTAGTTTTAAAAATTGAAACCTTCAGGGGCTGTTGCTACACAACCAGGGGTCATTTTGTAGAAAAATAGATGGTGGAGCTCATCCAGGGATTGTTATGCAGCTGCATATACTATTCAATGAACAAGGAGGTGGAACTCTCAGGAGGAGGAGGTGGAACTCTCAGAAAGGTTCAGGAGCTGTGCTCCTGTGAGCTCCCACTGAATCTGAGGCCTGTACACAACTACTGCATTTTAGGCTAGGTTGCTCTCAGTGAAAGGCAGGGGGAGGAAACAGGGCCCTTTCCAGGCTCATTTTGCCCTTTGAGGTAGAACTTTTCAGGGCCATACCTGGCAGTAACCACTGGGTGACTTGATACCATCTGACTTGTATAACGCACCTAAGCCTGGCTGCTTGCTTCTGTTCAATAATAGCCACCCTATGAAAGCCTAACTATACCCTATGGTATAGTTATTAGAGCTTCAAAGTAGGAGAGAAAGGGAAAAGGTTTACCATGCAACCATGACAGAGCTGTAGTTTTCCTAGGTAGAGGTGGCTGGGGGAGAGGGAAATGTGGCAATGGAGAGACAGATAAAGGTAGGTTGACTGTTTGGTGGGGAAAGAGGAGAGGCTATGGGGGCTTTCAAACAAGAGAAAAAGGAAATAGTGGGGGAGGGAAAATAAGATGTCCCCCACAAGTCCTCGTGGGTTCCCACTTGTACCTACTATTCTGCATTCAAAGAGGCCCCAAGGCAATACAAATACTCTGTATCGGTCCTCTATAACCTGCCTATAAGCCGTCCAGAGGAACTTGTTAGGAACTAAAAAAAACAGAAAGCTGATCCAGATGGATAATTGGTCTGATTAAGCAGGGCACCTATTCATAACCCTACCTATGTGCTTTTGCCTGGCTGTTTTATTCCATGGATAAGTTTAGATGAAGTAACCCAGGCAGCACAACAAACAGCAATCTCAGTTCTGGCAGAACTGTTTTGCATTCAAATGTCTTGCATAAATAGCTATAAGAACACATCTTCAATTCAGAAATAAGACGCTATTGTAGAATAAGAAGCTATTGTAGTTCTTAAATTCTATTACTGTTCCCAATTATCTTTGTTCTGATTCAGAGTATGTAACTTTGACAGACACCTGGTTCTTTTATTTTTGATTCTGTGAAGGTGAACTGCTAGCTCTGACAAATTCCTCCAGCACATTAAACATGAAGGAGGATTGATGAGGTAGCATGTTGACTGGATTAATGATAATCAATAAATTATTAAAAAAAAAACAAAATTCAAATGATTCAAATAGCATATCATTTCCTTTAAACAAATTGGTAAATGGACAATCTGGTACTGAAATGCTATTTCAATGGAATTGGCTTCCAACAAACATGCTCTAAATCTCAAGTTTCTGTAGGATTACCCCGGTCCTCTTTCTGGAAGTCTTTGGTGTGTGTGCTGTGATGACATCAGCAGGAAGTGACATCATTCCATCAGGCACGTAGTGCAGGGGACACGCTATTATCCGGGGGGGAAACTGTATGGCCACCAAATGCTAGACCGTCCCCTGCGCAATGATGTCATCTCCAGGTGATGTCATCATACTGGGCATGTTGGGTGCATGGGAGTTGTTCAGGGGCAGAGCTCCCCAATGGCCAGCTCCATGGCAGTGGATTGGAGGCCACAAAACTGGGGAGGGGGGAACCCACGTCCATTGGAGGGACAGGAACCTTATTTGTCTGTGCTGTCAAAGTGAGCAGAGCTGCTCTTCATGGTTCTGTATGTTCACCCCCAGAGAGATGATGATGATCATCATCATCACCTCAACTTGATTAATTGCCCCATCCTGGCCGAAGCTGAGCTCTAGGCAATGTACAACAATAAAAATATACAATTATCATTAAAATCAATTTCTAAAACAGGTGTTTTGAGTGACAGGGCCCAAATGTAAAAGCTGACCATATATGGCTTCTTCTAGGATATGTGTCCCTTTAACACGTATTGGTACCTGATGTTCCCTGGCAAAAATTGGCATCTATATAAGAATGGGAGGCTTCAGAGAATCACTGCATACACCAACAACCAGCACCACTATGGTAGTTGGAGCTTCACTGGGATCAGGAGATACTCGGAGCGAATATGCAGAAGGCTTTTGTGCTCTGAAGTGTGCCCCAAGTGGCAAGGACTGTACATTTGGGTCTTGGGATTTAACACTAGCAGTTGAGGCTTATTATTATTGTTTATTTATATTCCCCCCATTCCCCCATAAGGGCTCAGGGTGGAGCACAACATAAATAAATCACAATAAAATCACAGCGGCATAATAATAAAAAACCCAATTACAATATTCAATACAACAGAATAGTCCAGCAGAACAATATGATAAGATGGTGTAGCAGGACAGTACAGCAGATCAGCACCGTAGGATAGTACAATAGGGGAGGCCAACTGATCTAATGGATAGATGCTTGCTGCCTCACCTGAAGACCTGGTAAAACAGCTCCGTTTTACAGGCCCTACGAAAGGCTAGCAAGCTAAATAGGGCCTGGATCTCTATAGGGAGCTGATTCCACCAAGTTGGGGCTGGGATCGAGAAGGACCTGCCCCTGGTAGAGGCAAGACGGGCATCTCTTGGGCCAGGGACAGTTGGCCTATCTTGGGAGGCTGAATGAAATGATCTCCCGGGCATATACAGGAAGAGTCGGTCTCGCAGGTATGTTGGTCCCAGGCTGCGTAAAGCTTTAAAAGTCTAACACCTTGAAACTAAAAAAACTAACACCTTGAAATGGATTCAGTACTCTAAAGGCAGCCAGTGCAGGCAATGGAGCACCGACCTCATGCTCACCCGTATAGGTGATGCAGTCAGTAGGCGAGCTGCTGCGTTCTGCACCCGCTGCAGTTTCTGGATCAGTTTCAAGGGCAAGCCAGCGTAGAGCGAGTTACAGTAATCTAGTCTGGAAGTGACCATTGCATGGGTCACTGTGAAGTGACCACTGCATGGGTCACTGTGGCCAGGTCTTGGGGGAATAGATATGGTGCTAGCTGCCTGATCTGCCGTAGATGGTAGAAGGCAGACCTGGTAGCCACCGTGACCTGGGCCTCCATAGAAAGTGAGGCATCCAGGATCACTCCCAAACTCTTCACCTGTTTGGTCAGCACTAAAACCACGCCATGCAAGGGTGGGAGTTGGGTACACAACCCCGCCTCGACTCAGGCACAGGACCTCCATCTTGGTTGGATTTAACTTCAGTTGGCTCTGCTGTAGCCATCCCGCTATGGCTCCTAATACCTTGAACAGGTGTTCAAGGGCAGAAGATGATCTGCCATCCATCAACAGACACTGGTGACAACCAGCATACTGGTGACAACCCAGTCCGAAACCTCGGGCAATCTGGGCAAGGGGGCGCATATAGTTGTTAAATAATATGGGTGAGAGAATAGCTCCCTGTGACACTTCACATATAAGTGGGTGTCGCATGGAGATCTGCTCGCCCAGCATCACCCTTTGTCCCCGTCCCCAGAGAAAGGAGGAAAACCATTGCAAGGCTATCCCCCATATTCCAGCGACGGCGAGGCAGTGGGTCAACAGATCATAGTCGACCATGTAAAACGCTGCTGACAGGTTGAGAAGAATCAGCAGCACCAACCCACCTTGGTCCAAATGTCTTCTTAGGTCATCTGTGAGAGTGACTAGTACCGTCTCTGTCCCATGGCCTGGGCGGAAACCAGATTGGAATGGGTCCAGGGCAGGAAAACCTGTACTTCTTCCACTCTGGCCATTTGAAGTAATACCCTGCATCTTCAGCCATGGTCCCTAGTGGAACAGGGGTGGAACTTGGAACCAATTGTGGGCTTCCCAGCCAAGGTCATACTTCCTCATGGGACTGCTTCCATCAACTCATAGTTAGAGCAAAATCAGGGCTTGGAGGCCAACTAAGATCAGCTCATCCAGTGCTTCTTCTGACTACCCTTCCAGGTACTGGACCATAAGCACAGCTTCATTCCATTCTAGGTCTTGTGCCCACAGCTGGAATTCTGCAATGTAGGCTGCCCCAGTGCTCCCCCTTGACATAGCTGTCAAATACACCAGTTGGCCTTCTCAGGCTTCAGATAGTCTGCAAAGGCAGACTTCATATGTGCCACAAAACCAGCAAAATTACTTAGCAGTGGAGAGTTCATAAGCAACAAGGGTGTCAACCATCTGGCTTATTATGAAAAAAGACCTTTGCCTTATCATTGAGGAAATCCCTTCCTCACAGCTCCATATACAGCTTGCATTATGCCAAGAATGCAGGAAACTCTTCCTGGCCTCCCTCAAACTTCTCTGGAGGGCTCACTGGACATTTCCCTGGAAGACAGGTAGCATGGACCATGGAAGTGGCAACCTTTTGCTGCTGTTGAAGCCCATAGCATTTGTCAGCTGCTGTTTTTCCTGCATTTGGTTTTGAGTAACCAAGTCCGCCATGGAGGAAGCTGCATCTTTCATGCCACTGCTAATTTTGGGGTAGATGCAAACTGTACTGGCTTGCAGGCTCTGAGTATCAGGTACCAGAAGCCAGGCAAGTCAGAATCATTCAGTCCAAGGTCAGGGGTCCAGAAGTCAGGCAAGGCAGAGTCATCTATCATACACATTGTGTCCATGCCTAACAGCCTCTCTTGGCTGGTTTATATAGCCCCATGCCTAAGGGTCATGCTTGCAGCCAGCCACTCAGAAACAATCCCGCAACTACTCATCTTCGTTATCAGCAAGCAACTGGCACCAGGCCAGGAGGCATGCCCTTTGCTAACTTGTTTGAGCTCTGTTCTCAGCCTCCGTCTATGGTGCTCTAAGGGTGTGGGTAATACTGGTGGGCTGGGAACAGCCAATTGAGGTTCACCTGGTGAATCCAAACTGGAGGGTGTCAGTGGCTCTGCACCAGCTGTTGGTTGTCAATCCTGACAAGCCTGCAGCTCATTTTCCTGCTGCCCAGTTTCTGTTAACTCAAGACTGGCTACACGAGGCTCTTGAGGAGTCCTTGCTATTGCTTAGCCCTGGCTGACCCACGGCAGCATCAAGTGTCATCAGGTAATGAAGAGAGGACGGAACTGCTTAATTCCTACTTTTCCTCAGTCTTCTCTTCTGAGGGAAACGGTGCTCAACATGGCAAAAAAAGAACATATAAAGAGGGTATGAAGTTCCTAGGATCAGCGTAGGGGTAGTACATAAACTAAGTCCTCAGGGCCAGATGAATTGCATCCAAGGGTTCTAAAAGAGCTTGTGGATGTAATTTCTGAGCCTCTGGCTATTATTTTTGAGAATTCTTGGAGAACAGGAGAGGTGCCGGAAGATTGGAGGCGGGCGAATGTTCTCCCCATCTTCAAGAAAGGGAAAAAAGAGGATCCAGGTAACTACCAACCTGTCAGCTTGACGTCAATACCTGAAAAAGTTTTAGAACAAATCATCAAACAGTTGGTCCTGGAACATTTAGAAAGAATGGATGTGATTACTAACAGCCAGCATGGTTTTCTCAAGAACAGACTTTCTCAAGAACAGGTTTTCTCATGTCAGACTAACCTGATCTCTTTTTTTGGGAAAGTGACTACCTTGCTGGATTGGGGGAATGCTGTAGACATCATTTATTTTTATTTCAGTAAGGCTTTTGATAAGGTTTCACATACTATCCTTGTTGACAAGTTGGTAAAATGTGGTTTGGATCCTGTTACCATTAGGTGGATCTGCAACTGGTTGACAGATCGCACCCAAAGAGTGCTTGTGAGTGGTTCCTCATCCTCTTGGAGAGGAGTGACTAGTGGAGTGCCTCAGGGATCTGTCCTGGGACCCGTTTCGTTCAACATCCTTATCAATGATTTCGATGAAGGAATAGAGGGAATGCTTATTAAATTTGCTGATGATACTAAATTGGGAGAGGTTGTAAACACAGAAGAAGACAGAAACAGGATACAGGATGACCTTGACAGGCTGGAAAACTGGGCTAAAACCAATAAAATGAATCTTTGAGTTTAAACAATTTATTGGTAGCATATGGTTACAAAACTTAACTATTTCTTAATTTTTTTCCCCTGCATTAACCCATATGACATTTCCATCCCCCCTCCCTCCAATGTTGACTTCCCCGAGGTTATAAATTCAAAATCAATATTAAAGGCACTTCTAACTGCTCAAAGTTCAATGTATATATTCTTACTACTAAAAAAATTGTCCAATGTTTCTTTACTTTCCAAGTTTCCTCCATATATCCTTTAAATTTTCTCCACTCCCTTTTGAATATCTCTAAATCATAGTCTCTTAGTGTTCTAGTTAGTTTGTCCATTTCACACCACGATAAAACTTTCATGGTCTAAACCATGGATAAAACTTTCAAGTACCATTTCTCCGGTACTTTTTCTTGCTTCCAAAGCTGCGCGCATAATGTCCTAGCAGCTGATAGCAGGTACCAAATTAGAGTCCTGTCTTCTTTTGGAAATTTTTCTAATTGTAATCCAAGTAAAAACGTCTCTGCAGTTTTCTTAAAGTCATAGCCCAAAATTTTGGAGATTTCTTGTTGTATCATCTTCCAGAATTCTTTCGCTTTTTCACATGTCCACCACATATGGAAGAAAGAACCTTCATGTTTTTTACATTTCCAACATCTATCCGACATTTTCTTACTTATCTTAGCCAGTTTTTTCGGAGTCATATACCACCTATACATCATCTTAAAACAGTTCTCTTTAATACTTTGACAAGTTGATATGCCTTGCTGAGAAAAATGTATAGTCTCTTACATCAGGGTTGAACTTTCTCCAAATGTCTTCTAGATTTTCCTGTTTAATCAACTCAAAGAAAGAATTGGGTAGCTTCCCTTCTTTATCATTCTTCTTTGAACTTGATCTGTCAAGATTATTTTGTATTGTCCCATTGAAATCGCCCATCATCAATACCTGAACATATGTCTTTTCATCCATTTGTCGATTTATGTCTTTAAAAAATTTGTCTTTCACTCCATTGGGTGCATAAAGTCCTAGTAGTAACGTTTTTTTCGCCTCTATCGTCACCTCAACAGCAATATATCTTCCTTCTTTATCTTTAAAGATTAATTTTGGCTGAAAAATAGTGAAAAAAATTCCAACCCCAAATTTCTATTTCACAAAAATTTACTGTCTTTACGTTGTATATGAACTTCCTGTAAACAAATTATATTACATTTTTGCTTTTTAATCCAATGAAATGTTCTCCTTCTTTTCTGTGGTGAATTTAGTCCGTTTATATTCCAAGATAGTAATTTGTACTCCATTATGATGTTGGTTCTTTATTTTCTTCAAAAAAGCTATGCATCTCTTGTTCACTTCTTATTGTAATCCTCTTGCCATTTTGTTCAAATCCAAGACCCTCCGGTATTATCCATCTATATCTTGTGCCCTCTCACGTAGCTGGTCAGTTAGCCTCTTGTATTTTTTCCTATCACTGATCACTTGTCTTGGTAGCTCTTTCATTATTTTAACTCTGCTCCCTTCTATTACCCAGGCTTTTTGGTACCCTTTGCTCAAAATCTTCTCTGCCACCTCTTTTGATCTTAGTCTTATGACAATGTCTCTTGGCAGGCCTTTATTTTTCACATAAACTGAGTTGACTCTATAGGCACCCTCCAACATACTCTTAAATTTGTCAGGGTCTTCTTCTATGTACTCAATGATGATATTCATCATATAGCCCTTTAAATCTGCCTCTTCCTTTTCAGGTACCCCTCTCATTCGAACTTGTGATTCCATCAACTTACAATCGTGTATTATGATCTTTTCTTGAAGTTTTAGCAAGGCAGAGGCCTGTGTATCCACTTTCATCTCTACCTCCTTCACTTTATTTTGAGTCTCTTCCTTAAAACCCTCTATCTCTTTCCTAAGATCTCCAACTTCTTTTTTAAAATCTTTTTTCATTGCCAAATGCAATTTGTCCATTGCTTTTAACATTTTTGCCTCCAGAGCATCAAATTGGGACTGCATCTTATCAAATGATTGGGCTCTTGCACGTGTTATTCTTTCTACTGACATATAAAAAATCACCAAACCTTAAAAAAAATCCCCACATAAAGTTTAGCATCCAGTCCAATAGCTTAGAGCAAGTTCTTTCAGATGAGACTAATTTCGTTTTCCTCCCTTCTTCCTGAGCAAAGATATTGAATTTTAACAATTTTGACAGTTTTTCTCCCTTTTAAAATGGCAATCGTTATTTCTCTATGGTACAGTTCCAGTCCAGAGAGGTCTTTCTTAGTCTTTCTTGGTCTTGGACTCAATTCCTTCCTGGTTCAAAGGTCGGATGTCACAGCTTTTGTAATCCTTATAGGCTCTGAATTATTGTCCAGCCCCTTTTAGTTTCACTTCCTGTTACAGCTTGGTCTAATCTCATGTCTAAGTCTCGCAGTTTTTTGAGATACATGAAGAAACCGTAACCACAAAAACCCAAAACAATATGTCTTTTCTTCAAATATCTTTGAAGGGAATTATTTTTGCAGCATTCAATTTTCACAGGCTGAATTCTTCTCCTACTATGCCCCCACTCAGCTCAGTTCATTCAAAGTTCCACAGTTTATGGGCATATATACACGGCAAATCTCTTTTCTTTCTTCTGCGTCACCAGCCACGGACTGCCAACTTTCACTCTTATCTTAAAGTTCTTTTGTTGTTGTTCACTTCCAAAGCCACAGAGCTCAGCTTAACAAGGTAAAAGTTTTTTTTCCATTCAATTATGCTTTGCCTTCGTCTGTTTATAATCCACTCAGTGTTTAAACTATATTCAAAGTCTCTCAGAGTGAAGATAAAAATGATGAATGTACCTTGTAGATGTTCTCAACTCCCCCGGCTCACGTTTTCTTGCAATTAAAGTCAGTCCGTCTAGAGTGTTTGGATTCCGACAGGCTTGAGTCAAATTAATGACTTTAGAATCACTGCAGATAATGGTTGACAAGTCCCGTACCGCCGGACATCAAGAACTGAAGGAGACAGCTCCCTGACCCCTCCAGTTCGATATCAACAGCTAAAGGGAAAAATAAAACGTCGTCTTGGATTAACCCTTGCCTAGGGTTAATGGGCATAGACCTTTTCAGGGGTCTTTTATACCCTGAACAGTGACAATAAAATCCCCCTCTGTTAGGGAGCTGCAGCCTGTCTTCCAGCCAAACAGGAAGTCCCCAATAAAATGAATCTTAACAGGGATAAATGTAAAGTTCTGCATTTAGGTAGAAAAAAATCCATTGCATAATTATAGAATAGTCTTAGCAGTAGTATGTGCGAAAAGAATCTAGGGGTCTTAGTGGATCATATGCTGAACATGAGTCAACAGTGTGATGCGGTGGCTAAAAAGGCAAATGCAATTTTGGGCTGTATCAACAGAACTATAGTGTCCAGATCACCTGATGTGATGGTATCGCTTTACTCTGCTCTGGTAAGACTTCATCTGGAGTATTGTGTTCAGTTTTGGGCACCACATTTTAAGAAGGATATAGAAAAGCTGGAACGGGTCCAGAGGAGGGAGACGAAGATGGTGAGGGGTCTGGAGACCAAGTCCTATGAGGAAAGGTTGAAGGAGCTGGGCATGTTTAGCCTGGAGAGGAGGCGGCTGAGAACTTGAAGGGCTGTCATATAGAGGATGGTGTGGAATTGTTTTTTGTGGTCTCGGAAGGTAGGACCAGAACCAATGGGTTGAAATTAAATCAAAAGAGTTTCCGGCTCAACATTAGGAAGAACTTCCTGACAGTTAGAGCGATTCCTCAGTGGAACAAGCTTTCTTGGGAGGTGGTGGGCTCTCCTTCCTTGGAGGTTTTTAAACAGAGGCTAGATGGCCATCTGACAGCAATGAAGATCCTGTGAATTTAGGGGGAGGTGTTTGTGAGTTTCCTGCATTGTGCAGGGGGTTGGACTAGATGGGCCTAGAAGTCCCTTCTAGCTCTACGATTCTATGATTCTAAGTGGTCAGAAAGAAATGGAATGGAATTGAGCCACTTGGGTTTGTTCCTTAGCCATCAGGCTTGTTGTATCTTGGAGATGGTTAGGGAGTGGTGTGTGGGGTAGGCATAGTGTAAGCACTGTACTTACTGTAGAAAAGGGATTGGAGAGGGGTAGTTAAGACCAACAAGGTAGACAATGCTAGCTGAAAGGCAAAACAGGACCTGCAGAAGGAAGTGGGGAGGGATCTCCATCCTGGCATACAATTTTCACTTTTGTTTACAGAAGATGTGGTTTGTTCTGAGTGTTGATGGAATGCCTTTTTTCTAACTGCCTGGATGTCTTTATGGTTAGCAAGAGAGGTGAGGGGAGCTGAGTTTTGCTAGACTGAGGCAGGATTAGTATGGATTAGGTTGACCTTGTGCTGGACCTTGTGCTGGACATCTTCCTGCGAACCCTTATACTGACTGATGGGAAGTGATGGGTAACACCCCTCAACACAGTTTTGGTGAAACTAAGAAAAAGTGAGGCATGACATATGTCGTGAGCAGACGAGACAGCCCAAACACTGGCAAACCCAATGACAGCCTTTCAAGGAACCTGCAATAAGGAGTGGGCGTAGGGGAACATTACTAAAGAATGCAGTTCAATTGTCAACCAATAAATTCTAATTTAACCCATGCATGTCTTCATTTCAAGGTATTAGGTCACCTCCTGGGCATACACAGAAGCACTTCAAGCATTCTATATGATCCTTTGGATTTCAGCCTCAGTTTTCTCACACACAAGAAAAATAAAACTGGCATGATTGACTTTATTATCGTTCAACTTTAACGACTCTATTAAATCACTATCTAAAGCCAAGACTTCTAAATGTTTCTTCCATGTTCATTCTACAGTTGACAGACAGTTGGGGGGGGGGGTTTGTCACAAAAGAACAATATGCAAGATCATTAGTTTCACTGCACAGTCTGTCTGCATTTAATTATGGCTACTCTTCAACAATAGTGACCTTACAAAGGGATTCATTTAATTTCACCTGCCATAAACATAGCTATAAATTTTCCATGGACAATTTTGGCTTGAGTCATGATAAATAGCTGTCAGTAGAATAGGTCACAGGAATCATGCTGATACTGATTAAAACTCAATTTTTAGAACAGCCAAACTACTTTAAAATTACTTTGCAGCTGGTTCTCTTTTGATGTACATATTAGGTTTTTCTGCATTAATATTTTATTGATATGTCTTAGTCACTAGACATTTAATAGGATATGTAAGAAGTGTTATCTATATATACCTATGTAAAAAAATGCATGTATATCCAAAAAAACATTTATTTAGTTCTTAATGCTGAAGCTGGCATGCATTTGCACTTCTGGAATAGCAGCCTTCCAGGTTCCATGTTACATACATACATGGGTCATAAGAACATAGGATGAGCCCTGCTAGATCAGTCCAGTAGACCAGTACAACGGCCGACCAGTTACGCTACACTACAGGATAAACAACAGGGCAGAGATACCAAGGCTTGAGTCATGTTATTGCCTCTTGGCACTGGTATTCAGAGGTCTGCTGCCTTTGAACGTGGAGGTTCTCTTTAGTCATCATAGTAGCCACTGGGTACACCTATCTTCCGTGAATCTGTCTAATCCCCTTTTAAATCCATGTATGCCTGTGGCAATTACTACATTCTCCAGCAGTTAATCCCACATTTTAAGCACTCATTGAGTAAAGAAATATTGCCTTTTGTCTGTCCTGAATCAATTGCTTATCAGTTTCATTTGATATTCCTTGTTCTAGCATTTTGGGAGAAGGAGAAGTTCTCTATGTCTACTCTCTTTCTACCCCATGCATAATTTTATAAATCTTTATGATGTCTCTCCTTAGTCATCTCTTTCATAAAGAAAAGTCCCAGGCTCTTCAGACTTTCTTCATAGGAAAACTACTCCAACCCCTTAATCATCTCCCATCAAAGTCAGCTCAGAGACTTTGGTGCATTCTGTACCAGCTCACTTATTATCAGGAGCTTGCCAGGGCATGAATATTACCCCCATTCCACAAAAACCTTTCATGGCCTAGAGTCTTATATTTGCAGGACTCTCCCCTATGTCCCACCATGGTATCTTCACTCATCTAAGCAGTGCCCTCTGCAGTGCCACTGCAACAACTGCCCACATACATGTATTCTTTGTTGTGGTGCCCTTCTTATAGAACAGCCTGCCTGATGAGATCAGGAAGGCTCCCACCCTCCTGGCATTGGGTTGGCAGTTCCGTTGAACCAGCTGGTGGGGGATGGGAGTAAATTTACCAGGAGTGAGGATGGAAAAACCTGGAAATAAATGTGACATGCCTACATCACCCAGAAGTGACATAAGGGATGTTGGGGTTAGTGGTTAGTGGGCAAAATCTCTGGTTAGTGGGCAAAATCTCTATGGTAGAATAGTTTTGCCCAAAACCAGTGTGTTGCCCCTCCTGACATCACTAACATGCTTACATCTCTTCTAGGTGACAAAGGAATGTCATGTTTATTTCTGGCTTCTTGCCTGTTGTGGGGGGTGGAAGTGAGGATGGAAAAAAGACAGGTTGCCTACCTGTAACTGTAGATCTTCGAGTGGTCATCTGTGCATTCACACTCATGGGATTGTGCGCCTGCGCCGATCCCCGAATCGGTATCTGAAAAAGCCCGGGATTTTTCCGCGCCCGGCGCCAGTGGGCATGCGCAGGCGTCCCACTGCGCATGCCCACCAGCACCCGCGCGGGGATCCCGCCAGTTCCTTCCTGACCGCTGGAAGCCCCTTACTGGAGGGAGACCGTCAGCAGTGGGGAAGGAGGGCGGGTAGTGTGAATGCACAGATGACCACTCGAAGATCTACAGTTACAGGTAGGCAACCTGTCTATCTTCTTCGTGGTCTCTGTGCTTCACACTCATGGGAGATTAGCAAGCAAAAGCATACCTGGAGGAGGGAAGACGGTCAGCCCAAAGAAACAGCCTGTAACACCGCAGCTCCCAACCGAGTCCTCTGCTGAGCATGCACGTCCAGTGCGTAGTGCTTCATGAAGGCATGCGGAGAAGACCAGGTAGCCGCTTTGCAGACATCGGAAAGGGACACACCCTTCAGGAACGCCACCGACGTGGCCATCGCCCTTGTGGAGTGTCCACGAACAGGTCCAGGTAGAGGCTTCTTAGCCAACAAATAACAAAGTTTGATCGTCTCAGTGAGCCACTTGGAAAGTCTTTGAGACGAAATTTTGGACCCTAACTTGGGGGCAGAATAGGAGACAAAAAGCTGATTGTCCTTACGGAAACCCCGTGAACGATCCAAATAAAACAGGAGGGCACGCTTAACATCTAATGCATGCAGCCTGCGTTCCTCATCCGAGGAAGGGCTAGGGTAAAAAGTGGGCAACCAAACTTCTAAGTTAAGGTGAAACTGGGAAACCACTTTCGGGAGAAATGTAATGTCCGGGGCCAAAGATACCCCAGCCTCCCTAAAGGCAAGGTATGGGTAATCACACCGCATCGCCGTGAGTTCCCCCACACGACGCGCCGAAGTGATGGCAACTAAGAATGCAGTCTTCCAAGACAAAAGATGCAGGGAACACGTTGCCATGGGTTCAAAGGGACGGCGAGTCAACTTGTCCAAAACCAGAGTCAAGTCCCACAACTGTGGAGGGGATCTAGAAGGGGGATGAAGGCGGAACAGCCCTTTCATGAACCTTTTGGACTGCGGGTGAGCAAAAACAGAGTAACCCTCAACTGAACCATGGAAAGCAGAAATAGCTGCTAAGTAGACCTTGATGGAGGAGAATACCAGCCCCTCGTCCACCAAAGACAAAAGAAACTCAAAAACTGCCGATAGCCCAACAGAGTCCGGCGGCATTGAGGAGTCAGCCACAAATTTACTAAACTTCTTCCACTTCCTCTCATAAGAGGCACGGGTGGAAGGTTTCCTGCTGCTTTGGAGCACCTGCTGGACCCTGGTGGAAAAGTCTAGTGGTCGATGAACCACGCTGTCAGCTTCAGGTGCGGCACGTTGTGATGGAACACGTGCCCGCCCTGGGCCGACAACAGGTCCGGTTCTGCCGGAAACTGGTAAAAGATCCCCCTCGACTGCTGGAGCAGAATCGAGAACCAGCTCTGACGGGGCCACCACGGAGTCACCAGAATGCAACGCGGCTTCTCCTGCACTAGCTTGTGGACCACCCTCGTCAGCAGAGGTAGGGGCGGGAACATGTACAGGAACCAGCCCCCCCATTGAAGTAGAAGTCCGTCTCCCAAGGAAGCCGGATCCGCACCTCCCCTGGCACAGAACAAGGGGCACTTCTTGTTCTGCGCTGTGGCAAAGACATCCAGCTGCGGGTAACCCCAAAGCTGGAACACCGGCTCCAGGAACCTCCATTGCAGCTCCCATTCGTGTGGGGAGGCTCCACCCCTGCTGAGAGAGTCCGCCTGTATGTTGAGGACCCCCGGCAGATGTGTAGCCTTCACAAAAATGTCCCATTGGAGGCACTCCTCCCAGAGATCTACTGCCAGCGAGCACAGCCTGCGAGACACTGTCCCCCCCTGTCTGTTTATATAACACAGGGCAGTGGTATTGTCCGTAAGCAACGCTACAGTCTTTCCCGCTAACAGTGGGCGGAAGGATCGAAGGGCAAAGTGAACTGCCAGCAGTTCTAGATAGTTTATATGGCACCGGCTCAATTTCGGTGTCCACTTGCCTCCCACACATAGATCTTCCAGGTGAGCTCCCCACCCCCACATGGAAGCATCGGTGGCGATGGTCACTGTAGGGGCCGGCAGATGAAAAGGAGCCCCTTGGCAGATGTTGCTCTCTGCTCCCCACCATTGCAGTGAACAGAGAGTCCCGGGTGGGATGGTGAACCTCTTTCGAGGTGAGTCTCTGAGAGGTCGAAAATGGCGCAAGAACCATAACTGTAGGCCTCTCATGTGCAGTCTTGCAAAGCGTAGCACGCTTGTCGTCGCAGCCATCAACCCCAGCATCCGCTGGAGCTGCTGGGCCGTGCCCCACTGCCGCCTTCGGAGAAGATGTACCAGATCGATGATGTCCTTCGCTCTCTGTGAAGGAAGGAATGCTCGATGCTGCTGTGTGTCCAACAGAGCCCCTATGAATTGAACTGTCTTTGAAGGAGTGAGATGGGACTTCTCCAGGTTGACCTGCAACCCCAGGGTGCCGAGAAGACGCAGAGTAATGGCAATGTGCGTTGTTAGATCCTCCCTCGACTTCGCCACAAGAAGCCAGTCGTCGATGTATGGGAAGACGACGACTCCCCGCAGACGAAGGTGGGCAGCCACCACGCTCATCAGCTTCGTGAACACCCGAGGAGCAGTAGACAGTCCAAACGGCAGGGCCCTGAATTGGAAGTGCCGAGCACCTACTGCAAACCTTAGGAAACGCCTGAACGCAGGATGGATGCTGACATGAAAGTAGGCATCCTTGAGGTCCAGGGTCGCCATCCAGTCCCCTTGATTGATGAGGGGCAGGATTGTTTGCAGCGTGGCCATCCTGAACTTCTGGTACCGAATAAATTTGTTCAGACTCCGAAGGTCCATGATAGGCCTCAAGCCCCCGTCCCGTTTGGGGACCAGGAAGTAGCGGGAGTAGAAACCTCCTGTCCTGGCCTCCAATGGAACTTCCTCTATGGCTTGTTTCTGTAGGAGGTTGTTCACCTCCGCCAGCAGAGGTGGGGAAGGGGAAGTGGTAACTACCACGGACTGGTCTGGGGTCTGAACAAACTCTATTTTGTAGCCCTCTTTCACGATGGACAGAGCCCACCTGTCTGTAGAGATCAACTCCCAAGCAGGTAGGAAAGGGCGAAGGCGGATGGAAGGATTTCCCGTAGGGGCGACGACGCGTGCTTGCAGAAAGTCAAACTCCCTGCTTCTGGGAGCGAGCTCCCTTAGACTTATTAGGAGGTTGTGACCCGTAACGGTTCCTGCCGTTACCCGGATAAGGTGATCGTTCAGGCTGGGCAGGGCGGGGACGCCATTGCTCAGGGGAGACCTTCTGATAGGGTTTCTTGGTCCAGGGTTTAGACCATTGCTTGGATCTGGAAGCCCTAGGGGTAGATTGGACGCCCAAGTTCTTAGAGGTCTTGACACTCTTGTCGAACTCTTGCAGCGCCGAGTCAGTTGTGGTGCTGAAGAGCCCGTCCCCTTCAAAAGGCAGGTCTTCAATGAAGGTTTTCGTGTCCTGGTGGAGTGCCGTAGATCTGAGCCAAGAGTGCCGCCGAATGCAGACTGCGGAGGTTATTTGTTTGGCTGAGGCTTCCACCATATGTTTCGCTGCAGCCAGTTGTTGTCTGGCCACAGCGAGACCTTCTTTCTGTAACTTGGTTGCAGCAGCCCTCTTGTCTTCACTCAAAGAGGAGAGGAGGGGGAAAAGCTGTTCCCACACGGCATACTGATATCTAGCCATGCAGGCTGCATAGTTAGACACCTTGATGCCGAGTGCCCCCGCGGAATAGACCTTGCGGCCCATTCCATCGATCTTCCTCCCTTCTTTATCCGGTGGGGAGGAGTGGACCTTCCTTGCCTTTGAGGAGGAAGAGACTACCACTGAGTTAGGGCGCGGGTGGGTGAATAGAAATTCAGCCCCAGTCTCTTGGACCCTATACATGTGGTCCAGCCGTTTCGATGAGACGGGCGTCGATGAAGGTTTTGCCCAAGGTTCCTTAACCACCTGGAGGATCACCTTGGTAACCGGCAGGGCAACCGCAGTGGACGTGTTCCTTTGCATTATGTCGAACACATTGTCGTCCACTACGGGTTCTGGCTGGGTCACAGGCAGTCTGAGGGTGGCAGCAATCCGCTTCACAAGGTCCCCATAGGACTTCAGGTCTTCCGAAGGGGAAATCGGGAGATCCTCGGCCGTCTGGGAACCAGGTGAAGGTTCCAAATCATGAACTTCACTCTCCGCCTCCGACGATGAGGAGTCTTGATGAGTGGAGTGCTCCGAGAGCATCGGGGTCGATTCTCTCGGTGGAAGGACCGGTGGTCTTCGAGCAGCTTCTACCGGAACCAATTGTCGATCCGGGGGAACCGACACCGACGCCGACGCCTTTCGGGATCGGTGCGATACTCTCGACATCGAGGAGAGTTGTGACGCCTGCTCCCAGTCTGGATAGTCGTCCGGGTACCAGCGACAGGTCTCGTACCGGGAGTAGGGAGGCTGCCACCGGCGCTGCTCCCACGGTGGTATCGGGAAGCGCTGAGGTGCGTAGAATGTGTCACGCCTGACTCGGGGCTTGAACGGTGGGTCAATGACCGGTGTCGATGCGTCAACCTCCGAGGTCGATTCGCTGGCTGAGCGACGGCGTGAACCCGACGATGAAGACCGCTGAGTCAGGTCGATCTCGGGTTCTTGTTCCGACGCCGACAGGCGCTGCTGGGCCGATGGGCTACGGCGCGGAGACGCCCTAGTTTTCTGCGCCGGTTTTGTTGACGTCGACGCCGACGCATCGCCCGATGGAGAAGGAGTGCGGGGTCTTTTTCGCTTCTCCTTCGACTTCGCCTTTTTCGGAGCTCGGGTCCCCGAGTCCTTCCGGCGTTTCTCAGCGGGCGTATCCACCGAGCCCTCATGGGAACGTTTCGTGGAGCCACGCTCTTCCGGCGAATCCAAAGTCAGTATCGGAGCAGCATCGGCCGATGCAAGCTCCAGAGCCGGAGTTTCGGTCGACTTCGGTGCCGACACCTCCATCGGTCGAAGAGGTCGAAGCGCCGATTCGGTGAGCGCTGCCGCCAGCCGAGCCGCTCGGTTTTTTCTGGTTTGTTTCGAAAACCGGAGGCAATGCGAGCAGGCCTCTACGCGGTGCGACTCTCCCAGGCACAACAGGGAGAGGGAATGGCCGTCCGGAGGGGCGATCTTGTTCCCACAAGCACGGCAGCGCTTGAAAAACCCCCAGCGACTTTCCATAGACGACAGTCGCACGGAAAAAACTACTCAGAAGGTCTGAGAGAAAAAAGGGGGGAAAAGCGCGCGAACGGAATACCCCGAAGGGTAATCCGCTAGACAACCTAAGAAACGCTTTTTTTTTTTTTCGTTTTTAACACTAACTAACTATAACTACAGTAACTAACTAACTAACTATTTAAGAACGATAACGGGCAAAAAGAGAAAATCTCACCGACCGGGGAAACCGAAAGGGACACCTCTCAGCGCGGCGGTCAGAAAGGAACTGGCGGGATCCCCGCGCGGGCGCTGGTGGGCATGCGCAGTGGGACGCCTGCGCATGCCCACTGGCGCCGGGCGCGGAAAAATCCCGGGCTTTTTCAGATACCGATTCGGGGATCGGCGCAGGCGCACAATCCCATGAGTGTGAAGCACAGAGACCACGAAGAAGATCCTAGAAATAAATGCGACAAGCCTATGTCACCCAGAAGCAACATATGTCATGTTTATTTCAGGCTTCTTGCCTGTTGCGGGGGGGGGGGAGAATAATTCCCCCAGCTGGCCAGCAACATAGAGGAGTGCCCAAAACAAAGGGAACTGTTAAATACGGGGTTCATCATGGAGAAGTTCAACCAAAGGCATGCTTTATTGTGATTAAGCACTAAGACAACATGGTGGGGCCCAGACCCCACTTATATATCTGTACCCCAGAACAGCCCCCCCCCCCAGAATCCTGCCAAATCACAACAGTTGAGCTTCGTGCCACAACCACTCATTGGTTCCTTGTCATATTTCAAATCAGCCCTGTGACCCGTGGTTTCCCACAGTTCACTGAAAGCACGTGAAGCCGTGTAGAGCAGTAAATTCAGGGATTAATTGCAGTACACAACAGTAACTTTGCCCCACCAGAGGTGTCTTGCATCCTTACCTGGCATTCTTCAAACTATGCAAAACTGAATTATTCAGGAATCTGTTTTTACATGCAGGCTCAAGAAAACATTTCAGTACTAGACTATTCAGTAGTAGACTATATGCTTTGTGTGTAGAAGAACCAAGTTCAAAGCCTGGTATTTCACATTACAAGGATCTCAAGTAGAGGCGCTGGTAAAAAAAATCTCTTTCTCTGTGGGAGAACAGCTGTCAGTCAGAACTGATAGTCTTAAACTGGATGGACTAATGATATAAGACAATTTCATATGTCTAGGAAAGGAAAGGTCCCCTGCGCAAGCACCAGTCGTTTCTGACTCTGGGGTGAGGTTGCTTTCAGAACGTTTTCACGGCAGGCTTTTTATGGGGTGGTTTGCCATTGTCTTCCCCAGTCATCTATGCTTTCCCCCCAGCAAGCTGGGTACTCATTTTACCAACCTCGGAAGGATGGAAGGCTAAGTTAACCTTGAGCCGGCTACCTAAAAACCCAGCTTCCACTAGGGATCGAACTCAGGTTGTGAGCAGCGCTTAGGATTGCAGTACTGCAGCTTTAACACTCTGTGCCACGGGGTTCTTTCATATGGTCAAAGCCATGGCTTAAAAAGGCTTCAAAGTGAATTCACTTTTCCAAATAAGGAAGGAAAATTTCTGGGATCTGTTTTTTATTTAAAAATTGTATATTCATAAATCTTGCTTTTTTCTGGTAGCTGAAATCAAGTAGAATGAAATAAAGTATCTTGGGACATGTACATATTCAAGGCAGGAGTGACTATAAGACCCCATGTTAGTTACACATGGCTAAAAAGATAAAGTAAAGGTAGTCCCCTGTGAAAGCACCAGTCAATTCTAACTCTGTGGTGACGTCGTACCACGATGCTTTCACGGCAGACTTTTTATGGGGTGGTTTGCCATTGCCTTCCCCACTCATCTACAGCTGGGTACTCATTTTACCAACCTCGGAGGGATGGAAGGCTGAGTCAACCTTGAGCTGGGTACCTGAACCCAGCTTCCGCTGGGATTGAACTCAGATCGTGAGCAGAGTTTGGACTGCAATACTGCAGCTTACCACTCTGTGCCACATGGCTACAGACAGTCTATTTTTTTTTTTAAATCTAAATTCTTCATCAAGAATAAGATTAGCCATAGTTTGTTTCAGGGAAAGTTCACTGTTGCCAGGGTTCAACTTACACAAATTCAGTAATTGGACTTATATTAGCTTACTTTAATAGTTTGTTCTAAGTTCATGAAAGCTTGATTTACGTTTGTTTTTAAGGTAGTACAAGACTTATATTATTGCTCTTATGATGCACTTCCACTTGCAGAAGTCCTCTTCTGCTAGCAGAAGAGCTACAGTCCTCTAGTATTGCTTTAAGAAAACTTCAACATACCCAAACTGGCACAAGAGGTTGCATCCCCCCCCCCCCACCCTGGGTCTTTGCAGTAGGAAAGAGTCCAGTAGCTCCTTAAAGCCTAACAACATTTGTGGTAGAGTATGAGCTTTCATGAGTCACTGCTCACTTTTTGTAAGTCACCCACGAAAGCTCATGCCTTACCACAAATGTTGTTACTCTTTAAGGTGCCACTGGACTCTTACTCTATTCGACTGTTACAGACAGACTAACACAGCAACGCATCTTGACCAGTCTTTGCACAATGACTTGCGTGAGACTTTTATTGTTATTTATTTATTTACTTCATAGGTTCCATAGGGGATTCAAAGCACATGGTTATGTGGCCAGGAGACACTGCCTGCCTCTATAGGAGTACCCCACCTGAACAAGAGGACCCCAAGCTAAGGAAACAAAATGGATTCTTGTCAGAAACAGGCCAAGGAGACACTCTCTTTGCAAAATAGCAGAGGAATATGAGGGGGCTAGTTCTGATTACATTATAGGAGTCTTCCTTGTCTGGCTACTTTCCCTCTCCCCTTGGAATGATGAGATTATTATGGGTTCAACAGGTTAGTGTCTCTGTCATACTCCTTGGCCAACTGATTAATTGGCCATCTCCCTGCCTCCTTACTACAACTCAACCTATCTTTTGTTTACTGCTATGGTAATGTCTGACACCTGGACAAATCCTTTGTCTTCTGTGCTTACTCCTCCTCGGGGTATTGCTTGAGCCATTAATACCCATCATGACCCATCATAACCTATCCTGACAAACATTACTAAGTCAGCTATAACAACTGTCTCAACCTGGGAATCCATTCATGTGTCCAAGATAGCCCATCAATGACCATTAAGGTCACCATAGTTACAGGAGGGCCTCCCTTCTATAGCTCTGGGAGAGTCTTCAACCCTCCAAACCTTATAAAACATGAGAGCAAGTCACACCTCCTTGTTCAGTCTGAGAATATGTAGACAGATTGCTTCCCCCATTACTCTGAGTAAGGGGTCCCTCAGACATGGCATGATGGCAGTGCATGTCTCCATCTTTAATTTCTAAATGGACCTCTGCAAATCTGAACAGGTAGTTTTACCTTTATGATAAAGCCTGCAAATCCCTATCAATCACCTCTATCTTTCTTAGCCCTTGAGTGTGCATTTTATTGTTTGTGTGTATGATTGTACTTTTTACATATTTTTCTAGTAAACATTATAAAATATATTCAATCTGGAGTCTTCTTCCTGAGACCAGACCTCTGTATCATTGGTGAAGATCTCAGCTCCTAATTCGCTCTACCTGAATCTCCCTCTTGCTAATTTCCCCCATCTAAAAGAGGAGACCCAAGCATTTCTGATAACAGTTACATGGTTCTTCTCTCCTCCATTTATCCTCACATAAACCCTAAGAGGTAGGTTACAATGAGGTGCATGACAGGGCCAAAGTAACTGTGCAAGTTTTCAAATCAGAGTGGTGAGTCAAACCTAGGTCTTCCTAGTCCTAGCTC
Source organism: Heteronotia binoei (assembly GCF_032191835.1). Classification (NCBI taxonomy): domain Eukaryota; kingdom Metazoa; phylum Chordata; class Lepidosauria; order Squamata; family Gekkonidae; genus Heteronotia; species Heteronotia binoei. Next base: position 73,776,502 of record NC_083230.1, read on the forward strand.
AAGATTATTAACACTACATAGTACCAATTTATTATCGTGCTATTTTATTATCTGTGTTTTGTAAAATTCAGTGCTTGTTTATTGATTTTTTTTTCCACTTTGAGGGTGCTAAAGTTTTGCCCCTTAGCCACCGGAAGTCCTATCCAGGGATTCTAGAAGGTAAGAATTGTATACACTTAACCTCATGTTCTCAGTTTTATGGACTAGAGATGTGCTTTTAAAAAATGTAATCTGATATTTCAAGGATTCTGTGACTGAGTGCACAGAATGTGCAATCCTGTGTACAGGCTAGTTACAGGGAACTAGGGCAAACTAATATGCAAAAGTGCTATACATATATTTAGTGACTGCAGCCTACACACCTCACTTTAACCAAGCAGAGTGGGCATGTGTGACAGTAGAAATCTGCCAAAGCCAAAGAGGGTACTATTGCACTCAAGAAGCTGTGAATTTTTATTTCTACTTTCCTGAGTTCTTTGAATGAACTTTCTGCAGAGAGTATTTCTCAAGCGGGAAAAGTCAAGTGTCTCAGCAAAGCAATTACAGAGACATTTTATTTGTAGTTGACTAATATGAAGCATTCATATATCACTTGTGATGACCTGGAAATCCATATTTTATGCAAAAGAGGGAATATTGGATTGTCTAGAAAGTAGCATATGAAAATATTACTTCAAAAATCTAAAGGTCATTGAAATTCTGAGCTACAAACTAGTAAACTAAATGCTCTGATTTAAGGCAATTAGTACCAATTACTTTGACGAGATTAATTTTAGAGACAGAACACAATTGAAAAGAACTGTCATTTTATATACATGGTCAGTATACCTTCAGTTGGTGGAAAGTGCCATCAAGACATAGCAGACTTTAAAAAGACCCTGTAGGGTTTCTAAGGCAAGAGTTGAACAGAGGTGGTTTGCCATTGCCTGCCTCCATTTCATGACCCTGGTATTCTTTGGAGTCTCCCATTCAAATACTAACCAGGCCCAACTCTACTTGGCTTCTGAGATCAAATGAGATCAGGCTAACCTGGGCTATCCAGCTCAGGGTTGTCTTCAATTACCAAGATAAAATTTGAGTAGTATTTTAATTTTCTACTTATTTTATTCAAAGCTTCTATGCCTGACATTATTCTAAAGTGATTTCACAGAATATCATGATGAGGACTTGCATGCACACCTGCAATTCTAGAAAAATCTTTTTAGACTGCTGTTTTGATACACATCTTCCTTATACTGTTTTGTGCCAGAGTGTCAAAAGTCAACAAGATTGATATTTATGTGCTTATTGTCTGATTTGTTACTCCATTTGATATTAAATTATAGTAATTATTATTAGTTATATAGTGCCATCAATATATAAGAAATTATCATAAGACTGATCACTGCCCTGATCTAAGATTTCCCAACTTGGAGTTGGAAACACTAGACAGGGCCTGGTTCAACATGTAAGAAGATCCTCTTCCCCACAGAGTGGCCGGACAAAGAGAAGACAGTCACATTCTGCTCTCCAAAAGGCAGCAGGTGTTACATCAGGTGCGAGACTTGCAGCTCAGACTGGAAGTTCAAAGGGACCAGCAGATAGATAGGGAACTTGAAATCCTAATGTAAAGCCTGGAGGAGGAGGGAGGGAGGAATTGTCCTCTACCTTTTGATTTGGTGGGCGATAACGAACTCCCATAACTAAATTTCCCTTTGGGCCCTCTATTTTGACCCAAAGCATTTCTAGAAGGGAATCTAATTCTCTGACCTCAGTCTTATTGGACTGTATACCCTCTCTGACATACAGAGCCACCCCACCTCCAACCCTTCCCTCCCTATCCTTCCGATATAACTTATATCCAGGAATCACCGTGTCCCACTGATTCTCCTCATTCCAACAAGTTTCTGAAATTCCCACAATATCTATGTTTTCCCCTAACATTAAACATTCCAACTCACCAATTTTACTTTGAACACTTCTAGCATTTGTATACAAACATCTATAATTTCCCAGGCAAGTTAGGCCTGCAACCTTACTCCTGCTGCTTCGAAACTTTGGCAGACAGTCCATACTGTTTGTCACCATCTCAGTGGACAACTCTGATCCATTACACGGTAGAAAAGTAACAGCTAACCCTTCATCTCTTTGTGATCAGTTCTCCCAAACCAGACATTTTGTCTCCTGTCGGCTTTCCCCCAAGATTTAGTTTAAAAACTGCTCTGCCACCTTTTTGATTTTAAGCGCCAGCAGCCTGGTTCCATCTGGGGACAAGTGAAGACCATCTCTTTTGTACAGCTCCCGCTTTTTCCAGAAAGCATCCCAGTGCCTAACAAACTTAAACCCTTCCTCCTTACACCATCGTCTCATCCATACATTGAGACTTCTAATTTGTGCCTGTCTCTCCAGCCCTGCACGTGGAACAGGCAGCACTTCTGAGAAGGCTACCTTGGAGGTCCTGGCCTTAAGTCTCCTGCCTAGCAGCCTAAATTTTTCCTCCAGGACCTCACGACTGCATTTCCCCACATCGTTGGTGCCAACATGCACCACGACCACTGGCTCCTCCCCAGCACTATCAGCCTATCTACTACACGCATGATGTCCACTACCTTCGCACCAGGCAGGCAAGTTACCATACGGTCAATATGTGGTTTTGCCACCCAGATGTCTACTTGCCTAAGGATCAAATCACTAACTAACAAGACCCCCCCTCTCTCCCTGCCCAGGAATGGTTCCTTGGCGCGAAAGGATACCCGCTCACCAACTGAAGAAGAGGTCCCTTCTGAGGGCGCATTCCCCTTATCCTCAGAAAGGTGCCCTGTTCTCTCTCGACCCTCATGCTCCCTGGCAGCAACGGGGCTGCCATGTTCAGAGTGGGGCTCATCTAATATGTTCCCAAGAGTCTTCTCCGAGTGCCTACCTAACTGTCTCTGCTTCTCCAGGTCAGTCACCTCGGCCTCAAGGGTACAAACTCGTTCCCTGAGGACCAGGAGCTCCTGGCATCGAGCACACACCCAAGACTTCTGTCCTGTGGGCAGATAGTCATACAAGTGACACTCAGTGCAAAACACTGGAAAGCCCCCACCCCGCTGCTGGCATTCTACCTTCATGATAACTTTTTTAAAATATACAGTCCCCTTTTAAATCCTGTTTGTTTATGTGGCTCTCCTTCTGGAGGATCTACTTATCTTATTGAGAATACAAGGAAAATAGGGATCTGGGTTCCTGGTCCTTACACAGCCCCCTTCCTTGGCCACACATCCTGCACTACCTGCCGCCACCACTGCTTGAGGGGCCTCAGGGGTGAAAGCTGAGAGTTGGGGGCCACCCACTCCCTCCCCCATAATTTAAATTGCACAGGTGGGTTACCCAGGAGTAGCCACTGCCTCTCCCATGCCATTTAAAGGGACTGGAGGAGCAGCAGCTGCTCCTAGGCAGGGCCGGATCTACATATTTTTGAGGAGGGGGGCAAAAGTAAAAAATGGTGTCCGTTATTTTTCTTCCTTATGTATATGTATATAATCTCTGTTTTTATATAGATACATAATAAACAACTCCAGAGGTGCTGGCTGCTGGACAAATGAGGGGGGGGGGACAAATGCAAAGGCTTAAACGAAATTTTAGGAGATAAATCATGTGTCATAAGCAGGACCAGATCTACATGTTTTTTGAGGGGGGGGCAAAATTAAAAAATGATGGCCCCTTACAGGCCATTCTATTTTATGCCCCCATAGAATACAATGGACTCCATACCAAATTTGGTGCCCCCTCTCCATCGGGGCCCGGGGCAAGCACCCCCTCTGTCCTTCCCCCACCAGATCCAGCCCTGGTCATAAGTTGGTTACTTAGTAAAAAGAACAAAAATATGCTTTTAAAAACTGATTTTTTCCCCCTATCAGCATTACTTTGAGAAGGAGATCAGATAAGAGTTTCAAGTAGACACACTGGCAAGCGGAAAATGAGTGAAGTTGCCTCTATCTGCCTCTTCGGAGTCTGCTAGTGGAACACAGAGAAGAGGAGTGCTTGCCAGGGGAAGAAAATAAGGGGCAAGCACAGACAAAAGCTAAAAGGGAGACACCCCCACCCTTCACCTAGGTTCCCCATCCTCTCTCCCTGTGAATGAGAAAGGAGGGGACACCTCAGGTCTTCTCCTGAGGAACAACTTGACATGTCAGTGCAGCAAATTTATTTCCCTTTGCCTAAGGAATAGGCTGTGCTGCTGCCCCCATTGCCTTGGGGGGGAAACAGATGTATTAAAACTAAAGTAGAGTGGAGTAGGGCAGCAAACTCTAGTAGAGCAGCAGTAGTGGTGGTGGGGAAGGAATCATGCACCAGCGTAGGCAGTGGAGACCGAGCATCTTCTTTTCCCCTTTCCCAGTGTAAGAGGAGGAGAAGGAGGAGAAGAAGGAGGAGAAGAAATTGGATTTATATCCCACCCTCCACTCTGAATCTCAGAGTCACAGAGTGGCTCACAATCTTCTTTATTTTTCTCCTTCAAAACAGACACCCTGTGAGGTGGGTGGGGCTGAGAGAGCTCTCACAGAAGCTGCTCTTTCAAGGACAGCTCAGCCAGAGCTATGGCTGACCCAAGGCCATTCCAGCAGGTGCAAGTGGAGGAGTGGGAAATCAAACCCAGTTCTGCCAGATTAGAGTCCACACACTTAACCACTACACCAAATTGGCTCTTTAGGAATGAGCATAAACACGGCCAAGCATCCTCAGTCATTCACCCCATACACACACTCCACCCTGCCCCAAGTACAAAAGAAGTGAAAGTGTCTTTTAAGTCAGAAAAAAAAGCTCCACCAAGCAGAACAAGCAAGCAAAATATTCAGATCTCAGGAGGAACATTCTCAGATCCCCTCCACTGTCAATTATGTGCATTTATTGGGGGGGGGGGATGAGGGAGGAAGGGGAATGCTCTGCACAAGCCCAGGGAGGAGAAGAAGGCACAGAAGATTGAAGGCTGAGAGCCACCTCTAGTATCATCTCTTTCTGGAGAGGAATAAAATGTATTTTTAACTCTTTTGCAACATAAAGTTACTTGGGGCAGAGAGAAGAAACCAGATACAGCCTTGCACAGTGCAAAATAGCTCTGCAGCCCACATGACAGGAAGGCTGGCTTCCAGTCTTGTTTGTGCAAACCTTCCACAGCCCCCTAGAACTCTGTTTCCAAGTGATGGGATGCAAGAACAAGAAAGGGGGGGGGCAATCTCTGATCACCTTCCCCGTGGGCAGGAGCCCAGACTGCTGCAGTGGTTCAGGCAAAGAGCCCCTGTTGTGGTTGATTGATTGCTGCTCATTTGTCCCTGCCTTGCCCTCTTCACCCACCCCAGGCTGGCTGCAGGAAGTTGTTTGCAAGTCTCCTAGCCAGCATCAAAACATGATTAATTTCCATTACAAAACAGGCTTATAATTAAACAAAAAAGGGGAGGGAGGCACCAAAGTCAGAGGTGGGGCTAAGGGGGGAGGGTCCAAAAAGGTTTGTCTTTGCAAGCACTGCAGCAGAATCAGGGATGGGCGTCCTTTCAACTGCTTCAAAACACACAGCACACACACAAAGCCATCTTTCCCTCTGAACATTGCTGATGATTATTTAAGTTAAGCAGCCCCTCAAGAAGACGTAAACCTTAACCTTGCTTGCCAGGAGGTTCTGTCCCTCCAAAGGAAGGAGCCCTTGATGGAAGTGCCCCCAGGTTCCACACCACCCAGTCTCCAGGGCAAGCATCAAGGGTCCCAGGTCCATAGGGGTGCCCCGGGTCGCAGCTTCCAGCCTTGCACCTCTGTCCAGGTGCAGGGTTGTGACTTGGCGGCTGGCCAGGAGGAGCAACCTCCACAGCTTCTTCGAATTTACACAGTGCCTGATGCCGGAGAATGCGAGACCCAGCCTTTGAAACTTAAGCCAGGGGCTTCCCTTCCCAGTCAGCCACACCAGTTCTTTCTTTCCACAATGCAAATAGGGCAGTGTTTTAATAATAATAATAATAATAAAATTTTATTTATATCCCGTCCTCCCCGCCTAGGCAGGCTCAGGGCGGCTAACAACATGTCCATACAATAATTATACAAAACTTTTAAAATCAGCATTAGTCTTAAAACCATTCTAATTTACAATTAACAATAAATTAACAATAACAGTAGGCATTTCTGGTGCTATTCTGTCAGTTAACATGATGGCAAAAGTCACTTAGGCGAAAGTCACTTAGGCAGATCCATCAATCCAGCAATCCTTCAATCAGCAGTCTGCAAAGGCCATCCTAAAAAGGATGGTCTTGCAGGCCCTGCGGAATTGGTCAAGGCTCCGCAGGGCCCGCACCTCTTCCGGGAGCTGGTTCCATAGGTGTGGAGCTACAATAAAGAAGGCCCGTGTGTGGGTGTTCTGCAGTTTTGCCTCCTTTGGCCCAGGAATAGCCAGCTTGTTCTTCCCTGCTGACCTCAGTGCTCTCTGGGGCTCATATGGGGAAAGACGGTCCCTCAGGTAGGCAGGTCCTCAACCATATAGGGCTTTAAAGGTAATAACCAGCACTTTGTAGCGAACCCGGTATGTAACTGGCAGCCAGTGCAGTCCGCGCAGCCCTGGCTGTATGTGCTCCCACTTCAGGAGCCCTAGTAACAGCCTAGCCGCCGCGTTCTGCACCAGCTGCAGCTTCCGGGTTCAGCACAGAGGCAGCCCCATGTAAAGGGCATTACAGTAGTCCAATCTTGAGGTGACCGTCGCATGAATCACTGTTGCTAGGTCCCGACGCTCTAGGAAAGGGGCCAACTGCCTTGCCCGCTTCAGATGAAACAACGCCAACTTGGCAGTGGCTGCTATCTGGGCCTCCATTGATAATGAAGGCTCCAGTAGAACTCCCAGGCTCTTGACTTGGTGCGCCGCTTTCAGCGGTACACCGTCAAAAACCGGGAGAGGTATTTCCCTCCCCAGAGCGCCGCAGCCCACGCAAAGGACCTCTGTCTTCGTTGGGTTCAGCTTCAACCCACTCAGCCTAAGCCAAGTTGCCACGGCCTGCAATGCCTGGTCCAGGTTCCCTGGGACGCAGTCAGGTCGGCCATCCATTAGCAGATAGAGCTGGGTGTCAACCGCATATTGATGACAACCAAGCCCAAACCTCCGGGCAATCTGGGCAAGGGGGCGCATATAGATGTCGGGGAGATAACTGCTCCCTGGGGCACCCCACAATCTAGTGTGTGCCTCTGGGACAGCTCACTCCCGATTGCCACCCTTCGTCCCTGTCCCTTGAGGAAGGAGGAAAGCCATTGTAAGGCCAACCCCCTAACCCCTATGTCGGCGAGGCGGCGGGTCAGTAGCTGATGGCCGACCGTATCGACCACCGCCGACAGATCTAACAACATCAGCACCACCATGCCACCTTGATCCAGATGCTACTGGAGGTCATCTACCAAGGCGACCAGCACTGTCTCCATCCCATGGCCCGGACGGAAGCCGGACTGGCAAGGGTCTAGGATGGAAGCATCATCCAAAAAACTCTGCAGCTGCAACGCCACTGCCCTCTCAATAATTTTACCTAAAAACGGTAAATTAGAGACCGGTAGGTAGTTTGCCAATTCGGACGGGTCTGCTGTACGTTTTTTCAGGAGGGGACGGACCAAAGCCTCTTTCAAGGGTGTTGGAAAGCACCCCTCCAAGAGGGATCTATTTATGATGTCCCGTAAAGGACATCTGAGCTCCCTCTGGCAAGATTTAATCAGCCAGGAGGGGCAAGGGTCCAAATCACAAGTTGTTGGGCGTGCAACAGAGAGAATTCCGTCAACTTCCTCCAGGCTGAGTGGGTCGAAGTGATCCAGAACTAAACCAGAAGACAGGCACGGAGCCTCAAGTTCCTGTACTGTATTCAATGTGATAGGCAGGTCTTGGCGGAGCGACGTGATTTTATCTGCAAAATGTTTCGCAAAAGCCTCACAGCCTATCTCTAATTCTCTCACATTTGGTCTGCCTTGAAGCAGTGTAGTAAGATTTCTAAATTATTCTAAACAATTGTGCCGGGTGCGAATTTGCAGATGCAATCTTGGCCACAAAGTAGTCTTTCTTTGCGGCCTTGACTGCCATCTCATAAGACCTCATAAACGTTCTATAGGATGTTCTCGTCACTTCGTCCCGAGTATGCCGCCACTGCCTCTCTAGTCGTCTGAGCCCTTGTTTCAGCTGACGTAGCTCCAAGGTATACCATGGAGCCAGCCTCACACGAGGGCACAGAGGGCATCGAGGTGCGATCTCATTGATAGCCCTGGATAGCTGGTTTTGCCAGGCCTCTACCAGGTCATCAAGGGAATCACCAGGGGGCCAGGGATCCCTCAGGGCCATTTGGAACCATTCCGTTATCAGGCTCCGCGGGCAAGCCAGAATAGGCTCTCCACCCATACAGGGTTGAGGTGGTGTCTCCATACGGGCCTTGAGGGCTAGGTGGTCTGACCATGATACCGCTTCTACCGCGATATCATTCACCAAGATCCCGGACGCAAAGATCAGATCTAACGTGTGCCCTGCCTGGTGCGTGGGGGTCATAACAAATTGAGAGAGTCCTAGTATCACCATGGAAGACACTAGACCCATCGCCTGAGTGGAGGCCATGTCATCGGCATGGACGTTGAAATCACCCAGGACCATAAGCCCTGGGTACTTCAACGCCCAGCCCGCCACTGCCTCCATCAGGGATGGTAAGGCGCTAGCTGGTGCGTTAGGTGGACAGTACACCAGCCAGATCACCAACCCCTCTCCGACATCCCATGCCAGACCGGCACATTCAATACTGTCGATCGTTGGGGCTGGGAGAGCTTGGAAGGAGTAAGTAAGTAAGTAAGTAAAATTTTATTTATATCCCGCCCTCCCCCGCCAAGCAGGCTCAGGGCGGCTAACAACAGCAAAATAACAATACATTTAACAAAACATTAAATTAACCCCAAACTGATTAATACATTAGTTAAAACAGTTACTAAGTCTAAAAACATTAAGTTAAATCTGACAGTACCGTTATTAATCGACGCTATGCCTGTCAATTTGTGTAATGATGGCGGATCTCCAGACTGGACCATTTTGATGTTTCTTTGTGGACTTGGTCAGCCGTTCATGAATGCCTGTTTGAAAAGGGTGGTCTTGCAGGCCCTGCGGAACTGATCAAGGTTCCGCAGGGCCCGCACCTCCTCTGGGAGTTGATTCCACAAACATGGGGCCGCGGTAGAGAAGGCCCGTGCATAGGTAGTCCGAAGTTTAACTTCTTTTGGCCCAGGGATGGTCAATCTGTTCTAACCTACTGACCTCAGTGCTCTCTGGGGCTCATACGGGGAGAGACGGTCCCTCAGGTAGGTCGGTCCTCGGCCATATAGGGCTTTAAAGGTAATCACCAGCACTTTGTACTGGACCCGGTATACAATCGGCAGACAGTGCAGTTCGCGTAGCCCCGGCCGTATATGCTCCCATCTTGGGAGGCCAAGCAGCAGCCTGGCCGCCGCGTTCTGCACTAGCTGCCCTCCCGTATGAATAATGCCCTCCCGTATGCCCTCCCGTATTCACCCTCCCGTATGAATAATACCACCCCTCCCCCCCGCCCGCTAGTCCGCGATTGGTGAAAGACCGAGTAACCCGGGGGGGGGGGGGTCATCTGGGAGAGAGCCACCGTCTCCCCATCTCGTACCCAGGTCTCGGTCACTCAAGCCTGGTCCACATCCTGCCAAAGCAGGAACTCCCTAAGGATCGAGGTCTTATTATTTACGGACCTGGCGTTGCATAACACCAATGACGGAGATGGGCATTTCCTCTTGGCCCCACTACCTGTCACCATTGGGATGGGAAATAGACTGGAAGGGGGCTGAGCACCATTTTGTCTCTGTCCCCTTCCCTTACATTTCTGTCTATTCCCACCGTCATACCTTCACCTCCCCAGGAGCACTGGAATCCCCTGGCCAAGCATCCACGCCTATGCCCGGAATGATCTTGCCAATATTAGGACGACCTCACCCTTTTTCTGGAACTGTGAAGAGCAGAGAGAAAGACAAGGCCAACTGGTGTGGGCGCTGAGGGGGGCTGTGAAACATGAGCTGGAGCTCCCCTCCCCAGCCAGTTGGACCCTACCACACCACCCTGGTCCTCCTTTCCACAGCTTTGCTGCAGCAGCAAAAGCTGGCTTGCTTCCCCCACCCACTTCCCAGGACGCACCAAATTTGGTGCCCCCCCAGGCGCCCCCTAAAGCAAGCACCCCCATCTGCCCCCCCCCCAGATCTGGCCCTGCTCCTAGGTACCCCTTCCGTACAATTTAAATCATGGGGGAAGGGAGGGGGTGGCCCCCAGCCTCTCAGCTTTCACCCCATGGCAGTTGCAGGGGGGAAAGAGGGAAGGTCAGGGGCACCCTACAGGGAGTCAGGGGGCAGGGCCCCCATAGGCCTCCTATAGCTACAGGCCATTTTCGTTAGTGGTTAAGAATTGAAGGAACACCACCCTTTCCTTCATGACCAGGGAGAATTTTTTTAAAAAAATATTTTGTTAATATGCAGGACCCCAAGCATACCAATGGATCCAACACTTTTCTGGCACCTTCCAAGTTTCTTTAAAAGGGGGGGAGGTAGAGTTTTTGCCCAGCAGGATTTCTGATTGGACATTGGAGATTTTATTGGCTGGGCAATTATTAAAATAGTTGCTTTGGCATCAGCTGCCACCACAGCACAAGGATCTTCATTGCATGACTGAAAGTAAGCTTTGTAGTTGCAAGAAAATATTTTAAAAACATTACTTTCATTTTAGTCATCCTGTTAAAGCTTGCAGGCACTATTGGAATTCTGAGATTGGGTGTAGGGTGCTACTATGAAATGGCTACCACCAGGGATTTTTTTTCTGGAAAAAGAGGTGCTGGATGGGAGCTCACAAAGCTGACATCTATTTAATCAAGTACAAGCCCTGGCAATAACCCTGTAACAGTAAATTACTGTTTTCGCACACAGCTTACCTCGCAGTCACAATCCTGTTCCCTCCGCAGTGTCTGTCGGATTTCCCACCATCTGCACCGGAGTTACAGGAAGTGCCACGGCTTTTGCGTAGCAAACGTAGACAGGGTTTTAGCGGTTTACGTTTGCTACGCAAAAACTGCGGCACTTCCTGTAACTTCGGTGCAGATGGTGGGAAATCCAACCAGACGCTGCGGAGGGAACAGGATTGTGACTGCGAGGTAAGCTGTGTGCAAAAATGGTCACTGTTTCCCCATACATTCCATGTTTGTTTTCTCTCCCTCATATTCTGTAAATGAAATAGATTCTGATTTAATAATCAGCTGCACAAAATTGATTTAACAAGCATGTATGTAAAAACTGCTAATACTATGATAAAAAGCGAGAGCACTAATTTTGTTGTCAATGCCATACCCTTGTAATTACCTCTTCCATAGGCAGCACTTTTCTTATGGTAATCTCTGCTCTATCCAAGTGTCTTAAAATAAAGTAAAAACATTTTTATTGCAAGAGTTAACTAAACTTTCTATATATTTTGACATATTCTTTAAATAGCTCCTTATATAAATATATGCATATACACAGACTTATTAATGAGCCTATACATCTAGATGAGAAGCCTAGTCATTAGAGTGTAGGCTTGTTAGCTTTCATCATTTCATTGTAAGTCTCACTGTTTTCAGTATTGCAACTCACAATAAGCAACAAGCAATAGCAGAATCTTCCAGTGCTAGCTAATTCTGAGTCTGGAAATATTTCCACCGGTGCCTGTATTTTCAGCACTTTCTCCTGGGTAGATATAGGAGCCTATAAGTGTGTGTGTGCATTCATGTGTTGAGAAATAAGTATCACTCTGGAAGAAAAGTTGTTGGGCCTTCCAGGAAATGCCAGGACAGAACCTAAAGTAAGCATGCTTAGGAATCACTCTGCCACAGAAAAAGGATGGTAGATTGGTAACTGTCAATACAGAATGTTGTAGAGGATTAAATTTAAATAGTAGATGGACTTGCAGAAATGACTAGGGATGGGCATGAATCAGAAAAATGTGGTTCATGTCAGTTCATGGCCAAACCATGAACCAAACTGAAACAGGAGGTTTGTTTGTAACAATAACTGGTTCATGGCCCTGCAAACTCTGTTGATATTGAATGGTTAAAGGGACCACAGTCCCTTTAAACTGAGTTTGCAGAACCCCCAAAAAATGGTTAAAAAGTGGGGTGCAGGTGAATACTAGACAGCCTGAAACAGCTAAGTGGCAGGGAGCAGGTGATCCCCACTGCTCATCTGTTTTTCAGGCTTTATTGTGCAATCCGTTTAAACTTTAAATGACTTCACAAGACAGCCCAAAAACAGCTGAGCAGTTAGGAGCAGAGTACTCCCGGCCACTCAGCTGTTCTTGCAGCTTTCACAAGGAACAGAAAGCAGGGACTCACAGTGCCTTTAAACCTCTGCTTTCTGCTCTACCCATGCATGGATCGCACAAACTGCCACAAATTGCTTTAAAAGTTTGTAAAAGTTTGTGACAGTAGACCCATTGTGAATTTTGGTTCACAAACCATGAACAGGGCAAAATTCATAATGCTTTCTGCTTTGTTGTTTGGTTCATGCCCATCCCTAGAAATGATGCTCAAGTACAATCAGTTATGGAAAGGTTACTTGACATTTTGCTGTGTAAGGTGGAAAAGGTATTCACTGAATATTTCCTGGAAATTAAGACTTTTCAACTTCATATTTGCATGCTTAATTATGTAATACTATCAGTGAGGAAGAGCGTTCAAGTAACCACAGAAAGAGTGAAGCGACTGGGCCAAAGCCAAAAGGATGCTCAGCTGTGGATGTGTCTGATGGTGAAAGAACAGTCCGATGCTGCAAAGAACAATACTGCATCGGAATGTGGAATGTAAGATCTATGAATCAAGGTAAGCTAGATGTGGTCAAACAAGAGATGGCAAGACTGAACTTCAACATCTTAGGAATCAGCGACCTAAAATGGACGGGAATGGGTAAATTTAACTCAGAGGATCACTACATCTATTATTGTGGCCAAGAAATGGTGTGGCCTTTATAGTTAACAAGAGAGTGAGGAAGGCAGTAATGGGATACAATCTCAAAAATGACAGAATGATCTTGGTCCGTATCAAAGACAAACCATTCAATATCACAGTACTCCAAATCTATGCCCCAACCACTGATGCAGAAGTGGCTGAAGTGGACCAGTTCTATGAAGATCTACAACACCTTCTAGAATTAACACCCCAAAAAAGATGTCCTCCTCATCACAGGGGACTGGAATGCCAAAGTAGGAAGTCAAAAGGTGACCAGAACAACTGTCAAGTTTGGCCTTGGAGAACAAAATTAAGCCGGGCAAAGGCTAATAGAGTTTTGTCAAGAGAACAAGCTGGTCATAGCGAACACCCTCTTCCAACAACCTAAAAGGCAACTCTACACATGGACATCACCTGATGGGCAACACAGAAATCAGACTGATTATATACTCTGCAGTCAAAGATGGAGAAGCTCCGTACAGTCAGCAAAAACAAGACCTGGAGCTGGCTATGGCTCAGATAGTGAGCTACTCATTGCAAAATTCAGGCTTAAACTGAAGAAAACTGGGGAAGCCATTAGGCCATTCAGGTTTGACCTTGATCACATCCCTTATGAATATACAGTGGAGGCGAAGAATAGGTTTAAGGAACTAGAGTTGATAGAGTGCCTGAAGAACTATGGATGGAGGTTTCTGACATTGTACAGAAGGCAGCAATCAGCACCATCCTAAAGAAAAAGAAACGCAAGAAAGCAAAGTGGCCGTCTGATGAGGCTTTACAAATAGCTGAGGAAAGAAGAAAAGCAAAAGGCAAAGGTGAAAAGGAAAGATTCACCCAACTGAATGCAGATTTCCAGAGAACAGCAAGGAGAGATAAGGAGGCCTCCCTGAAGGAACAATGCAAATCAATAGAGGAAAATAATAGAATGGGAAGGACAAGAGATCTCTTCAAGAAAATTGGAGAAATCAAGGGAAGGTTTCATGCAAAGATGACCATGAAAAGGACAAAAATGGTAGGGACCTAACAGAAGCAGAAGAGATCAGGAATAGGTGGCAAGAATACACAGAAGAATTATACAAGAAGGATCTCAATGTCCTTGACAACCATGACAGTGAAATCGATGACCTTGAGCCAGACATCCTGGAGTGTGAAGTCAAATGGGCTTTAGAAAGCATTACTAACATCAAAGCGAGCAGAGATAATGGTATCCCAGTCGAGCTATTCAAAGTCCTAAAAGATGATGCTGTTAAAGTGATGCACACATTATGACAACAAATTTGGAAAATACAACAGTGATCACAGGATTGGAAAAGATCAGTTTATATTCCAATCCCAAAGAAGGGTAATGCCAAGGAATGTTCAAACTATCGCACCATTGCACTCATTTCACATGCCAGCAAGGTCATGTTAAAGAACCTACAGGCTAGGCTTTAGCAGTATGTCGATCAGGAACTACCAGAAGTTCAAGCTGGGTTTCGGAGAGGCAGAGGAACTAGAGATCAAATTGCCAACATTCAATGGATTATGGAGAAAGCATGGGAGTATCAGAAAAACGTCTCTCTCTGCTTCATTGACTATGCTAAAGCCTTTGATTGTGTGGATCACAACAAACTGTGGCAAGTCCTTAAAAAGATGGGAGTACCAGACCACCTCACATGACTCCTGAGAACCCTGTATAAGAGTCAAGAAGCAACTGTAAGAATGGGATATGGTACAACTGATTGGTTTAGAATAGGAAAAGGAGTTCGACAAGGATGTATATTGTCACCCAGCTTATTTAATTTATATGCAGAGTATATCATGCGGAATGCTGGCCTGGATGAAGCACAAACCGGAATTAAGATTGCCAGAAAAAACATCAACAACCTCAGATATGCAGATGACATACTCTAATGACAGAAAGTGAGGAGGACCTAAAGAACCTCTTGTTGAGGGTGAAAGAGGAGAGCACAAAAGTAGGCTTGAAACTCAACATCAAAAAAACTAAGATCATGGCATCTGGCCCCATAACACCTTGGCAAATAGAAGGGGAAGACATGGAAGGAGTGACAGACTTCACATTTCTGGGATCCAAGATCACTGCAGATGATGACTGTAGCCATGAAACCAAAAGACGTTTGCTCCTTGGGAGGACAGCTATGGCAAACCTGAGCAGTATAATAAAAAGTAGACACATCACCCTGCCAACAAAAGTCCATATAGTCAAAGTGATGGTATTCCCAGTAGTAATGTATAGCTGTGAGAGTTGGACCATAAAGAAGGCATAGCGCAGAAGAATAGATGCGTTTGAGATGTGGTGCTGGAGAAGACTCTTGAGAGTCCCTTGGACTACAAGATCAAATCAGTCAGTCCTAAGGGAAATCAACCCAGATGGTTCACTGGAAGGTCAGATGCTGAAGCTGAAGCTCAAATACTTTGGCCACCAAATGAGAAGGGAGCACTCCCTGGAGAAGATCCTGATGCTAGGAAAGACGGAAGGCAAAAGAAGAAGGGGATGGCAAAAGATGAGATGGCTGGACAGTGTCACTGATGTAACAAACACGAATTTGAGCAGACTTCAGAGGATAGTGGCAGACAGGAGGGCCTGGCATGACTTTGTCCATGGGGTCTCAAAGAGTCGGAATCGACTGGGCGACTGAACAACAATAATCAGTGTCCAACAACACATCCTGCAAGAGTAAAATGAATGTTACAAAAGCTACCCCACTGCAAGAACAGAAGGCAGGATGGAGCATATATAAAGTACAAGATATATTAAATGCATACTACTGACACAATCATCCCAGATAACAGCTCCATAAGCTTTGGAAGAGTCTAGTCTAATAAAACCATGCAACTTTAATTTAATTTCAAGTTCAATTTATACCCCGGCGTATCCTGCAAGCGGGCTCAGGGCAGCTTACAACATTAAAAACATTAAAATGAATCACTTTGATGTGTAATGCAGCAGTCTTAAGCAGGGAACCAGTCCTATCAATGATCATTCAGAGTCAATGGCAAAAACTATCTTCCTCCCCTAATTTTAATAGGCCTATTGAATAAACAGATTAAGAAATGAATGTATGTGTCAACACAACTGACTTCTGGTTACGCTCAAGGAACTTTTTAAAAAGAGAGACTTTTCTTACCCAGTATACCGATGATTCAGCAAGAAGTATTAAGCTCAGAAGACAGAACAAAATTATATCTGCTCCTGCTCATAATAGTCTTCATTCAAAACAAGCACATTATGTTTTATATTCAGATTATAAAAGATCATTCTTGGATGTGAGATTTGATTACTGTGAGCTATACTGTGTTATTTGTGCTTATGTTCCTGTATGCTGATATGCTATTCAATGGAAGTTGCAATTCTATGCATAGTTAACAAGTGGTAAGCTCTGTTGAATACATTGGGACACACATAGGATTGCAGTTAGCATGGATACCAAAATCAAAGTTCTATTGCTTGCAGATAATAAAAATACAATAACAGTGATAAAGGTAAAGTGAAGGTTTTCTCTGTTTTTAGGAAGCTGAAAAATCAGTTCATGTTAAAATTATGGTAACATCAGTTCAAGTTAAAATGATGGCTTCCCTTTCTAGTGCTGTGAGAATGAACATGAAAATGCTATTTTTTGTTAGGAGCACAAAACAAGCAAGAAGCTATGGAACAAGGTAAGAGCTAAGCCTTAATGTCTCCTCTTTAAAAACAAATTGACAAAATTGTGTTATTATACCCAGGACCGGATCTACATGTTTTTTTTTGGGGGGGGGGGCAAAATCAAAAAATGGCGCCCCCTTATGGGCCATGCTATTTTATGGTCCCATAGAATACAATGGGCTCCATACCCAATTTGGCAGCCCCCCTCTGTCGGCACCCAGGGCAAGAACCCCCCTCTGCCCCTCCCTAGATCCGGCCCTGATTATACCAAATTTGTAGTCCAAGTAGTCCAGTACTCTGCCTACATTAATGGTTTCGCCCGAAGCCTTAAGAAATGCTAAAGCTAAAGATTGTCCCAAGCATGCAGTAATTAGAAGTACAGTGCTTCTAAACGAAGACACCCTCATTTAGCTATATAGTAATTATTTATACTTTGTCTCAGGACTTTTTTTGTAGAAAAAGCCTAGCAGGAACTTATTAGCATATTAGACCACATCCCTAATGTTAGCATATTAACTCATCAGCATATTAGGCCATGCACTCATTAGCATATTAGGCCACACCAGCTGGGATGGATGGAAGGAAGGGAGGGAGGAAGGAAGGAGGGAAGGAAGGAAGGAAAATAGATGGGGGAGGGAGAAGGGAGGGAGAGTTGGAAAGCAAGTAATTTTAAATGTATTCTCCAAGCTGCTGGCTGGCTTGGCTTGGAGAAGTGATTTAAAGAGAGAAATGCCTTCTGCAAGTAAGCCAATGGGGTAGTGGTGGCTTTGAGAGCCACATAATATATGTGAAATAGCCTCATACAGCTCCCAAGCCACAGTTTGGCCACCCCTGGTCTAAAAGGTGCCACTGGACTCAAAATTCATATGAGGCTAACTTCCACATAAGTATTTTCACCTACTAACATAATCTCCATCTTATTTGGACTGAGTTTCATCTTATTGACCCTTACCTAACCAGTTACAAAATCAGATACTTGTTCAGCATATCCATAGCCTCATTCTAATTTAGATGCATAGGAGAAACAGATCTGGGTCTCGTGAGCATACAAATGATACATCATTCAGGGGTGTCAAACTCATTTGTTAGGAGGGCCAGATCTATCATAAATGGACTTTGTGAGGCTGAGCCATGTGTGTCCTAAAATGTAATGCCAGATAGAGGAGATGTAAACTTTATAAAGGACACAGGCAAACACAATTAAATGTATTATTTCTTAACTTAAAATACAAACATGCTTAAAACTCTTGCAATATTTTGTTTAGGAAAGGTAGGAGAATAGTGGGATTTTGCAATGCAATTATAAAAATAATACATCAAGAAAAAGCACAAGGATCACACAGCAGAAAACTAAAAATATAAAATACTCTCAGCCTGGGAAAACAAGGAATGGCAACCTGGGAAAACATGAAATGGCAGGACATTTCAAGCTTCTTCCCACCCCCCATCCCCTCCAGATCTACTCAGATTAGGAATGGCTCTCCAGTATGATATACCGCTTTGGCTGTGGGTTCCCAAGTTACAGTACTCAGTAGGGATTAGTCCTCATGTCCATTAAGAGACAAAGCTGACTCAGAGCATCAACACTCAATTTCCAAGGACACAATTCAGAGAGAGAGAGAGAAATAAAGCAAATAGGGAAAAAGAAAGATTGACAGAAAGAAAGACTGACAAAAAGAAACAGTGGAGGAGTGGAAAATAAAGCAAATAGGAAAAAAGAAAGACTGACACAGAAAGCATGAATGAATGAAAGGTAGGGAGGGAGAGGGAGTTGGAAATAGACAGGAAAGAAAGAAAGAAAGAAAGAAAGAAAGAAAGAAAGAAAGAAAGAAAGAAAGAAAGAAAGAAAGAAAGAAAGAAAGAAAGAAAGAAAGAAAGAAAGAAAGAAAAGGGAGGGGAAGGGTAAAAGAAAGGAGGGGAAAAAGGAAGAGAAAAGAGAAAAGAAAGAAACAGAAAGAAAGGCAATGGGAGCAACTTACCTTTGAAGCTGCTGACTCTCTACAAAGCCCGCCATGCAGCACAGCTTGGCCCCCGGAGTCCCGCCGGCCAGCGGGAGGTTGGGAGGCCCCTGTGCAAGCGCAGCTCAGCCCCCTGAGCCCCACCAGCCTGTGGGAGGTTGAGAGATCACTGGGAAGCTGCCTGGGCTGAGCTGGAACGCTGGCTTAGGCAGCCGGAACGCTGTTCCTGTGCGATCCGGCTAAAAAAAAGCTCTGCTTTGTCTAATCTTTGAATAAGCAACTTAATGTTTAATCTTTGACTAAGCAGTAAGTAAAACTCTGGGTATCAGAATAAGATTTTTCAGAGCCAGCCTTGAGTAGATTGGGGAGCGAGAGATCTCAAAATACTTAGGTGCCAATGTCAAATGTAAAGCAACTGTACAAACTACAGTTACCTGGAGTTTTTTCTATACTTGAGAGGTTTGCTTGATCATCCAGTTGTAAAACTCTTCCTGAACTGTACAAGAATGTGCAGAAAGATTTTTATGAGAGAGTATTTGATCATGAAGTACGATCCACTCTGGAATGATATAGACCATGAATAGTTTACTATATTGAAAATCAATCTATGAAGGAGGAGGATCATCACAACATTTGGGGGCAATTAATATTATAAATAAATTGTGCATTGTGTGAAATACTTCTGTTTGTTTATACAGAACCAATAGCCAGTCAATTTTAATGATGACCTTGAGTTCCCTCTTAATAATATATACATTATTATCTGACATTTCTCAGCTGATTAATTGAGATACTGCTCCACCCCCATCTCCACCCCAGCCATTTTAGCTGCCCTTTTCTGTTCCTTCTTCAGCTCCGCCGTGTCCTTTTGATATATTCTAAAGTGGTAAAATTAGATATCTCCTCCCCATCTGCCATGAAGCATGATGAAGAAGTGTGCCAGGCAAGGAAATCATGTTTGCAAGCCACCCAAGAGCAGAGAAAGGTAAGTACTTGGGCTGTGTTCTTTTCCCCATAAATTCCTAGTATCAATAAAATATGTGTGCATAAAAATGTCATTTCCCCACTTATTTCATCTGTTATAATTAGTGAAAGTAAGTCAAGGAGGCAATTCATTGTTCTAATATAATACCGTGACACTGAACAACATTTTTTATATCTAGTCCTTATTCTGATTTGCAGTTTGACCTTTAACAAATAATTTCACAATTCACTGCTTCAGTTGTTACCTGGCTCTGTAAGGTGACATGTATGTATGCATGTATTTTATTTTATCTGTATCCCGCCCTCCCCTATCAGGCTCAGGGTGGCTAACAACAGTTAACAACTCGATAACAGATTTAAATTATTACAATAAAACATAATTAAAATTAAAACAATTTTAAATACACAGGGAAATAGTCAAATATTTTTCCTGCTAAAAGGGATAATTTCTAGATTTCTAGATATTTTGAAATAATGCCATTAAATTTCCCCCCTAAAGATTACCAATTTTTTAAATTATATATAAAAATTTTATATGCACAATTCAGCTTAAATAAATATCTTCTGAAGTTAGTTGTGTCACCTCCAGGATACATTTGAATGTTATTATTTATTTTTTACTTATTACTTTCTTATTACTTACAAATATTGCATTTTCAGCAAAACCACCATCACTATTAAGAAACAAATAGCATATACATTTTCCCTTTGCAAAATGAAATAACACCCACCCACCCCTTTAATGGCTATCACAGATAGGATAATTTGCATTGCAGCATGCCTGGAGTCACTACAATGCACTTTAGGTATACATAGGAACATATAAACTGTTAGACATTCAGTGTCTTCCTGCTTTTCTGGTTACTTAGGCAACCCAGCACTGCTGTTATGAAACTGAGAACAAAAAACTTTTAAAAGTAATCTTCTTGAATGGAAATCCATTCAATTTAAAAATGCCCAGTTTGTGGGTGGTTTCATTTACCAAGGAATTGTTTGCTGTCAGTAGAACTGCTCATTCATTTCTCATCAGGTATTTTGAAACCAATTGTATAAAACAGGAAGAGCATTAAAGAATAATGTTAGTCTGACACTGCATTAAATTGCTGGGAAAAATTCAACTTTTGTTTTAATCAGGCATATTCTAGCACTTACAATAATTCTAAAAATACACAGCTCAATTTGTACATAAAATTGAATTATACATTGAAGCTCATGTACACAATGAATATTTTTTTCTCATGAAATAAATATGCATTGCCAACAACATAAATACAAAGCAACTATGCTAGCTTTGGCATTACTCTACAGGCAGATCAATCCTGAGTTGCACCTATGTTGGAGCGCATCAGACCAGCAACTACCTTCTTAAAATCATTCCTCAGAAATGAACTTACTTGGAAGCCTTAGGCAACTCAAACTGCTGAATTGTAACTGATAAAGCTCAAGATAATGCATTCACCTGCATTGAAAGATCACACCTGCTATTGTCATTTTGCCTGCTAATGTGGCATCTGATCCACTTTTCAGTATATAGGACAGGACTCACATTCTAGCTATATCTGAAGAAGTGATCAGTGACTCATGAAAGCTCATACCCTGCCACAAATATCTCTGAATAGTGCCTCTATAAATACAAAAAAAAGTGCCTATGTCATGAAACAAACACAAGATTCCCCCTCAATTACAGCTTCAAATCTGCTGTATTTATGCTGAAGAGCCAGGGGGTGGGAATGGAAGACTCCCAAGCCAAAAGCTGAATTGCATGCCAGGGTAGGAACTTCAGTGGGGTACAGCAGTAGCAGCAGGAGATCTCCAGGTCCCACTTAGAAATTGGCAACCTTAGCCTGTGACCCAGCCAACTGAGAAATGGGGGGGGGGGGGAGAAAGGAGGCAGGAGGAGGCCTGCAATTACCAGGAAGAAACAGAAGGAATATTTAGCACTGGGAGATTTTCTCTGGCTGAAGGGGGGGCGGGTGAAGAACAGAAAACTCCTAATGCAGAGGCTGAACTGCACCCCCAGACTAGGGGCTGTGCAAAGCAATCTGGCAATTGGTAAAGTGAAAAATAAATCAAGAAACCAGTCTGTATGGAACAACCCTGTTTTGGAGATTACTCATCTGTGTGCCAGGATTGTTCCCTAAAAGCCCCTCTCTCCCTCTCAGTCTCACTCCACGCAGCTCCCTCTCAGTCTCACTCCAAGCAGCTTTTTCCGTTCATGAACCTTCTTCTCCACCTCCCCTCCACCTTCTTGCCTCACACCTCTTTAAACATACCTTCCAACCATGCAAAAGCCAAATTCTTCCTCTGACCTGGGAAAAAGTGCTAATGAAGATTGAAGAAGAGTCTCAAACTTTCCTCCTGGGAAAGGGGGCTGCTAAACACTACATGTTTCAATTGACTTCCTTGGGTTTTTGGGAATTGTAGTTCACAGCTATGAGAACCAAAGGCTGCAACAGGGTTACTTAATTAGCCTTGCAGCCATTTGAGTGGTTCTTATTGCTTCTCCCACTCAAATGGCTGTGCCAAGGCAGCACTTCCGAGTTTTCAAGCTACTTCTGGTTTTACAGGAAGTAGTCGGAGAAAACTTATTTTGGGGTGGGATTTTCCCCTCTGGCCAGCTGACCGGGGGCGAGAAATTCCTTGCCAGAGCAGGGATCCCCCGCTGGGACCGGGGGCGGGGTTGGGAATCCTAGTTACAGCATGGCTCAGTTTGAAAAGGGAAAGGAAAGGGTAAATTTGTTTGGAGCCATGGAGGCTCTGCCAAAATCATTATTGTATCTGTGCTTTTGTACAGAGAAAGGGAGGAGGTGAGGTGGGGGCTATGGTAGCAATGAGCCCAGAAGGGGCAAGTATGGACAAATGCCATTCCCACACATTTATGACCAACAATCTGCTGCAGCAATATTGGGGGTTATTTTTTCACACCCTGATGTAAATAAAGCCTAGGTATACTCCCTACATTACTCTTATAAATGGCCTCTTTTTTTTGTTGTTCAGTCGCACAGTCAAGTCCGACTCTTTGCGACCCCATGGACAAAGTCTCTACAGTGAAAAAATAAAAAATAGTAACAATACAATTCAGAAGCATTTCCTTGCTTTACATATTATTACCCAAATAATCAATTTTTAAATATATATATTTCATAATATGAGAAAGATTATTTTTGGCACTGTAATTATATCTAGAAAACTGCTTCCTCAAACAAAGGAAGAAAAATTTGATGAAGAAAATCTATTTTGACAAGTTCTGTGACTATATGTGTAACCCAAAGAGGTGTATAAACAAAGAATATGCACAGGTTAGTACCAAGGGGGGAACATAGGCTGATACCCAGGAAGACACCCCTGTACTTATTCCCAAGCCATGCACCCCTGGAATGTGATATTGCAATGTAACCCTAGAATATTAATTGGATACAGCAATGCCCATTTGAATTGGAATGGTCTTTCTTGCACATAAGGGAGACAAATCCAGTTCCTTCTTGACCCAAAGCAGGTCTGTAATGTGATTCTGGTTCACAGGCCAGAACAACATGATGCCAGCTGAAAGGTTGAGAAGCGTCCATCTTTCTGCTCCTGGGAGTGAAAAAGTTTCGGGCTCAGAGAGGTGGTGTGGGCAGTGCCATAAAAATTCCTTCACTTTTGGCAACCTTTAAAAGTCCTGTTATCAAAGCATAAGGAAATAATAATGACCCAAGAAACCTCCAACACAAATAAATGGCTTGTATCTGGTAATCCTCAGGACAAGATGGCAGAAACACGAGGTTAGAGGCCAAGCACTCCTTTTGTTGTGAATGTGTGTTATAACCTGTAAACTGATCTCACAATTCTGACTTTTAACAAAGTTTCTATTTTTCTTTAATTAATTGCTAAGGCCATCAAAGTCAGCCAGTCCCCTGACCACTTGATGGATGCCCATCCGTGTTTGACACTAAGAGAGAAATCTATCACTTTTGGGGAGCTTCAAAGGAACCAGTTTTGGGAAAAACAAGGCCATAAAGTCATTTGGCCAGTGTAATTAAAATGCCTATGTTGGGGTATGGATCTATGATACGAATGGTCTCTGATTGGATATTACACATATGACACCCCGACTTTCCATTGGTGTGACACTCTGCCCCCTCATTGGGTAGTGGAATTGAGTGATGTGACATAATTTACCCTAGAAAACAGACAACCCAACCTGTCAGGTTTAGCACAGCACAGGAAAAAGGGGCAGCGCAGCGAGAAGCGTGGGAAGAAAGGGAAAAAGGGAATCCCTTCATCCTCTCCTTCCCCCACCCCCTTCCTACCCTCACCCCCCTCCTCTCAAGAGAAATCTCCCTCCAGAAGCCTTGCATTTTCTCTGACTGAGTCTACCCTGCAAGATCTAGGTATTGTATCACCTTCCCCCACCCATGCTTAATCAGCTAACCTCTTTTGTAATTCCTCTTGTATGCTTGAAATTGTTTGATTGAGATGTAACTATTTGAAACCCTATGCTATAATAAAATCCATTATTAACCAAAGGATTTTCAGTGGTCTATCTCCGTAGACAAAGACATAGATCCCATACACCTCACCTCTCGTAGGCCTACCATTTTGAGCTAAGAAATATTAATATTCCCCAATAAAAAGTTGTTTGAGGTGTAACAAGGCCACTGGCAGTATTAAATTAGCATATAAGAATGAAGGCAGAAAAAGAAAGAAATTTATTTCCATTTAGATGAGATGGCAACTGTAAGTGAATTGGCATTTTCAGGTGTTGTGTTTAGTTTCTTTGTTCAAGGACCTCCACAGTAGAATGAATAACTGCCATGCTGTGTTACATTTCCTGACAATCTGAAACAGTTACTGGAAAAGAAATGTTGCAGGTAGCTGAATATTTAAGAAACCTCTAAGCACTTCACCACTCTAAGAATTAAGAATGTTAAATATTAGTATAGATGGTTTATAATCTGCATGCTAAAATATACAATTTTTTCAATAAAAATAAATTAATACTGGATGGAAAAAAATGCTGTCTACAATGGAAAATAACTTCCCCAAGCCAAGAGATAGTATGAGACTATTTTGCAAGTGTACACACTAAATTTGACTTTTTAAAAAAAATCAGTCAGTCAAGCATTATACATATTTGAAAAAGTGCAGTTTCACCATAAAACAGAGTAGAAATCACCATTTTGGTTGGTGTCAGTTTGTACAATTGAATGAAAAAATAAGACACAGGGGAAAATAGGTTCCTCTTCCATCCCAGATTTCTTCTACATCCTTGATGCTATTGCTCATGTTCTTGTAAAACATTTCTGACTCATTTTACCAGCCTTGGGATTTAGGAATGCATTGGGATTCAGGTCCACTTGGGATTCAGGTGCATGAGGCCCCAGCTCTCCAAAAGCATGTAAAGGAACCCTTTAAATGCTTTTGGAGAGCAGGGGCTGTGCTTGCCTGAATCCCAAGCAGACCCTTTAAATGTTTTTGGAGAGGGGATGGGTGGGGTGCCTGAAGTGCAGTCCCACTTGGATGTGATCAGAACATGAATCACTGTGGCCAGAACATACTTTTCACAGAATGTCCATAGCTGGTGAATCACCCATATCTGATAAAAGGAACCACATGGCATGGAAGCGACCTTAGCATGTAACCATAGTTCAGGACCAGTAACACCCCCAAGCTATAAGCCAGCTCCTTCAGGGGTGAGTACTCCCAGACTAACCTGCCCCTCCAGAAGGATACTATGGCTGATGGAATCAAAAGCAATTTCCAACCCAAAGCCAGGTCTGAGTCCAGATTGAAATGGGTTTAGATAATCCATTGTCTCCAAGACTGCTTAAAGCTGTGTTGCCACCTCTGGCTTGAGCACTTTGCTCTCCAGAAGCATACCATGATTGATGGTATCAAAAGCAGTTTCCAATCCAAAAACAGGCCTGAGTGCAGAGTGAAATGAGTCTAGATAATCTGTGTTCTCCATGGCTGCCTGAAGCTGTGTAGCCACCACCAGTTTGAGCACCTTGCTCAAGAATGGAATATTACCCACTGAGTGGTAGTTTCGGTCATTTGGATCCAGGTCTGCTTTATTCAGGAAATGTCTCACAACCACCTCTTTCAAAGTGGTCAGAACTACATAATCCCACAGAGAGACATTTATTACTTCCTGGATGCAGTCAACCAATCTAGCCCAGTATGAGACTATTAGTCATGAGGGGCCAGGATCAAGACCAGATGTGGTGGGCTGCACACTTCAAAACGCCTTGTCCACTTAATTAGGCTTCACCAACTGAAATTCATCATACCACTATAACCAGTCTTCATTCCAATAACACCCTGACATTGAACCAGTCCAATTGTTGTGTCTAAATTGTGGTAGATGGTGGCAGTTTTATCTGCAAAATGTATTGCAAAGGAATGACAGTGGGCTTGTGTGTATTCTGGGTCAGCATCCTCAAGACTTCACAACCTATGAAATCTCCTGCTGGATGGTATGCTGCAGACACAACTGTGGCAGAAAAGTAAGCTTGCTTGTATGTTATTGCTGTCACAAAGCTGGCGTGATAATGTACTCTCACCTGTGTTTCGCACATTTGCTTTCTCTACTTGTGATCTAACCATATACCTTACAATTTTATCCTCTGAAGCTCCTCAGTTAACCATGGATAGAAAGAGGGTGCTCAGGGGTAATCATGTCCACTGCCTGGGTCATCTCCATATTCCACAAGTCATCCAGGGCTGCAACAGACACACCAGCCTTGCTGACTGAAAAATCCCACATCATGAACGCTTCTGAGCCTCCTCAGATGGGGAGGTCTCTCCACCACTGCAGAGGTTTCAAGTGTCCATAAGTATAAAACTTACCAGAAAATGGGTTGGGTGCATGACAAGGGCAGAGAGGAAAATTCCTTCATTACCTTATCCTGGGATCTGGACCCGTGTCCATCCTGGTTGATATGTGCTTGCTGGACGGAATTGCAAACCCCATTGCAGGTGATTATCAACAGGTCCCTGATTGAAGGAACCTTTCCCATGCCCCTTACGGAGGCGGTGGTATGCCCTCTCCTCAAAAAACCATCTTCGGAGCCATCCATATTGGCAAACTACCAGCCAGTGTCAAACTTGCCCTTTCTGGGTAAAGTCATTGAGAGGGCAGTGGCAGTACAGTTACAGGGATTCTTGGATGACGCTTCCGTCATAGACCCATTTCAGTCCGGCTTCTGGCCAGGCCATGGGACAGAGACAGTACTGGTCGCCCTCATGGATGATCTCTTGAGACATCTGGATCAGGGCGGCTTGGCAGTGCTGTTGTTGTTAGATCTGTCAGCTGCGTTTGACACAGTCAACCACCAGCTTCTGTCCTGTCGCCTCGCCGACTTGGGGATTCAGGGGTCTGCCCTTCAATGGCTTACCCCCTTTCTCCAAGGCCGGGGACAAAGGGTGGCTATAGGGGAGCAGTTGTTCCAAGGGCATCCTCTTGTATGTGGAGTCCCTCAGGGGGCAGTCCTCTCCCCGATGTTGTTTAACATCTACATGCGCCCCCTTGCCCAGATTGTCCGGAGATACAGGCTGGGTTGTCACCAGTATGCGGATGACATCCAGCTCTATCTATTGTTGGGGGGGCCAGTCCAGCTGTGCCCTGGAAGATCTGGACCTGGCATTGCAAGCCGTAGTGAAATGGCTCAGGCAGAGTTGACTGAAATTGAACCCAGCAAAGACTGAGTCGCAGTGCCTGAGTCGCAGTGGCCTTGGTAGGGAAATCCCCTTGCTGGCGTTTGGTGGGACGCTATTAGCACCAGCGTTGAATGTCAAGAGCTTGGGAGTGCTCCTGGAGCCTTCACTGGCAATGGAGGCCCAGGTAGCAGCCACTGCCAAATCCGCATTCTACCATCTTAGGCGGATAAGGCAGTTGGTTCCATACCTGGAGCGCAATGACTTGGCAACAATGATCCATGCAACGGTCACCTCGAGGATAGACTACATGGGGCTGCCCTTGACTCAACTTCAGAGGCTGCAACTGGTGCAAAACGCAGCAGCCAGGTTGTTAATGGAGCTACCTGTACAGGAGCACATTCAACCTGTGCTGAAAGCGTTACATTGGTTGCCTGTAGCATTCCGGATTCTCTTCAAGGTGCTGGTTATAACCTTTAAAGCCCTATATGGCCTGGGACCTGTCTACCTTCGGGACCACCTTTCCCCATATGTTCCCCAGAGAGCACTACGTTCAGGGTCTCAAAATCTCCTTCAGATCCCTGGACCAAAAGAAGCTTGATTGACTAGCAGTAGAGCCAAAGCGTTCTCGGTAATAGCCCCACTTTGTGGAATGCCCTCCCCGAAAACTTCAGTGCCCTGTGGGACTTGCTGCAGTTCCGCAGGGCCTGCAAGACCGAACTTTTCAAACTCACCTTTAATGGTTAGGGGGAGGTGGCTATTACCTTCAGCATCGACAATCTCACTGAATTAATCTAATGGAAAACAGAAACTTGCCATTTCGGATTTTTAATATATATGGAAATGTTTTTATAGATCTAATTTTAATATGTTTGCTAATGTTTTTAAATTGTTGTTAGCTGCCCTGAGCCTGTCGGGGGAGGGCAGGATATAAATAAATAAATATCCCCAGAGGAACCAGATCAAGCATATGACTATTTCCATTAAAAGCTACTTGCACTGAAAGTATCACTACTACTCAGAAGTGACAGGCAATAAGTAAATTAAGCCACCACCCTTTGTACACTTTTTATTTAAACACCAGAATGCTCAGAGAATGTATGTGAAGATGATTTAATCTATCAGGGCAATTCAACTGCCTTAATGAAGAAAGTCAAGCAGTATTAAAGGCTTAATAGCACATCTTTGAAAAAGACAGAAAAAGAGAGCAGGTTTGAAGGCAGCAAGTGAAAAATAAATGTCCTTTAGCTAACATGAACTATAAATGGAAAACAGCACCAATGAGATGAATAAACAAAAAAGGAAAGCTTCAGCATGTGCCAGGAAACAGTTTATTAGTAGCTCAACATGTGTCATGCAAAACCTTCAGGAACAACTGATTTAGTTGTGCCACAAAATAATAATGCCAGGAGACAGCAGAAGTGACACCATGTGACAATGTTAGGATAGTGAATTTCATAACACAAAGCTGTTTCCTAGCAGTTCTTCAGCTAACATGGCAAACAATCTGATCAACAAGCTACAAGCAGTATTTGGCTTAGATAACGAGCACCTTTTCAAACAGAGCACAAGAAAGCAATTAAGAACTTATATGACACCTTCTGTTTCCCTCCTACTTAGTTCTATGGAAACCCTGGACAAAAAAAGAGGGAGGCTGGAAATTGCTACAGGCTGGTCTTTCCTTTCGGCAGAGAAGGCAGCTCAGTAAGTCACTGAGACTTAGAGAGAAATAACAGCAAGTGCTTGTGCTGGGTTTTTTTCTTCTTCTTTCAACCTTAAAACCGCTTCTCTTGGTACTTTTTTGATACACTGCTAAGAGGAAAATACTGCGGTAACATTTGAATTATTTCCTTTAATTTTCAAGGCTGACATTATCTGAAAATTATAAAAGTAATTTTTTGGAAGTGATGATGGTTTCTTTAGAATGGTAACCTAGCAATTAGGTAAATGCTATAAGGGTGCATCCTCTGTATAAATTAGGCACAAATATAACTTATATAAGGCATTATTGCCGGGTCTACTCACTAGCTCTTCAGCTACCTTTTTCTCAAGGCCAATGGGATATGAGCATGAGAATCTTCTAAAGATGGACTATCTATCTAGTACAGTGGTGCCCAAAGTGCCCCCTGACTTCTGGGGTGAGGATTACCCGGGTGTCTGCTAAGAAGAAAGGGGGTATGGGGGCACTGGAGGTGGGCCCCTTTGACTACATTATTCCTTTATTTATGACTTATTAGGCTATGGCACCATGCTGGAAATGGCACTCTAAGTTTCTGCTTCTGCATAGTGCTGAAATCTGGTGGAAACTATAGGAATTTTTATTATTAAATTTAGTAAATATTTTTTAGTAAATATGCTTAGTAAAAGAGCATAGTCAGACCAATTTTGAGAAACTGTCATCACCATGTGTGTTTTTGTCTCTCTATTCATTTTCAAGTTTTTGCTGGTAACTCCTTATGTTTTTGCTGGTAACTCAAAAGTGTGGTATTTATTTTCCTGTGTTCTCAGTCACTGAACCTTAAATTAATTAAAATAACAAATTAATTGAAATAATGAAATAATTAAAAATAATAAATTAATTAAAATAATCTTTGTTCCTTTAAGTTTGAACCATTATATTTCTTAAGGGGGGTTGTTGTTTGTTTGTTTGTTTGTTATGCTTCTATCCCAGCCTCCCCTTTTTCCAGGAACTTTTTGTCTTCCAGGATCTTTTATGTATATCATTTATTTCTGTCAAACATTTCAATATATTATCCAGTATCCATCAATAGTTTTTTGTATTTGCAAACATACAAACATATATTCCCAGTCAAGCATTATTCTATGGGTGAATGAATTTTATAGATCTTTTAAATATGTTGCAATTTAGGACACTGATTTTCTAAAAATATACCCAAATCTCCCTGTTATTCTTATATGCACATATATGTTCATAATATAATTGGTCATCTGATCACTATACTTTTAATAATTATTACCCTAAATTTTCCTTCAATTACTCAGATTTTTCATCTTCATTATTATCTTCCTTAGTGAGCTATGCAAACTGCTATTCTAAATAATGCTTTTTATAGGGTAGGAGACATTGGAGATGAGTTTACAGAACCAAGTGGGCAGTGGCCCCAAAAAACTGGGGAACCACTAATCTAGTACATTTCTATCCCAACTTTCTTTCCCAATTTTAACCCCACAGAGACTGGATGAAGTAAGTTAGACTGTGAGAAAATTATTGGTTCAAAGTAACTGAACACTTTTTAAAAAATCTTTGTTTTATTTACTAGGCTGTTAATAGTCAAACAAAAACATGAAGTTTTCTTTTTTCTTTTAAAAATTAAATCAGAGAGAACAATACATACGGCTGTATATTACCAGAGAACTTTGTATTTCAGTGTTCAATAAAAAGAACACAATTATTCACAAATCTGTTTGACTGCAGTTTCTTGCCTCCCTCTTATAATAAGGCTGAAAGAAAATGAGTGGCCCAAGGTCACTCAGTAAATTTTATTTTTTTAAATATATTTTATTTGAATAGGCAGTTAATAATCAAAGTACAACATGTTTCCATGCTTTACTTAGTCATATATTCAGTTATTAAAATATTGCAACACATCTAAATAAGGATATAAAAATAAATATTGCTTCTTTCACAAGCATGTATTATTTACATAAAGTTATTTGCTACATTAAGGGGTTTTTATTTGGGACAGAAACTATGCTTGTAAAAGATATGCAAATTGTTACAGCCCTCAGTTGGGCTATTTCTACCATCTTTCTAACAAACCAAACATACTGTCTCTAAATCTTGGATTATATCTACTCCTAACTGCCTATAAATAGGTTTATGTTACAACAAAAAAGAGGGGGTTTCAATATTCTGTATTCTGTTTTCAGGTTTGTATACCCCTGACTTCAGAACATAAAAATGTTTTAAATTAAAAAATGAAAATAAATAAATATCTTTATGTAAAGTACTGGGGTTGGCACAGTAAGAGACCAGAGTCGGAGAGTGATTTCAGCAAGCTTTACTTTAGGAACACACACACAGACTGAGCTCTATTCAAACTTCCCGCTCTTTTATACAATTCTTGCCCCCTTCTGATTGGTCCTTAACTATCTACATGGATTGGCTATTTACAGGGCCCTAAGGGCCTATCAGGGTACAGTATGAGCCCACTGGTGTGGAGTACAAGCTTTGGCTTGTTCAGCTTCCCTCCAAAAGTAACAGTTCTCCCATTTAAGCCTAGGACACAACACTTTATAATTAAGGCCCAAACACTTACTTTTAACCATTGTCTGACTTCTCCATATAGAATCCTTTTTAGTACAAGTCCTTGTAGAAGTTCTTGCATAAACATGTCACCTTCTGTTTTCCTCTCTTGTGGCTAACAGTCATGGACATAAATATCTACCTACTTACAAAAACTCATGCTCCATAAATAAGACATGCTCTGTTAATCTGTAGATTCGGGGAAGCAGAAATGTTTATTTTATGGTGGCTACATGATCTACTAATTAACTGCTGTTTGTTTCTGTCTATAGATTATTAGTTTCAATAAAGCCATTCATGGTCTGGGATCAACATGTCTACAGGGCCAGCCCTGCCACTAGGCAAACTAGGTGATTGCCTAGGGTGCTGGCTTTCTGGATAAAACAAATTGTGCACCCCTATGTGACTCGGTGACATTATCAGTGCAGCAGGGGGGGGCACTAGAAGTTAGCCTTGCCTAGGGTACCAGACAGTCTAGAGCCAGCCCTGCATATCTAAAAGACTGCCTCTTCCCATATGAGCCCAATTAATACTTACCAGTGTAGTGTACTGGTAAAGAGTGTCAGATTAATATTTGAGAGACCTGGGTTCAAATCCCCACTCATGCCATTGAAACCTGCTGGCTGACCTCGGGCCGGTCACACACTGTCAGTCTAACCTAACTCATTGGGTTGTTGCAGATATAAAACGGAGAAGAGGAGAACAATGTAAACCACTTTGGGTCCCCACTGGGGAGAAAGATCAGGAGTGTGCCCATACTGTATGAGATGGTGATGTTATGGGAACCCAAGGAAATCCACTTAAGGAGTTTAAACTCCCAACAAAATCCAAGGTGTTGCACTCTCCACAATGTATTCTTCTACATCAGGGTTTTTTTTTATGCTGCTTCCAGTCCTGAATAGACAGTTTCAGTTCCCTTCAAGGGAGAAGGTTTCTTTACAGAGGAGCTGAAAGTAGTACAGCACTGAAGCAGCCTAGGATTCCCAACTATCAGGCACTGTGTTCCTTCATCTCCCCCTCCCCCCCCCCCCACACACATCAAATAGTTAGGCATGCTGCACGTTAAATCTGAAGGTTCACATTCACCTGGAGCACTTAAATATAGGGACAGATTTTTAGAGAAAGAGAGATAAAACCCCAAGGGGTTCTCTAGTATAGGTTATATAACAAGCCAAATATACAACCTTTAACTAATTTCTATACAAATCAAATCACATCAATGGATGGATGGATGGATGGATGGATGGATGGATGGATGGATGGATGGATGGATGGATGGAGGATAGATGGATGAAACTTATCAAAGACTTAACCAGAAGTCTGGCATGAGACAGATATGAATTCTGCCCCTGAAAAGAAATATGAATTCTGATAGGTTCCATAGTCAAGAATCTTCACCCCCCCCCCACACACACACACACACCAGGGATCGCAGGTGGCTTCTAGGGGCTGCTAGTTAGGAACTGAACCAGTTTAAGATATTTTCAACTCTCAGTCATCATTCACTTTACTTTATTTGATTTATATCCCGCCCTCCCCGCCGAAGCAGGCTGAAGCAGGCTCAGGGCGGTTCAACAATGGCGGCTCAGTCATCATTCACCAAGTATTTCCTTTGAAACTAGCTTTCATTTCATATGCTAAAAAAATTCTTCCAGTGAATATGCTTATAGGATTAAAAAGTATAAATTGCAGAGTTTATTATTTATTTATTAGAATGAATGGATCATTAAGATATGGGGAAAAGTTGTTTACTATGAATGGTTATTTTGTAGCTGACCAGCATTCACCAACAGATTTCCACATAAAAGAACATTTGGGTAATTACTGGAAAATATATATTTCCCAGGGGTGTCAGGCAGCACCACATATATAAGTCTATCAACCTGTCTTCATTGAGGCAGTTGGAAGGTTTGCAATGGATGAATGATAATCCAAAATAAACACAGTAAAAATAGATCAAGAGGTGATTTTTCCTCTCTATGAGGATTTATGAGGCAAGGGATAGGGCATTTACAAGCCTGC
Organism: Heteronotia binoei; assembly: GCF_032191835.1. NCBI lineage: Eukaryota > Metazoa > Chordata > Lepidosauria > Squamata > Gekkonidae > Heteronotia > Heteronotia binoei. The sequence goes on from NC_083230.1 coordinate 73,809,991, forward strand.
AGAATTACACCTCAATGTAATTTGAAGCTCTGTTCTTCTGGCTTTGGGGAGAGGGAGTAAAACATACTTCTGAAAGGTCTACAGCTGCTCAGTGGGCACTCTGACTATGTGCAGCTATTGCTGCATGTTGATTCTATTGTATTTATCACCTGTTGTTTAATATGCATGCTTATTGTTATTTTTACTTTGTTCTATTGGAAGTCACATCAAATCTTTGAGAAGTGGCTTTAATGTTATTATTAATTAATGTTAACTTTACATTTTAGAACTGCTGAAGATTTTTCACTACTATGGTCTTTTGAGTATCAATTATAATTCCCTTGGGTGAAATTTTATCATCTTGGAAACTTAAAAAAAAACCAAACCCTTTCATTTACGTTCAGAGACTTTCTAACATATTTTCCTCTTTCAGAAATGTGTAATCAAAGCATGCTTATCCAATTATGGTTCTATTTGTAGAACCAAACTTGGATCACATCTGGAACTAAATTAAACATGCTTTTTGTTTATTCAGGGTTTCAGCTCCCAAACACAACTCTTGTAATTACCTTTACTGAAAGAACATGGTTATTGCCAGTTTCCCTGGTTGCAAAGATAGTCTGAAACAGACATTTGCTGTACATTGTGTTTGCCAAATTGAAGTACAAAGAAAAAATCCACAGTGCATTATTTCAGAAAATCCCATCACAAATTAAAAGTTGTGAGAAAGTTTTTCTTTTATTTTCAGCATGTTGCAAAATATTACATTACTTCTCTTTCAGATAAATGGATCTGAAAGCATCTTTCAACTCCCCCCCTCCATTAGTCTGCAAAAAGAAAGGGAAGGGAGGGGGAAATCCTCTAGTCTTTTATATTTACTGATTCATTCTTATGCTCTCTCTAGCTATTTTAAAGTTTGGCTTTCTGGGAGAACACATTGTTCTCTTCTGCCTTTAGAGAAGGAGGGAAAGTATAATATAGTGGGTTCAATGCAAGGAGGAGACACGGTTGCCGTGATCATAGCTCTCTTTATTCAGTACAGCATTGTAACAGCTGAACTCTGAGACTACTCAACTGGGCCAACGGAGCTAACTATATACAGTTCAAGGTTTCCATGCTAGGACGCCATTGGATCATTCAAGCCAGCAGGGGGGCCGTGATTGGAGCAGGGCAGCAGGGATTTGAATCCTACTGTCCATTGTTCCTGAGTCCCCAAGCTCAGTCCTAAAGGCTCCAATGAGCCAGGCAGGAACACTAGTAATACACAACATTAGCCCACATACACAACAGAAAGAAAACAGAATGGGGAGGGAACGTAAACCTAAAGAGAGGATATTACAGGGGAGGGCAATGGGCAGGTCTCAAAGATCAGCCACAGACATTCTACTTCTAAAAAGAGACCCAGATCAAACATGAAGCTGGCAAAAGGTCCACCCCAAAAAGAGTTTTGGAAACCACAGGGAGAAAGGAAGATAAAATTGGTGTGAGGTCTAATCGCACAAAATGAATGTAGAAGCTACAAGAAACTGCAAGACTGAACTGAAGGTGCTAGTTAATGTAGAAGGTCATTTTAAAATGCACACTAAGAGAAGATTTAATGGCTAGTGTAGAAAGCACCTCAGTCTAAGATCCTGGAGAACAGCTGTCAGTCTGAGCAGACAATACTGAGCTTGATGGACCAATTGTCAGATTCAGTATAAGGCAGCTTCATGTACATTCATCTCTTTATCTCTTCCCATCTTGACTGCTGTCTTCTAACTGCCCAATCCTGCAGAGTTCTAATTTTACTGGTTGGTACAGCTATAAATGAATTATGGGAACATGTCTATCACATTGTGTTTTTGCAAAGGGCAAAAAAAAAGCAAGAGTGTTTCCATAGTACTATGAAAAACGCAAATAAATCCAGAATCCAATCCAATATTTACAATATCCATTTTTGCTTATTCTTGAAATCACTTATATTTGGTAGTTCTGCAGCACTGTAGTTATATTTGTATTCCTGAAAGTACATTATACAGTTAAGAAACCCATCTTGTAGCAAGACAAACCCATCTGGTACTCAGGAAGAGCCTATTACAAGACCCCAAGAAATAATAGCAAACATCTTGTTGTCATCTACAGATTTCAATCCAATCCAATTCAATGCATCATCAGTGATCTGTAGATTATTGTGGATAATGATATTTCTTTCTCACAGGCCTTGGATGGGTAGGGCTTTCCTAGTCCTACAGGCAGCTCTCAATTCCACACAAAACACCATCTTAATCAACAATAGGCCACCGGCAGAGGCACAAACCCTGGGATGACTAGTCCATGAAAAAAGCCTACAGGAAAAAAACCAGTCGTAAATGCTTACAAGAAAAAAGCCCACATGGAAAAATGCCTACACAGAAAAATTCCCACATGGAAATAAGCCCACATGGCGAAAAGCCCATACAGAAAAAAATCCCACACAGAAAGCAGCCTACGTTGAAAGAAGCTCACATGGAAAAATACCATATAAAGCACCATAGATATTTATAATTGTGGATAAGCATTCACTCCCGTTTATGAGAATGAACAGGTATTATCTATATTTGATGTTGTTATTGTAGATTTTTATGCCATTACAACACCCCCAGACCCACCCCAGTCTGGTAGAATGACTGAACCAGACCATAAAGACCATGCTTCAGAAGATGGCACATGATTGGCCCATGGACTGAGACTTGTACATATATTCCTTAATGTTTGTGATTTAGGAGACCTCCCAAACCTTCACAGGGTTTGCCACATTTGAACTCATGTATGGGGAAGAAAACGGCATGATGTGACATCACCCCATGGGTCGGTAACAACTCAGTGCTAGCACAGGGAATTACCTTTAACTTTTTTTTTACAATTTGCTGAGCAAAATTATGCCACTATAGAGAAAGAGGCATTGGCCATCAAGTGAGTAGTTGGGGCCTTGCAATATTGCTTGCCCCCAAATCCCTTCACCATGGTCCTTCCTGATGCTCTGAATGGCCTGAATGAAAGAACATAATCCACATATACTCAGAAGGCATCTTTCTCTTCTTCCCTTTAGCTTTACAGTCCAACACCACCCAGGCAAGGCCCATCTCAATGCAGACTACAGGTTCAGAGTACAACTTCCATACAAGCAGCCCGGGGTGTGTGCATCAGGACTTCATGTGGCCATGCTGGACTCAAGATAGCCCCCAGAAGGAGAGTCCCCACCCAGACTGCCAAGCCCCAGTTATGAGGCCTGCTCCCCCCACACATGACGCCATCCCTGAGCAAAAGCTTTGCCAGACCCCTTTACTGCAGCCATGGGAGGGAATGGTGATTGGGCAGTCTGGAGGGAAGACGGGAGAAGCTTGAGGAGTTGGCTTGAGCAGACCAGGCCAGCCAAAGCTGGGAGAAGCAGCAGCGTGTGAACTGGGGGAGCAGGAGGCTGGCTCGAGCTGACAGTGTTAGTGAGCAGCCTGGAGAATATAAGGGATGACTTAAGCCAGCAGAGGCCAGGAGAGAATATAAAGTTGGACTACTATTTGGGAGACCCAGGTATGAATGCCGTGGAAGATCACTAGGTGACCTTGAGCCTAACCTACCTCACAAGGTTGTTGTGAGGATAAAATGAAAGAGGGGAGAATAGTATAAGCTGCTTTGGATCCCCGCTGAAGAGAATTAAATAAATAATTTCATAGATCTATGTCTGTCTAGTGAGGATCCTCTATATGTATCTGACAAATGGTCTTTAATCCACAAAAGCTTAATAGAAAAAAGGGTTAGCCATTAAGGTGGCACAAGATAATATTTTTTTGCTGTTTCTAACTTTCTTCCATACTAGGAATTGGAAATTCCAATTCAGTCGCCCTGAGCCTGTCAGGGGAGGGTGGGATATAAATCTGATAAATAAATAAATGTAATTAAGGCTGGTCTGTTTTGCTGTTTTGTACTGTGGAAAGAGCACCAGGAATATACTGTGTGAATCTAAGGTAAGGCCATCCAGAAACTAAAAGAAAAAAACCTCACAATATGTGGACACTACATTTACATGGATACAAGGAAGAGTGATTTTTTTCCTGAAATGAATAACAAAGGAAAAGAGGCAGAAAGAACACCCAGGTCAGAAAACAAGGTCAAACTACAGTACTGGGAACAATTAACAAGCTGAAGATAACTTATGATATAAGATAAGATTTCAGGTTTTCTCAAGTATTTTATCTCCTCTGATAATCAGTTGGTGACCATAAATCCAAATAACTACATTGGGCAGGAGACATAAAGGAGAGGAAAAAAGGGATAAGCAGTACATCCATATCCCTGAGCTGACAACTTGAAACAAGATTCTAGAAGACAGCTGGTGAAAACCTGGCAGATAATTGCTCCGGAGGATGACTGCAATTTGTAGGAATAATCACAGAATCCTACTAATGTGGATTTGCAATAAATCTTAGTTCTTAATTGGAATGCTCTTCAGATCAAAACACAACCTATATGAGATTTGATGAGCACTGATTTTATCTGCTGTCCTTATAGACCATAAACATTGGGGAATTTGTTTTTTTTTTTAAAGTCCCATAGATGCATACATCTGTGAGCTGAAAGATTCAAGGGTCCCAAGAAAAGGACACCCATACATTGCAAAATAGAAACAATAACAAAACTTACTCCTTGAATAAAAAGGTAAAGGTAGTCCCCTGTGCAAGCACCAGTCGTTTTCAACTCTGACTGCCATTTTAATTGATTGCTTTATGTATAGTTCTTACTATACTTCAGACCTTTGTACCTACTTTTGATTGTGAATCGTGATTGCTTTTATGCCAATAAGGAACTTGACTGAACTGACTCTGAGGTGACGTCGCATCACGATGTTTCACGGCGGACTTTTTTACGGGGTGGTTTGCCATTGCCTTTCCCCCCAGCAAGCTGGGTACTCCTTTTACTGACCTTGGAAGGATGGAAAGCTGAGTCAACCTTGAGCTGGCTACCTGAATCCAGCTTCCACAGGGATCGAATTCAGGTCGTGAGCAGAGCTTAGCACTGCAGTACTGCAGCTTTATCCTTGAATACTGGGAGGAAATTAAGTTTCCTTACAGTGGCTGACCTCCGTTCTCCAAGATCGGGGACAAAGGGTGGTGATAGGGGAGGAAGCATCCCAGAGGCACTCTCTTAGTTGTGGGGTGCCGCAGGGAGCGGGCCTATCCCCGATGCTATTTAATATCTATATGCGCCCCCTTGCCCAGATTGTCAGGAGGTATGGACTGGGTTGCCATCAATATGCGGATGACACCCAGCTCTATCTATTGATGGGTGGCCAGTCTGACTGTACCCTGGAAAATCTAGACCTGGCGCTACAAGCCGTGGCTTCTTGGCTCAGACTGAGTCAGCTGAAATTGAATCGGACGAAGACGGAAGTTCTCTACCTGGGTCGGGGCGGTCCGGGGAGAGAGATCCAGCTGTCGGCCCTTGACGGGGTACCACTGATACCGGTCCCTAAGGTCAAGAGCTTAGGCGTGCTCCTTGAGTCCTCCCTTACAATGGAGGCTCAGGTGGCAGCCACTGTTAGATCTGCCTTTTTTCATCTTCGGCAAGCGTGGCAGCTGGCCCCTTACCTGGAGCGCAACGACTTAGCGACGGTAATCCATGCTACGGTCACCTCAAGAATAGATCACTGTAATGCTCTTTACATGGGGCTACCCTTGACGCTAACCCAGAGACTACAACTAGTGCAGAATGCTGCGGCACGGCTGTTAATGGGGCTGCCACGACGGGAGCACATTCAGCCAGTGCTGAGAGAGCTGCACTGGTTGCCTGTTATGTTCCGAGTTCGCTTCAAGGTGTTGGTATTAACCTTTAAAGCCCTCTATGGTCAGGGACCTGCCTATCTACGGGACCACCTTTCCCCATATATCCCCCAGAGAGCACTGGGATCAGGGACAAAAAATCTGTTGTCTGCCCCTGGCCCAAAAGAAGCCAGGCTATGTATAATGAGATCCAGGGCTTTTTCGGTGGCAGCACCAGAACTTTGGAACACCCTCCCAGAAGCTATAAGGGCCCTGCGGGATTTGTCTGCGTTCCGCAGGGCCTGTAAGACCGAATTGTTTAAACAGGCTTTTGCGGTTTGATTGAAAAAGGGCTGCCACCGGACATCCTACAGAATGCTGGCGATCATAGTTGGGAAGTCAATACCGCCTATATTGGACTGAAACAGCGTTATAGAATGGTTTTAAAATTGATATAAGTAAATTATGGTTTTATATGTTTTATTGAATTGATTGTTTTTATGATGTTGTAAGCCGCCCTGAGTCCACTTGCGGAGAGGGCGGGATATAAATGGAAAGTAATAAATAAATAAATAAGTCATTCTGCCCACAATGGGTTTGTTTTTATGTTACAGAAGATTAACATTTTGTCTGCCTATAGGTGTGTGTTTTTCAGCACACGAAGGATCAGGTTTTTTTTTTTGGGGGGGGGGGTCTTGTTACATTTTTATTCTTTGTTGCTAAGGGGCATGACTGCACTCTTTTGTCTCACATTAACAAAAAATTAGAAATCCCTTCAAACGAAACTGTTTCACATCAGAAAAGATATTTTAATTATTTTAAATTTTTGATACAAATCACTAGCCTTGAAGTGGATATCTGAAGAAGTGTGCACGCACACAAAAGCTTATATTCAGAATTAAACTTCGTTGGCCTTAAGGGTGCCAATGGACTTTACCTTTGAAGTGATTATTTACTTTTAAAATTATTTTTATTATTATCCATTATATTTATAAATTGCTCAATCCCTGCCAGTGGCAGCGCTGTGGGCAATGTACAGATTCAATAAAAACAACAAAATAAAACCAGTTAAAACATTCACAACATTCCAGTATAGGGTTGCCAAGTCCAATTCAAGAGATATCTGGGGACTTTGGGGATGGAGCCAGGAGACATTAGGGGCGGAGCCAGGAGCAAGGCTGTGACAAGCATAAATGAACTCCAAGGGAGTTCCGGCCATCACATTTAAAGGGACAGCATACCTTTTCAATTCCTTCCTTCCATAGGAAATAATGAAGGATGGGGCACCTTCTTTTGGGGCTCATAGAATCGGACCCTTTGGTCCAATCTTTTTGAAACTTGGAGGGTATTTTGGAGAGAGGCACTAGATGCTATACTGAAAATTTGGTGCAGCTACCCCAAAAAACAGCCCCCCTAGAGCCCCAAATACCTGTGGATCAATTCTCCATGACTTTCTATGGGAATAAATCTCCATAGGGAATAATAGAGTTCCCAGCAGACATTTCCCTCCCCTCCCCCCGCTTTCTGACGACGCTGAAGCGGGGGGAGGGTCTTCAAACCGGGGGATCCCCTGCCCCCACCTGGGGATTGGCAACCCTATTCCAGTAATCGGATGGTGAGAAATAGTCAAACCCAATCCCAACTGCTGGCTACTTCCTGGGCTGGGTGGGAAGAGGGTGAGGTAGGTGTAAATAACAGAAGGGTGCCAGCCAAGATGGGACTATGTTTACTATGTTTGTGCTGCAACACAATGATATATTCTTTCTGATTATCAGGATTGCTAAAGTGGTGATGAAATCACCCAAGGCACTTACATCTCCTCCTTTGTTCTGGAATCTACACAGACACTGGGGCTGTTTCTACACAAAATGCTTTTTCCATATTTCCTCTGCTGCCTCTTGAAGCACTCTCACAGATCTGCTTCCTGGTTTTTCTAAATTGACGAAGTGAGCTTTCCCTTGCACAGAATACAATGAAGGATTTCATTTCAGTTCCATCAGTGCTTTTGTCACTGTAGAGGCGGTGATGTGCCTTCCTCCATTCCCCAGCCCCCAATTTTATCATCATTCTGTGGTATAAGAACTTAAAAGAATCCATGTTGGATCAGGCCAATGGCCCATCCAGTCCAATAGTCTGTCTGACACAGTGGCCAAATCTAGGTGTCATGAGGAGCCAGAACTCCAGACGGTATAGTAACATGGTGGCAAGAGTTTTTTAAAAAAATATCAAGTAAAAGGCAGCAGCTCAGAAAAATAAGAAAGTGAGGAGTGGAAGTGGTTGCATCTGAGCAAGATCTTTAAAAGTCCAGCAACCTGTACAGAGTCCACAAAAATGGTTCAGGTGTGTTCCCTCCAGAAACACAAATGCAAAGATGGTCTGAAAAAATATGGGAAAAGAAATAAATCAACAGAATAATAGCCAGCAAACAATACATTGTCTAAGGTTGTAAAAAACCAATGCCAAGCCAAGGTGGAACAAAAGCTCTGTGTGAGAATTACCTCATAAAACAAGAAGGGGCATTCCCTACGATCTGTTCCTTAAGGTTCTGAAATTTTTGATGGTATATATATTTTTTAAAAACCTAATCAGGACACAGTTGAAGGCATCTGTTCATCCCATTTTACTTCCAAAAGCAAAAGAGACTCTTTAATGTAATCACTGATATCCCCTATCCTTACAAGAGTGTAATGAGAAGTCTGGGAATGTGACCTGTGGTCCACCTTTTCATTTCTGGTGGGTATTTTGAAACATAAAAAGTAACAACAGGGATATCCCAGGGGTATCCTCAAATTCAGCAAACATACCATCTTTGCTCTTCATGCACAGTCTCTTACTGTAACATGCAGGCCTCATTATGGGCAGGAGCTTACAGGAGTGGAGCTCCGGAACTTGTAAGTTTTATTGTGCTCTTTCTTTCTTAACCCCCTCCCTCACCAAATACTTGCTTCTGCGCTCCATTGTTCAAAGCCCCTGAGAATTTTGCTGAACTCTAAGATTTGACAAACTTTTTAAGATTTTCCCTCACTAAAAAATGGGGAAATAACCAAAACATATCAAGCAGAGAGATGGAAATCTTCATGGCCACATAGCAGAAAGTAATTTTAAAAGTATAATGGGGTAAGGTTTTATTATAATTTTAATTCTAGAAGCATTTTAACGTCGATCCTGAGCTGATATAATTTAGTACACCTTCTGGTGATGTCAGGGGTGTGTGGCATATGCAAATAAGTTATGCAAATGAGTTGTGCTAATGAGCTCTCGCACTTTTTTTTTTTTTACAAAATGACTCCACTAACATTCATTTGTTTATTGTGCTTTTTTTTTGTTTCTTTAAAATTATTATCCGTTGGTAATAAACCCCCATGCTTTACATGCTTTTAGTTAAGCCTGAGTCTTCCTCTCATTCCTGTGGGTTTGAAATTCCTAACAGGACAACAACAGCAGGGCCGGTGCTAAAACCATTTCATGGTACTGTATTAATACAATACAATATAGGCGGTTCTGAAAATTCAGTGGTGACCACCAGTACTCTACATGGTGCTCTATATGATGTCCAGTGCCAGCTCTCTTTCAGTTAGATATCGAAGGCCTGTCGGAGCAATTCGGTCTTACAGGCCCTGTGTAACGTAGGCAGATCCCGCAGGGCCCTTATGGCCTCTGGGAGAGCGTTCCAGAGTTCTGGTGCTGCCACTGAGAAAGCCCTGGTTCGTGTCATACGCAACCTGGCTTCTTTTGGTCCATGGATGGACAGTAGATTTTTCGTCCCTGAACCCAGTGCTCTCTGGGGGATATATGGAGAAAGGTGGTCCCGCAGATAGACAGGTCCCTGACCATAAAGGGCTTTAAAGGTCAGTACCAACACCTTGAAACGGACTCGGAACACAACAGGAAGCCAGTGCAGCTCTTTCAGCACAGGCTGAATGTGCTCCCATCGAGGGAGTCTCATTAACAGCTGTGCCGCAGCGTTCTGCACTAGCTGTAGTCTCCGAGTTAGCGTCAAGGGTAGCCCCATGTAGAGAGCGTTACAGTGATCTATTCTTGAATTGACCGTAGCATGGATCACCATGGCTAAGTCGTTGTGCTCCAGGAACGGGGCCAGCTGCCGCACCCACCGAAGGTGAAAAAAGGCGGATCTAACAGTGGCTGCTACTTGAGCCTCCATTGTAAGGGAGGACTCAAGGAGCACGCCCAAGCTCCTGACCTTAGGGGCCGGTATTAATGGCACCCCGTCAAGAGCCGGCAGATGAACCTCTCCCCCCGGACCACCCCGTCTCACATAGAGAACTTCCATCGTCGGGGGATTCAGCTTCAGCCGGCTCAGCCTGAGCCAAGAAGCCACGGCTTGAAGAGCCAGGTCTAGATTTTCCGGGGTACAGTCGGACTGTAGATAGAGCTGGGTGTCATCTGCATATTGATGACAACCCAGTCCATACCTCCTGACAATCTGGGCAAGGGGGCGCATATAGATGTTAAATAGCATCGGGGATAGGACCACTCCCTGTGGCACCCCACAACTGAGAGAGTGCCTCTGGGATGCTTCCTCCCCTATCACCACCCTTTGTCCCCGATCTTGGAAAAAGGAGGTCAACCACTGTAAGGCGGACCCCTGAATCCCCACATCGGCAAGGCGGCTAGTCAGTAGCTGATGGTCAACCGCATCAAAAGCAGCTGACAGGTCTAATAGCAACAGCACCGCTGAGCCGCCCCGATCCAGATATCACATGAGGTCATCTATGAGAGCGACCAGAACCGTCTCCATCCCGTGACCTGGTTGAAAGCCAGACTGGAATGGATCCAGTGCGGAAGTGTCCTCCAGGAATCCCTATAGCTGAGTTGCCACCGCCCGCTCTATAACCTTACCCAAAAAGGGAAGGTTTGATACCGGCCAATAATTTGCCAATACGGCCGGATCTGGAGATGGTTTTTTTAAGAGGGGACGGACCACTGCCTCTTTAAGAGGTGTGGGAAAGATCCCTTCTACCAGGGATCTGTTGACAATACCTTGTAGTGGTTCATGTAGCCATGTCTGGCTAGCTTTTATAAGCCAGGACGGGCACAGATCCAACCTACAAGTCATAGGGCGTACAGCCAAAAGGATCCTGTCGACTTCCTCCAGGCTGAGTGGACTGAAGGAATCCAGAATTGGACCAGAAGACGCGCTCGGTGCCCCAAGTTCTTTCACTGTATCAACTATGGCGGGAAGGTCGTGTTGGAGCGACGAGACCTTATCTGCAAAAAAACTCGCAAAAGCCTCACAGCCTATTTCCAATTCTCTAATGTTTTGTTTACCCTGTGATAGAGTTGTTAATGACCTAATTATACTAAACAATTGTGCTGGGCACGAGGTCGCAGACGCAATTCTGGATGCAAAATAAGTCTTTTTTGCAGCCTGAACTGCCATCTCATAGGTCCGCATAAATGACCTATAGGATGTTCTCATAGCTTCGTCATGAGTATGTCGCCATCGTCTCTCTAGTTGTCTTAATCGCTGTTTCATTGATCACAACTCCATGGTATACCATGGAGCGGATCGTGTACGAGGATGAAGAGGATGTCGGGGAGCGATCTCGTCGATGGCTGTGGAGACCTGGTTATTCCAGATCTCCACTAGCTCATCCAGCGAGTCGCCAGAGGGCCAGGGATCCTGCATGGCCATTTGAAGCTGCAAGGGGTCCATCTGGCTACGCGGGCGAGCTAAAACTTGCTCATCGCCTAAACAGGAAAGGGGTGGCATGTCCACATGAGCCTTCAAGGCCTGATGGTCAGACCATGGCACTGCCTCAGCAGAAATCTGATCCACTACAACTCCCACCACAAAGATCAGGTCTAGTGTGTGCCCAGCCCGATGCGTGGGCGCTGTTATATATTGGAAGAGTCCTAGTGCTGCCATGGAAAGCACTAGGTCCGTCACCTGAGTAGAAGCCGCGTCCTCGGCATGGACGTTGAAGTCACCCAGGACTATAAGTCGAGGATGCTCCAATGCCCAGCCTGCTACAGCTTCCATCAGGGACGGTAAGGCACTGGCTGGTGTGTTAGGCGGACGGTACACCAGCCAGATTGCCAAACTCTCCCCAATGTCCCACACCAGGCCCACACACTCCACGCCCTTGATCTTTGGCGGCGGAAGCACCCTGAAGAAGCAATCCTCCCGTATGAAAAAGGCCACCCCTCCCCCCTGCCTGCTAGTCCGAGCTTGGTGAAGGATGGAGAACCCAGGCGAAGCTACTTGGGAGAGAGCAACTGTCTTCCCATCCCCAGGTCTCCGTCACGCAAGCCAGGTCTATATCCTGCAGGACTGAGGTTTTATTGTTTATGGACCTGGCATTGCACAATACCAGGGACGGAGGCAAGCGTTTCCACATGGCCCTCCTACCTGTTATCCTTGGGATGGGACACAGGCTGGAAGGGGAGCGAGCTCTCTTGTGTCTCAGTCTCCTTCTGTTCCAACTTTGCCTGCTCCCACTGCTATACTTTCCCCTCCCCAGGAGCACTGGAATCCCCTGACCCAACATCAGCTACCAATGATTTTACAGAGTACCAGGTCACCTATCTCGAATCAATAACAACGTACACAATCACGTATTCTGTTCCTCCCATCCACTCAACCTAATACTCTCTTACTGATTACTAATTCATCTTATGACCTAGCTAAAAACTTATTCTAACCACTACTAGTTATCCCAGCCAATTAAAAAAAAATTCTTATTAAACCAACCCCCCTTCCTCCCCACCTTCAATCAATTGGCCAAATTTATATCTCAATTCAATTTAGTGGATAAACAATCAATTAGGTCCAAATATAATCAATCAATTTACAATCAGTATTAAACCTCAAAGTAATGAGTGGGTGAGATCCTTAGTTTTTAGCGCTGTAATCAACAGCTGCAGATGATTTGTTAGCTGGGGAGCAGATTTTAAAGTGCTAGTGTGCTCAAAGTTCTTGAAGTTCTTAAAGTGCTAGATGGAGTTAGCATACAGAGTGTCCTCAGCCTCTTTAAAGTGCCAGTGCAGAGCAGAAAGTGCAGAGGTATTGCAGGGTAGCAGAGTGTAAAATCACAGTCCATCAAAGTGCTTCGAAGTGCTGGTATGCAGTGTTAAAGGAGTTCTTAAGGCACCACAATGATCGTCTTTTATAAGGTGCCAATGCAGATATTAAAGTGTAATTTCTTCGGTATTACGTTTCCTTCCGTGTCACACTCGCTGCCGGGTTAGACCAGCCCCTGTCCCTCTCCAGGGCCGGGGCGCCCTACCCCCCTGGCTCTTGCACGGACCTTCTAACACTGAATTATTACCAGCTCATTGTTCTGGAGCACCAGTCTTCGCTCCTCTGCACCCCCCGCTCCTGGTCATTTTGTTCTTGTAACTCGCCGCTCCCACCTTTCTCGTGACTCAGGCTCCGACCGCACCAGCAGCCCCTCGCACAGCCCCTCGCTCACTCCCTCGGCTCTCTGTCCTTGCCACCCAGCCAAACTGCTCACCCTGTGGCCGCGGCCACAGCCTCCAGCAACCTCTAGCAGCCTCACATCTCAGTCGCAGCGCAGCATCCTCCACCAGCGTCCTCCGCTGCCCGCTCTGCTTGGTTCAGCCGGTTTCAGACTCAGCTGGTTTCTGCGGCCTCTCTCCAGCTGTCTCCCTTCGTCTTGTCGCCGATGCACCTCCAGACAAGCTCTCCACTCCACTCTCCACTCTTCCAGCTGATAAGTAAGTTCCCAACAGACAGACTTCACGCTTTTGTTTTATGTTGTTGTTTTGTGTTGTTTCCTCAGAGCCTCAGCACCTAGGCTCTTACACGTGCCGCCATCTTTTCTTAAACTCTTTTCCAGAGGATTAATCTAAAGAAATTAGACACATGTTGGCACTCTTCAACACTGCAGCTAGAATCCTTTTAGCACAGAGATGGAAATGTCAGGCAATCCCTTCGAAAATGGACTTGGTGGGGAAAGTTTTGGAAACTGCAGAACTCGACTTTCTATCCCAACTGACAGCTGGGAAATCTTCCCTGGGTCCCCACTTCTCGCTTGCCTCGGCTGCACGATGCGGGGCTTGCCAGGGGGGTCGGAGGGGCGAGGAAGGTTCTTGAGTTCTTCCAATCTGCTCTATTCCATAGCACAAGTGGAACATGATACTAAGATTTCAATATAAAACCCAGACTCCCATGTGTATTTTAATGTTTGCAGAACCCCACCTAGGCATGCTGAAATCTGGTATTGTGTGGTATGAGAAAGGGTGCAGGAATCTCACAAACTTTTGCATGCAAGCAAATTGTTGGAAAAGAAATCCCTGAGGAGAACTGGGTTTCTCTTAATCTGAATGCAGTAAAGCTGAATCAGACAGGTCACAGGCTAAGAAACACTTTATATAGCTGTGCTATGTATTTGGGCTCAAATTGTTTTATAATAAAGGATGCAGTTCCATTCTAGTGATGTTCTTTTTATCTTACAGGCTGCTCTGCTTTAGGGAAGCATCAGAACTGTCTGTTGATTCAGATGTTGTCTGACTCTAAAGCAGCGGCACAGCTTCAGTGGTGCACTAGAATTATCTTCTGATTGGGATGTTGTCTGGATTTAATGAAGCACCCACTCCTTTCTATGTTGCCTGAATTTAGTGTGGCATCACAGATGTCTTCATAGCTTGCTGGCCTTGGATGGCATCCAACTTTATTGAAGCATTCTACCACTGAATAAAGCCATTAAAAGAATGGATCAGATACTAACAAGAGGTGGCAAATTCTAACCAGGACACTTGGCTCACAGCAAAGCACCTGTATCTGTCATGTAATATAAATGATCTCTTAGAACTGAATTATTCATATCCATTGATGCTAACATATTTTGCTGGGTATCTTCTTGGCTTCTCAATAATCACTCCATTGATCCATTTTGCAAATTTTCCTGCTTTGAACACTGCCATCGGTTTTTCCACATGATTCAATACCTTTTGAAATTCTTCATTTGTGTGACTGAAACCTTCAAAGTTTCAAAGTTTCTGAATTGCAGCTGGAACTTGTGACTTTATATTTATGAAGAACTGCTCTGTTGAGCAACCCAGGTCTAAGCACATTTTTTTGAAATTTGCATTAACATCTTACTAACTTTCTGGATTTCTTTCTAACGAATCAACTTTGTACCAGTTTAGTCACAGCCCTTAGAATCAATTCAGCTTTGGGCATTAAAATCTAGTACCTAGAATTTCAGCTAAGCCACATAGGTTTTTTATCTGCAATATGATTATGTTGATCAAATATCTGTTGTTTCCCCCCACAGCATGTTTCTAAATTGTATTTAAATGAATGTTTAAATGCATCAGCTAGCAATGCTTTTTAAGTTTTTAAAAACCTGCATTAGTTTAAAATCAAGTCAGTTTTAAAATTCATCTGCTCTCATCTTCAAGAGTAGAATTCAGTGTACCAGTGTAAAAAAAATGTGGGTTTTCATCTGTTTCTGCCAATGTAAATATATCTTTCCATTGAGATTTTCTTTCTGCAGTTTTAAATATACTGTAAAGTGGGACTTTACAGAGAGGTTTCAAGAAGGTACAGGAGGCTGCAGATGGAGAAGGGGGAATCAGCAATCCCATTCACTGTGCCTTCCATTAGCGCAGCAGGATTTATGGATCAAAGTCAAATAGTTGTTATAATAAAAGCACAATCATTTTTTTACATTCATAGAAAAACAGTCTCTGTTCCTAGCATTTTCAGTCCTTGTTTGTATAAAAATACATATTCTGCTGTAGTTAACATACAGTCTAGGCTGCAAAGAGAAGGCAACATTTTCCTATAATGAACATTTCAGACAGGTTCATTTTTGCAGCCTTTCTGTGCTAAAGTCACTTTAATGTATTTTTTCCTAATGGCAAACTAGAATGATGTATATATTTATGTTACATGTTAAAAGGTAAATTAGTTGGACAGGAAACTTCTGGGAAAGAAATGCCTTCTTTTTGACCCAGGTTTATTAGCAATAGAATAATTAACAGGCATTCTGACATGTTACTGTTTTATGGTTTCCCATGCTAATTCAACCCAGATCAAAGGTTTTCTGAATTTGTTAATTTTACTATTCTGCTATTGGTTTTTAACTTTGTATCACTTGGCATTCCAAACCTCACCAGCTATATGTTGTTCTGCTTACCGTACCTCATTCCTCGTCTGAAGAATCGTGCATGCATACAAAAGCTTATGTTCTGAATAAAACGAAGTTGGTCTTAAAGGTGCAATTGACTCCTATTTTGTTCTACCATCCTTAATGATGATGAGATACAGTGGCCATAGCACACATGTACTTCAAAGGAAGAAACAAGACCAAAAACAGTAAAATATAATGGAGGGGATGTACAGTTAGGAAAGAAGAGCAAAAAAGGGGATGCTGAAGATAAGGGAAGCAACCAGAAAGGTGTGGGGAGTAAGACACTGATTCTCTCATTCATTCTGCCAAGGGGAGAAACAGGAAAAGGTAGATAGGTGGGATGGGAGAGAAAGAAAAGGGAGGGGAGGCCAGGAGAGGGATAGTTGTGGTTGGAGGGGAGGAAAGAAAGGTAAATGGGGGGAAAGGGGCTGCAGATACTGCCATGGAGAGGGAAAGGAAATGCAAGAGAGGAAGCACAGAAGCAAAATCCTCTTAGTGGACTTAACATCACACTGAAGGTTATTACCCTCATATTTATCAGTGTCATTTACAACACCTGCCATGCCTGCCCAGCAGTAGTTTCCTTAAGCCAGAAAAGCTCTCACAAAGGAGAAAGATAGAAACAAATTGGATAAAAAGTGGAAACACATAGAAGTTAATGACTGATTCAAACTCTCTGGACACTTTCCATGACCTCTATGATGCAATTTCAGGAACAATTTCAACAAGAGATGCCAAGATCAGCATTCATTGTTCAATTTGATTATACTTCTCAGGGCAAGAATGTGAATTACAAGCACTTCTCTTATTACAACAACAACAACAACAATCCCTCATAATCATGATACACCTGGAACTTTAGTAATGCTGAGTATTTTGTATTCCGATCCGATGTACTCCTTAATTTGCTAACTTCATTTATGTTCCAGTGTGTATACTAAAGTTACAATTCTTTGCACATTTAGTTTGGAGCAATCCTCACTGAATTCAGTGGAACTTGCTTCTGAAAAACAGGAATAGCTTTTTTCTTCTGTCTGACTGTACATGCTCAAAACATCTTTAGGAAAATGCAGCAGCCCCTACAATTGCTGCCAAAGAGATTTCAGCTGCGTGGGCCTGCTTTTTTTCTACATGGGGACTTGAAAAGACCTTATGTTCCCAGAAGGGAAAAAAAGAAAGCAAAATCTAGCCTGCTGCCAAAGGAGCTTTGACCATATATTCCTGACTTCCTCCTCTCTAGATTTTTAGAAAAGCAATTGCCACCTTTATCTGTTTGCTGCGTTTTGGAGAGAAAAGCCCCTGGAGTAAGAAGACTGGTAGTTAGGAGAAGACTACTAGTGAAAGGAGAGGGAAATTATAGGATTTTTTCCTCAATAATTTTGTTAGTATTGTAGTATTGAAGAAGAAGAAGAGGAGGAAGAGGAGGAGATTGGATTTATACCCTGCCCTTCACTACCCAAAGGAGTCTCAGAGTAGCTGGCAGTCTTCTTTCCCTTCCCCTCCCCACAACAGACACCGTGTGAGGTAGGTGGGACTGAGAGAGCTCTCCCAGAACTACCCGGGAGCAGAACAGTTCTGTGGCTGACCCAAGGTCACATCAGCAGGTGTATGTGAAGGAGTGGGGAATCAAACCCAGTTCTCCCAAATAAGAGTCCACACACTTAACCATTACACCAAACTAGCTCTCAGATAGGGGTACAGAAAAAAAAGAAGGAAGGGGGGAATAATAAGTATCATATTTATCTGTTATTTGGTCATCATAATGACAAATGGCATAAGTATAAAACATAAGCATTTAAAATATCTAGTATTCAGTAATTTTTATATACTATGCTTGTCACTAAGACCCAACATTTATTCTCATAAGTTACTATTATTAACATTCATTATTTCAAAGATTTCAGGTTTTCACAGCTGGTAACATCATTAGGGTTTGTAGAATCTTTCGGGATCAAGTGCCGTGTTCTACTGGAGAAAGTTTTCCTTCCAGATGTTTCGTTCTCAGCTGCGGAGAACATCCTCAGTGGCGTTGCAGCCGGAGCAGGCGCTCAGACCTTCTTGGCTGCTGTGCATTGAGTGGGGCCAGGGCCAACAACCATCTTCCTCATCTTCAAACCCCTTCCAACCCTCCCAGCAATTAACACGGAACAATGGTCACATTCAACAGCCAGTTTCCTTATCACTACCCTTCCAGGAAGCCCCACCAAACAATGGGCACATCCACAAACTAATTGCCCTTTCATCACACCCCCTCCAGCCTAGAAATAGCAGCTCTCCAGCAGCCCTGGCCCCACTCAATGCACAGCAGCCAAGAAGGTCTGAGCGCCTGCTCTGGCTGCAACGCCACTGAGGAGGTTCTCTGCAGCTGAGAACGAAACGTCTGGAAGGAAAACTTTCTCCAGTAGAACACGGCACTTGATCCCGAAAGATTCTACAAACCCTAATGATTCATTATTTCATTATATATTTTCACATCCTAGTACTGTCACAATTATCATAGCCAAATTTAAATCTGAGAGTATTTTGAAAAGCATTTCTAAAAATTAAAGATAATAAAGTAAGTTCACATGTACATCAAAGTTAACTTTTATAACTTTTATAATCTTCAGGGTGTCATTATTTCATAAAGTATACCACTGTTTCAAAAATACCTATATTTATGCCTTTATAATATCTGTAACAACCAAAATTATATTAATACAGCTACACTAGTGTCTATGCTAACTTTATACTAATAATTGGAATAATATAAAGCATGGTAATTTCCCCTTTTTAGGAGTTATATATCATTGAAAGAACATTATACCAGTTTTCTCTCAGTGTTTGACTCACAGTGAATTTTATACCTCTCATCCATAAGTTTTCCCATTGTTGAAATGTTATTTCACACCCAACATTTTGAGTCCATTTCAGCATACATATTTTAACTTGTTCAGTTTCAGTATCATATTGAAGTAATATTTTGTAAATTCATCCTAGTAATGATCCTTCTGGTGAGTAATTATTTTTTTCAAAATCAGTTAAATCTCTTATCTGTCCCTTATAAGCATGATCAGCTTCTTTCAGTCTTAAAGTAAGTTGAATACCAACCATTGTATTTTCTTTCCTTCTTCTTTTAATGTTTGCCACATTTTAATCTCTCCTTGCAGACTGTGAGGAAAAACCCCTTATAGAACATCGTAGTCACCAACTTGGTTGCTAGAACACCTGGAGAAGTAGCTCACACACGTCTGGCCAGAGAGTGTAAGCAAAACCTATCCAGGGGCAAAAGGGACTTATGCAGTACTAGCAACCATAACGCTACGAAGGCACTCGAGACCGGTGCAAGAGCACCCACCAGGAGAACAGATGGCTTCCCGTCGTTCTGTACAACGTCCATCTCGACCATGGAGCAGAGGAGGTTGCACCGCCAGGAGCTATCCAAGCGAACGGTTTTGAAGCACCGACCATGGAATCCACTGTGGAGGGCTACCACCACACGCAACTATCTTCCTACCATGCCAGACTCCATTCCAGCGAAGCAAACGGCTCACGTACTCGCCAGATGACACCTGTGACTTCAGGCAATTGACCCACCCCAGGCGTAGCCAACTGTCCAACCGCCACTGTCTTTGTCCAGAGAAACCTTGGACAAAGCACTGGTGACAGTAGAAGATTGAAGAACATCTTCACCCGGAGCTAAGTGTCTTTTTAACTATTGGGTTTTACCTTAGATAACAATTTGGCCATCTATTGTCATCTCCTCGGTCTAGTTCAAACCACTCCCATGAACCTCCACCCCAGTGATTTCCCCCATTCTTCTCTGTACTGTCACCTTGGAGCACCCCCACCCTGGTCCATTTCAACCTGAAAGTTCACTCAGGTAACCAGGACTCAAGCCTGTTCATTGGTCAGGTATGGGCACCCAATTAGGTGCCACCAATGAACTTTCTATTGGCTATCACAGTAGTCCAGCCCTTATGGTCACTGCAAAGCCTCCCCTTTTTGGGAGGTCACACATCAGCTGATCACCTTCCTCCTCCCTCGTACCTCCCATCCCCTAAGGGCTCAAGATAGTCCTTATAACTTGTGGACTAGCTACCCACAGGTGTACTTCTAGCAGTATCCCAATTCCGCTGTCTAGATCCATCCCCGATTCTAAGGCCAAGTTTCGGGTCCCCTCTCCCACTTCCTCGCTTGTTGCCATTGGAGCCTTCCTTGAAGACTACGATCGATAAATATCACCCTGTTTGTCTATCCATGTGTTGTCTCTATATCACTATTTTTCTTAGGACTGTATGTATGTTTCATGAGCACATTGCCTTGTATGTGAGTTCTATATTTTTCTGGAATAAATTTTAATTGTTTTACTTAATTAGAGTCCCTAATATTTTTAAGCATTAATTTCTGGACGTGGAATCCTGTATACACAGGTAAAAGATCCTGATTAAGCCAGGTGCCTACCTGACAATTCCCCAACCTCGTTTTGAGGGCATTTTGGCTTACAAGATTCAGCATATCTTGATATGTTAGAAAATTATTAGTTTTTTTCTCATATTTATCATAAAACTTGATCAGTTCCGCAGGGCCTGCAAGACCACCCTTTTTAAATTAGCTTATGAATAACTGAAAATCCGCCATCAGCATCAACTAGAAGAGTGTTAAGGATAGCGTCATAAAATGTTTTAGTTAATTGTTTTAATTCAGGCTTTTAAGGTTAGTTTAATGTTAATTTAATGTTTCTAGTGTAACTGTTTTATTGTTGGTGCACCATTGGTCACCGTATTGTTAGCCGCCCTGAGCCTGCTTCGGCGGGGGAGGGCGGGGTACAAATAAAATTTATTATTATTATTATTATTATTATTAAAATGCACCTATTGGTGACATTAAAGGTGAAGTCAGTGGACTAATCCTTGTTTTCAGAGAATCCCAAACTTTAACTAAGCTGTCTCTAATTACGTGAGGTTTCTTTTGGTTTTATGTAACCCTTCTGTCTGGTCTGCATTTTCTTGTTCTATGAATCTATTATTTGAGTTTTTAATCCAGTCTGTAATCCAGAATAGGCATGCTGCTTGGTAGTATATCTTGACATTGTGTACCACTAAACCTCCTCATATAGTTTTAGATTACGTCTCCGTTAAGAGTAGAGGGAAACATCAGGCTTGGATCAAAGGCAAAGAAATCTCTTTACAAGTATACCGCACAGCAGATTCTGCAATAATTTCTGAAAGCTTCCACATGATACTTGTAAAATGGTCTGAAAAACAAGGAAACTACTTTCAACTTTGTTTTATCTCATTGTGGCCTTACTGTTCCCTCTCCACAGATAGGATCTGGTTTGACAGAAGAAGGTATGAAGTAGAGATAATGTAAAAAATAGGTCTTAAATGGTAGTTATGATAGACAGATGTGCCCACACACCTTTAGCAGTTGGGTTTCTTAGGCCTAAAGGAGCCATTGCTGTAGTTGCACTGCATGTTTTATATCTGAACTATGAATAGATACAATGGGTTCTAGAAAGAGGCTCTGGGCACTCAGCGTTAATTATTTCTCTTATATTTGATTATTGCACTTATGAATTTTGCCACCGAGAGGGTGACACAATCATTTGCATCTGATGGTAGCCAAGACACCTGGGCTCACATAAGGCTTTATTGTCTCAGGAAGAGACAATTAACTGTGATATTTTTGCCAAGCTTTACGCTGATAAAATATCGAGAATTCTCTCTGACCTGGATGGCAGTTGTCATACAGACACACCAGAAGGCAAGACTAATATATCACCTGGTATATTCATGGATCATTCTGTCTCAGTTTCTTTGATGGATATGGACAAGATCCTGGGATCAGTGAGGGCCACTATTTGTACTCCATATCCCTGCCTATCCTGGATGCTAAAATCATGTCAGGACCCCTTAGTACCTATTATAAATCAGTCACTAACTCAGGGCACCTTCACTCAGCCACTCAAAGAGGTGGTTATCCATCCATTACTTTAAAACCTTCCCTACAGAAAAATCATGTGTCCATTTTTTGCTTGGCTCTAACCTGCCCTTTCTTGGCAAAGCAATTGAAAGAGCAGACCAACTCCTGGTCTTCTTGGATAACTCGTCTGCTCTAGGCCCTTTTCAGTTGAGCTTTAGGATATGGGACAAAGACAGCTCCACAAGTTTTGTTTGATGACCTTCATGGCTCCTAGTTACTCTTGTTGGACTTACCTGCAGCCTTTGATACAATAAACCATACCATTTTGTTAAGGCACTTGTAGGCAGAAGTAGGTTTGGGGGGATGCATGTTGAACTGGTGTCAACATTACTAATAGAGAAGCAAGTTAATGCAACTGCAAAAAAGGCTTTTTTCCAACTCAGCCTAGCCTGAAAGATGGCCCCTTACCTTGATACAGCTGATCTGGCCACCAGGATCCATGCCACAGTAACACTGAGACTAGACTACTGCAATGCACTGTACATTGGTCTCCCCTCAAAAGCAATTTGGATACTCCAGTTGGTGCAGAATGCTATGGCTTGCCTATTATTGGGAGCTAGATGGAGCACACATATTACTTCTATCCTGCAGGCACTTCACAGGCTGCCCATCAGTTACTGGGCTCAATTTAAGGTGTTAGCTATCACATACAAAGCCCTTCATGGCCTTGGACCCTCATATCTGTGAGGCCACTTCTCCCCTCACATTCCACCATGACAGCTTCAGTCATCACAGCAGGTTTTTCTGTAGGTACTAACCTGCAAGTGGGCAAAATCAACACCTGCCCATACATGTGCCTTCTCCATTGTGGCCCACCTTATGGAATGGGTTGCCTGAAGAAGTTGGGAAAGCTCCCACTCTCCTGGCATTCCTCAAAGTATGTATAACTGAATTATTCAAGAGGGCTTTTCTACACATGCAACAGAGTTGCATTGTACGAAATTATTGTGTATAGCTTGCTGAACCTAGGATTCTGCTATGCAAATTGCATAATTTAATGCCATGTTCATAGTTATACTTTGCTTCTGTTTTTAGACTTCTGGCTGGTTCTACAACCCTACTCCTATCTGTCCCATCTGTCGATTGTATTGACACATTCTGTATAATCTGCCTTGAGTCCAAGTAAGGAAGGCGGACTATAAATAACATTATATTGAATTGGAGTTTCCAGTGGTTAAGTTCTGGCACCTTCCCTGCTGTGTCATGTGAGCTCTTTTTGCATTGTATGCTTAGCCAGCTGAGCTTTATGATTTTAGAGGACCAGCTGATCCCTAGGGACAATTCCTATCCTCCAGTCTCCATAACACCATAGTCTCAGAGTTTGCGCCTTAGCCTGAACAACTTATTTCTTGAGAGCCAGTTTGGTGTAGTGGTTAAGTGTGTGTACTCTTATCTGGGAGAACAGGGTTTGATTCCTCACTTCTCCATGTGCAGCTGCTGGAATGGCCTTGGGTTAAGTCATAGCTATCACAGGAGTTGTCCTTGAAAGGGTAGCTGCTGTGAAAGCCCTCTCAGCCCCACCCACCTCACAGGGTGTCTGTTGTGGAGGGAGAAGATATAGGAGATTGTAAGCCGCTCTGAGTCTCTGATTCAGAGAGAAAGGCAGGGTATAAATCTGCAGTCTTCTTCTTCTAAGTACATCTACAGTACTTTCTCTTGGCTGCTACTATGAAATATGACAACTGATTTTTTTTTTTAATTATATGCCTACTTCTGTACTAATTGGACTGACAGCCAGCTCTTCCATTTCACAAGATTTGGTCCACAATTGCTTGGAGCCAGATACAAGTTCTGATTATGGCAGAACAGGCAGAAACAGAAAAACTGGTCCATTATTCATTCATTAAAAGGTAAAAAAATTAAAAAGTGTACTCTGAATTTTCCCCACAAAGTTATTTCCTAATATTTTGAAAATATGAAAAATAATTCAATTTCAATTACTGTGCGAACTGCTAAACTTTCTGTCTTTTTGAAAAGAACCAAATGCTTTAGGCTTGGTGCACCTAGCTAACTGCAGGCTAGTGCACGTAGATCTCGATCTAATTTAGCCAGTATTCTGGAGATACAACACTGCCATATAGAAAACTTTCGAGTTTAGACTGGGTACTTTAGTTGTCCATGTCTGAAAACATACATCACTTTAGCTACAGGCAAGGTTTCTGCCTGCCATAAAAATGAGTGAAGTAAGTATATGATTGAAAGAAAACTTGAATAACAAAAACTATTTGCTAGGGGGGAGAACTCAGCAAGCTTTCTTTTTCACTGAGGACAAATATAGAAAGTTGAGATACGAAATGAAAGATGTGCTTATCAGGTTCTGGTTTCAAATAATCTATGTGCACATACAGCCTTTTAGGCTATAGGACACAGATCTGTTTAATATGATTGTTTCAATGATAATGTAAGAGACACAATTGCTGAAGAAACAAAAGGCAAAATCTATGATGTAGGCTCAAAGTGGATCACTGCTCTGTCAAAGCATTTACTTTTCACATAAAATCATCATACGTTATTTATTTCTTCTTCCATGATAGCTAGAAGTGGCTCACTGAGCCGAGTGAAGCCTCAAGTCAGGTACAAAAGTAAGGAGACACATACGAAATTAAAAGCAATGCCTCCTAGCTAGGAATTTCTTTCTACTAGAAGCCTTAAAGCCCAGATTTCAACATCACCAGGAAGCAAGGAATTTTTTTTTCATTAGGCAAATATTTTGTGTTTTATTTAGTAGCTATATATACTCACACTCCAGGATGTCTGGCTCAAGTAGGGTTGCCAAGTCCAATTCAAGAAATATCTGGGGATTTTTGGGGTGGAGCCAGGAGACATTGGGGCGGAGCCAGGAACAAGGGTGTGACAAGCATAACTGAACTCCAAGGGAGTTCTGGCCATCACATTTAAAGGGACAGCACACTTTTAAAAATGTCTTCTTTCCATAGGAAATAATGAAGGATAGGGGCACCTTCTTTTGGGGTTCATAGAATTGGACCCCCTGGTCCAATCGTTTTGAAACTTGGGGGGTACTTTGGGGAGAGGCACTAGATACTATACTGAAAATTTGGTGCCTCTACCTCAAAAAATAGCTCCCCCAGAGCCCCCGAAACCTCCAGATCAATTCCCCATTATACCCTATGAGAAACGATTTCCATAGGGAATAATGAAGATGTTTCCCTCTCCACACACACACACACACACACACACACACCCCTTCTCGCAAATCTGATGTAGGGGATTGCCCTCTCTACTCACCAGCCAGCTTATTTCAGCAACAGACACAGACACAGAAAGTTGAAGCCTTTCACCACCTTCGGAGGTGCAAAGGCACATGGTCATTTGGGGCAAGGCAGGAAGCAGCCTGGGAAAGCTCCGGCTGCTGCGATAGAGCTGGGTAGGAAGGGGAGGGGCAAAGAGAAGCTGCTGCAATTGAGGTGAGAAGGGAAGGGAAAGGAGGAGAAGCATTGGGGATCGGTGGGAACGGGAGAGGAGAAGCTGCTGGGATCGGGGCTGGGTGGGAAGGGCTGCAATTCCCCTGCTTTCTGAATTTTTGGCCAGCGGGGGGAGGAGGCTCCAAATCGGGGGTCCCCCACCCAGGCGGGGGATTTGGGAAGCCTAGGCTCAAGGTCAGCGATTTCACTATCATGGTTGTCAAGGACATTGAGATCCTTCTTTTATAATTCTTCTGTGTGTATTCTTGACATCTCTTCCTAATCTCTTCTGCTTCTGTTTTTGTCCTTTATCATGGCCATCTTTGCACAAAACCTTCCCTTGATTTCTTCAGTTTTCTTGAAGAGATCTCTTGTCCTTCTCGTTCTATCATTTTCCTCTATTGCTTTGCATTGTTCCTTCAGGAAGGCCTCCTAATCTTTCCTTGCTGTTCTCTGGAAATCTGCATTCAGTTGGGTGAATCTTTCCTTTTCACCTTTGCCTTTCACTTTCCTTCTTTCCTCAGCTAACTGTAAACCTCATCAGACAGCCACTTTGCTTTCTTGCATTTCTTTTTCTTTGGGATGGTGCTGATTGCTGCCTTCTGTACAATGTCATGAACCTCCATCCATAGTTCTTCAGGCACTCTATCAACTCTAGTTCCTAAAACCTATTCTTCACCTCCACTGTATATTCATAAGGGATGTGATCAAGGTCAAACCTGAATGGCCTCATGGCTTCCCCAGTATTCTTCAGTTTAAGCCTGAATTCTGCACTATATAAACAATTTTATTGGTAACATATGGTAGCAAATCTATATCAATATCTTACAACTTAAAAAGAAAAATTTATCTACCCCATATCTTACTTTTCCCCCACCCCTCCCCCCGTTATTTGACCCCTGCCAGTGTTATTTACTTAAAAAAAATATTAAAGGTACCCTTAACTATTAAGAAAACCAAAAGTTATATTCTTCTTTTAGAACTTAATCATTATCAAAAATTGTCCAATGTCCTTTTATTTTCCACTCTTTTTCTACGTATCTTCTGAACTTCTTCCACTCCATCTTAAAAACTTCCAAATCATAGTCTCTTAATATTCTTGTTAATTTGTCCATTTCACTCCATGTCATAACTTTTATAATCCAATCCCATTTTTCTGGTATTTTTTCTTGCTTCCACAACTGCGCATACAATGTCCTAGCGGCTGAGAGCAAGTACCAGATTAAAGTTCTATCTTCTTTTGGAAATGTTTCCATTTGTAGTCCCAACAGAAAAGTCTCTGCAACTTTGTTAAACTCATATCCCAAGATCTTAGAAATCTCTTGCTGAATCATCTGCCAAAACATTTTAGCTCTTTCACAAGTCCACCACATACGATAGAAAGAACCTTCATGGTTTTTACATTTCCAACATCTGTCTGGCATCTTATTATTCATCTTTGCCAATTTTTAGGAGTTATATACCATCTATACATCATCTTAAAACAATTTTCTTTAATACTTTGACATGTTGCAAGTTCCATAGAGTTCTTCTGCAGATATTCCCAAGATTCCATCTTTATTTCTTTATTTACATTAATTGCCAATTTAATCATTTGAGATTTCACTACTTCATCTTCTGTAGACCATTGTAAAAGTAATTTGTATACTTTTGAAATTAGTTTATCATTGTCTCCAAGCAGAACTTTTTCCATTTCTCTTTGCTCTTTCCTTATTCCTTCAGTTTTAATGTCATTCTCTACCAAGCTCTTTATTTGTTGCATTTGAAACCAATCATATTTGTGACTCAATTCTTCAGCAGTTTTCAGTTCTATTTTTCCACTTTGTATTTTTAACAATTGATTATATGACAGCCACTTTTCTTCACCTATCTCAGCCGTTATCTTTATCACTTTAGCTGGCACTATCCATAAAGGTCTTCTCTCATCTCCATATTTCTTGTATTTTGTCCATGTATTTAATAAATTGCTTCTTGTATAATGGTGAGAGAAAAGACCATCCATCCTCTTTTTTCCATAATACAAATATGCATGCCAGCCAAATTCATTTCCGTGACCTTCCAACACTAAAAGTTTTTTGTTTAACAGCGTTATCCATTCTTTCATCCACACTAAGCAAACTGCTTCATGATATAATTTTAAATCTGGTAACTGAAATCCGTCTCTCTCTTTTGCATCTGACAGAATTTTCATTTTAATCCTTGGCTTCTTCCCAGCCCACACAAATTCTGAATTTTTCCTACGCCATTTATCAAATTGTTTGGCATCCTTCACAATAGGAATAGTTTGGAACAAATACATTATCCTTGGTAGAATATTCATTTTAACTGCAGCTATTCTGCCCAGCAATGACAGATTAAGCTAATTCCATTTTAGCATATCTTCATCCATTTTATGCCATAACTTCTCGTAATTATTTTTAAACAGATCAATATTTTTCATTATCTCCACCCCTAGATGCTTTATCTTAGAGGTAACTTCACAACCCGTTAGTCTCTGTAATTCTTGTTGTCTATTCATCTGCATATTTTTACACAGAATTTTAGATTTTTCTCTATTTATAGAGAGTCCTGCCAACTCCCCATATTCTTGTATTTTAATTAACAGCAAAGGTATAACTTGTATGGGGTTTTCATTTATAAACATTATATCAGCAAACGCTCTGTATTTGTAAGTACATCCTTTTATTCGTAAACCTTGTATATCTTTTTCTTCTTGAATCTGCATCAATAAAATTTCAAGAGTCATTATAAACAACAGTGGTGAAAGCGGACAACCTTGTCTAGTACCTTTGCTAATTTTCATTTCTTCTGTAAGATCTGCATTAACACACAACCTTGTCCTTTGTTCGGAGTATATTGCTTTTATCATTCTTATAAAACTTTCTCCCAACTCCATTTTTCCATTACCGCGAACATAAAGTCCCAGCTTAAATTGTCAAATGCTTTCTCTGCATCTGCAAAGCATAATGCTACTTCTTTTTCTGGATGTCTTTCATAATATTCTACAATATTTACAACAGTCCTAACATTGTCTCTTATTTGTCTTTTGGGAAGAAACCCTGCTTGATCTTCCTTTATAAAAATTATCAAAAGTTGTTTAAGCCATTCTGCCAAGATTCTTGTAAATATTTTATAGTCATTATTTAATAACGAAATTGGTCTGTAATTTTTTACATTCGTGGCATCTCTATCTTCTTTAGGTATCAACGAAATAACAGCTTCTTTCCATGTATTTGGTACTTTCCCTCTTATTCTTATTATATCCATCAACTTCTGCAATTTTGGTATTAATTCATCCTTAAAAGTTTTAAAATATTTAGCTATATATCCATCTGGCCCAGGAGCTTTTCCATTTTTCGTGTTTTAACAATTTATTGATAACATATGGTTACAAATCTTAATTATAAATTTTCAATACTAACCCATATGGCATTTCAATCCCCCCTCCCTCCAATGTTGACTTCCCCAAAGCTATAGATTCAAATTCAATACTAAAGGTACTACTAACTGATCAAAGTTTTTCACAAGTCCACCACATGTGAAAGAAAGAATCTTCATGTTTTTACATTTCCAACATCTATCCGACATTTACTTACTCATTCTAGCCAGTTTTTTCGGAGTCATATACCACCTATACATCATCTTAAAACAGTTCTCTTTTATACTCTGACAAGTTGAAATCTTCATTGAGTTCTTCCAAAGGTGCTCCCATGCATCCATTTGTATTTCTCTATTCACATTGATTGCCCATTTGACCATTTGAGACTTTACTACTTCTTCTTCTGTAGACCATTTCAATAATAATTTGTATACTTTTGATATCAATTTTTCATTGTCTCCAAGCAGGACCCTTTCCAGTTCTGTTTGTTCTCGTCTGATTCCCTCCGATTTAATATCATTTTCCATCAAGCTTTTGATTTGTTGCATTTGAAACCAATCATAATTATTTAACTCTTCTGAGGATTTTAATTCAATTTTGTCTCCTTGTATCTTGAGCAGGTGATTATATGACATCTCACTTTCTTCATCGGATTCAGCTGCTATTTTTATTACTTCTGCTGGCACTATCCATAGCAGTTTTCTCTCGTCGCCATATTTCTTATATTTTATCCAAGTATTTAGTAAAGTATTTCTGATATAATGGTGAGAGAAAAAACCGTCCATTTTATTCTTCCCATAATACATGTACACGTGCCAGCCGAATTTATTCCCATGGGCTTCTAACCATAAAGGTTTTTTATCTAACAGCATTACCCAATCTTTGATCCGGAGCGTTTCCATTTTTCATTGCGTTGATTGCTGCTTCAATTTCTATCTTTTCAATTGGATCATTCAAAACTTTTCTCATATTTTCAGTTAGGGGTTCTATTTTTAACTTTTGTAAATATTCATCCATCTTCTCTTTCTTTATTTTAACACCTTTAAACAGTTTGGCATTGAATAGCCAAAATTTGAATAGCTTAAGCCTGAATTTTGCAATGAGTAGCTCACAATCTGAGCCACAGTCAGCCCCAGGTCTTGTTTTTGCTGACTGAAAGGAGCTTCTCCATCTTTGACTGCAGAGTATATAATCAATCTGATTTCTGTGTTGCCCTTCAAGTGATATCCAAGTGTAGAGTCACCTTTTAGGTTGTTGGAAGAGGGTGTATGCTATGACCAGCTTGTTCTCTTGACAAAACTCTATTAGCCTTTGCCTGGCTTCATTTTGTTCTCTAAGGCCAAACTTGTCAGTTATTCTGGTTACCTTTTGACTTCCTACTTTGGCATTCAAGTCCCCTGTGATGAGAAGGACATCTTTTTTGTGTGTTAGTTCTAGAAGGTGTTGTAGATCTTCATAGAACTGGTCCACTTCAGCCACTTCTGCGTCAGTGGTTGGGGCATAGACTTGAATTACTGTGATATTGAATGGTTTGCCTTGGATACAGACCAAGATCATTCTGTCATTTTTGAGATTGTATCCTATTACTCCCTTCCTCACTCTCTTGTTAATTATAAAGGCCACACCATTTCTTCTATGGGACTTTTGCCCACAGTAATAGATGTAGTGATCTTCTGAGTTAAATTTGCCCATTCCTGTCCATTTTAGTTCACTGATTCCCAAGATGTCAATGTTCAGTCTTGCCATCTCTTCAGTCAGTCCTAAGAGAAATCAACCCTGACTGTTCCCTGGAAGGTCAGATGCTGAAGCTGAAGCTCAAATACTTTGGCCACCAAATGAGAAGAGAGCACTCTCTAGAGAAGATCCTGATGCTGGGAAAGACAGAAGGCAAAAGAAGAAGGGGACAGCAAAAGATGAGATGGCTAGACAGCATTACTGATGTAACTAACATGAATTTGAGCAGACTTTGGAGGATGGTAGAAGACAGGAGGACCTGGTGTGACTTTGTCCATGGGGTCGCAAAGAGTCAGACTTGACTGTGCGACTGAACAACAACAAAAATATATACTTAGATCAAAGTAGAAGGGTTCCTTATGTAAAAAAGATCACTAGTCCACATTCAGTTTCAGAATGAAATCCCTACAATATTGTGCACATGTGAGCATAACACAACTGCTAAGTAAATAAGAAGCAATAGTAAAGTATCAGATGATCAGTCCATAAACTCAAGTATATGGTGATGCACCCCAGGAAAGAAATCTAGCTTGCCACCTTAAGGTTTGGAAAGAGAGAAAGGAGATATGTGATTAGGAATGCTATCCTAAACTGGTCTATTCAGAATTCTACTTAAGTCTATTTAATGGAGTTTACTCCCAGGAATGTGTTTTTAGAATTGCACTGCTAATGTACTATCATGATAATCTCAAGTAGAAAGCAGTTTGAAGTCAGACAGGCCTCTTCAGCAGGCTTTTACCAGTTTTCTCAGTTTTAGGTATCTCTCATACATCATACAACTATAACTGATAACTAGCACATTTTCCCCCCAATGCTTTAAGCAGTCTGGTGAAAAGAAATATCAGGAATATATCTATCCAAAGACAGTGTAATTAGAGAAAATATATTGTAAGAAAATACCCCTAATATTCAGAACATCGTAGTCACCCGCCTGGTTGACAGGGTGAACTGAACTCACACACATCTGCTAGGAAAACGTGGGCTTGGCTGCCAGACTGGAAAGGACTTATGAGTACTAACAGCCACAACAAAAAACAGCACTCCGTGTTGTTTCTGGAGGAGTGCTAGCAAGGAGAACGGATGGTTTCCTGTGAACACCATCTCTATTGTTGAAGTGGAAGAAGGTGCACCACTAGGAGCTATCCAGGCCATGTGGTTTTCAGCCTTGACCATAGAATCCACTTTGGAAAGCTAACACCAGCTATCTTCAGCAGTGCCAAGACTCCATTTCAGCGAAGCGGGTGGCTCATGTACTCAACAGATGTCACCCATCCATGAGGCCATCAAGCTTAGGCGTGGATCCTGCCAGACTGCCTAAGCCTTTGTTCAAACAGAACTTAGGACAAAGACTGGTGCAAAGAAGAAGACTGAAGAAGAGGAAGACCATCTTCAGTGAGCCAAGTTCCTTTGTGTAA
Source organism: Heteronotia binoei (assembly GCF_032191835.1). Taxonomy (NCBI): domain Eukaryota; kingdom Metazoa; phylum Chordata; class Lepidosauria; order Squamata; family Gekkonidae; genus Heteronotia; species Heteronotia binoei. The sequence goes on from NC_083230.1 coordinate 73,841,779, forward strand.
ACCAGATGTTACCTTAGGTAGCAATTTGGCCATCTATTGTCATCTTTTTAGATAAGTTTAATAGTCTTAAGTACCCCTCCACCCAGTGATTTCCCCCATTCTTTCCCCCAACGGTCATCCTGGAGCTTCCCCACCCTGGCTCATTGTTACCTGGAAGTCCAATCAGGTAACCAGGGCCCAAGCTTGTTCATTGGTCAGTTATGCGTACCCAATTAGGTGCCACCAATTAACTTGCTATTGGCTACTGCCGAAGTCCAGCCCTTATGGTCACTGCAGAGCCTCCCCTTTTTCTACCCTTGTACCTCCCATTCCCTAAGGGCTCAAGGTAGTCTTTATAACCTGTGACACAGCTCTCCACATGTGTGTATCCAGCAGTACCCCAGTTCCGCTGTCTAGATCCATTCCCGATTCCTGGTCAGTTGAGGGTCCTATTTCCCCTGTCCTCTTTTGTCACCATTGGAGCCTTCCTTGAAGACTACGATTGGTAATTATCACCCTGTTTGTCTATCCATGTGTTGTCTCTATATCTCTCTCTATTTTTCTTAGGACTGTATGTGTGTTTTGTGAATTATTTGTCCTGTATGTAAGCCTATATTTTTCTGGAATAAATTGTAATTGTTTTTACTTAATTAGAGTCCTTGATAAATTTAAGCATTAATTTCTGGACGTGGATCCTGTATACATAGATAAAAGATCCTGATTAAGCCAGGTGCCCACCTGACAATTCCCCAACCTCGTTTTGAGGGCATTCAATATACTGAATGTTTTCAAATGCATGCTATTAGACAAAAGATATAAAGAAAAAAATAGCTCCATCATTCATTACTGGGACAATTTATATCCATTTCAATTTAAAGGAATTTTGCTACAAGCTTTAATAGTGGGATCACTGTAATCACAGCAACCAAGGGATGATGTTTTAGTAACGTTTTTACATTTATCTAAGGAATCTTTGAAGTCTTTGAATTGGTAATAATTTTAAATATTTGAATTGGCAATAATTAAATGCATTCTTGTTTTGAAATAGTCTGTTGTTTGCTCTTTCAAAGTAACCAGCTCATAATAAATTTGTTTTTAGGTCAGAATGGTAGATGAATTCTGGAAATATGTCCTATAATTAACTGAGGAAATTATGGATTACATTTTTTCTGCTAATTCTTAAATTGTTTTGCTTGGATATTTGAAAGATTATGGGTTGGCGGATCCAAGCTCCCACCAGTTAAAGACATTCATGGAAGTGGATGTTTCCCACTTTTCCTTCCTTTCCATTAACACTCTGTGCTTCTATCAAAATGCTGCTGAGTGTTATGGAATCAAAGATCCAGGATGCTTTGCTGCTTCCTCAAGGCACATGTTTAGCAAGAAAGCTAAGGACAGCACAGTATGACTTCTATGTGCTTCTTTAGTCTAATTCTGATGGGGTTTAAAGAAGAGTATAAGAGCCAACAGGAGGTGTTTGTGTACCTGAGTGCTTACAGAAGAGAGCAATGCACAGCATCCTGCTAGAGACTTCCAAAACATGGAACCAGCCAGCCAGGAGACAAGGTAGACTTAGAATTTGAAATCTTATTCTTTTAACTAGAGATGGCAAGGGCTGAAGTTGGGACCCTATACAAGTGTTCTGCCAGAGAGTTTTCACTTGCATAGTTTAAAATAAATATTCTTAAATAAAAGACATAACTGTATATACTAACCTATCTCCTGTATTTTCATAACCTCATTAACTACAGAAAACGTTGACTGTCTGCCAGAGCCATGACAGCATTCATCTTCATAATATATTACTTCAGTGTTGCATTTTGTAGTCTACTAAATGCCTCCCTGCTCTGTTTTGCTTCAGAGTTGTATTATTTGAAGGACAAAAAAAAAGTCTTATCAGAGAACTCCTTTTCAAAGCAAGGAGAAAATTCTTCTATTCATTTCATTGATACATTTCCTGGGAACCAGCTCCTAAGTAGTTTGATTCAAGAGATGGAGAAAATCTTTTCAGAGTATGTAGTGATGAATAAATTAAAATGTCACATACTCTATATTCAGTACAAGGATGTGAATATATCAATTTTATGCTGATAAAAAGTGAATCTTTAAGCTGGTCCTTAATTATAATGCAGAGTCAACCAAACCCTAGGTTTGCCATCCCCAGGTGCCGGTGGGAGTTCTCCTGGTTATGCGGGCTCCAATCCACCCTCTGCCAGCTGGCTGGTGGGGGGGGGAGCCCTGCTCCCAAGCCTGACTGCTGGCAGCCAACCCTCTTCCTCCCCTTCTGCAAGATTTAAAGGGCCCTTCAGCTAATCAGTGGAGAGCATGTGGCCTGCTGATCAGCTGGAGGGCCCTTTAAATCTTGCAGGAGAGAGGGAGAGGGGCTGACACCACCCTCCACTTCTTCTCAAAAGCATTTAAAGGATCCCTTTAAATCCTTTTGTGGAAGCGGGTAGGCTGTATGCACATGCATTCCAACTCAAATCTCCCCACCCACCCCCCTTCTTCCCCAAAGCATTTAAAAGAATTCTACAATTCAAGCTGAGAATTCGGGGGTTTGGAGCACAGGTGCCAGTCCCCAATGCAACAGCATCACTTCTGCATGACATCATCATGTTGGAGTGTCCCTGCCCCCTCCTGTAACACCTCCCAAAGTTCCCCATTGGGGGCTTGTAAGGACCTGGCAACTATAAACCTGAACCCTAGCTCACAACACAATTCAATCCCCCCCATGAATCACAATTAAACACAAATTAAAAATCACATGGTTGCTATGAACCTGAACTAGGTCGGAATTCAATATTTTTGTTTTCTATATCTAAGAAATAATGAACAATCTTGAGCACAGATAAATGCAACTGAGTCCCATTGTTTGCGTTGTTACTTCTAATCTCTTTAATATGTACTGGACTGTTATCATAATTTATTACCCACCAAGTAACACTGATCTAATATTAAGTATCTGACTATGAATCTGGCACAATCTCACATAAAAACAGTTAATAATATAGACAAATATTAATATTACATAATTTATTTTTGAATTTTTCAGTCATTCCTCTTGTTAGCTGCTTCTCCTCAGAGAAATTCTATGATTTGTTATTTTGAAGGGTTTTAGTATTAGATAAAGTTGTCTTTCTATTATTTGTATGACCTAAATATAAAGCTACTTAATTCTGCAAAATAGTTGCTTATAAGAATTAGTATTTAGCTTAAAGCTCCCAGAACTGACAACATAATCCTAAAATCAGTCTGTAAATTATTTAGCATAGGAAATAAGCCTCACAAGCCACTATTCCGTGGTGGGAAAAGTGGGGTATAAATATTTTCCATTAATTATAATGACCTTTGGCCATATGCAATTAACTTTCTTTTTATTTTTGCATTAATAAATGAACACAGAGATTTACTTGCATGACATAGACATACACTAGTATAATACAGGGCTACAGGGGCCAAACATTGTGTTGCTACTGGCGAGAAACCGTGGTGCTAGGGGTGTGCCAGGAGACTTAGCATTCCAAATCATGCCATACCGCAGCATAATTTTATGCTGACAAGTGTAAATATTCCCATTCAGTTCAATGGGTAGAGAACAAAGTCTTCCATCTGCTTGCCACTTGCTACATATGCAAAACCATAGAGCGGCTTAGCATATCAGCTAAGCCTGCACTCAATCACAGCTCTCCTAGGCACAAACTTCAAGCAGCATATTCATACCTCAGATAATAAGGCACATGATATTGAAATGCATCTCTCTGGCCTCATGTCATGCCACACTTTGAGCACAGATGTGGGGGCTTTGGTAATGGGAGCTCTAGAGCAGGGGTGGCTAAACTTGCTTAACCTAAGAGCCACATAGAATAAATGTCTGATGTTTGAGAACCGCAAGACATAAACATCAGATATTCGGGAGAAGGAAGGGAGGGAGGGAGGAAGGAAGATGGGGAGGGATGAGAGAGGAAAAGGTGGAAAGAAAGCAATTTTAACTTTACATGCATTCTCCAAGCAGTTGGCTGGCTTGGCTTGGAGAAGTGTTTTAAAGAGAGAAATGCCTTCTCCAAGCCAGCTGACAGGGTGGGGATGGGGGACTGAGAGCCACACAATATGTGTGGAAGAGCCACATGTGGTTCAGAGTACAAAAAGAGAGTACATACATTTTTGCTCACAAGACTCCACAGTTTAGAGGGAACAGAAACTATCAGTGATGAGAACAAACAATGTTACAGCATATTGTTAACAATGATTCAAACTCTTACTGACATTCCACCTCAGAAACAAACACCAGACTGCACTCTCCCTGCTCATCAGTAACTGTCTTTAAAATGAAACCCCCACTGGGAGAGAGTTGAGAGGTTCTTTCAATTACATCATTGTGTTGCAGCAGTGGGAAGAAGAGAACAAGAGTCCAGTAGCACCGTAAAGACTAACAAAATACCATTTGTGGCAGGGTATGAGTTTTTGTGAGTCACTGGTAATTTCTTCAACAGGAAGTGACAAACTTCTCAGCATCAGTGCCTCTGCTGGTTTGATAAACCAGGCAGGCTGCATGATGGGGAGGGGAAATGGAGAACAAGAGGTACTGAGAAGATTACTAGCAGAAAGCTGTAATTAACCTCATGAATCCAGTGAACTGAATGCTTAACAAGAATGTGCTAAGCAAAATCACTCATCTGCAACAGCCAATCAGCATGAGTGGTCCATTCCCAGTTACTGGAACTAATGCTGCAAAATTTCAGCTGTGCTCCAGGGGCTGACTGATAATTAGCCACATGCAGAACTAAGACTAGGGACCTCAGTCTTGCTAAACTGATGGTATTCCACAATACTGTCCCCTTTCTGCTGTCCTTCTTGCCCTGTTATATGAAGTAGGTTTCAATACCTCCTCCTCCTTTCTTTGCTGTGTCTGGGATTGGTGCTTGTCAAAAGATGAGCTTTTTTCTTATCCCCCATGTCTAGTGGGACTCAAACCAGTAAACCTTGTTTCCCACAATATGTTTGTCTCTTGTGTTACAGTCAAGGTGACAGGGTTAATTTCCATGAATGTTCTCTTGTTTCCAGGACTCATTTTGGGCAGGAGCTCACAGTAGCAGAGCTCCATACCCTCTAAATTATTATTGTTGTTGTTGTTAGGGTTAGGGTAATAAAATCACAATAAAATTACAATCATAATAAAAACCAGTTACAGCAATGAGTTAAGTACAACAGGATATCATTAGAGTTTGTAGAATCTTTTGGGATCAAGTGCCGTGTTCTACTGGAGAAAGTTTTCCTTCCAGACGTTTCGTTCTCAGCTGCGGAGAACATGGATGTTCTCCGCAGCTGAGAACAAAACGTCTGGAAGGAAAACTTTCTCCAGTAGAACACGGCACTTGATCCCGAAAGATTCTACAAACTCTAATGATGTTACCAGCCGTGAAAACCTGAAATCTTTGATACAACAGGATATTCCAGCAGGATGATATAACAGAATAGTATAGCAAAATGGTACTACAGAATAGCATAGAAGAATAGTACAGCCGTACAAGAGAACAGTACAGTAGGTGAGGCCAACCAATCTAATAGATAGATGCCTGCTGCCTCATCTGAAAACCTGGCATAACAGCTCCATTTTACAGGCCCTACGAAAGGCTAACAAGCCAGGTAGAGCCCGGACCCGGATCTCCATAGGGAGCTGATTCCACCAGATCAGGGCCAGGACAGAGAAGGTCCTGGCCCTGGTAGAGGCAAGACAGGCATCTCTTGGGCCAGGGACTGTCAGAAGATCCTGGGAAGCCAAACAAAGCAACCTCCGGGACATGTTTGGGAAGAAGATGGTCCTGCAGGTAAGTTGGTTCCAGGCCATGCAAGGCTTTGAAAGTCAAAACTAACACCTTGAATTGGATCCGGTACTCTATCGGCAGCCAGTGTCAAGTCTGCTTTAACTTTGGTCAGACCTGCACTCAATATTTGGTTCAGGAGAGAAGCATCCTGGGTAAAGCCATACTGTATTCCAATGTATTCCAATGCTGCTAGCTTGAACTCTCCTCACCTCCTTCCTTTCCTTTGTTATGTAGTTTTGCTTTGAAATGGGAATATGTGAAAGAGTTTATCGGGCCTTCTCAGGCTGGGCATCGGGGGAGGTTGGAGCCAAGAGACGCTCAAGGCCAAAGCAGGCCTGAGAAAGAAATTGTAACATCAATGTGTGAATGTGCCCTGCATAGTACCCCTCCCTCAAGAATCCCTTTGAAGTACCCCTTATATGATTGCATTCTACTGTATGATCTTTAGTCTTTCAATTTCGCTGTAGTCGAGAATCATGATATCAATAAACTAGCTACTTTGTTATCAACAAGGACTCGTTATTGAATCTGCCGACTTGACAGCCAGTGCAGACTACAGAGAGCCAGCCATATGCTTACCTATACAACTGATGCAGTCAGCAGGCAAGCTGCCACATTCTGCACCTGCTGCAGTTTCCAGATCAGTTTCCAGGGCAAGCCAGCGTAGAGCGAGTTACAGTAGTCCAGCCTGGAAGTAACCATTGCATGGGTCACTGTAGCCAGGTCTTGGGGGGATAAATATGGTGCTAGCTGCCTGATCTGCCGTAGATGGTAAAAGGCAGATCCAGCAGCCGCTGTGACCTGGGCCTCCATAGAAAGGGAGGCATCCATAATCACTCCAAGACTCTTCACCTGTTGGGCCGGCATCAAAATGGCACCAACAAGGCTGGGAGCCAGATGCACGAATCCACCCCCCCTCGACTCAGGTACTGGACCTCCATCTTGGTTGGATTTAACTTCAGTTGATTCTGCTCTAGCCATTTAGCCATGGCTCCTGATGCCTCGGACAGCTGATCAGAGGCAGAAGACAGTCTGTGCTCTTTCTTTATTTACCCTCCACCCCAAAATAATTGCTTCTGGGCTCCATTGTTCAAACCCCCTTGTGAGAATTTTTCTGAACTCTAAGATTTGACAAACTTTCTAAGATTCCCCCCCCCACACACACAAAAATGGGAAAATATCCAAAACCTATAAAGCAGACAGATGGAAATCTTCATCAGGCCACGGTGGCCACATAGAAGATAATTTTAAAAGTATGACGAGAGTAAAGTTTTATAATGACAATTATAATTCAAGAAGCATTTTAAGGTAGATGCTGAGATGATATAATTTAGTACACTTTTCAATGTCAGCGGTGTGTGGCATATGCAAATGAGTTGTGCAAATGAGTTCTGCTAATGAGATCTGGCACCTCTTTTTCTGCTAAATGACCCCTGCTTGTTGCTGTCTCAGTGTTCGCATCCCCCCTGCTTTGGAAAAAGCTTCTTCTAGAGTCATTGTTCTCCCGCATGGGACCGTCACCTGACCATTTCTGTGCTCTTCTATGAGGCTTTCTTATCCCAGACAAGCTGTCAAGATGTCTCAAGAACATGCTTGGACTGGTCATGCTTCCTTCCCTGTGTGCCCACCTATCAAAAGGTTATGTTTATAGGAAAGATTTGAATCTCCATCTGCTGAAATCCCAGAAATGTGGCAGTCATAGGTCACACCTGGCATGCCAAAACTGTCATATATCAGAACATGCTGCTTGGTTTTTGATGTTCTCTTGTGGTTGGGAAGGGCAAGGTGACATCAGAACCACATGTCAGCATCACAGTGCATTGTTTGGCTGTTTCCATAAATGGCTACTTCTGTGACTGGTGGGTTCGGACAGTGTCACTATGGCTCCAGCACTGTTGCTCTGCGCTCAGCTCCTTGAAGTTGGGTCTTTTTTGGAATTTCTTTGCTCTGTTTAAAAAGTATGAGATGCTGACTAGTTACATTGTTGCTATTTTGATGCCATGTCAGAATCAGTGAAATGCTAGCATTAGTATTGTGCTGTAAATATCTATGCCACCACTGACAATTAAGATACCCCCTCCCCCAAACGAATGCTTCCTGTTTGCTAGATACAATCCATCATCTAGGGAGGAACAGAAAGGAAAAGATACAAGGATAGTTTTTCAAGTATTATATATAAAAAATATCAAGGCATCTGCCATCAAATGTTTCTTTGTTCACCATCAAAAAAACAGTCAACTTACATGGCTTTTGGAATAAACTGGATGTATGCTATAATTGCAGGAAAGGAAAAAAAGTTCACTGATGATGCTTAAGTATTTCTATGTAAGTTAGTGTGCCTGGTAAGCAGACTTACTAGATTTTTATGCCTCAAAAAAAGGGTTTGATTTATTGGCACAACTGGAAGTCATGAGAACATGAGGCTTGTTTACAGATTCTCAAAATTAATTCACCACTTAAAGGAACAAATGGGAGAAATAACAATTGCTGTGAGGATGAACAAGATAAGGGCTGCAGGTATTTTGTACGCAAAAAGGTCCTGTATTAATTTTCTTCCAAAAGCAGATATTAAGGAAGCGTATTAATCTCCATGTTACATATTTCAACAAATCAGCTCATAAAAGATAAAAGGAAACTACAGTTTTTCTCACATAAACAATCATATAAACACTTAGATCAGATGTAGAAAATTAACAGGAATGAAACATGAAATGTGAAGCATAAGAAGATCAGGAAGTAATAGGGTTGCCAGATCCCCTTACCTGTCTGGCACGGGGATCTGAGAGACATTCTGGAGGTGGGCAGGAATGTCATGCAACATCCCTGATACAATGACGCCATGGATATTATTGCATCAGGGATATTGGACAGGGATGCTCTGGTATTTGGGCAGGACTCTATAATTGTTTTGTCTTCAAAACCATAGAGCAGGGGTGGCCAAACTGCGGCTCAGGAACGACATGTGGCTTTATTGCACATATTGTGTGGCTCTCAAAGTCCCCACTGCCTCATCGTTTGGCTTGAAGTCCCCACTGCCTCATCATTTGTCACTTTAAATCACTTCTCCAAACCAAGCCAGCCAGTGGCTTGGAGAATGTATTTAGAGTTAAAGTTGTTTTTTTCACCTCCCCCTCCCTGCATCTATTTTTCTTCCTTCATCACCCCTCCCTGTCTTGTGACTCTCAAACATCTGATGTTCATATCTTGCGGCTCTCAAACATCTAATGTATATTCTCTGTGGCACTTACATTAAGAAAGTTTGGCCACCCCTGCCATAGAGCTTGCCCAAATGCCAGAGCATACCTGCATGACATCCCCAATGCAATGATTTCACATCCGGGTAACATCATTGTGTCAGGGACATCAGGTGGTAACATCCCTGTTTAGGGGAGGGATTTCTCCCACCAGCCAGCTGGTCCACTGGGGGCTAGCAACCCTAGGAAGTAATTATTTTGTACTCCCATAAAATCATTTCATTACATTCAATTTAGCACTAGCATTATATCATCTGCATCAAAACTTTACTACTACAAAGGATATATTCAGGGGTCATTTTGTAGAAAAATAGGAGATGGAGCTCATTAGCATAACTCATTAGCATATGCCACCCGCCTACCAGCCGAAAGCAACCCGATGCAAAAAAGGAAAGCCCCAGGCAAGCAAGACCTGCTTGGGCTGGCTAGAGATCCAGCCAGTCCATGCAGGCCTCGCTCACCTGGGGCTCTCCTTGACTGCCCCCCCATTCAAAAGGCCAGCAAGCCACCCACTACCCAAAATCACATAAGAAGTGGAGAAAGGGTGGCATGGGCTTCTCCAGGGGTTAATGAGGGCTGCTGGGGGTGTGGCAAAGCTCCTGGTGGCTGTCTGTCTGCTCTCCTTATCCAGGGATTGTTATGCAGCTGTACCTACTATTCAATGGACAAGGTAGGTGGGGAGGAGGAGAGCGAACCCTCAGAAAGGTTCAGGAGTTGTGCTCCTGTGAGCTCCTGCTAAATTCAAGGCCCAGATATGTTACTTCTGATCATTTAAAAAAATCCAACCAGCAATCATCTTGGGAATGCATTACAACCTCACCATATGTGTAATAACTATTCCGTAGATACAGGGTGTATTCTATGCAGTGCCAAAATAGAAGGCTGATAGATTTTTCCTGATTCCCTCCAGCCTTTCTCAAAAAGGCAATGCTATAGTTTGGGTGACCCGTGCACATGGAAAGCAAACAAATTTAGATAGCTGCACTGAGGAGGGGAACACAAGCAACATTATCTGCGACCGTGGAAAAGTGAAGAAGTAAGGAATGTACAGAAACAGCTGAAGTAAAGTAATAAACTGTGCAAGCCAAACTTCAAATTATTGAAATATACACACTAATCATAGAAATACATATAATGTACAATAGAATTCACACCATACAATCAACAAGATTTACACATAAATCATAAACATCCAGCACTCAACATAAACCACCATGTATATAAATCACTTTCCTCCAGGTCTCCCCCCGCACAGTTAAAAAATGCAGTCTAACTTCAGATATTGTATCCATGAGCCCGGTAGGAAATCCACTTCAGCAGCTCTTATAAGAAATAAATCCAGGTTGCTTGGAATCCAATGTAGAAATGTTCTTCCATAAGCTGCCAAACAAAATCCTTCATGAGCTGCCAAAGCAGCAGCACCCCAACACCTCTGCCGGCTTATGACAGTGTTTCACATTCACAGCTTTCTTAACAGGATTTTTCCTTAACAAACTAGAATCAACTCACACATCCACAAACCTTTCCACAGCTCAAAAAACACATTCCTCAAAATACACATTCCTTCGGCATATGCCGAATAAGGAATTTGTATTTTGAGCTGTGGAGAGGAAAGTGATTTATATACACGGTGATTTATGTTGAGTGCTGGATGTTTATGAATTGTGTGTAAATCTTGTTGATTGTTTGGTGTGAATTCTATTATATATTATATGTATTTCTATGATTAGTATGTATATTTCAATAATTTGAATATTGGCTTGCACAGTTTATTTCTTTACTTCCACCATGGAAAAGACAGAGGGGGGTGATGTTGCTAACTTTTCCTTAATGCAGCTGCCCTTTTTAAATGGCTCTTCATTCAGATGTATCCCCCAACCTTTGGCAATGAATTTTGGAGGCTTCTGGGGAAAGGGTGTAATAGGGAAATTTCATTTCCACCCACCTCTTACACTACAGCTCATACCCCCCAGGAATTTGGGGGTTCATCTTCCACATGCATAGGCTAACAGCATGTTCATGCATGTGAATATGAAAATATTCAGGAACCAGACGCTCACGCAAGTCATCCTTGCAGTCTTCATCAGGATATTGCTAAAGAAAGTCTAGAGTCAGATCTACTTCTTGATGCAGACTGCAGTTTTAATCCTCATAAACAATTTGGATCACTGCACTCTTTTCTTCCTCAGGTACAATTTCTTGAGTGCAATTATTTGCCACATGCAACCATCTCTGTACTCAGGACCAAATAAATAAAAAATCAAATATTTTTATATCTTTAATTGACTCACTGTTGTGGTAACAACAAACATTGATGCTCTGTATGTTTGGAGAAACATGTTACATTTCTCAAAAGTTAAGCAGGGTGTTTGCGCGTGTATGTATGTTGGAGTGGTTGGAGTGTCAGCAACTAGGATCTGGGAGGTCCATATCTCCACTTCGCTGTGGAAGCTTGCTGGGTTACCTAGGGCCAATCACACACACTCAGCCTAACCTACAATGCAGACATGTTGTAAGGATACAGTGGAGGAAAGGAGAATGATGTAAGCTTTTTGTGCCTCCATTTGGGATAAAGGAAAGGAAAGGTCCCCTGTGCAAGCACCGGTTGTTTTCGACTCTGGGGGGACGCTGTTTTCACAATGGGCGTTTTCGCACTGACCTTCAAGTGGCGCGACCACCCTCTTCACACCGGAGGATCTGCGCGGATTTCGCACAAGAAGCGCCGGAGCACCCAAAAGAGCCGGCGACTTCCGTCGCAAAAGCCGCTCAAACGTTTTCCTGCTTCTTGGCGGTTTCCGTTTGAGCGGGTTTCGCGACGGAAGTCGCCGGCTCTTTTGGGTGCTCCGGCGCTTCTTGTGCAAAATCCACGCAGATCCTCCGGTGTGAAGAGGGTGGTCGCGCCACTTGAAGGTCAGTGCGAAAACGCCCAATGTTTTCACGGCAGACCTTTTTACGGGGTGGTTTGCCATTGCCTTCCCCAGTCATTACACTTTCCCCCCAGCAAGCTGGGTACTCATTTTACTGACCTTGGAAGGATGGAAGGCTGAGTCAACCTCAAGCTGGCTACCTGAACCAGCTTCCGCTGGAATCGAAGTGAGGTCCTAAGCAGAGGGCTCCAACTGCAGTACTGCAGCTTTACCACTCTGTGCCACGGGGCTCTTGGGATAAAGGCAGGGTATAAATGAAGAAAACAAACAAAACAAGGCCAGATTTGGTCAGTGTCAACATCCAAATACATAAGGTAGGAGGCCCAGATCCATTCTATGAATATCTGAGAGCTTTCTCACAAAATGCTGATGATTTCTTAAAACCGATTGTCAATATTCATTTGTGACAAAAAAACAAAACAAAAAAACAAGCCTAAAACACTTACAAATTCATTGGAGATTATTAGCATTCACATCAACATTTACCAAATTTTGGACATTGCTGTAATACATAAATTTCTGGCTCTGAAGTAGAACCTAAATGCCCTAATTATCCATTTTTCATTCTAACAACTGAATTTTCAATGGTTGTTTGTTATAAAAACATCTGCTATTAGGAAAGATTTGTTATGTATTTAAATACTACTCCTAAGTTGCATTCATACCAGCAGCTCCATGTGTTCAGGAGGTATTGCAAATCCTGCCACCCCAAAATGGAGCAGATAAATCCGAATCACACACTCCCATGCAAGGCGCCCGAATAGGGTGGCCAGATCGTCCCGGTTGCCCAGGAAAGTCCCGATTCTGGCCCCCAATTCCCGCCTCCCGGGCTGGCTATACCAGGACCATTAGAAGTCCCGGTTTAGCCAGCGGGGAGCCGGCGGGCCGCGCGCGCCATCGGGGAAGGCGGCGAGTGTGGGACTGAGCGTCCCTGCGCATGCGCGGGGCCAGGAGAGTGGGCGGGGTAGGGCCCGCCACACCGCCATGCGCACGCGCAGGGACGCTCGGTCCCTCACTCGCCGCCTTCCCCGACTGCGCGCGCGGCCCGCCGGTTCCTCTCGCTGGCGGCGGCAGAGGGGGAGGCGGCGGAGGCGGGGCGGTGGCGGCGTGGCGGGAGGCCCCGGGTCTGTGGGCTCGGCCGCCTCCTCCTCAGCCGCCGCCAGCCCCGCCAGCAGCACCAGGCTGCACTCTGGGAGAAGGTAAGGGGGCCGAAAGCAGGGGGGCGGCTGGCGGGAGGGGGTGGCCGGCCTTCCTTCCTTCCCTCCCTCCCTCCTCCCTCCCTCCTTCCTTCCCTCCCTCCTTCTTCCCTCCCTCCCTCCTTCCTTCCTCCTTCCTTCCTTTCTTCCTTCCTCCCTCCTTCCCTCCCTCCCTCCTTCTTCCCTCCCTCCCTCCTTCCTTCCTCCTCCCTTCCTTTCTTCCTTCCTCCCTCCTTCCCTCCCTCCTTCCCTCCCTCCCTCCCTCCTTCCTTCCTCCTTCCTTCCTTTCTTCCTTCCTCCCTCCTTCCCTCCCTCCCTCCTTCTTCCCTCCTTCCCTCCTCCCTTTCTTCCTTCCCTCCCTCCCTCCCTCCTTCCTTCCTTCCTTCCTTCCTTCCTTCCTTCCTTCCTTCCTTCCTTCCTTCCTTCCTTCCTTCCTTCCTTCCTTCCTTCCTTCCTTCCTTCCGTGGCTCTCAAATATCCGATGTTTATGTCTTGCGGCTCTCAAACATCTGACCTTTATTCTGTGTTGCTCTTTTGTTAAGCAACTCTGGCCACCCCTGGAATAGACAATACTGACTTTGGTGGACCCAAGCACTGATTCAGTGTAAGGGAGCTTTGTGTTTGTGTCTTCTGGTGCAATTTTGTTCTCAAATCCTGTATTTACTTCATCAGTATATGGGATAAGGCACTTTCTCAACTGTGCTGCATAATGCAGCCTATTTATTTTGTCCTGTTTGCTCTGTTGGCTCTATCTGCGCCACCTTCATCACTTTCGGGGTGTGGATCCCCCAGTGGGGTGGGCTCCCGACTCCCTCCGCCGGCTGTTTCTGATAGCCCTGCGCCCCCTCTTTCATTTGATATGTGTCCCGTGCGGGTGCCAACCTCCCGCCGGGAGATGCCGCAAAATGAGCCCCCTTGAGGCTTATAGCGGCAGGGCTCGGGGGAAGCGAGCTAGACTTCTGTTCTTTTGAGGGGTTATAGAGTGTTTTGAGCCCGTCCCTGTGGCATCGGTCCCATCGTTGTGGAACCCAGGGGGCCGGCGCAGCGGCCCGCTGAAGCAGCCTGTCGGTCACTTCCGGGTTCCTGTCCTGCATCTCGACCTGTGTTATTAGTGACACCCCCTCAAGGTGTCCCTGGCTGGCCTGCAGATATTATGGCCACCCTACGCCCGAATGTCAGCCGGGGGCACATTAGCACATTCACACAGTTATTGCACACCATCCCCTTAGTGCAAGGGAGTGCTTAGAGCAGACTGGCAGATTTACACTGCCAATCCACCTTGCTTGCCTGCTCCCACAGTCAGATGCCAGGAGTGCAGCAGAAGACTTGACTACCATTTCTCAGCTGGTAGCTATTTGATGTGTCTCAGAGATGTCGGAGAACAGGGTGAGTGCAAGGATGGAATGGGCAGCATCTGTGCATGTCTAATCTTGACTTTTTGATCCGCCTGAGGGACATGTCTAAATGGGCCTAAATCGCCCATCTGAATGCAACCCTAGAGTTTCTAAGATTCATTGTACAGTCAGAGAACCAACAAGATATGTTGTTTTAAAAAATTCTTAAAAATCTTAACTTATATTTAATTAATAAATTTTTAAATTGCAACCCCCAAACAGAAAGAAATAAAAAAAATGTAAAAAATATAACAACAATGGTGGCAACTCCACAGATAAGCTTCTAAATGCTGGTGTTGTAACTTAAAAATGCATCTCTTAAACATATGCGTTGGGCCTGTGCCTTTTGGCCTTTTAGAGAGGAAGTAATTACTCATATCACCTTTAGATTAGAATATTCATTTATCTTTGAGGATGATTATGTACTTTTAAACTATTTCCTTGTCTACTGGAGGCTAACTGATGGTCAATTAAAATCAGCCCTCCATGCCCTTAATGTTGCTAAAAGACTTACATTACAACACTGTAGAGTCAAATGCCCACTTCAGTAATCCAAAG
The DNA here is from genome assembly GCF_032191835.1 of Heteronotia binoei. NCBI lineage: Eukaryota > Metazoa > Chordata > Lepidosauria > Squamata > Gekkonidae > Heteronotia > Heteronotia binoei. The sequence goes on from NC_083230.1 coordinate 73,856,909, forward strand.
GATTTAGGATTTTACTTTATCAACATTTTAATTTATGGCATATGCATAACAATTGTATATGGACAATTTTTTTAAAAAAAAATTGAAACCTTTCATAGATGCTTAACCAACAAGATATGTTGTAAACTACTTCTTAACCTCTTCATCATTTTAAAAGATATTATACATTGTAAAATATATTTAGGAACTATTTGGGTTGCTATTTTAATAATATAATCAATATTATTTAATGTAGTTCAAAATAATTCTGTATCAACCCCACTCACAATCCTTATAATCTAATTTACATTTGTGCTTGCACTGCTTACAAAATAATGATTCAGAACGTTGATTTTCAACTTGCTTCAGTATCACAATGTATGATTAATGTGAAGTTTCTTTTTATTTTACCTGGGATGTCATTATCTTCAATGCTGCCCTCTACTGATCCAATGGAATAGTTAGCTGGACTGATTGGAGGACTGGAAGTAAAGCTTGCATATCCAATGGAGGAGTTGATTTCAAAATAATCATGGCTGTTATTTGAACGGTGAAATTCAAATGATGACACTATTGATGTACGTTGCTTGGGCTGGAAAAAAATTGAGTTGAAATGTAAACATTTAAATATGTGTTCAGATCAGCTTTTCTGCTAGGTTATACTTACCTAGCAGGAGAGATACCTTGGTCACAATACAATACTAGGGTGCGGGTTTTTTACCTGCTCCTGAAAACTTTTTCTTTTTTCATTTTCATTAAGTTCATTTCTTATACATCATTTCTGGGATTATTATTTTCATTCACAGGGGAAGCTGTATTACAGTCTCAAAATAAAATGTCAAGATAAGATAACATACTAAACATTCAATAAAGACTCTGTATGCCAATAAAAGCTGTTTGCAGATAAATCAGTATCCAGATTTTAGTATTTCTTTCACAGCAAGTCTGAAGAGGAAACATTTCAGTACTGATGGTGGGAAAATCATATTAATGTCTAGACAGCTGAGCAGAGGAGCAGAATTTCAATATCCATCGTGTGAATTTTCCATGATTCAATCTTGATTGTATGTTAGATTTTTTAAAAAATCATGGATCCATAGGTATCTGATCCAAATATTATAATGTATTCAAAATTTAGTGATTAATACTCATTCTGATTGGGACCTAACTCAGTCTGTATTGAAGGATGTATCTTCATACTTTCTACTCTAGAGATTCTGGCTGCTATTCAATATGAGCAGAAAAAGTGTGAGAGAGGCACTTCTGGAATTTATAAGAGATTATGATAATATTTCTAAACGGGTCTACTCAGACTCCTATTTAGAACTATACAATGGGGCTTACTCTTCATTGTTCTATAGCACTGTTAGGCTGCAATTGTCTTTCCCAAAAGAAAGCCCTGTTGAATAAAATGGGACTTAATTTCCATTAAACCTGTTTAGGATTACTCCCTAAATACTCATACAATACAGAAAGGTTAGCAATGAAAGGAGTAGACAAAGGAGGAGAATCAGATAATAAGCAAGGAAAGGGAGAAATTGTTTTACAGAAAACTGGATATTGAGGGGGTACTTACAGAAGATCTTGAAAGGGATGGTTAAAGGAGAACATAGCAGAAGAAGCAAAGAAGATTTGTAACAAAAGAAATTGTGAGGACTAGTGAAAAGATTAGAAAAAACTTCCAGACAAAGCAGTTCTTCAGTGGATCAGGCTTCCTCAGGAGGTGGTGGGCTCTCCTTCTTTGGAGGTTTTTAAACAGAGGCTAGATGGATATCTGACAGGAATGCTGATCCTGTGAATTTAGGGGAAGGTTTTGTAAATTTCCTGCATTGTGCAGAGGGTTGAACTAGATGGCCCTGGAGATCCCTTCCAACTCTATGATTCTATGAAAAGTTAACAGAGATGACAGAGAAACTAATGTGCAGAGATATGTAAAACACCAAAAGTTTGAATCTTTTGAAAGTGACCATCTACGTTACAATCCGTCTTCACTTCTGTTTTGCTCCGGTGTTTTGACTGTCATTTACATTTAAAACCCTGAATTGGCTCTGACGTTTTCGCCACTGAGTTGCTCCTGAGTTTCCAAGACTACTTTTGAATGAGAGTTTTCCAGGAAGCTTCGAATCTAAGGCCATAAGTGACAGTGTTTTACTTCTATTTGGCACATTGTTTAGTTAACAACAGCAGATGTCGTTTTGAGCATCACTGTTGGTACCTATGACATTTCTCAGACCTATAGATCAGCTATGACAATCTGATTTGTATTAATAAAATTGTTATAAATAGTTATAAGAGTGCATATGGCTAAAGTAGAAGAGAATATAGGATAGAATGCTTAGGCAAAGTAGTTCCTTTTGTTGGTGGCTGTGCCCGGAAATCAATAAATTTTGGGGGGAAATTAAACCCATAGTAGACAACATCATAGAGGGAGACATTCCCTTTACACCAGAATCCTTTCTTTTAAATTACTGGCCTAATATAAAACTTTCTCAGTTGAAGAAAGAATTAGCAACTCTTTTGTTAATGGCAGCAAAGCTCTTGATTGCCCAATATTGGAAACGAGATGTGTCCCCTAACAAACAGCAATGGTTGACCAAAGTGTGGGAAGTAGCAGCTCTAGATAAATTAGCTATACAAATCAGAGTATTAGACATACAACAGAAGAACAATAACTTTATTGAGAAATGGTTTCCTTTCTTTAACTATATAAATTTAGAAGAAGATTTTGAAAAATATATTCCAAAAAAGTATATTAATTTTTCATTTTATTGAAGATTATTTTATATTACAAATTATAGGTTATTTATTTAATGATAATGTACTATAAACATGGGTGAAATGTGTAACAGTGGAAAACAATCAAAGGGTTTAGAGGCGCTCTACTTAACATGAATGATATTTATGCCATGACTATAATGTACGTATATCATTGTAAGTATTTGTTGTTGAGTGTGTATTTGATTGTTGGTTTTGGTTGAAAAATTAATAAAAAATTTAAAGTTTAAAAAAAAGAAAAGAAAGCATTTATTTTGACTCTTACCCTGGCTAGAGAAATTGCAAGCGCATTCCACAGGACAAAAGGTGCTGAGGCTTCTTAGCAATGCCATAAAGATGATATCATTTCTCAAGAAAGAACAAAAGAACTCTTAAACCTGCCCCCCTTCCCCCCTTCATGGTTTCAAGCAGCTTTTAAGTTTGGCATGCATATCCTTCAGAAACTTATATAAATCAATGACAAGAATCACAGTAAAGCAAGCAAGTGTAGAGGAGAAAGTCCAGGAGCAAAATTTTGAGTATAGATGAAAAATATACTCTGGATTTCTAGAAGGCGATTTCAGTGCTCAGAAAATCAGACCCAAACATGAATGTAGAATCGCATTACATAAACATCTGGAGGATTCTTGAATCACACACATACCCTACCCTGCAAAAATGGTCTAATAAGGGACATGCTCTTTCACAGCAAGCAATAGTTATTCATTACCATGTGTCCAGTAATATACACAAAGTTTGTCCTCTTCTATACAAAAATGTTTCTAAATTCTGGTTTTATCTTGATTTAATCCTGGTTAGTTTAAAAGAGTACATACCGTAGTTTGCAGTACAGTTATGTCTATAAATATATCTTTCAGCAAAAGCAAAAGTATTTTATTAGATTACTGTGCAGGAAAAAAAGGAAGAAGGGAGTGCATGAACCTGAAACCTGCAGGCCTGTATGTAAAAAAAAATATGGTTTGTTATTACATCTGAACAGCAACAGGGAATCATAGAAGCATGGAAGGGACCTTCAGGGTCATCTAGTCCAACCTCCTGCAGAGTGTAGGAAACTCACAAATACCCCCCACACCTCCAGTGACACCTTCTCCATGCCCAGTAGATGGCAAAACAAACGAACCCCTCCAGGATCCCTGGCAAAACTGGCCTAGAGAAGAATTGCTGCCTGCCCCCAAAGTGGTAATCAGCATTTCCCTGGGGATGTAAGAAAGTGCCACAAGAACTAAGCACAAATACAACCCTTCCCAACCTCCTTCTCATGATCTGCCTCACAGATGGCCATCTAGCCTCTGTTTGAATGCCTCTAAGGAAGGTGAGGCCACCTCCTCGTGAAGAAGCCTCTTCCACTGTCCTGTCAGGAAATTCTTCCTAATGTTTAACTGAAAACTCTTCTGATTTAATTTCAACTTGTTGGTTCAGGTCCAACCTTCTGGGGTAACAGAAAACAACTCTGCACCATCCTCTATATTATGGCAACCCTTCAAGTACTTGAAGATGGTGTTCATATCACCCGCTCAATCATCTCCTCTCCAGGCTAAACATACCCAGCTCCTTCAGTTTACTCGTAGGACTTGGTCTCCAGATCCCTCACCATATTTGTTGTCCTCCTCTGGACACATTCCAGTTTCTCTATACCCTTCTTAAACTGTGGTGCCAAAAACTGAACACCATACTCTAGGTGAGGACTAACCAGAGCAGAGTAAAACGATACCATCACTTTGCATGATCTGGACACTATACTTCTGTTGATAGAGCCCAAAATCACATTTGCCTTTTTAGCTACAGCATCACACTGCTGACTCATGTTTAGTGTATGGGTCACTAAGACCCCTAGATCCTTTTTGCACATACTACTGCCAAGGCAAGTCTCCACCATCCTTTAATTATGCATTTGATTTTTTTCTACCTAAATACAGAATTTTACATTTATCCCAATTAAAATTCATTTTATTGGTTTTAGCCCAGTTTTCCAGCCTGTCAAGATTGTTCTGTTTCCTGACTCTATCTTCCACTGTATTTACTACCCCTCCCAATTTAGTACCATCTGCAGATTTTGTAAGCATTCCCTCTATTCCTTCATCCAAATCATTTATAAGGATATCAAATAAAACAGGTTCCAGAATAATCTGCAATGGCATAGATGTCACAAAGAAAGAGAAAGAAGAGTGTCACAAAATTCTGAATTAACTAAAAAGGAAAAATAGCACAATTTAGCAACAAATGTGGAACAACAATGAAAAATAGTCTATGACAGGAGTGGCCAACGGTAACTCTCTGGATGTTTTTTGCCTACAACTCCCATCAGCCCCAGCCATTGGCCATGCTGGCTGGGGCTGATGGGAGTTGTAGGCAAAAAAACATCTGGAGAGCTACCGTTGGCCACCCCTGGTCTATGAAATAAGAATGGTATTATTTTCTCACAAGAAAAAATTGGGAGTGGGAAGGGTAAGTCCTTACCTTGTTTTCTTCAATGTGGAGAAGTCAGAAATAAATAAATAATAGACTTGCAAGTGAAAGGCGTTTATATAAAACAATTACTTTGTAGAATGTAGTTTCAGATTTGCACTAGAACATGCACAAAGTGCCAAATATATTGTACTAACTCTAATCATAAAAAAGGTAAAGGTAGCCCCCTGTGCAAGCACCAGTCGTTTTCGACTCTGGGATCCTTCCTTAACATACATGAATCAGCATTATTCTATCTTACTTGAATGTGCTATGATCTTAGCCTTAAGCCTTAAGATATTATTTCTTATTGAGCATATTACAAAGCCTTTTTTTAGAATAGAACTAGATTTTTCCATTAGCTGAAGCTAGACAGAGTAGGGAAGGCCATCCTGTTCTGTAAACATCCCTCACTGAAGGTCATATCCTTTCACTGAAATGCAGGGCTTTTTTTTTAGCAGGAACACACAGGAACACATTTCCAGTTGACTTTGTGTCAGAGGGTGTGGCCTAATATGCAAATCAGTCTCTGCTGGGCTTTTTCTACAAAAAACCCTATGTAAAACAATAGTGATATCAGGGGGTGTAGCCTAATAGGCAAATGAGTTCCTGCTGGTCTTGTTCTACAAACAAAGCCCTGCTGAAATGTAAACAATTTTCCTACCACTAGGAGAAGCCTCCTGGCCTAGAGGTCAGAATGACCCCACACAGTAGAGATTTTGCTTATTAACACATTCTCTGGAATTGGGCCAAAAATCTAAACAAAAAACCTGAACAACACCCTTTGCTATACGCACATTCTTAGATAACCATCAACCACAGAGTTCCGTCTGGATGCCAGTGGGAGGCATTGGGGTACGAATGCCAGTGAGAGGCATTGGGGTTTCAAAGAAACTTGGGTGAATTCCTATGTCCAGAAATAGAGACAAGTGTCCATTGGACAAATGAGGTGCACCAAAAGACTAGAAGCGAGAACTTTGTGACCAATCAACTAGACCTGCTTTGTTATCAAAATTGTGTAAATATGTTATGTTTTGTGAAGGAAACCTGAGGAAAAACTCAGGGATGATTGTTGGCATAGAGAGATAAGAGTTGTTTTTCCACCTTGCTATTGATATGCAATAAAAGGATCTTCAGATCACCTCACTTAGACCTCTGCCTGTTGAGTGTCTTAAATTGGGCTGGGGACTCAGCTCTTGGCACTGATGGTTTGTGCAACAACTTGGATATTGGAGTCTTGCAGGTATGTTTTCTTCTTGTGTGTGACATGCAGAGAAAAGCACCTGGGTCCCCAGTTCAAGACTGATGGTGCCTTACATCTGACATGTAGGAGAGTTAGTGTAGTGCATTCTGGGTTAACTCTCTCAGCACCTCCCTGTCTTCTAAAATTAAAGGTTCCATATTAAATTACTTGATTATCCTGTTCCTAAAATGAAAGTGTGTTATAACCATTAATTTCATTGAACTTAGATGTACATGTGGGCTTTGAGAAATAGAAAAAAAACCCAGCACACTGGAATTTATAATGTCTGTGAACTACATAAAACAAGTACTGTAGCGAGGACTGAGCTGTTCAGAGTCATAGAATCATAGAGTTGGAAGGGGCCATACAGGCCATCTAGTCCAACCTCCTGCTCAATGCAGGATCAGCCTAGAGCATCCCTGACTAGTGTTCATCCAGCCGCTGCTTAAAGATTGCCAGTGAGGGAGAACTCACCACCTCCCTTGGTAGCTGATTCCACTGCTGAACAGCTCTTACTGTAAAAAAAGCTTTTCCTACTATCCAGTTGATACCTTCCCACCCTTAATTTAAATCCGTTATTATGCATCCTCTCCTCTGCTGCCAACAGAAATAGCTCCCTGCCCTCCTCTAAGTGACCCTTCAAATACTTATAGAGAGTAATCATGTCCACCCTGAACCTCCTCTTCTCCAGGATGAACATTCTCAAGTCCCTTAGCATTCCCTCATAGGACTTGGTCTCATAGACCCCTGATCATTCTCATAGGCCTTTGATCATCTTCGTCATTCTCCTCTGCACCCACTCTGTCCACATGCTTCTTGAAGTGAGGCCTCCAGAACTGCATACAATACTCCAGGTGTAGCCTGAGCAATGCAGTTTTGATGAACTAAGGCAGTTAGCCTGGTGAGCAGGGAACAGCTCACTCTGACTGGCTGAGCCGCAATCATGTTTCCCTAATGTATGACTGTCCAGAAGGCTCACCATGGGGAACAAAAACGCCTCACAGAGTTTAAATTCAGTCTAGGTACTGAAGGAGTTCAGTTCAGTACTAAAGGAGATCAGTTGTGACAGACAACTGGGAATGAGCTGAGACAGCTTGTGGGCTGAATTCCTTGTGAGACAGAACTTCTGTCTGAGAGAGTGAGTTAATTGGAAGCAGGGCTGTAGCCAGAATTTGGAAGGTGGGGGGGCATTTACATTTGGAGGGGGCACTGATGCCCCGCTCAGTGCCCCAAACAACCTTCCCTCTAGTGGCTCCCTCCCTGCCTGCCTCTCTCTCTTGCCACCACCCTCCCCCCAACCAACTTGCTTCTGGGCTGGGGGCAGAAGCAGCCCCCAGCCCCCAGGCCAGTTAAAGGGCCCATGGATCAGCTGTTTTGTGGGCCCTTTAACTTGCGTGGGGGCTGGGACTGCATTTGCTGCCCACCCACATGCTGTTTAAGTGGCAGGGAATGGAGGGCTGTGGCAAGCTCACCACCGCCCTCTCTTCCCCACCTGTAAAATAACGCACAACCATGTTAGTTAAGGGCTCACGAAACAGCTGATCCACAGGCCCTTTAAGTAGGGGGGGCTGCTTCTGCTGCCAGGAGTGGCTCCAGGGCGAATAGGCCCTAGTCAGATGACCCCCCCCAGCCGCAGTGCTCTGTTCGCCCCCCATCATGCTCTGCTTGCCCGCCACAGCGGTGGCACTCCCTTGCTCACTGCCCCTCCTTCCCCCACTTGCCATGACTACTGCCGGCCTGGGCACTGTTTTAGTGGCAAGAAACAGGGGGCTGTAGCGAGCTCACCACCACCCTCACTTCCCCACCAGTAAAATAACATGCGGGCTGGCAGCAGAAGCAGGCACCCGTGCAAGTTAAGGGCCCGCAAAACAGCTGATCCATGGGCCCTTTAAGTTGCGGGAGGCTGGAGGCTGCTTCTGCTGCCAGAAGTGGCTCCAGGGTGAATAGGCCCCCCTGGAGCCCCCCAGCCACCGCACTCCACTTGTCCCCACCCACTGTCGCCACACCCTGCTTGCCCCCCTGCCACAGTGCTCCCTCGCTTGCTGCTCCTCCACCTGCTTGCCGCGACTGCTGCCAGCCCGTGCGCTGTTTTAGTGGCAGGAAAGGGATGGCTGTGGCGAGCTCACCACCGCCCTCTCTTCCCTAACAGTTAAATAACGTGTGGGCCAACAGCATTAGCAGCCCCCAGCCCCCACGCCAGTTAAAGGGCCCACGGATCAGCTGTTTCGTGGGCCCTTAACTCGAGTGGGGCTGGAGGCTGCTTCTGCAGCTGGCCCACACATTATTTTACTGTTGGGGAAGAGAGGGTGGCGGTGAGCTTGACACAACCCTTCCTTCCCTGCCTCTAAAACAGCGCGTGGGGCCAGCAGCAGAAGGGGCCCCCCGCCCCCTCAAGTTAAAGGGCCCCCCAAACAGCTGATCGGCGGGCCTTTTAACTCAGGCCAGAGGATGGGATTGCTTATGCCCCAGAAGCAGGGCAAAGGCCCCAGGAGCTGGTTGGGGCCCCAGGATCAGGGGGCCCCTTCCAGAAGTCGGGGGGCTGTGCCCCCACAGGCCTCTTCGTAGCTACGGGCCTGACTGGAAGACGGGGGCAAAATCTGGCACCTTCTGTAAAGAAAAACTCTTTGAGGAGATCTGTCAGCACTTCAAGGAAGACTCCTAGTTCACTTCAGAATACCAACACACTAAGGGAGAGACTAGCTTCTTGCAGCTAAGAAGAAATCCCAAGAAACAGACTAGGACACTAGCTGGGTGGAACTGAGACACACAGGATTGAGGGGCTTGTGATAGCACTCCCAGGGTGTGAGTCCTGAGGCATTACTCTAAGGTCTGGAGTGTGCCTGTATGCTAGTGAGAGTATCTGTGTGGGGAATTTTCTGGCACAAGTCAGAAGTCTGTGTGAAAGACAAAGAGTGTGTGATCCTTTATTATTATTATGGTTTAAGAATTCTGAACATAGGGTTATACGATCTTCTCTGAATAGAGTGTTTCCTAAAGCTAAGGAAGCAGTGACTGACTGCTTGTTAGTTTTTATATATCTTCTACCAGTTTCATATTTTATAGTAATTCAGCCTGCCAACATCTCTGATGATCACACTGTTTAATGAACTCCTGCCTTCCAACTGGATTTGTTTATAAAAACCAATTATTATTATTTTACTTCCTCCCTTGCCTCTTGTGAATCAATATATATTCTTTGTGGTTTTGAACTCTGAAAAGTCTGGTGCCTAGTTACTTTTTTAACAGGATTTTAGTTTGTGTGCCTGACGTACTGGGTGAATGTGACAGGAACAATTCATAGTGGTCACCCTCGCAAGCTGACCCTGACTGGTTTCTCACAGCAGTGTACAGCAGAACTATGACATCTTGCAATCTGGAAGTTATGCTTCTGTTGATAAACTCCAAGATGACATTTGCCGTTTTTGTCACTGCATCACACTGGCTGCTCATATTTAATTTATAGTCCAGCCAGGGCTTTTTTTGTAGCAGGAACTCCTTTGAATATTAGGCCACATACCCCTAATGAAGCCAATCCTTCGAGAGCTTACAGGACTCTTCTTATAGGGTTTACTGTAAGCTCCAGGAGGATTGGCTACATCAGGGGTTGTGGCATAATATGCAAAGGAGTTCCTGCTACAAAAGAAGGCCTGGTCCACCCATACCCCAAGATCTCGTTTACACACACTGCTACCAAGAATTGTATCCTCCACCCAGTATATATGTTTCTCATTTTTGTTACTGAGATGTAAAACTCAGCACTTATTCTTGTTAAATTGCATCTTGTTCACTTCTGCCACTTTTCCAGCATGTTCATACCTTGTTGAATTCTAAATCTATCTTCCAATGTATTTGCTGCTGCTCCCAATTTGGTGTCCTTTGCAAATTTAATGAGTAGCCCCTCCACACCCTTATCCAAATCATTAATAAAAATATTGAAAAGTAAAGGGCCCAAAACCAAGCCCTGTTGCATCTCACTGGACACTTCCCTCCATTTAGATGTGATGCCATTGACAACTACTCTTTGAGTGCAGTTCTCCAACCAGTTCCCTACTCACCTAGCTATCCTAGAATCCAGTCCACAGTCTTCTAGTTTACCCATCAGAACATCATGGGGAATCCTGTCAAAAGGTTTACTGAGAGCTAGGTAAACAATATCAACAGCATTCCTTTGATCCAATAAGCTCATCACTCGATCAAAGAAGGAAACAAAGCTGGTCTGGCAGGACCTGATGGAGACAAATCCGTGCTAACTCCCTCAGATCACTAAGTTGTCCTTTAGGTGCTCACAGATTGATCCCTTTAAAATCTCTTTTAGTTAAAGTGAAGCATGTCTCTTTTGTACAAGTCTGACTTGTTTCAGAAAGTTCTTCAGTGCCTAACAAATCTAAACCCTTTCTCTTGGCACCATTTTCTCATCCACACACTGAGACCCCTGATATGTGCCTATCTAACTGGCCCTGTGCATGGAACTGGCAGTTTTTCTGAGAATGCTACATTTGAGGTTCTAGCCTTTTAACTTTCTGCCTAGCAACCTAAGTTTTTCCTCAAGGCCCACACAACCACATTTCTCAGTGTCATTGATGCCAACATGCACCATGACTGCTTACTCTTCCCCAGCACTATCAACCTATCAAGACAGCATGTGATATCTGCAACCTTCACACCAGGCAGACAAGTCACCATGCAGTTAAAACGCCTATCACAGATCCCACTCTCAATATTGCTAATGATTGAAGCCAGTTTGATGGCTTGATTGAGCCACTTTGGTGTAGTGATTAAGCACGCAGACTCTAATCTGGGAGAACCGGCTTTGATTCCCCACTCCTCCATCTCCACCTGCTGGTATGACCTTGGGTCAGTCATAACCCACTCAGAGCTCCCTATAGCTCCCCAGTGGTACCCCTGGTATGAAAGGATAGTGGTGTGATTCCCAAGGAAGGGGTTCCTTCTAAGGGATCACATCTCTCCTCCTCAGACTGGTGCCCTCCGGCCTCCAAACTCTCACTCTCCATAACCAAAGAAGAGGTGTCAGCATATGAATGGGACTGTTCTATTAAGTGTTTCATAGTCTTTCCCCAAGCCTCTCTCTGCCTCAGCTTCTCCAGGTCAGCAACCCTAGCCTCAAAGAAATGAAGCTGCTCTCTGAGAGCATGAGCTCCAAGCAGTGAGCACACACCCATGATTTCCACTCAGTGGGTAGATAACCATAGATGTGGCACTCTCTGCTAAATGCTGGATAGCCTCCACTTCCCTGTTGGTTTTCTACCTTCATAATTGATAAGTGATTTAAAGGTATCTAGTGATGAAGGGATCCCAGGTCATAGCCCTCTGACTCTTCCTCTTTGGCTTGCGCCAAAGGCTTGCACCTCTGCCCAGGAGGAGCCTTACAGTTACTATATTTTCTGTCACTGAACTAGTGATAAAAATAATAGTAAAACCAATAATCATAATGATAGTGACATAATTTAATACATAAAATTGGACTAAAATAACATCACAAAGTATTATACACCATTGAATAATTGTAGAAACCTTAATGGCAAAAAATCCAGTCCTTCACTTCTAACATCACTTTCTGAAAAAGTAAGATCTTAACAAGCTGCCATCCAACCAGCAATGAAGTCACCTCACAAGCCTCTATTAGTTGGACATTTCAAGGGAGGCACTACACAGAGAAGGCATATCCCTAAGTACAGTTTTCACATTTCATGAGCTGGCCATATATGAGAAAACGGGTAAATACAAAGGGAAAAAAGTATTCTCTAATACATACAGAGCAGCAAACTACAGGGTAAATGTAAAATACCATATGTTAAAATCCTTTATGTCATCTACAAGCTGGATAATCACGGTCTTTACCATTTCACTCCATTAGTCCAGTGAACCCAAAGAATGGAATCCCACCAAATTCAGTGGGAACTTTTACTTAGTCATTAATTTTAATGTCCAAACAATGAATTAGTAATGAATTAAACCAAAAGCAGAACTATTCAATGTTCTGGGTCCATCTGTTGATAATTCTATCATAAAAATAGCATTTTAAAGCATTTCCCAATTAATTATCACACAACAGCTTGTTCTAACAATAATTCTAATGCCTCTCAGCTTCCTTGCATGCCAGTCACCATTTTTGCTTTAAAAAGACAAAATAGCAAAAGAAGGCAAATGTCTAAAAAGCAGTGTGAACAGAGAGGAAATGGGATCCTGTACAATGAGCCAACAGGATTTATGTAAATATGAAGGGACCTGAAAGGGCAGCCTGAAAGAATGAGCTAAGAGTTGAAACCAGATGGATAGTAATTTAGTTACAAATAATATTTTAAAGTTGAGAATGAAAGAGGCCTCTACATGGCAATGACTGTATAAATTAAAGCTCTACCTACTCCAAATATTTTCTAATTTTGCTATCTGCTTTAAAATAAGCATGTTTGGCACAACAGAAATAGTTACCAAAAAAACCACCTTTTCTCACAAAAATCGGTGCTGTTTCAGAGTTTGGTGCTCTTTATTTCACTTGCTGCTGCTACTACTTAATACCATGCCCCCCTTCCTTGCCCACACCATCTTCAGCCTTATTTAATCTGACTGAATCTATGATATCATGACAGATGTAGTACTGTAACATCATAAAAGAAATTACACAGGTTGCCACAGCCAATTATAATAAATGATAATAAAGGCAAATGAAACAGAGTCTGGTGAAGGCAAACAAGGGAAAAAATGGTACAAAGAAATAGTGGTGTTGGCGAACAAGGGCTGCTGAAAAGCATTTGGGGGGAAAAAATGTTTGCAAAAAATATCAAAATTTGCCACTCAAGAGATGCTTTTTTTACAACCAGAGGAATAAATATAAGGCAGGTAAGCCATTTCAGTTCACTCCTAAAATCAAGTTTATAAATATATTTTATCAAAAATTATTTAAGAAACAATTATTTTTGTTTCAAACAACATAATGACAATTAAATTTGGCAAATTTGATAGCCACATAAGTAAGGTAGTGAAAGAATGTCACTCACAGAGAAGGTACATGGAGCAATACCAGATCTGTGGTGTCCCAAGAATGTAGAGGAATATTTATTTTAAAACTAAAAACTACTACCCAGTGCTTTTTTAAAGAAAAAGCCCAGTAAGAGCTCATTTGCATATTAGGTCACACCATATGGCCTGGGAGCATGTGGCTGCTGCATGGCGGGTCAGGCCAGCCAGACCACTGGCCAGCCCAAGCAGAGGAGAAGATGAAGAAGAAAAGACAACAACATTGGATTTATATTCTGCCCTCCACCCCGAATCTCAGTCTCAGAGAGGCTCACAATCTCCTTTATCTTCCTCCCCCACAACAGACACCCTGTGAGGTGGGTGGGGCTGAGAGGACTCTCACAGCAGCTGCCCTTTCAAGGACAATTTCTGCCAGAGTTATGGCTGACCCAAGGCCATTCCAGCAGCTGCAAGTGGAGGAGTGGGGAATCAAACCCGGGTCTCCCAGATAAAAGTCCATGCACTAAACCACTACACCAAACTGGCTCTCAGAGCTCTGCTCCAGCAGAAAAAAAGCCCTGCTACTATCTAAAATAAAATCCCCCCCCCCCGCAAAAAAAAAAAAAACCCTATACCAGCCTGGGGACCATTGAGCATACTGCTTATTCTCCAAGAAACAGAGAATGTTGATGTCACTTGATCTACTGCTAAAAGGGGGATTGGCTTGACTGAGTTCCTAACTCCTTATAAACAGGAGATTCTGCCAACAGTTTTCCTCATGCTAGCCAGGGCTTCTTTTGTAACAGGAACTTATTTACATATTATGCCACACTTTCCTGATGAAACCAAGAGTTTACAGAGCTCTTAGTACAGGGCCTACTGTAAGCTCTAGGAGGATTGGCTATATCAGGGGGTGCGGCCTAATATGCAAAGGAGTTCCTGCTACCCAAAATGTGCTAGCCAAGTGTTTTTAGAAAGTGGGTGGGGATTTTGCCCAGCAAGACTTCTAATTGATCACTGGAGATCTGTTTAGCTTTGCAGATTTTTAAAAACATTGTTTTGGATGCAGCTACAACCACAGCACAATGATTTTTTTACTGTATGACTGAAGGTAAGATGCAGCAACCATTTTGAGGCTGGCTATAGAGTTGCCAATCCCCAGGTGGGGGCAGGGGATCCCCTGGTTTGGAGACCCTTCCCCCGCTTCAGCCTCGTCAGAAGGGGAAGGGGAAGGAAATGTCTGCTGGGAACTCTGTTATTCCCTATGGAGATTTATTCCCATAGAAAATCATGGAGAATTGATCTGCAAGTATCTGAGGGGGCTGTATTTTGGGGTAGAAGCACCAAATTTTTAGTATAGCATCTAGTGCCTCTCCCCAAAATACCCCTAAGTTTCAAAATGTTTGGACCAGGGGGTCCAATTCTATGAGCCCCAAAAGAAGGTGCCTCTATCCTTCATTATTTCCTATGAAAGGAAGGAATTGAAAAGGTGTACCGTCCCTTTAAATGTGATGGTCAGAACCCCCCTTTGGAGTTCAATTATGCTTGTCACAGCCTTGATCTTGGCTCCACCCCTAATGTGTCCTGGCTCCACCCCCCAAAGTCCCCAGATATTTCTTGAATTGGACTTGGCAACCCTAGCTGGCTATGCTTCCTGCAGCAGCCTTTTTGTGGCTGTGCCTACCACGCTATGTTAGAATTCCAAAGGCACCTGCTGGCTCAAACAGGTTGGGAACATATGGCTTATAGTATTCTAGTAGGAAAATTGAGTTCCTTACTTAAAATGCTCCCTCTAAGCCAGGGGTGTCAAATGTCTGTCCCACAGGCCAAAACTGGCCAACTCAGGGCTTTTATCAGGCCTGCAGGGCTCTTTTCTTCCCCTTCCTCCCCATCCTGTCCTCACTCTTTGAAGCTCTAAGGCTGACAAAGTTCCCAGCTCTTTCTGCCTTGTCTTTGGAGGCTGCAGCAGGAAGCAAAGCTGCAAGGAAAACGTGGAATGGATTTTCCATTAAAGTCTCTGTGTCCAGACAGATAGGACCCAGACAATTTAATGGAAAATCCATTCCACATTTTCCTTGCAACTTTGTCTGCGCTATAGGCCTCATTTTTGGCAGGGGCTCACAGAAGCGGAGCTTCAGAACCTCTACATTTTATTGTGCTCTTTCTTTCTAAACCCTTCCCCCCAAAAATACTTGCTTCTGGGCTCCATTGTTCAAACCCCTGGGAGAATTTTGCTAAATTCTAAGATTTGGCAAACTTTCTAATATTTTCCCCCCACAAAAATGGGGAAATAACCAAAACATATAAAGCAGACAGATGGAAATCTTTATCATGCCACTGTGGCCACAGAGGAGAAAGTAATTTAAAAAGTATGAGGGCAAGGTTTTATTATGACAATTATAATTTAAGAAACATTTTAGGGTAGATGCTGAGCTGATATAATTTAGTACACCTTCTGGTGATGTAGGGGTGTGTGGCATGTGCAAATTAGTTATGCAAATGAGTTGTGCTAATGAGCTTCAGCACCTCTTTTTCTACAAAATGACCCCCACTGTGCTGCAATGTATTTAAATAGAGTGGAGATCAGTTTCACTTCCAGCGTTGCTATAGAAAGTTGAAGCTCATGCTTCCTGGAGTTGTGTCCTTGCAAATAAAGGCTCGATGCTTTGAGCCAGCTTATATCTGCTGAATGAACCTGACCTAGTGAGTACTCTAACCTGAGAACCCACAGCCAAAGGGGGATATTACACTGCAGAGCCACTGCCAATTTGAGTAGACCCCCTCCTCCCGTGGGGGAGAAGTTTGCAATGCCATTTCATTGTTTTCCCAGGCTCAGAGCATTCTATACTTTTAGTTTCTGCTGTGATCCTTGTGCTTTTTCTTCATCATTTATTTGAAAAATTGTATTGCCAAATCTCACTATTTCCCCACCTTTCCATTTTAAACAAAACATTGCAAGAGTTTTAATGTCTGTATTTTAAGTTAAAAATAATATCTTTGTGTTTGTCTGTGTCCTTTATAAAGTTTATATCTTCACTACCTCACATTACATTTTATGGCACACATGGCCTAACCCCACAAAGCCCCGTTTGTGTCAGATCTGGGCCTCCTAACAAATGAGTTCAACACCCCTGCAAGATGTGAAGCCTTGTAAGCAAAAATTCTTAGTGAGCTACTAGCATTAAAGTTGTGCATGAGTGATTTGGCTAGTGCATAAATTAGTTTGCTCTGGGGCCATCCTTCCTGAGCTAAAACAAAAATGTGTGAGCTGGAGGCTAAAAAACTGTGAGCTAGCTCACACTAACTCATCTTAGAGGGAACACTGCTTACCACTAGGGCTGGATCTAGTGGGGGCAAGAGAGGGTGCCTGCCCCCAGCACCATCGGGGGGCATCAGACTGGCCACCCCACCCACGCTTTTCTCCTCCCCAGGTCTGTGTGCACAGACCCGAGGAGGAGAAAGTGAGGGCGTCCCGGTGGTATTTGCACTGTTCTTGGAGCTGAGGAAGGCACAAATGCTGCCCCCATCCCTTTCTCCTCCCCCTGTCTGTGCACACAGACTGAGGGAGGAGAAAGTGAGGGCATCCTGGTGGTGTTTGCTCCATACTCAGAGCCCAGGACAGTGCAAATGTTGCCTCCGCCACTTTCTCCTCCCTCGGTCTGTGTGCACAGACCGAGGGCGGAGAAGTAAGGGTGTCCTGGTGGTGTTTGCGCTATCCTTGGAGCTGAGGAGGGCGCAAAGTGAGGGCATTCCCGTAGCGTTTGTGCCATCCTTGGTGCTAAGGACAGTGCAAACACCACTCCCTCCCTTTCTCCTCCTTGGGTCTGTGTGCACAGACCCAAGGAGGAGAAAGCGAGGATGTCTCACTGGTGTTTGCACCTTCCTTGAAGCTGAGGATGGTGCAAACACTGCCCCCCCTCTCCTCCCTGGGTCTGTGTGCACAGACCCAGGGAGGAGAAAGTGACAGTGTTCCAGAGGTGTTTGTGCCACCCCCTCTTTTTTCCTTTGGGTCTGTGCACAGACCTGGGAAAGAAAAAAGGGACAGTCACCTGGGGGGGGGTGGAAGACTGGGGCTGCTTTGTGGGGGTGCCTTGCCTGGGGTGGCAGGCACCCCCCCCCCATTTTTTAAGTGGGGAGTGCCATTTTTTAGTTTTGCCCCCGCTCAAAAAATGGGTAGATCTGGCCCTGCTTACCACCTAAGTCCAGGCTACAATAAGATTTTAAGGGCTCTGACCTCTTTGAAGTTTTGTCGCCATAGGCACCAACTCAGTGTCCTGGAATGCAAGGAGGAATTAGGGTAGGAGATAAATGTCATATGTTACTTCTCCTCCCCCAAACTATTCTTTACAACAGGGGCCCCCAACCTTTTTGAAAACCTAGAGCTATTGGGGGAAGGAGATTTCCCAATGAATTATCTCTCCCCTCTTGTTTGTTGCAGACCTCCAACCTGTATTACACTAATATTTACATATTCTTAACTCTCAAACAAGTACTTAGATGATATTTAGAGATTTCAATACAGCATCCTTAAAGTGAACAAGAGAAAAAACAATTTTTTTTTTACAAAATGAACTAAATAAGAGAATTTATATTTCTGACCACCCACCTGAGGTCGTATAACTTTCACTATATTTTTCAGCGCAGTATCTGGTGAGGGAGGAGAGCAGTCAGGTGTTGGGCCTGTTGAATTGTTTCTATGGTTACCAGTACCTGGTGCAATAATTGCTACTTGAGGTGCATTATCTGTGAATAAAAATAGCATTACAATGAACTTCCACATTCTATAGAACATACATTTGGAAATCAGAAGTTGGCTTTGAAAACAAAAAGGATTTCACCTGCTAAATATTTTAGGTAATTATTATACTTTGCTTTCAGTTTGAGGCATTTACATCTTGGTTTGCAACTGAGTGCTATGTTGGATTCATTCCAATTCTAGGATATTGCTGGGCATCCTGATACAGTAGGGCAACTTCATGCAGAAACAGGCTTCAGTCTCTGGACTGTCTCTTAGGATATGGCTTGTGTATAAAAGAGTGCTAGAGGTTTGTATAGGCAAAACACAACATCCAATGCTGGGAATGTTTTATTTAGTTAGTTACTTTATTTATACTCCACTTTTCCCCCATCGGAGACCAAAGCAGCTTACATTGTTCTCTTCTCTTTCATTTTATCCTGACAAAAACCTTGCAGGGTAGGTTTGGTTGAGAGACAGTGACAGGCCCAAGGTTTCATGCTACACTGGGGAGTCAAGCCTGAACCTGGTCCAGCACTTTTAACCACTATACAGCACTGACTTTTAGGTCTGTGTAATGCTCCCGCTATATAAGCAGATACGAATGGATGTTGGCAGGACCAGAGCTGACAGCTCCTACCATCTGTTTGAGACAGAGGAGTCATATCAAGCACTTTATTTCCTTTCAACAGAATCTATACAGTCAAAGCTGACAGTACAAACACTTTGTTTTGGAAGAAGAAACAACTGTGTATCAGTTACTTTTTCCTTAGGAATATCTCAATAAATGTAGCAAATAATGAGAAGGACCATTCCAGAATAAGGTCACATATGTCATACAGAAGTCCACCCACTGATGGACATGTATTACATGTATTATACAGAGGCCCATCCTTCCACTCACCCCCACTGTCTAAAGGGGGTGAGTGGAAGACAGGAATCTTATTTTAAACAGAAGGGGGCGGGGTACAAACTGTCTTCTCCCTGATCTTACCTTACTGTATTCCATTGCTTTTGCTGATTTCTTTCAGGCCATTTCATTGTTAAATATTTATTTATTTATTTATTTGGGATTTATATCCCGCCCTTCCCACAAGTGGCTCAGGAACTGGGTTAGAAGAAAAACCTTCTAAGTAACAGAACATAGTGGGCTACTTCCACACAGTATACCGCCCCCCCCTTTTAGAAGCCTCCATGCAAAATTACGTTCATTTTGAGAAGGAGATCTGGGACTTTCTCCTTTAAACAGAGCCAAAGAAAACCTTGTTTGCTCCAACTTAAAGGGAAAAGCATCAGGCAGAGAGCATCTGTGTGGTGGTTCAGCATGCATCTAACCCACATGGGCACAAAGCTTAGCAAAACATTCACATTGGTAGTGTTAAGCTCTGCTTTTCTATCCCTCTTATAGCCCTTTAACAGAACTTCTTTCTAGAACCACCTGAGTTGCAGTGCCATTTTGTTTACCTCTGTATGGAACAAGTCAACAAGATAAGCAAGATTAAAGTATACATACATTCTTTTCCCTCTTCTTTCTATACCACAACTAAGTACATTTTATCAAGTACATTTTATTATTACTCATGTGCATTCTTTGTATTTTCCTATTTCAGATGTTTAATTAAAAATACCTTCCCCCAACTTTAGCTATGAATAGATGAATACATGTTTAAATGTGTAGACTCATGTCTAGTTTGGCCTAGACTTCCACCAAAAAAGGGTGTTCAAATTTTCCTTCATACATGCAGTGATATTTTTTCCTGTAAAAAAAATAGCCACACAGCACATTAAGCATTAGTACAGGAAGAGATCTGTATCTAAACACAGATGGCCTGGACCAGTGTATCTCAGTAACTAGATAACTCAGATATTACTTCTCTCCCCCCCCCCCCCCCCGACATTTCTTTGTGTAAGAAAGACATGGTTAAACTTAAAAAGAAAATCCAGGCCTCATTATGTTGAAAGATGGACATCTTGACACAGACAATGGATAATACATTGACAAACATGTTTCTTTTAAAGATGTACAGGGTTTTTAATATACAGGGAAATGCAAGTCCAAATTTCAGTGACTAGACATCCCTGTCTTTTAGTATAGTAATGGTGCAGCTGGTTGGAAAGCTAATAACATTGGTCAAGGTTTCCAGAAAAGGCAGGGGGGAACCAGAAATGGAAGACCCTGCTTCCCCAGCCTCTCTGGAGCCATTTGGCTACTGTTTGCCCTAGAAAAATAGCCCATACACTCTGACAAGATAGCTGCCACCACTTGTCACTTTATGATCTGAGACAGAGCTTGGTAGAGAGAACTGTCTCTCTTTGTTACCCCCCTACACACTTATGCACACATCCATCCAGAGTCTGGTTCATTTGACACCCAGCCAGTACAAAATTTAGCCCTTGGGTACCTAAGCCATCGCAGGACAACACAGGATGTCTTTTTTTTTTTTTAAAGGCATTTACTTGTATGAGACGAACAAAAAAAATGGAAGGATTTCATACACACAGGAGAATGCATAACAGATAAAACAACACAGAAAGCTAACACGATCTGACTAAACTGATGGCCTACCTAATAGTTTATAGTTCACAACTTCTGAGCAATGCCATCCTGATCTGGGCCTATCCTGCATAGGATTCTTCATCCCTTGCTTGTGTAATATGTGTCATTTTAACATATTGTTTTATATCTGTTAAAGGGTTTAGCATATATATTGTTTTATATCTGTTAAAGGGTAGAGCCTAGGGAAGAAAAGGCCACAGAGGATGCGTACAGACGAGCAGCTTGGGGCAGCAGTCTCCCATCTCAGAAGAAAGATGGTTTAGTGGAAAGCACCCCCAGCGGGCAGTCAGACAGTGCACAGCCCACTGCTGGAACAGAGATGGGCTTTGCATGCCCCGGAGGAGCTTTCACACCACTCAAGTGCATGAGAGACACTTCTCTGGTGCTCCCCGGCCATTCAGACAGCTGAGAAAGGTGCCTCAGAAGTGCTTCAGTGATTTGCTACCACTTACTACCTGGTAGTTTTTGAGGCAGCAGGGCAATGGTGGAAGACGAGGTAAGGACAGGAGCGAGGCAGTACCCAGATGTGCATGTTTTAATGTACTATTTAAATCTGGATGTGAGCCATTCCTGTGTTGGCCCAAATTGGCCGTCTGAATTCAGCCAGAGTTAGAAAAGTTGCTCCTGTATTACCCACTGCAAGAGCTCAACTCCCTCAATCAGTCTGGTCTGCAGCAGGAGAGAGAACACCTAGAGATTGACTGAGATAATTGCTTCTTTATTTGCAGGTATGTGATGGCCTGAACCAGGAATAAATTTCATATTAGACTTTTACTTTTAAAAGATATTATAAAGGAAGGGTTTGTCAAACTGTTAGATACTATTTAAAACACTTTCCTTTTTAAGTCAGACTGCTTTGCAGCAGAAGAGAGAGGGCCTAGACTGAGCTTGACTGAGGGAACTGCCAGTTTCTTTGCCAGCCTGAGACAGAGCAAGAGAGAAGCATGTGCATTCAGATCTATCCAAGCTGAAAATATACTTGAAAAAATACCTTATTCGTGTTTATCAGGTATATTTCAGCATCCCAAATGTATCTGGGTTTTCTCAGGGGAAAAAAATCCCAAGAAAATCCCAGATATTGTGAGGAAAACCCCCCTTACAGAACATAGTGATTACCAGCTTGGTTGCCAGAACACCTGGAAAAGTGACTCGCACACGTCTGGCCAAAGAGTGTGGGTAAACCTATCCAGGGGCAAAAAGAGACTCATGCAGTACAAGCAGCCATAACGCTACAAAGGCACTCTAGACCAGTACAAGAGTGCCCACCAGGAGAACGGAAGGTTTCCTGTCATTCCATATGACAGCCATCCCAGCACTGGAGCGGAGGAAACTGCGCCGCCAGGAGCTATCCAGGTTATGAAGTTCTGACCATGGAATCCACCGTGGAGGGCTAACACCACACACAGCCATCTTCCTACTAGGCTTGGACTCCATTCCAGCGAAGCAAATGGCTCACGTACACACCAGATGTCACCTATGCCTGCAAGCAACCCACCCACCTCAGGAGTGGTTAAATTGTCCAACCGCCACTTTCTTTGTTTAACGGAACTCTAGACAAAGACTGGTGTCCAGAAGAAGACAGCAGAAGAGGAAGACCATCTTCAGCCAGAGCCAAGTTCCTTTGTACGAACTGGGTGTTACTTAGGCCATGATTTGACTCTCTATTGTCACCCTTTAGATAAGTCCAATAGTCCTAAGCATCTCCCCACCCAAGTAATCTTTCTATTCTTCTCCCCAACTGTCACTTTGGAGCCTCCCCCTGGTCCGTTTCAACCTGAAAGTTCACTCAGGTATCCAGGATCCAGGCAATTCCATTGGTCAAGAGCAAGCACCCAATTAGGTGCCACCAATGAACTTTCTATTGGTTGTCGCAGTAGTCCAGCCCTTATGGTCACTGCGAAACCTCCCCTTTTCGTGAGGTCATGCACCAGCTGACCACCATTCTTCTCCCTCGTACCTCCCATCCCCTAAGGCCTCAAGAGAGTCCTTATAATCTGTGGACTAGCTACCCACAGGTGTGCTTCTAGCAGTATCCCAATTTCCGCTGCATAGATCCATCCCCGATTCTAAGGCCAAGTTTCGGGTCCCTTCTCCCACTTCCTCACTCGTCGCCATTGGAGCCTTCCTTGAAGACTATGATAGGTAAATATCGCCCTGTTTGTCAACCCATATGTTCATCTATCTATCTATCTATCTATCTATCTATCTATCTATCTATCTATCTATCTATCTATCTATCTATCTATCTATCTATCTATCTATCTATCTATCTATCTATCTATCTATCTTTCCTAGGACTGTATGAATGATTTATGAATACTGTATCTTGTATGGAAGCCTATATTTTTCTTAATAAATTTTAATTGTTTTACTTAATTAGAGTCCTTAATATTTTAAACATTACTTTTCTGGACATGGAATCCTGTATACACAGGTAAAAAGATCCTGACTGAGCCAGGTGCCCACCTGACAATTCCTCAACCTCGTTTTGAGGGCATTTTGGCTTACAATATGTTTGGGGATTACTGGTAGATCCAAAAACAGCAAGACAAAGGAGCAGACTGTTGTCCTCTCAGCTCTGCTGGGCTTCTGCAGTCCCTTTAAACTTTAAAAGGGCCACAGAAGACAACCACTGCTAGCTTGGCTTGGGCTGGCTGGCTTCTCCTGCAGCCCAGTTTAAACCAAGCTGCAAGAGAGGATCAGCTGGGGTGGCAGGAGCTTAGAGCTCTGTGCTGGCCTTGGCTAAGGCTAGCTTCTTTTGCAGCCTGGTTCAAATTGGGCTGCAAGGCAAGTCAGCCCAGGATCAGCTGTGCCCATGGAGAGCAGACTGCTCCGCATGTACATAACTTCTGGCATGCAATTCCATTCTCTTTTTTTCTTCTTGGATCTATTGAACCTGAGGGAAAATCAAGATTTCTGGAAAATCCCAGATCTGAATACTGCACTGGATCCAGGAATTTTCAGGAAACTCAACTTTTTTTGTTCAGTATACCCTAACCAAACAAGGAAAAATTGCACACTCCTACAGCAGCAGGAGGAGCCCTATGGTGCAGAGTGGTAAACTGCAATACTGCAGTCCAAGCTCCTCTCAGAACCTGAGTTCAATCCTGGCAGAAGCTGGGTTCAAATAGCTGGCTCAAGGTTGACTCGGTCTTTCATCCTTCCAAGATTGGTAAAAAGAGTACCCAGCTTGCTGGCGGGCTGACCCAAGGCCATTCCAGCAGGTGCAAGTGGAGGAGTGGGGAATCAAAGCCGGTTCTCCCAGATAAGAGTCCACACACTTAACAACTAGCTCTCCAACAAACTGGCTCTCCAACAGCAGGAGGATGTGCCATTGAAGAGCACTTCTTGAAGTTAACATTATTGACTTGGTTTTTTCTTTTTGTTATTGGGTACTATTCATTAGGACTTGCCTTTGTTCAGAGTACACTTTCTGAAGGGCACTGAAGATCCTCTCTTTGCAAATTTTGCTCTATGCAAATGTCAAGTCAGTGTGTGACTGCAATTAAAAAGGCCAATGCTATGCTTGGGATTATTAGGAAGGGAACTGAAAACATATCAGCCAGTATCATAATGCCCCTGTATAAATCAATGGAGTGGCCTCATTTGGAATACTGCGTACAATTCTGGTCACCATACCTCAGAAAATATATTATAGCATTGGAAAAAGTGCAGAAAAGGGCAACTAGAATGTTTAAAGGGTTGGAACACTTTCCCTGTGAAGAAAGCTCATAGCGCTTGAGGCTCTTTAGCTTGGAGAAACGATGACTGAGGGGAGACATGATAGAGGTTTACAAGACTATGCATGGGATAGAGAAAGTAGAGAAAGAAGTATTTTTCTCCCTTTCTTACAATACAAAAACTCATGGGCACTCAGTAAAATTGTCGAGCAGTCAGGTTAGAATGGATAAAAGGAAGTAATTCTTCTCCCAAAGAGTGACTAACACATGGAATTTACTGCCACAGGAGGTGATGGTGGCTACAAGCACAGATAGCTTCAAGAGGGGATTGGATAAACATATGTAGCAGAGGTCCATCAGTGGCTATTAGCCACAAGGTATAGATGGAACTCTCTAGGGCAGTGATGTTCTGTATTCTTGGTGCTGGGGGAGGGCAACAGTGGGAGGGCTTCTAGTGTTTTGGCCCTGCTGGTAGACCTCCTGATGGCACCTGGGTTTTTTGGCCACCGTGTGACAGTGTTGGACTGGGTGAGCCATTGGCCTGATCCAACATGGCTTCTCTTATGTTCATAACAATTACAACTCAGTTATATTTGTGTTTGTAAAATTGTTGAGTTTGTAAAATTGTTGCATTTATGATGTGTTACCCTTGAAAAATATAATACCTTGAATATCTTTTTCAAGCAGTTTTGTAATTTCTTGAAAACCACAAGTGTGGTATCATTTATTGACCTGAACCACCCTCCTGATTATAAAAGTTAATTTAGGCAACGGAAAGCCAGGGTTCTGCTGAGTTACACTTACTTTTGTCCCTCAGAGTTTTATCAGTCTTTTTTTCAATCACATACCCTTGCATGGATAGGCGTTCTTCTCCTATTCAGGCTGGTGCAAAGCCGATCAGTTGATTCCTTTGGGAAGAGAAACCTTATCCCTCTCTGTGGGTTTTTGTGATTTGCTGATTTCGCACTCACCTTACGCTGCTCTCACATTCATCTTCTCAGCGCGGCTTTCCTCTGATTTCCCACTATTTGTCCTGGGGCTACAGCAAGGACCATCATTTTCACACAGTTTCTGTTTGCTGCACGAAAACTCCAATCCTTGCTGCAGCCCCAGGGCAGATAGTGGGAAATCAGAAGAAAGCCACGCTGAGAAGATGAGCATGAGAGCAGCGTAAGGTGAGTGCGAGATCAGTCGCTGTCTTGTTCCCACTGTTGGTGGAGAGTTTACCCAAAGGAATTATCAGATTTTGGAACTTAAGTAGAGCTAGAAATCATGTGGATCAGGATGCCAACTTATATATTAACTCCTCCTACATAATATGACATTTGGGGTCATAATTAATCCTATAAAATATATAAATATGTAAAACGCCCCACTAATGTGTTATATTATATTCCATATACTGGGAGTAAGGCCCGTTGCGACAAAAAATGCAACAGGCTTCAGAAGGAGGCTCTGGGTGAGTGCCTGCCACCCCTGCTGTCTTCCTACCCACCCAAGTGAAGATCTTATCCCTCCTCAAACCGCATCCTCTCTAGGCCCCATCCTTAAATCTCAAGAAATTTCCTAACCTGAAGTTGGCAACTTATTCCTTCCCTTTATCTGCCCATCTGACTTCAGGTTTCCATTGCCTTCCCCCTCCCTACAGCCTCTCCATAGGAAAATGACAGTCTTTCTTCACAGTGGGGTGGGGGGGAGGACCAAGCAGTTTACATCATTCTCCTCTCCCCCATGTGACCTAAATAACAATCCTGTGAGGCAAGTTAGGCTGGAAGTCTGTGACTGGTCCAAAAGTATCCCAATCAACTTCCAAAGCCAGAATCTGGATCTGGCAGATCCTACTCTGAAGTCCTAAATCCTATGCCACAGTGGCTGCTGCTGAACAGTGGCAAGCAGCTAGGTATAGGGTAGCTAACCCCCATCCCTCTATCTGCCCCTCTGACTTAAGAACATAAGAGAAGCCATGTTGGATCAGGCCAATGGTCCATCCAGTCCAACACAATCCCCTCTTGAAGCTGGCTATGCTTGTAGCCTCTGCCACCTCCTGTGGCAGTGAATTCCACATGTTAATCACCTTTTGGGTGAAGCAGTACTTCCTTCTATCTGTTTTAACCTGACTGCTAAGCAATTTCATCGAATGCCCACAAGTTCTTGTATTGTGAGAAAGGGAGAAAAGTACTTCTTTCTCTACTTTCTCCATCCCATGCATAATCTTGTAAACCTCTATCATGTCACCCCGCAGTCGACGTTTCTCCAAGCTAAAGAGCCCCAAGCATTTTAACCTTTCTTCATAGGGAAAGTGTTCCAAACCTTTAATCATTCTAGTTGCCCTTTTCTGCACTTTTTCCAATGCTATAATATCCTTTTTGAGGTGCAGTGACCAGTATTGCTCACAGTATTCTAAATGACACCGCACCATCGATTTATACAGGGGCATTATGATACTGGCTGATTTGTTTTCAATTCCCTTCCTAATAATTCCCAGCATGGCGCTGGCCTTTTTTTTATTTCAATCGCACAGTCTTGACATTTTCAGTGAGTTATCTACCATGACCCCAAGATCTCTCTCTTGGTCAGTCTCTGCCAGTTCATACCCCATCAACTTGTATTTGTAGCTGGGATTCTTGGCCCCAATGTGCATTAATTTGCACTTGGCCACATTGAACCTCATCTGCCACGTTGACACCCACTCACTCAGCCTCAAAGGATCCCTTTGGAGTGCCTCACAATTCTCTGGTTCTCACCACCCTGAACAATTTAGTGTCATCTGCAAACTTGGTTTCCATCACCTTCCCCTTTCCTGCAGCTTCTACATAGGAAAAACAGTCTTTCTTCACAGTGTGGGGGAGATAAAAGCAGCTTACAACCTTCTCCTCTCCCCTTTTTGATCTGAACAACAACTCTTGGAGGCAGGTTTGGCTGGAAGTCTGTGACTGCTTTGAAATCACCCAGTCAGCTTCCACATCAAGAACGTGTGCCTGGCAGACCCCACTCTGATTCCCTAATTTATATGCCCTCCCCAAACTCCACCACAGAATCTCCAAGAATTTCCCACCAACCTGGATAGCAGTTGTAATTCTGAGTGATCTCCAGCCCTCACCTGGAAATTGGCAACAGTGGTTCCACAAGAGGAAAGGCCTGTTTCTCTGAGGCCTGTATTGATACCTTAAAAATTTCCCACCAACCTGGAAAGGCAGCACTAAAGGCCTCTGGGCAACTGCCCCCCCAGCCTTGCTGTCTTCCCACCCACCCAAGTGAAGATATTCACTCTCCCTCCACCTAAAGGCTGCTGATCTCTGCCATCTTTCTGGATAACAATTGTAATTCTGAGAGATCTCTAGCCCTCACCTGGAGATTGGCAACATTGTTTCCCTAAGTGGAAAAGCCTCTTTCTCAGAGGCCTGTATTGATCCCTTAGGAATTTCCCACCAGCCTGGAAAGGTAGCACTAAAGGTCTCTGGGTAAGTGCCTCCGTCTTGCTGTCTTCCCACCTACCCAAGTGAAGTCATTCACTCCACCCCACCCCCCACCCCCCACCTAAAGGGAGCTGATCTCTGCCATCTATCTAGATAGCAGGAATTTCCCTCCAGCCTGGAAAGGCAGCACTAAAGGCCACTGGGCAAGTGCCCCCTTCCCAGCCTTGCTGTCTTCCCACCCACCCAAATGAAGGCATTAATTCCCCCACACACACATGCACTTCAAGGGGAGGTGATCTCTGCCATCTAGAATTTCCTAACCTGGAGCTGGCAACTCGACAGCCTTTACATGGGCAATGGGCAGTCTTTCTTCACAGTTGTGGTGGTGGGGGGAACCAAGCACCTGGAAGCTGGCAACAGTGGTTCCTTGGGAGGAAATGGCTGATAGCATCAGGCAGCTGACACTGAAGAAAGCCATTTCAAGCCTCCCTTTTGCTCCCTCTGAAGTGGCCCCTCCCTGCTATAAGCGAACATTCCTTGTCAGTTGAAGAGATGTTACTGTTTGTGTGGATTAAAGGGAGGAAGGTAGCCTACAGTATGAGGATTCAACATTCTGTAATGTTTCTACTCACCACTTCCCCAAAAATTAGAGGAATTAATAAAATAACACTGAGGTCCATTAAACCCCCAATAAAAATGAATGAGGAAAATGCAACACCACACATTCAAAATAATGAGGGTGACCCCAACATGGTGGAAAACTCTGTATCACCTACTTCATGTTGATGGAACAGGTAAGGAATTGTTTACCACTCAGTGGTCGTTTTCGCACTCACCTCCAGCCGGCGCGACCCCCCTCTTCACCGCGCAGGATCTGCGCGGATTTCGCACTAAATGCCGCGGAGCAGCCTTTTGCGCCGGAAACTCCCGGCGCAAAAGCCGCTCAAAGGTGAACCTCCAAAAAGCAGTTTCCGGCGCAAAAGGCTTTTGCGACGGGAGTTTCCGGCGCAAAAGGCTGCTCCGCGG
This sequence comes from Heteronotia binoei, assembly GCF_032191835.1. Lineage (NCBI taxonomy): Eukaryota > Metazoa > Chordata > Lepidosauria > Squamata > Gekkonidae > Heteronotia > Heteronotia binoei. The sequence continues at coordinate 73,885,740 of NC_083230.1, forward strand.
CATTTAGTGCGAAATCCGCGCAGATCCTGCGCAGTGAAGAGGGGGGGCGCGCCGGCTGGAGGTGAGTGCGAAAACGACCAGTGTGGTTTTTTTAAATCATGCCACTAGAAAATTTTAAGTTGAAGTGAAAAGTTCATAAGTAAGGTACAAGAAATCTCTGAAATTGCACAGGAATTAACTTTATAGTTATTATAGATCCTCCCTGTATTGTTTTCCTATAGAATAAATGACAAATTTTAATACAATGCCATTTTTTTAAACATCTAAGTGGCATCAATGTCCAATATAATTTCAACTGTATTAACCAGGTTCTATTTGACCCAAACATCAGATTGGTAAAAAACCTTTTAGAACCATGGAAGGCAAAGGATACTTGACAATTGGATCTATAATTCTGCAAGTGGGAAGAAGTTTGATATTTCAGTCAAGGAGAACCACATTTAGAGAGCTGTGGAAATTACTGTACATTTTCAGATGAAGAAAATGAGTTTGAAGAAACCAAAGAAAAAATTGCTGTATAATGATAGATATTTAAATTGTACTGGGAAACGTGCTCAGAAATGTGACTGCTGCCAATGCAATGAGACTATGCAGAATGTTTTCTAACAAACAGTGTTGAGCAAAAGCTACACAACATCATGGAGCACAAGTACCATTTGCTAACTAACAGTGTTATCCTAAGTAGAGTTAAAAACTCTGGGGGTGACATCGCATCACAACGTTTTCATGGCAGATTTTTTACGAGTGGTTTGCCATTGCCTTCCCCAGTCATCTACAATTTCCCCCCAGCAAGCTGGGTACTCATTTTACCAACCTCAGAAGGATGGAAGGCTGAGTCAACCTTGAGCCAGCTACCTGAACCCAGCTTCTGCTGGGATTAAGAACATAAGAGAAGCCATGTTAGATCAGGCCAATGGCCCATCCAGTCCAACACTCTGTGTCACACAGTGGCAAAATTTTTATATATATAATACACACACACACACTGTGGCTAATAGCCACTGATGGACCTGTGCTCCATATTTTTATCTAAATCCCTCTTGAAGGTGGCTATGCTTGTGGCCGCCACCACCTCCTGTGGCAGTGAATTCCACATATTAATCACCCTTTGGGTGAAGAAGTACTTCCTTTTATCCGTTTTAACCTGTCTGCTCAGCAATTTCATCGAATGCCCATGAGTTCTTGTATTGTGAGAAAGGGAGAAAAGTACTTCTTTCTCTACTTTCTCCACACCATGCATTATCTTGTAAACCTCTATCATGTCACCCCGCAGTCGACGTTTCTCCAAGCTAACGAGTCCCAAGCATTTCAACCTTTCTTCATAGGGAAAGTGTTCCAGCCCTTTAATCATTCTAGTTGCCCTTTTCTGGACTTTCTCCAATGCTATAATATCCTTTTTGAGGTGCGGTGACCAGAACTGCACACAGTACTCCAAATGAGACCGCACCATTGATTTATACAGGGGTATTATGATACTGGCTGATTTGTTTTCAATTCACTTCCTAATAATTCCCAGCATGGCATTGGCCTTTTTTATTGCAATCGCACACTGTCTTGACATTTTCAGTGAGTTATCTACCACGACTCCAAGATCTCTCTCTTGGTCAGTCTCTGCCAGTTCACACCCCATCAACTTGTATTTTGTAGCTGGGATTCTTGGCCCCAATGTGCATTACTTTGCACTTGGCCACATTGAACCGCATCTGCCACGTTGACACCCACTCACCCAGCCTCAACAGATCCCTTTGGAGTTCCTCACAATCCTCTCTGGTTTTCACCAACCTGAACAATTTAGTGTCATCCGCAAACTTGGCCACTTCACTGCTCACTCCCAACTCTAAATCATTTATGAACAAGTTAAAGAGCATGGGACCCAGTACCGAGCCCTGCGGCACCCCACTGCTTACCGTCCTCCACTGCGAAGACTGCCCATTTATACTCACTCTCTGCTTCCTATTACTTATCCAGTTTTTGATCCACAAGAGGACCTGTCCTTTTACTCCATGACTCTCAAGCTTTCTAAGGAGCCTTTGATGAGGAACTTTATCAAAAGCTTTCTGGAAGTCAAGGTAAACAACATCTATTGGGTCTCCTTTGTCCACATGTTTGTTCACCCCCTCAAAGAAATGTAACAGGTTAGTGAGGCAAGATCTTCCCTTACAGAACCCATGCTGAGTCTTCCTCAATAACCCGTGTTCATCAATGTGCCTACTCATTCTTGATAATGCTTTCTACCAACTTTCCCGGTATTGAAGTCAGACTGACTGGCCTGTAATTTCCCGAATCTCCTCTGGAACCCTTTTTAAAGATGGGGGTTTATTTATTTATTTATTACATTTGATTTATATCCCGCCCTCTCTGCAAGCGGACTCAGGGGTGACATTTGCTACCTTCCAGTCCTCAGGAACGGAGGCAGATTTCAATGAAAGATTACAGATTTTTGTTAGAAGATCCACAAGTTCAACTTTGAGTTCTTTCAGAACTCTCAGATGTATGCCATTCGGACCCAGTGACTTATTAGTTTTTAATTCGTCCATCAGTTGTAGGACCTCCTCTTTTGTCACCTCAATCTGACTCAGGTCTTTCAACACCCCTTCCAAAATTAGTGGTTCTGGGGCGGGCAAAAAGTTTTCATCTTCCACAGTGAAGACGGAGACAAAAAATTCATTCAGCTTCTCAGCCATTTCCCTATCCTCCTTCAGTAATCCTTTGACCCCATGGTCATCCAAGGGCCACACTGCCTTCCTGGCTGGTTTCCTACTTCTAATATATTTGAAGAAATCTTTATTGTTGGTCTTTATGTTTTTTGCAATATGCTCCTCATAGTCCCTTTTTGCCTGCCTGATCACAGTCTTGCATTTGATTTGCCACAGCCTGTGTTCCTTTTTACTAATCTCACTTGGACTGGTTTTCCACCGCTTAAAGGAGTCCTTCTTACTTTTTACAGCTTCCATTACTGTGTTTATTAACCATGCAGGCCTTTTCTTATGCCTGTTTGTGCCTTTCCTAACTTGTGGTATGTATTTTATCTGAGCTTCTAGGATTATAGTTTTAAATAGTCTCCAAGCTTCCCCAAGGGTTTTGACCGTATTTACCTTTCCTTTCAGTTTCCTCCTCACATGCCTCCTCATCTCAGTGAATTTACCCCTTTTAAAGTTAAACGTGGTTGTGGCGGTCTTTTGGGGCAACTCCCTATTTATACAAATGGTGAAATCAATAACATTATGGTCACTGCTCCCAAGTGGCGCAATCACTTTTACATCTCTCACCAAGTCTTGGGCATTACTTAGGACCAAATCCAGGATCGCCCCACCCCTGGTAAGTTCTGAGACCATCTGCTCCATAGCACAGTCATTGAGAGCATCAAGAAACTCAATCTCTTTCTCTCAACCAGAACACATATTGACCCAATCAATCTGCGGGTAGTTAAAATCACCTATTACGACACAGTTTTTACGTTTAGCTGCTATCTTTAAGCCTTCCATCATATTATAATCGTCCTCTCTCTTTTGATTTGGTGGCCGATAACAAACTCCCATAGTTAAATTTCCTTTTGGGCCCTCTATTTCAACCCAAAGCATTTCTAAAAGAAAATCTAATTCTCTGACCTCAGTCTTACTGGACCGTATATCCTCTCTGACATACAGAGCCACCCCACCTCCAACCCTTCCCTACCTATCCTTCCGATATAACTTATATCAGGAATCACCGTGTCCCACTGATTCTCCTCATTCCACCAAGTTTCTGAAATTCCCACAATGTCTATGTTTTCTCCCAACACTAAACATTCCAATTCACCAATTTTACTTCGAACACTTCTAGCATTTGCATACAAACATCTATAATTTCCCAGGCAAGCTAGGCCCACCACCTTCCTCCTGCTGCCTCGAGACTCTGGCAGACAGTCCATACTGTTTGTCACCATCACAGTGGACAACTCTGATCCATTACCCGGTAGAAATATAGCAGCCAACCCTTCATCTCTTTGAGATGAGTCCTCCCAAACCAGAGACATTTCATCTCCTGTCGGCTTTCCCCCAACTCAGGTCATAACTCAGGTCATAAGAACATAAGAGAAGCCATGTTGGATCAGTCCAATGACCCATCCAGTCCAACACTCTGTGTCACACAGTGGCCAATATATGTTTGTGTGTATGTGTGTGTATACACAGACACACACAGACACACACACACACAGACACACACACACACACACACACACACACACACACATATATATATATATATATATATATATATATATACACACACATACACACACACACACATATATAGATACTGTGGCTAATAGCCACTGATGGACCTCTGCTCCATATTTTTATCCAATCCCCTCTTAAAGCTGGCTATGCTTGTAGCCGCCACCACCTCCTGAGCAGAGAGTCATGAGCAGAGAGCTTGGACTGCAGTACTGCAGCTTTACTACTCTGCACCACTCCTTCTAAGTCAATTCTAAAAGAGTGTAGCTTTGCTTAGGTGGCACTGTTCATTTATAGGTTTCACTTTTGAAAGATAATCTATATAGCTGATATATGGCTGCCCACTCTTTAAATATCTTCTTTAGCTATTCACTGTAAAACACATTTTGGAAGTGCAGAACTTCCTTAAAAATAGTTTCAGTAGTCCCTAAGAAAGACTACTTGATTCAAAATGTACTGGACCTCAATAAACTGAACAGTTTTTTGAGTATTTTTAAGGTTCCTCCTGTTCTTTGATTCCTAAAGTGATGGACACTTGGTAAGCTACAATTCATGGCTGGCAGGTGTCAATAAATGTGGTGGATCAAATTTTTTGCTGGCCTTTCATGAGTAAATGAATATTTGCTTTGTATTTCCCTGAATCAAACCATTCTTGATGCAGAGGCTAACTCAAATGGCCATGTTCCCATATTATAAGGATGAAATTATACATCCCTCCCCCTCTTCTCACTAAATATAGTATTGCCAACCAACTGGGAAAATGGCCCAGATGTTGTTTATTCACTGTTGTTGGGAAAATAAGAGAGAAAAGGTACCCAATCTCTGACTTTATTTGTCTTTCATTTTAATTTGTAAAAACACTTTTTTTTCCCCATTGGGCACGCATACTGAAAGATAGGTGTAGGGAGGCCAGACCTGGGGGACTCTATGTTTGCAGATGCAGAGGTCACATGGCCACTGATAGGGTTGCCAATCTCCAGTTGGGGGCAGGGGATCCCCCAGTTTGGAGGTTATCAGAAAGCGGGGAGGAGGGAAATGTCTGCTGAGCACTCCATTATACTCCATTGAGACCTATAAGGGATAGTGGAGAATTGCTCGATGGGTATTGGGGGCGAGGGCTGTTTTTTGAGGCAGAGGCACCAAATTTTCAGCATAGCATCTAGTGTTTTCCCAAAACACCTCCCTTTCCCAAATTTCAAAAAGATTCTATGAGCCCAAAAAGAAGATGCCCCATCCTTCATTATTTCTAAATGGAGGGAAGGTATTTAAAAGGCATGCAGTCCCTTTAAATGTGATTGCCAGAACTCCCTTCAGAGTTCAATTGTGCTTCTCACGCCCTTGCTCCTGGCTCTACCCCCAATGTCCTTAGATATTTCTTGAGTCAGACTTGGCAATCCTTACTACCTATCAATCTCAAGAATGTGGGACAGCAGGGGCAGACAATAGCAGGCAGGCACCTGCCACTACACTTGGTAGGTTTACAGTACAGAAATAAACTAAATCTATTGACAAAAATTAAAGAAACACTGCCAGCTGAGATATAAGGCAAACATACTTTATAATTCAGATATTAAAAGGCAAAGAAAACAAGAGATATCACAAATGGGTACCAGTGAAGAGTAACAAACAGTATATTTCTGGATCTCTCAGTAGTAAAAATATTACTAGAAAACTCTTATGAAAGAGTAGATACAAACTTAGAACCAAATCGTAATAAGACCCATCCTATAAAGAAAATTTATTGAATTTCTTGTCCTTGAATATGTATCGGTTTTGCTGAACAAAATGGGATCACTGTTGCTATGTATACAGAAATGTAAGCAAATAGTTTCATCTTTGTTTTGCTAAAATAATTTGCATCTCTAACCAGGCTAATATTGCCTTTGACAGCTATTTCAGGGTAGTATTTGGAATTAATTTACCAGTGAAATGCATTTCAGTTGCAGTGGGAAGTCTGTTTAGCTAGGTTTTTTATTATCTAAAATAATGATTACTAATTTTTACTTTGCCCTTATCTTCCACCTGCAGAAAGAGACCCTGGAAATGTTTCCAGTTTAGAGAAGCTTGGTAATGTCAGCCAACTGCATGGAACTTTAATTCTTACCAAGTACTTACCAAAAAGAATAGTCACAAACAATTCTAGTACAGCATTCAGAACAAGATTATGCAATTATTTGTGTATATGTTTTATTTATTTTTAAAATTCTAGACCATCTTTCTTCTGGAGAATAAAAAGTGGAACAATTTTAAGAGTAATGGGTGGGTATTATACAGGGAGGGAGTTCTTTGTTTGAAGATATTTTCATTCATGCAAGGGCTCTATATCTAGTATCTGTGCAATCCCTGCAACACATCTCATGTTGTTCCTTAGGGTCCCTCAGTCAGCAAGTGTGAACTTTCAGAAATTGTACATGAGCATAGTAAAAAAGGAGGTTTTGTAATCCAACCCAATCCAAAAATTTTGCAAGTGCCTCCCCCCAAGCAGCAAGAGTGGGAAGAAAGAGACAGAAAGAGCCCTTGGCCCCAGCCTATCTGTGATGCATCAGTCAAGTTGGTGAGTCAGCCAGAGAATGTCTACCCTCTCCCACTGAAAATACTATCCCTGAGTGCTCTAAATAATGGGCAGTAGTCTTGGCTTTTGGACTCTGGAGACCAAGTCTACTATCAATTATTTTCAGTAGATGGTAGGCATGTCTTCCACATTTAAAGGCCAGGACTACATCCAATTGAAACTAATGATCCTTTAAACTTTAATTGATAAACTAACCTGATCTAAAAATTTGTAATGCATCTGATTTTTAAAGAACACTTCAGCCATTTCAATGTAATCCCCAGTGTTCAAAATTACAGTTATAGAAGTGTCTTGTGATAGTTTTTGTATTTCCAAATTTTCTTCAAAACTCAAATTATGTTTTGTTCTTATATTTTCTCTGGCACACAATGGAAACCATCATCTCAATGAGACAAAATATATTTTAAAACAGGCTATTAATCCTTATTTTTCAAATATCTGGATGTTAGAAAGACATATAGATGATTTATTTATATTATGTGATAATTATGATAAGACAGCTGATGATTTTTTACAATGGATTAATACCATACATGGCAGTATCAAATTTGAAGGTGGTTGGAATGCAAACAAAGTTAATTTTTTTGACACCTCTGTAGAAAAAGATGCACATCAGGTATCGTTTGTAAGATTGTACAATAAGCCTTAAGATAAAAACAGATACTTGCACTTTCAGTCATACCATTCAAACCATATTCAAACTTGCCTTATCGGCAGTTTCTGCGAATAAAGAGAAATTCCACTATGATGGAGGATTACTGTAGAGAAGCAGAAAAGTTAACTCAGCAGTTTGTGGCCTGTAAGTATCCTAAGCAAGTGGTATTGAGAGCAAAAACAAGAGCAGATAGAGTAGACAGAAGGGATTTATTAAAAGACAAGCCCAGAGATAAGCCTGTAGGTATAACATGCGGTTTTTTAAATTCTCCACTTGCATGTAAAATTAATAGGACAATAAAAAATCTTTGGCACATTAAAGTAGCACACTTACCAGGGTGTCAAACACCCCCTAAGATTGGTTACTGTAATCTTCTAGTATAAGATCGAGACTAGTTACAGCAAACCTTAAAATACAACAGGATGTAAGAGAAACAATTGTTGGGAACCACCCTTGTGGTAACTGTTCCACGTGCTGCATGATGTTAGCCATTAAAGAATTTGTTAATCCAGTAGATGGAAAAAGAATAATTCTGAATTTTTATGCTAATTGCAGTTCAAAACAACTGGTATATGCAGATTTATGCAGATGTGGGATTTATTATGTTGGTAAAACTACACGTGCATTTAAAGTTAGGATATTGGAACATACGGCATGTCTGAAGAGGCACGTGCCAGAAACGCCTTTGTTTCAACTCTGAAAGTGGACGTTTAGTTAAGGTCTTGAGATTTTTTTGCTTTATTTAAATACTGGTCCAGACTTTATATTAAAGAAAATATTGAAAAGATACTAATACAACAAGAAAGTATCTGGATATATAGGTTACAAACTATTGCACCTGGTGGTATGAACTGGGCAATAGATTTTTCACCTTTTTTATAAGGTTACAAACTATTACACCTGGTGGTATGAACATGGCAATAGATTTTTCACCTTTTATAAGGGCCCTTAACACAGTGGCATTGCAGTTGCAGGGTTTTCTGGATGATGCTTCCGTCCTAGACCCTTGCCAGTCTGGCTTTCGCCCGGGCCATGGGACGGAGACAGTACTGGTCGCCCTGGTAGATGATCTCCAGCGGCACCTGGATCAGGGTGGCGTGGTGGTGCTGATGCTGTTAGACCTGTCGGCCGCATTCGACACGGTCGACCATCGGCTACTGGCCTGCCGCCTCGACGCTACTGGCCCGCCGCCTCGCCGATGTAGGGGTTAGGGGGTCAGCCCTACAATGGCTCTCCTCCTTCCTCGAGGATCGGGGACAAAAGGTGGCAATCGGGGGCGAGCTGTCCCAGAGGCGCACACTAAATTGTGGGGTGCCTCAGGGAGCAGTTCTCTCACCGATGCTATTTAATATCTATATGCATCCCCTTGCCCAGATTGCCAGGAGATATGGGCTTGGGTGCCATCAGTATGCGGATGATACCCAGCTCTATCTGCTAGTGGATGGCCGACCTGACTGCGTCCCAGAGAACTTAGACCTGGCTCTTCAGGCTATGGCAACCTGGTTAAGGCTGAGTGGGCTGAAACTGAATCCAGCGAAGACAGAAGTCCTTTGCCTAGGTCGGGGCGCTCGGGGAGGGGAAATACCTCTCCTGGTCTTCGATGGGGTGCCGCTGAAAGCGGCGTGCCGGGTCAGGAGCCTGGGAGTTTTACTGGAGCCTTCATTATCAATGGAGGCCCAGATAGCAGCCACTGCCAAGTCAGCCTTTTTCCATCTGAGGCGGGCAAGGCAGCTGGCTCCCTTCCTAGAGCGTAAGGATCTGGCAACGGTGATTCATGCAACGGTCACCTCGAGACTGGACTACTGTAATGCCCTCTACATGGGGCTGCCTTTGTACCGAACCCGGAAACTGCAGCTGGTGCAGAACGCGGTGGCTAGATTGCTGTTGGGGCTCCCAAAGTGGGAGCACATACGGCCGGGGCTGCACGGACTGCACTGGCTGCCAGTTGTATACTGGATTCGCGACAAAGTGCTGGTTATTACCTTTAAAGCCCTATATGGCCAAGGACCTGCCTACCTTAGGGACCGTCTCTCCCCATATGAACCCCAGAGAGCACTGAGGTCAGCTGGGAAAAACCTGCTGACTATTCCTGGGCCGAAAGTGGTGAAGCTACAGAGCACCCACGACCGGGCTTTCTCTACTATGGCTCCACGCCTATGGAACCAACTTTCAGAGGAAATGCGGGACCTGCGGGATCTTGAACAGTTCCGCAGGGCCTGCAAGACTATCCTCTTTCGATTGGCCTTCACCGACCAAGAGGGAAACTGCTAAGGAATTCGCCTTTGTAAATAGCACCAGCATATTTTTTATCAATTTTAGAATTTTAATAGATTTTAATTAAATTCTTAATGTAGTCTTTGTGTAATCATTTTGTATAAATAATGTATGGAATTGTGTTGTTAGCCGCCCTGAGCCTGCTTTGGCGGGGAGGGCGAGATATAAATAAAAATTGTTGTTGTTGTTATTGTTGTTGTAGTATTTATGCCCTTGCCCCTTTGGTCAAGTCTAGGTTTAGAATAATTAAGTGAATTGTTTTTGTGTAACAGCATCAAGAAAATAAGAGCAACCAGGCTTTCATTAGAGCAATTTGATCTGTGAAAATAGTTAGAACGGAAATGGCTAGCACCGTTTTAAGTTTGATATGTTGAAATACAGAGTGCTGTTTTGCCATTATCTGTAATATGAGTTTGGAACTGTATATCTTTAAGAATGTGTACCTCTTGACAATTTAATGTATCTCTTTAAGAATGTGTACCTCTTTGATGAGCATTGTAGAATGGAATTTACAATGCAATTTAATGAACATTGTAGAATGAAAACAGCAAGAGCCAGTAGCAGCAAATTAGAGCATGCGTGGGTCCATGTTGTAAAGAGTAGAGCTGTGGGTAAGCCTGCATCGTCTTTTTAGCATTTATGAATAGTTGCTTTAACACACAAATATTTACTTTATGCTTTATGGTAACAGCTCCGTGTAACATTGGGAGAAAGAGGCTGAGGAAGAACTATTGAAACCGTGAGGAGTCCTTTTAAAAGCGGTTCCTTATTCTCTCGGTACCATCACGAGTAGAACACTAAGAATTTAAAGACTTCACCCATGTCTTCATTAAGTCCTATTTGTTGAGGCTATCATTCTTTGTGACTTTGTTGAGAGACTTTGTGGGAAAAATTTCAAGAGTGTTCAGTGTTCCTTAGTTTTGTTTTTGTTCTACTTCACTAAAAATGCATATTTACACGCTTTGCGTGAAAGTTTTATTGCTTCCGGTGGTTATCCTATATTGCTTATCTTCACACCGGCTCCAGTTGTATTTACTATAACTTCCATATGGAGCCTGATGATCCCCTGGGATCCAGATAACAGATCTCTCTCCCCATCCTGCAGAAAATAACTGCTTTGGAGGGTGGACTGTATGCCATTCTATTCACCTGAGGCCTCTCCCTTTACTGGCAGAAGTAGTCTTGTTTGCCTAGGAACAGCCTCTGGCTAGGGGCAAGGCTGAGGAGAAGAGGGAGAGAGGGAGTGACAGGAAAGAGGTGGCAGACATGGCCTTTGAGGAAATGCTTTGTGAGGCTGCATTAGAGTGGCAGCCCTTTCTGAGGCCAGTTGATGGAGCGGACACAGAGAAGTGTTGGAGGTGTGTCCATCTCTGAGGTAAGACTGTTTTGGTGGTTTGTTCTGTGTTCCTGGGCCTGCAGTAGGCAGGGGACAGGTGAATCAGTCAATGTGAACCCAGAGGTGGTGACTGACATGTGATGCGCCAATGGTTTATTGTGCACCTGTCAGCCAATGATAGCGCTCCATATGTCTTTACTAAATGCATAAAAGAACAAAAAATCAGCAACAGAACTGTCTATATTAAAGTGTAAACATATAGTAAAAGCGCCATAGACTCCAGCCTCCAAATCAGCTATTTCCTTCTGAAGAACCACTATTGCCAATGACCAGGTGAGGGCTGGAGATCACTCAGAATTACAACTGCTCTCCAGATGGCAGAGATAAGCTCCCCCTGAGGGGGCGGGGAGTGAATACCTTCACTTGGGTGGGTGGGAAGGCAGCAGGGGTGGCAGAGCACTCATTCAGAGCCTCTTTCTAGAGCCCATTGTATTTTTCTTCACAATGGGCCTTCTTCCTAGCTTTTAAAATATTTTTGCAGTTTAGTACTTTTTGAGAGAGACTAATGTCTCATTTCAGTGGGGCTTATTTTCAGGTAGCTTTTGTCTCATCTATATTTAATTGATAGAGCATGTCAAATATTTTGGCTAAGTCCCTTGGCTGGGAAGTCTTTCTGATTCTGCTTACTCATGTTTTTGTTGTTACTTGCACTTTGCACTATGTAAACCATAAATTAAGTAAAATACATTTTTAATAATCCTATCCTTTAATAAAATCCATTCTTTAATCATCCTTTAATGCTTCTATCAAATGGCCAATTATTCTATTCACAGTAATAGAAGTCCAAGTGATTTGTTTCAGTTTAGGGCACGGGGGGCCAGATGAAAGTTTTGTCAAGGGGGCCATGGTGGCTCTCACCCGTTTAGAGCTATTTGATTACCATTCCCACATAATAAGTGTGATACTAGAAATTTCTCCAAAAACACTAGCTTTTTTTTTATATTGCAAAAAACTGTGTTTTTGGTTGTACAAAGAATCTGTGTTGAATACAGAACACAAGGGAAATCTATCAGGCTAGGTGTTTACTTATATGTTCAGAATTTAATTGCAAATCCAGCAACATTTTCTAAGTTGTGCTTTACTAAACAAACGTGGATGACGCTAGGATCTGTAAGACCCCGGTTCTAATCTACAGTCTGTCATGGAAGCTTGGTTAGATGAACTTGGGCCAGTCACCCAAGCTCAGCCTAACCTACATCCTAGAGTTGTTAGGAGGATAAAATGGAGGAGAGGAGAACAATATAAGCCACTTTGGGTCCCCAATGGGGAGACTGGTATGATATAAATAAAATAAAATAAATGACAGGTTTGGAGCATAGCTGAATATGACTGGTATATGTTTTTACATTTTCTCTGCACTAAATCTATCATATCATCATCATTGAGATGATGGTTTACTTTTTCCAAATGCTAGATAGTTGTTTCACTAAAGTAATAACTATTTAGCAATTTAAGACTTGTTTCACTTCTGCACCTTTTCAAAGGATGATTGATTGCTTAGCTAAAACTTCAGAAAACTTAACTATATTGTTATCGTCAGACGAGCAACATTAATTTCTGTCGCATGAACTATTATAATTTTATAATGTTTTTACCCATGTTGAATTTGTCACATGATAGCAGTAGATGAATTAAGAAGCCTAATGGAAGTGTCTAGAAAAGACTAAGTGCTACTCTGAAAATGGGTAATGTAAATGGGATAAAATGAATCTTTTTAATCTTTCATTGAGGAAGGTCACTGAACTCTTAACTTAAAGGTCACAGGGAAGACAAATTGCCTGGAAAAGAGCACTTTTTAAAGACTTCATTAGGTTCTCTTCACATACTGGGAAAAACTGATTCTAAATTTGTATACCAGCTCTACAGTATGTCTTCTCATTTAAAATTAATTTCTTTTACGAGAAAACAACAAATATGGAAAATATTCAAACAAACCACCCAAATCCAGTGACACTAAGCTGTGTGATATATATACAGATCATGAAGCTATAGTAGAGACAAAAGATTTTAAGGGGAGGGATGGTGGCTCAGTGGTAGAGGATCTGCTTGGTAAGCAGAAGGTCCCAGGTTCAATCCCCGGCATCTCCAACTAAAAAGCGTCCAGGCAAATAGGTGTGAAAAACCTCAGCTTGAGATCCTGGAGAGCCGTTGTCAGTCTGAGCAGACAATACTGACTTTGATGGACCAAAGGTCTGATTCAGTATAAGGCAGCTTCATATGTTCATATACAGTATGTCACAGAAGTGAGTACACCCCCTCATATTTTGTAAATATTTAAGTATATCTTTTCATGTGACAACACTGAAGAAATGACACTTGGCTACAATGTAAAGTAGTGAGTCTACAGCTTGTAAAACAGTGTAAATATGCTGTCCCCTCAAAATTACGGAACACACAGTCATTAATGTTTAAACTGCTGGCAACAAAAGTGAGTACATCCTTAGGTGATAACGTCCAAATGGGGCCCAAAGTGTCAATATTTTGTGTGACCACCATTATTTTCCAGCACTGACTTAACCCTCTTGGGCGTAGAGTTCACCAGAGCATCACAGATTGCCACTGGAATCCTCTTTCACTCCTCCGTGACGTCACGTAGCTGGTGGATGTTAGAGACCTTGCGCACCTCCACCTTCCATTTCAGGATGCCCCACAGATGCTGAATAGGGTTTAGGTCTGGAGACATGCTTGGCCAGTCCATCACCTTTACCCTCAGCTTCTTTAGCAAGGCAGTGGTCGTTTTGGAGGTGTGTTTGGGGTCATGCAGCCCCAGACCATGACATTCCCACCACCATGCTTGACTGTAAGCAAGACACACTTGTCTTTGTACTCCTCACCTGGTTGCCACCACACACACTTGACACCATCTGAACCAAATAAGTTTATCTTGGTCTCATCGGACCACAGGACATGGTTCCAGAAATCCATATCCTTAGTCTGCTTGTCCACAGCAAACCGTTTGCGGGCTTTCTTGTGCATCATCTTTAGAAGAGGCTTCCTTCTGGGACGAAAGCCCTGCAGACCAATTTGATGCAGTGTGCGGAGTATAGTCTGAACACTGACAGGCTGACCCCCAACCCCACCCCTTCAACCTCTATAGCAATGTCATGGTCTGGGGCTGCATGAATGCTGCCAGCACTGGGGAGCTACAGTTCATTGAGGGAACCATAAATGCCAACATGTACTGTGACATACTGAAGCAGAGCATGATCCCCTCCCTTCGGAGACTGGGCCGCAGGGCAGTATTCCAGCATGATAACAACCCCAAACACACCTCCAAAATGACCACTGCCTTACTAAAGAAGCCGAGAGTAAAGGTGATGGACTGGCCAAGCATGTCTCCAGACCTAAACCCTATTGAGCATCTGTGGGGCATCCTGAAACGGAAGGTGGAGGTGCACAAGGTCTCTAACATCCACCAGCTATGTGACATTGTCATGGAGGAGTGGAAGAGGACTCCAGTGTCAACCTGTGAAGCTCTGGTGAACTCTACGCCCAAGAGGGTTAAGGCAGTGCTGGAAAATAATGGTGGCCACACAAAATATTGACACTTTGGGCCCCATTTGAACGTTATCTCTTAGGGGTGTACTCACTGTTGTTGCCAGCAGTTTAGACACTAATGGCTGTGTGTTGCGTAATTTTGAGGGGACAGCACATTTACACTGTTATACAAGCTGTAGACTCACTACTTTACATTGTAGCCAAGTGTCATTTCTTCAGTATTGTCACATGAAAAGATATACTTAAATATTTACAAAATGTGAAGGGGTGTACTCATTTCTGTGACATACTATATTATTCTATAGTAAAGTTAAGCAGTCTGCTTTCAAAACCAATAAAGTCTGGTCTTTGACTGAAATAAATATTGATTGGTTGAAAACCAATAAAGGTAGTATTTATGGTTAGATGACACTTATATTTCCAGTAAAGATCCAGTTTGGAGTAATGGTTAGGAGCACGGACTCTAATCTGGAAGAACCAGGTTTGATTCCCCACTCCTCCTCATGCACCTGCTAATGTGACCTTGAGTCAGTCACAAGTTCTTTCAGGGAGTAGTTTCTTGAAAGAGCTCTCTCGTCTCCACCTACCTCACAAGGTGTCTGTTGGGGGGAAGGGAAGGGAAAGGAAATTGTAAATTGCTCTGAGACTCTGAGTGAAGGGTGGGGTATAAATCCAATCTCCTCCTCCTTTTCTTGTATAACAGATATCTCTAGCTGTCCTTGACCAGAGTCAAGGCTTTTTTGTCCCTGGTTCTGGCCTGGTGGAACTCTGCAAAATACCACCAGGGCCCTCTGGGACTTAATGCAATTCCGCAGGACTTGCAAGGCAGAGACGATCCACCAGGATTTTGATTGAGGACAGCAACAGTTTCTATCATGGCTGGCGCCCTCTTCTTTTCTTCTTTCTTTCTCAGTTCGACCCCGTCCTTGTCCTGCCCATGAGATGGCAACAAGATCCAGAGCGAGTTTAAGAGCAAATCAGGGATGCCATCTTGAGACCATTTTTGTAAAAGAAAGCCTGTTTTATGGATTTTTTTAAAAAAAATTACATTGATATTTTTAACCCTGTTGTACATCACCCAGAGCCCCTTGTATTGAGGGACTGGGCAATTCACAAATCTAATTAATAATATTAATAAAAACAAGTGTTACTTATCATCTCTAAGAGAAATACAGTAAAGGTGTCATTTTAAAATGTAGTAGCATTATCTTTCCAATAGGAGTGTCAAACTGAAATGGTTTCACCAGATGACCACAACTGCAACCCTGACTTTTCACCACAAAAATGCCAATTCCATCTGAAATGGTCACCAAACAATTCCATATCATAATACATTAAAGTTATGAACCCCAACTATAATTTGTACTTTCATGACTACAGTCTTTTGTTTCATTTTTTGGCTTTGCAATAAATATTTGGTGAACATATGAACATATGAAGCTGCCTTATACTGAATCAGACCCTCGGACCATCAAAGTCAGTATTGTCTACTCAGACTGGCAGCGGCTCTCCAGGGTCTCAAATTGAGGTTTTTCATACCTATTTGCCTGGACCCTTTTTAGTTGGAGATGCCGGGGATTGAACCTGGGACCTTCTGCTTACCAAGCAGATGCTCTACCACTGAGCCACTGTCCTGGTGTGGTCATAAAATTTAATTTCTCTTTAAATTTTCTAGACCTGGAACAGTGATTTCGAAGGCCTTCATTATCAGCTATAAGTTTCTCTGAGCGAGTACCCACATGTGTTCTGGGCAAATATGGAAATGCAGGGGAAGATGAAGGAAGTGTGCCCTATGAGAGCCTGCTGGTTCACTCTGTCACCCAGTGTTGCTTCTTTACACACCTCCAGTCAGCCAAGTGATGGCAGCTGTGAGGAGAAGTGTCTGTGGTGAAATAATATGGAAATGTCCCTGCTGTGCTCTGCTCATGGGGGTTATAAGTAAAACTTGACCCAGACAAAAGCCTTTGCTTTGACAAGAGCTGATCTTATCAGGAAGAATATAGAGGCACACCATCATTCATGATTGGTCTGTTTACTTGCAGTCATTGACATGCAAGAGTTATGGCCTAGAGAAGGGCATATTAGAATGTGTTCATTGATATACTACACACAGTAGTTTCTTCTGCATTTTCTCTGGTTATTTGGGGAATAGTGTGAATGGTTGTGCTGGTCAGACTTTTCTGGACAGATTTTGGACAGATTGTTTCTGAAGGATGTAGTATGCTGAGCAGGGACAAGCTCATCTTACTATACATCTGTTCAGGATTGGAGCTACCATGTAAGCCACCTCTTGACGGTTGCCCAGGTTAACTCCTTGGAAGTCATATGTGCACAGTGATTATATTCATCTGCATCTGTTTTTGTTTTTTTACATTTGGACACTAATTATGTTTCACTGCATTTTCTGGACCTAAATTGATATGGATATATATATTAATAGGTTTGTGTTTTTAGCAAGATATTTAATGCTAGATTTGAAAGAGACTTCCAGCTTGGTTATATAATACGATGCACATCAAATAGAACAGAGAGTCATGTGGAAGGATCAGTGAATACCTATACTCTGACACAAGACTGTGGTGTATGGTCTTTCTGATATTATTGGAATGCAAGAGGGCAAGAAAAAATATCTGTAGAGGGAATGGCTTCCCACCTTGGCAGTCTGATTTCATAGGTGCTATCAACAATTTCCAGGAGTGCAAATTATTTGATCTTTACTAAACTGACCATGTGTAAATGGAGCCTTGTGTAAATGAAGCTTTGTGTAAATGGAGCCTTGGAGTTCTGGAAAGTCACAGAGAACATTAACAAGATATTTCAGGTCTTTGTAGACTTTTACAGATGTCATTATTGACATTTCTTATAAACTCTGAGAGATGTAAAGGACCACTGCAATCTACAGAGAAGGCATTAAATTAGAGTTGCTGCAGATTCCATTGATTTGGCAAGTTAAGGCTTATCTCATCCATTGGAGCATACCGCAGGAGGAGTAAGTGGGGATGAGCTCCTCCTGTACCTCCAAGGGAGTCTCCTCAAGGACCAGCAGTCTGGGGACACAAACAATTACACAGCAGAGACTGCCTTCAAACCACCCCCTCCTGTTGGTAGCAATGAACATCATCTACTGTCTATGTGGCCTGCTGTTTCAGATCTTTCTTCCTCCCCAGTATATTCAGCAGGTTTTCCCTTCTCAGCCGCGACATTTTTAAAAACATCCTGCCTTCTTTTGACCAAATTCTTGTAAGCCACACAGAATAAACTTGAAACTTTTTCAATCTTGTTCAGGTGTATGTCTCCTGTCCTCTGTCTGCACTCTGCTGTGAGTATAAGGCATGCACATATCTTTCAAATGAAGTCAGCAGAGTATGTGGCATAGTATTAACCAATATCTGAGTATTACATAATAACAGAATGCAACAGCTGCAAGACAAAATACTGGCTGCATTTTACCTGTTCTTGTTGAAGGTCCTCTTGATATTTCTAAAGAACAAGGTTTCTTTGTAACTGCTGCATCTAGAAAATCACAGAGATCATTCTCATTTTCTGCAGGAAATGTTTCAGAAGAAGCAGATGGCACTGCTTCCAGTGTATAACTCCTCTTCTTTGGAAATGACTCCTGAAATATAGAAAAGCAACTATGTATTCAAGATGATTTTATTGAAGATAGGGAAAAAATGGGAAGGAAATGCTAAAAACTGCAATAAATGTAGTTTTAAAAATCACTGCAGTTAACGTCAGTTTCATATTATAAATTAATAGTAATCATTTTTAAAACAGACTTTTCCCTCAAACAAGAACCTATGATTAATGTAATGTACTATCTTTTAGAATAGCTAGAACAGCCTTGAAAATGGAGGGTAGAATAATCAGTAAGCTGCCCAAATATCATTTTCATCATAATGAGAGCACACTGCTTCAAAGAATTTCAAAGCAAATAAACAGGTCATGGAACCAGGGAGGGAGGAGAAAAAAATAATACTGTATTTGAAATATTTATTGTTAATTGCAATCTTTTCCATGTCCTAGGTAGAAAGTGATTTTTTTCAGTTTTGTTGGCAGCTCATGAGGATTACTATTACAGTTTTTATAAGCAGAATGTAATATTACTGGGTTTTTTAAATAAGCAGGACATGGAAAAATAGATACACAACTTTTTTTTTCAAGAAATCTGTTAGTTATTGTCTTATGATTAAGTCACTTTCATTACAGTCTTACTTTAGTCAATTAAAGATGATTCAGCCTTCATCTCTTTCAACTAATCTGAAATGTCAGAGCTGTCCAAGGTTGTATGTAGAATAAAGATATGCACATGACTGCATATAATTTACTGGCACTGATCAGTTGAAACTAATTCCTTTGTGGGTTTAGATAACAGTAAATTCTAAAATATGTTTTGGAAACTGAAAGTTCTAACAGTAATGAAAATTATTTGATCTGATACATATAACAAAAATAAAAAGTTATGAAGCCTATCACAGTTCCACACCACTAACATCAAGATTACAAAAGTTCAGGGTCATCTGGCTGTGAAGCCCCTAATGTAACGACATGTTCACAGATCCCTCTCCATTCTTAGGCCACACCCCCAATTCACAGTCCCACAAAACGGTGCTTTTAAGACTTGAAAACTCTCCAGAACATGGGATAAAGTGTGGGTTGTAGCTTGAGGGGAAATAAAAATTGACCCACTTCTTATGCAAGGATGTGGGGAGGGGATTTTCACTATCCTTCCAGACCACATCCCACATTTTTCCCAAGAGAGGAGATTTTCATTGGACAAGAGGCTGCAGGTAAGAGATCTGTTCTGTGCTCTGCTTTCATTCATGGTTCACAGGCTGCAACCCTGTACATTTTCTGCAAGTTTTTATTTAGTTATGTTATTTACAGTCTGCCTTTCTCACTTTCACTCAAGGCGGATTACAACAGAGTGAGTCAATATAATTGACAGGATGGGACATAAAAAGAACAATGCAATAGGAACTAGGGTTGTAGTACCAGCCAGAAGTCTAAAAATAGATCTCAAGCAAAGCAGAAGTAATAACATGACACATGATGCAAAAATTACATAGCAGGAACCTAGTTTCAGCAATAGTATAAACTACAGTCCCTAATAATTTATGCAAGTAACTTTATGAAATATTTAATACAGTGTGACTCTTTAGTCTGCATAGAAAAATTGAATAATTTGGTTTTGCATAGTTTGTGGAAAGCCAGGAGACTGGGAGCTTTCCTGACCTCCGTAGGCAGGCCAATCCATAAAATGATCACAACAGAGAAGCACAGGTAAGGGTACATGCCCAAGTCCATGAAAGGCTTTATATGTGAAATTAATACTTTAAATTGAGCCTGGTAACTGATGGGCGTCCAGTGACGTGCCTGCAGGATGGGACTAACATGTGCTCCATTTAGCTCCAAATAATGCTAAACCACAGCATTCTGCACCAACTGTAGTTTTTGAATTGATTTTGTTCCCCCTATTGTAGTGTATATTGGAACCAATGCATCCTATTCCCAGATGCTACTATCTGATCTTTACCAGGTTTCTACCCTCATAAGCAAGCATACAGGCAGGGCCGGCTCACCCACTAGGCAAACTAGGCAGTTGCCTAGGGTGCCGGGAGGGTGGGTGGGCCAAATTGGACACCCCACCCCCCCTCCTGGTGCCCCAGGCAAGCACCTAGTTTGCCTGCCTCTCCCGCCTGCCGGCTGCTACTGCTGCCTGCCACAACCACTGCCGCCGCCCACCCCTCCATTCACTTTCCTTCACCTCCCCCCTGCGGCTCTGCACCCCCCCACATCTCCCCCCTCCCTGCAGCGCCTCTTCCTTCTCCCTCCCTTCGGACCCTTCCCCACCCCATGTCAATTTCAATGCCGGAACGGGCTCTAGTGCTGCATTCTGGCTATCTAAAGCCCCATCCTCCCCGGCCGATCACTCAATCACAAATAAAACCGCACTGCGGGGCTGGGATGCATTTACAATCTGTCAGGACCAGCATCCTGAAAGCGCAACCCCGCTGCCACTGACTCCTTCCCTTCCCACTTCCTGGATGGGAGAGGAGTCAGTGGCAGTGGGGTCACGCTTTCAGAACGCTGGTCCTGACAGACTGTAAGTGTGTCCCAGCCTCATGGTGTGGTTTTACCCGCGATTGAATGATCGGCCGGGGAGGGGGAGCTTTAGATAGCTGGAACGCGGTGCTAGAGCCGGTTCCAGCATTGAAATTGACATGGGGTGGGGAAGTGTCTGAAGGGAGGGAGGAGGAGAAGGTGCAGTGGGGAGGGGAGGAGGGATGGAGCTGCGGGGGAGAGGCATGGGGGTCACCAGGCAGCGTGTCTGCCTAGGGTGCCATGGGGTGTCAGGCTGCCTCTGAATACAGGTATTAGAAAGTGAATATTTCAAAAAGTTTAGATTGGATGATTTAATACTTTTATTCTAGATTATTCCCATCTTTCCCATTCTCAGCATATGTATATTAGCACTGCAAACAGTGGTTATATCCAGGTGTCATAACTTGTCTATAACAGGCTTGTTGTCCTGCTCATGTTGTCCCCTTCCTTCTCCCTCCACCTACCTCTGCACATTGCACACAGAACATGAGTGACAGCTTCCTTTTTGGGAAAATATGAGTCAAGATTTGCCACCATGTCCAAAAACAAGTGCTTGGGTAGTCTGGAATGTTTTTCTTCTTCATGAAATTTGAATTCCAATTTGGGAATAAATGGAGGTTTGGAGTCTAACTTTATGGAGAGAAAACAAACTCTGGTCTGCCCTGCCCAATGAATTTGATACATATTTGGACAAGCAGTCATCCAGTCATTGCTTTAGGCTCAGATATTCATGGATGGGGGGCAGCTGTGAAGGGCTGCAGGGAAGAAAGAGAAGGGGAAGACCTTCATACTTGAACCTCAAACCAGTAGTCTAACACACAAACACCCAGTATGCAGCCAGAGTTATCTCATGCTGTTCAAATATTTTTGTTTTTTACATTCTACAGTGCAATTTCTACATTCTAGTTTGTTTGTTTTTGTCAATAGAAACTTATTCTGTAACAATAAACCATCTTACTTATATGGTATCCCCAAATCATTGAAACCAATACAACAGCACCATTTGTCTGCAGCAAAATCCAGGTATTACTAAATGGGCATGATGCCTTAACTCCACCTCCAGATAATGATGTACAAGTCCACAATAAACATCAGAAAAACATGTCTTCTGATATATGATGAATAGGAAAGAACTCACCCTATCCTGGTTTAGTCCACAATTTAGTGCTCTGTAGCCAGTACACAGAAAACTCTGGTAGCTTCAAGGGGGAGAAGACTTACAAATGGAGATTAATAATACATTGAGAGACTGACTGTTTTTATTTATGATCAAAGACCATTAATAAGTGTACATTCTTATTAAAAACACATGTTTAAACATAAAACCTTAAAAAACATTTACTAGATATATCACTCCTAAAATCTAAGGTAAATCTAAAATATATAATATATATAAAATGATTTTGAGTCATACAGGTAAAAAAAAGCATACGTGTTCAGGATCATGCTTAATATTGTGAAATTTTACCAAGTGGAAGCAGAATTTGGCTACTCGCCTTGAGAGAGTTGGATTTTCATTCATTAGAAGTCTCTCCAGGCATGTGTTATCTGCATCCACTGTTGGTCTGTCTAGAAATGGGGAAATAAACTTATCCCTATAAACGAGATGGAACAAGTACAGAAAGAACATACAGACAATCAATTCCACTTCTCCAATAGAACATCTGTCTTCATATGGAATCTTCGTATGTTTCCCATCTAGAACCCTTGAGGGAACAACTGCACAAGCCAAAGTGAACGCTCTTCTATATGATGGGACATCTGAATAAATAAGATATTTGGCCATATTCATTACATATTTGAATTCGATAGTGACCAGGAAAAGAAGGAGCTTGTATTAGATCTCATTGTCACTCTATGTCATGAACCCTTTGTTTGATGGTACTTTTCACCTGGGCATTGCTCTGCACCAAAAGATCCTCAGGCAAGAGTCCCACTCTTTCTAAGTTGAATTTAACCTTACACATCCATCTTGGGTGTCATGATCCTGGGCCTAGTGAGGCCTGCAGGCCCCAGGGAAGCCTGTTTAGGAGTTACTGGAAAAAGCCTAAATCTCCCAAGATCCCCTCTGTCCCGCTGATTGGGTAGCGAGGGTTTTGGAGGGAAACAGGCCCAGAGGGGGGTGGGGCCTGGGAAGAGAATATATAAAGGCCAAGCCCAGGAAGTCGGTGTAATAAGGATCTTTAATTATTAACAGGAAAAGGCCTTTTTTATTAGTATCATTCTTAAGCCACCGATATGCAAAAGGTATCGGTATTCTAGCTTCTATTCTCATTTGACCCATTTCAAGATGTAGGTGGGCATTTGGTTCATCGGGGGTAACTGCAAAATATTACAGAGGAGTTTAGATTGGACCTTCTCAAGACCACGTACATTAGAAGCAGAAATACCCAAATAAATGCCATAAAGGAGCTGTGCTAAGACTTCGAATAGAATAGCTTCAATGCTGCTGGAACATAGAAGCCCTCCTTAAATTAAAAAAAAAATCACAAAGTAGCATGCACAGCTTTCTCAGCTCTCTCTGCCATCATATTACTAAGTGCTGATTTGGCTCCATAATCCTGAATAGCCACCCCCAGAAAAATGAATTTATTTACTTGTTCAGTTTTATTCCCTTTCATAGTCCAGGATTGCTTCTTAGGTCATCTGCCAATGCCATCACATCAAAATTAATCACCAGACATTCAAAACTGTCTAGTGGTCTACTGGAGTCCTACGGGTGTCCTCTGAGAGATTTCAACCAACACCAAGAACAAGTCCTAAATGAGATCCCTCCCATACAGGTCTTGGAGGGGAAACAGAAACTAATCCTTGAGCTGATACCCCATCCATATGCCTGCTCACACATATGCCTTGTGGAGGGCAAACTAGACTGCACCATGGCACAAACTTTCCTCAATAAAAATTGGCACCTGTGACGCTGTTGTACTCTGGACACTCTGTGTCAGACTTGGCACATAAAATGGAGTCTGGCAGCACTTTGGTCCACCTGCCCCAATTCAAACATGCTGTGACCCCAAGTCTCAGCACATACAGGCATTGAGCAAGTGAAGATATGCATAAAATCCCTTTGTCTCTGGGATTCAGGGTATAGGGTGGAGTATAAATCCAATATCATCTTCTTCTTCTCAATGTTCCCTCTAAGCTGCAGAGTCCTGTGAGCAAAAATTCTGCTTTATGAACTAATGGCACTAAAGTTGTGAGCTACTGCATAAATTAGTGTGCTCTGGGGCCATCCTTCCTGAGCTAAGACAAAAATGTGTGAATGTAGCAGAAAAAATAACGAGGTCCGCACAATTACTGGTTTGAAGCGAGGTTTACTTTTTTGGCACCAAAAGGTAGGACCCAGTCGGGCTTGGCTGCCCCAAAGACTGAGTTCCAATCATTCTGCATACAGGCAGTTTTATTCATACAGAAATGAGCACAGATTTGGGAGGGATGGTGGCGCAGTGGTAGAGCATCTGCTTGGGAAGCAGAAGGTCCCAGGTTCAGTCCCTGGCATCTCTAAAAAAGGGTCCAGGCAAATAGGCGTGAAAAACCTCAGCTTGAGACCCTGGAGAGCCGCTGCCAGTCTGAGTAGACAATACTGACTCTGATGGACTGAGGGTCTGATTCAGTATAAGGCAGCTTCATATGTTCATATATGAGCAGGCAGGCACACAAGCTTATCTGATTTCAAGAGTCCCTCCTTCATAGACTTCTCCCCAGTAACATTCCAAGACATCATTCCCTTATCTCATTATACCACGTTGCCTCTAAGAGGCTGCTTCTCTTATCTCACTAGCCAGCTTGGGCATACACCCACTTTACTGGGGCCAGCGTTTTAACAGAATGTTACATCAGACAGTCTAGATTAGAGGCAAATCATGCTCTTATTCATTAGTATAGAGGTATTAATTAATTATTCAGGGACTCCCCGTCATGAGCTGGAGGCTGAAAATCTGTGAGCTAGCTCACACTAACTCAGTTTAAAGGGAACACTGCTCCTAATGTAGCCCCAGGCTTGGAGCAATCAGAAACCTAGTTAATCTCTTCATTCTTTTCAGCTTCCATGGAATGCACAGACAAAGAAAAGTCCTTTTCACTAGAGTTTCTGTCTTCTAAAACCTTTTGTCTTTGTCAAGAACATCTCTCGGTATGTCTATATCGATGTTTCCTGTTAATATCTTGGCTCCAACGCCTCATTCTCCTGCCCCATCTCAGAAATAGTTTTCCTGCCTCCATTCAAATATTCTAATCATCCTACCCCTTTTCAATTCTTTCAATTCCCCTTTTCAACACTTTTCCTATAAAGAAAGGTTAAAACACTTGGGACTCTTTAGCTTGGTGAAGCGTCAACTGAAGAGTGACATGATAGAGGTTTACAAGATTATGCATGGGAAAGAGAAGGTAGAGAAAGAAGTACTTTTCTCCTTTTCTCACAATAGGAGAACTCGTGAACATTCAATGAAATTGCTGAGCAGTTGGGTTAGAATGGATAAAAGGAAGTACTTCTTCACCCTTAGGGTGATTACCACATGGAATTCACTGCCACAGGAGGTGGTGGCAGCTACAAGCATGGATAGCTTCAAGAGGGGATTGGATAAGCATATGGAGCAGAGATCCATCAGTGGCTATTAGCCACAGTTTATTGTTGGAACTCTCTGTCTGGGGCAGTGATGCTCTGTATTCTTGGTACTTGAGGGGGCACAATGGGAAGGCTTCTAGTGTCCTGGCCCCACTGGTGGACCTCCTGATGGCACTTGTTTTTTTTTTTTGCCACTGTGTGATACAGAATGTTGGACTAGATGGGCCATTGGCCCGATCCAACATGGCTTCTCTTATGTTCTTATGTTCTCCTCTTTCCTTTCCAGCAATGGGCTATCAACACTTAATAGTCACACCCAAAATCCATCACCCAGGCTTCCCGAGACCCTTTGTTTGTCTCAGCTAAATCCATCAGCTCACTTTTGCACACATTTGTCTTCTAACTCCATAATCCAATCGCACATTGTTCCAAGGAACATAATGACCACCGATGCCCCCAAGGTTACATTTTTGCCTATCTAAGGAGGCACTCTGGACATCCTCAGTGTGTCTTGTCTTGGCGCCCTCAGACTTGCATTATCAAACTCTGGGTACCTTCCATGGTGGGACACTGGTTGATCTGCTACTCTTCTCCATGGACTTCAACTCTCCAGGACAGGTAAATATGATTTCCCCCCACCAACTTCACTCTCCTATTAGCTCCACTAATCCCTATTTTCTGGTGTTCTTGTATGCATGTTAGTTTAAATACTGTCTGAGTGTGTGTTAAAATATTATTCTCCCTTCAGTAAAATCCTTTTCTTTATTAAAACTGGCTTGGTCATTTCAAGGTCTCTCTCTCTCTGAAGTTATTCAGTTTTTGAAAATTCTGCTTCATAAGAGCTATACCTGGGTCTGCCTCTGCTAATTTCCCCACAAAATGAGGAGGCCCCCAGCATTTGGGGTAACAGAAGTCTCAAAGCTATATGCATCACAAAGAGATCACAAAAGCTAACTCTGCATTTGAAGCTTTTCATATGAGTATAGGACCAATATAGTACATATACACAACAGTTAATATGTGTCTGTGTACTTGTTTGTTAACAGAGTGACAATATCATGACTGGATATTAAAGTTAGGAACAAGTGGTAAGCATTTATTGATGGCTAGCTTTCAAAAAGTAGGTTGAATAATGTTTTGCTGACTTACTCTCTGGGCAAAGCAGTCAAATTATTATTTTGCTATGAGCCAAAGAGTGACCTGGCTTGTATCCTGGAATGCCAAAAGGCTGTGTGCAAGATTACCACTACCATTCATATAATTTCTAATTTTTCATATTCAGAATTTTATTTTGCTCACATAAAGAACATCTTTGCAATTTAAATTATAATCACTGTTCCAGATCAAAATGATAATATCTGAATCACCCTATTTCTATTCTCTAAATAATGGGTAGTACTCCTACTCCCAACCCAATTCACCACATACTAATAGCTTTTTTAAAAAGAAGACTGAAAATGGAAATCAAATGAGTAGTAAATTGAAACAATAAACTGCACATCAAACTGACAATAAACTAAATATTTTCTTGCCTTTTATTTATTATTTTCCCACTTTAGGTTCTGAGACTTGATTTATTTGCTGTAGTTCCAATCTGCTATAATGTGCTGCTATTTTCAAAAATATTTTTGAAGAACTTGTACTACACTTGGGGTTGAATGATGATGACCTTCATAATAGATTTTCCAACACTGTAAACAGCTTTCAATCTTCTAGAAAGAGTATTTACTTACTGTTACTTCACTAGGAAACTTGATTGAGTCCTTGATTGTAGACTCTGAGTGACACTCTGCACCTTACAACTGTCAGAAGAAAATATACTCTGCATCCTACTAGAAACTTCAGTCATTTTTGGTGTAACAGATGCCAAGAGTAATGCAATGGTAGAATTTAGCTGGCATTTGCAGCAATGTTTTGGGCAGAATAGTCCCAAATTATGGTAGGGACTCATTTCCTCAGGATTTCCTTGTGGGATTTAACAGGAACCCAAATGTGAAGACGGATACATCCTGGATTTGAGCCGTCATACCAACAAAGCTATTCCATTCATGAGCTATTAAACTATACTTTTGGATTGTAGAACCTCTCTGGAACATATATGAACATATGAAGCTGCCTTATACTGAATCAGACCCTTGGTCCATCAAAGTCAGTATTGTCTACTCAGACTGGCAGCGGCTCTCCAGGTTCTCAAGCTGAGATTTTTCACACCTACTTTCCTGGACCCTTTTTTAGTTGGAGATGCCAGGGATTGAACTTGGGACCTTCTGCTTCCCAAGCAGATGATCTACCACTGAGCCACCATCCCTCCCCTTATCTAAACTTTTGTGATGGAAATTAGGGAGATGCATAATTATTTGCACCATTTTTAGTTAATTTTCTTTTTTAAAACATTGATTTTATTTCATATTATTATTAGTTACCATTAGTATCCATTTTAGTTAGTCTGGTTGCCATTGTGTTGCCATTGGTTTTAGTGGAAACACAATTCTGGTGGTAATCCCTCAGTCAAATACTCTGGGATCATTCCCACTACATGTCAAACAGATGGGAGAAAGTGTCTCTATATTATTTTTTTTTTTTATTTTTTTTTTTTTTAAGATTTTATTTAGAGCACAAAATACTTTATCTAAATACATTACACGAATTGAAGTTGCTTGTGGCGTATACAGACATAGATAATTCCAACATACATTATCTTAGCAACCATTTCAACATTTCAATCTTCTTATTACACTCTTTCCTCATTCATTTTAATAAATCAAGCCAATCATGAAATTTTTTCCATTTGTCAATTGCCTCTTTTTTTGATAAACCTCTGATCATGTTAGAGAGAATATCCATCTCCGCAATATTCAAAATTTTTTGTATTAATTCATCCCTTTGGGGAATAATTTTTTGTCTCCAGACCTTGGCATAGAGGATTCTGGCGGCCGTTAGAATGTAAACTGTGATATATTCGTCTTCTTTTGGTACATTATCCCGGACTAAAGATAAAAGCATTATCTCAGCTTTTAGCTGTATGTTTTCCTTTAAGATCTCTTTTAATAAATTATAAACCATAACCCAATATTTTTTTGCTAGTTCACATGTCCACCAACAGTGGAAGAAAGTACCTATTTTAGCTTCACATTTCCAACATTTTGGTGACATTTCCGTCTTCATTTTACTCAACCGGGACGGAGTAAAGTACCACCTATGAAACATTTTAAAGAAATTCTCTCTATAGCTGACCGGTTTGATTATTTTGTAATTGTTTTTCCATAAAATGTCCCATTGGTCTAACATGATGTTTTTCTCCAGATTCTGCGCCCACTTTATCATTGTGGTCTTGACTGCTTCCTCTTCTAGTTCCATATGTAAAACATAATTGTATACCCTTTTAATTAATCTATATGAGCCTGATAGTAGCAGTTTATCAAAATCATAATTCGGTCTAGTAAATCCTGAAATTTTATCTCTGTTAAATTTCGCGGTAATCTGCATCATTAACCACCAGTCAATTTTCACTCCCTGGTTGGCCAACTCCTCGTTATTTTTTAATTTATCCATATCATCCAAAAGATCAGTATATCTAATTGGTTTTGTGACTTTCCATAAGCTAGGCTGAACTACTGCTTCCTCCGGTGATAACCATCTAGGGGTCTTCCCCCTATAAATCTTATTTTTGATTTTCATCCAGCCTTCCAAAAGGGACTTTCTAATCAAGTGGTTTTTAAAATAAGTCTGTGGCTTCCCCACATACCAAAGGTTAGCGTGCCAACCGGCCTGGAGATTGAAGCCTTCTATTGCTAATATCCGCCTGTTCTCTAAAAGAACCCAATCTTTAAGCCATAAAATCGTGCAGGCTAGGTGATATATTTCCAGGTCCGGGAGGGCTAAACCTCCGTTTTGCTTGTTATCCAACAGAATTTTCCACTTAATTCTGGGTTTCTTACCCTGCCATATGAAAGATCTGAACTGTTTATTCATTTTAGCAAAAAACGGCTTCTTAACAGCGAAACACACCGTTTGTAACAGAAATAGAATCTTTGGTAAAATACACATCTTAATCAGTGCTGCCCTCCCCATAAATGATAGTCCTAAATTATTCCACTTTTTAAGCAGTATTTCCGTTTCTTTTAACAACGGTATAAAATTATTGTCATAGATGGTACTACATCTATTTGTGAGGTGTACACCTAAATATTTTATTTTATGTTCTAATTTGCAGCCCATCTTCCTTTCTAATTCCAAAGATGCTGACCCAGGCATGTTTTTCGTTAAAATTTTTGACTTCTGTTTATTAACTTTTAAGCCTGCCACCTCACCATATTTAATTAATTCTGTTAAGGCTTCCTCAGCTGAATCAAGAGGGTCCTGCAAAATCAGAACCATATCATCTGCGTACGTCAAAATCTTGTACGCCTCTCCTTTAACTTTAATGCCTTTAATTTTATCATTCATCCGAATCGAATTACTCAGGACTTCCAAAGAGAAAATAAATAGCAGAGGGGATAACGGGCAACCCTGTCTTGTACCCTTCTCGAGTGTTATTTCATCTGTTAGCTCTCCGTTCACCACAATCCTAGCCAATTGTTTGTCATAGATCGCTTGAATATTTCTAAAAAAATCTCCTCCACACTTAAGTTTCTTAAAGGTTTCAAATAAAAAATTCCAGTCAAGATTGTCGAACGCCTTTTCAGCATCAATGAAAATAAAAGCAGCCTGCTTATCCCTACATAAATCCAAATATTCCATAATGTTAGCAAGAATACGAATATTATTACGTAAGTATCTGGATGGCAAAAATCCCGTTTGGTCTGGGTGGATTGTGGTGTGTAAGATCTTTTTAAGCCTGTTAGCCAAAATTAAAGAATAAAGTTTATAATCTACATTCAACAAAGATATTGGACGGTAGTATTTAATGTCATCCAATTGTCCTTTCTCTTTTGGTATGAGTGTCACATTACTGCATCTCCAGGAGTCCGGTATTTTTGCCGAACACCAGACCTCCTGTATTAGACTTTTGAATTGATTAATTATCAGGTCTTTAAAAGTAATATAATATTCTGCCGGAATACCATCCGGGCCAGCCGCTTTATTCTTCTTTAACTTAGACCAGGCTTCCTCTAATTCAAACATAGTAATTGGCTCATTTAAAGTTTTTATTTTATCTTCCGGTATTTCCATCAATGGCTTTTTATTCAAGTAAGCTTCTTGTTCTTCCCTACAAATATCCGCCTTTTTATATAACGCTGAATAAAATTCTTTTATTATCATCTTTATGTCTTCCAAACCGACTTTAGGTCTTCCTTCTTTATCCTTTAACACTTTAATTATTCTTTTTTCCCTTTCTATCCTTATTCTATGGGCTAACCATTTTCCTGGCTTGTTAGCGTTGTCAAAATACTGTTGCTTAGAATATGCTATTTTCTTTTCCATTTCCTCCAACATCACTAAATGTAGTTTATGTTTTAGGTTCTTAATTTCCTCTTTAATTCCCCTTTGTAGGGGATTTTGCTTAAATTGGGTTTCTTTGTTTTTAATTAGATCAGTCAGCTCGGTTCTTAATCTTGCATCTTCCCTTCTCTTATTTGCCAGAAAATTAATAACCAATCCTCTAAAGTAAGCCTTACTTGTTTCCCACAACGTCGTTTGAGACACCTCAGCCTGTGCATTTACTTGAAAGAAGAACGCCATTTCTTTCTGTATAAATTCCACAAACCTCTTATTATTAGTTAAATTATGGTACATTCGCCAACCAGATCTCCTCTCCTTACTTCTCATTTCACACATTAAGGGACAATGATCTGCAATCGTTGAGGGAAGGATTTCTACCTCTTGTAATGTTTTGAGCATACCCGCTGAAAGCCACATCATGTCAATCCTTGACCAGGAATTGTGCCTATTTGAAAAGTATGTGTAATCCCGCCTGTTTGGGTTTAATATACGCCAAATATCGGTCAAGCCATAGTCTTCGGCCAAATTAATAAAATTTTGAGGGAGGACACTACTTCCTTTCCTTTTAGTTTTCCCCCTATCCTTGTTCAGAACACTTCTGTCCAGCTGTGGATCTTTCACAGCGTTAAAATCTCCAATAATAGCTATCTTTTCATATTCACAATTTCTCACCTTATGACATAAATCTCTATAGAAGGTACCTTGTGACTCATTGGGTGCGTAAACATTTATTAGAAGAAATTTATCATCATGACTAACAATCTCAATGCCCTGAAAACGGGCATCCTTCCCTTCAAAAATTAATTCCGCTTGTATATCACCTGAAATATAGGTTACCAATCCTCTCTTTTTTTTACCCTCCTCAGATGTACAAATAGCCTTCCCTAAGCCCTTATTCAATAATAAATGCTCATCCTTCTTTTTTATATGCGTTTTTTGAGTTGATGAAAGACACGTTTCCTTTTTTGGGGCAGATTTAAGCCGTTTATATTAACTGAGATTATTTTCATTATGTTCAGTTAATTCTAGCCTTTAATTTATTTTTATTAAATTTTTAAAATTTGATCTTCACTCCCTCCACTGAGATTTTTTCTTTTTCTGCAGCCTAGTTTCTCTATAATAGCCTTCTTCTTCTTGGCCCACTTCTCCCTCTTCCCGCTCTTTTGAGTACTGATCAAATTCAAACTGTGGGGTTCCCTCTTGTGGTTCTCTATGATTTTTTGACCAGCCCTTTCCCTGGATATTCTTTGCATATTTATTAATGAATTCTTCCATCTCCGAAAGTGAGTCTATTCTAAATCTGGAGTTGGTGTATGTGAAGGCTAGTCCTTCAGGGATTAGCCATCTATAAATTATACCTTTCTCCTGCAAAAATTCAGCTAGTTTTGAATATTCTTTTCTTCGAGTCCTTATTGCCCATGGCACTTCTTTCATAATTTTGATTTTAACTCCTTTTATCGTTAGTTGACGATCCCTAAGTTCCTTCCAAACCTTTTCTTTGATCACTCTTCGGACAAATCGCACATGTATTTCACGCGGGAGATCATTCTTTTTGGCATATAATGTGTTGACCCTATAAATACTATCAATCTCCTTTCCCACTTCTTCCTTCTCTGTACCTACACTACTTGTTAATGCATCCGCCATCATTTCTAGTAGACACTCACTTTTTTCTTCAGGCACATTTAAAAATCTGAGCACATATTCAGCCTGTCTCATCTCCATCTGGGCTATTTTATTATTTAATTCATTCTGTTTCTGTTCCAGATCTCCCATTTTAATTTCAGTCTGTTTCATTTTATGTTCTATTGATTTAGTTATCTTAACCACTTCTGCTACATCTTTTTTGGTATCCGTAACTTTATAGTCTAGGCCATCAAATTTTTCTCCCAGCGCTTGTATCTGTTGAGACAGTGAAACTTGTACTTGATTAAGTGCCTCGGCAAAACTCTGCTGTAGCTCTTTAATTGAGTCTTGTGCAATTGCAGCCCCAACCGTTTTAGGTTGCCCTGGAGAGGCTTTAAATTTCCCTTGTTGAGACATCCTATCAATCTATAATCACACTTTATCAGCGCTAGTCAAAATAAATTCTTTTAACACTTATTTTTTTTTTTTTCCAATTAATACCTCCCACAATACTAAACGCGCTAATCGTACTCAATAGTGCAATAGTACATTTAAGAATTCACAGTCTTAACTTATAAACTTATAACACAACCAACATTCAGTACAACAAGCAGGGTGGACTAAACCCCACTGCCACAGCTCACTAGAGCTTTCTTATATCTTGTACTTCCCACTAATTTTATCAAGTAAGTAATGTCCAACCAGCAGCGTAATGTCCAACCAACCAAAATAACTTCACATAACGTCACACAGCCTACTTATAAAAAAAAAAAAAAAAAAAAAAAAAACAACTTATTTTTGGTAAAGTCCTTTTTCTTGTTCTATAAACCGATAGTCCACTTGGCAGATTTATTCCTTAAAGTTCCTTAAAGTTCCTTCACCGGCTCAACAAATCACTGTCCTATTCTCTCTGCTCTTCTCGCTTCAAAGTGAGCTCTCCGAGCCACCGTCGCCTCTTCTCTGTTACTTCCGCATTCCAGCCAACGCCCCAGATAATCAGCCAAAACAAACAAACCAGCATAAGTCCAAGCCGCTCCTTCACCGCCGACTCCAAATAAGCATAAAAGCCAAAGGCAAGAAACGAAGGGAAAGAAAGGAAAAAAAGAAAAGAAAAAAAAAAACCGAAGAGTTCTCCTGCACGTTGCCTTGTCGCGTTGCTCCACGGCAGCTCTCCCACGCCGCCTCCGCCCAGCTCTCACTCCGTTCTGAAGTCTTTCCCAACACAATCAGACAAGAAGCACCCGCCAAATAGCATGGCCCCCACTTTCAATCAAGTCCAGAAAAAAAGCCTTTATAGAGGAAAAGAAGAAAAAGAAAAATTCATGCCTCTTCCATCCGACCTCCACGCACAACCTCCGTGACCAGTGGCTGGAGCTAAAACGTCTAGCGACACTTGCTGCCTTCGGGAAATAAGGTATGGGGAACACACGGAGAGCCAGCCTGGTTCTTCCTTCCCCTCGCCCCTTCTTTGTACTATCACCCTCCGACGGGGTGAGTACGGACCTTCGGAGAGGCCCCCCTGAAGGCTAAAAGTCGGCAGGTTTCAGAGCTAGCCCGAAATCCTGCCGCTCCGCTCCGCCATTTTGGTCGAAATCTCCTGTCTCTATATTATTGACATTTAAAATTCTTGCTCACGGGAGAGGTTTAGGGAGGCATTTTGTAATCTAAGGAAGTTGGGCAAGGGCCTCATTTAGCAAAAAAATTGTCCCATCCCATCTCTGCATCAGATATGCAGAATTAAGGTGATGGATTGCACCACTTGCAGAGCCACCACTAGGGGAGTGCAATTTTTTTTAAAACACTGGTATTTTTCAGTTCAGTTGTATTGGACAAAAAAATTTCAGAATTGCTAGTAAATCCCAGATTCCAAGACTGTTATATGAGGCTTTTACAAGCTTAGCTTCCAAGCAAGGGGGAGTCAAAATGACTAGAGAAATGGCTCACAGCCATTTCAGCATAACAGCAATGCAGGTGTAAGGGACTCTGAGCCTGATATGATAGGCTTCGTAGAACCCTCTTAAATCACCAGTGTCTGCACACAGCTGGGTTCTCTCTGCAAGCTTGGTCCACCACTCATTCTGAATGTCTCGAAGCTTGTGCTGGAGGTTGCTACATGCAGCACGAAAGATTGCTTTTTTCCCGGGACAGGAGGGCTGAGCAAGATGTGCTTGGTAGGCAGATCTCTTTTTCGCTAGTAATTCTTGGATCTCTTGATTGTTCTCATCAAACCAGTCCTTGTTCTTCCTTGTGGAGAACCCGAGGACTTCTTCAGAGATCAACAGGATGGTAGTTTTTAGGTGTTCCCAGAGTGCTTCTGGAGAAGGGTCTGTGGGGCAACTGGGGTCCTCAATTCTTGACTGGAGTTTTGCCTGGAAGGCAGCTTTAACTTCGGCTGACTGAAGGCTGCCAACCTGAAGCTTCCTCCGAGGGATACCTCCTCTCCTGGGTGTGGGTTTAAAGTGAAGACGGAGATTGCAGCATACAAGACGATGATCCGTATGACATTCCGCACTGGGCATTACTCGGGTGTGTAAGACATCTCGAAGGTCTCTCTGGTGCACCAGAATGTAGTCGATAAGGTGCCAGTGCTTGGACCGTGGGTGCATCCAGGTTGTCTTCAGGCTGTTCTTCTGCTGAAAGATAGTGTTGGTGATGGTGAGCTGGTGCTCCGTGCAGAATTCTAGCAGGAGGCGCCCATTATCATTGCAGTTGCCAATGCCGTGTTTGCCAAGTACTCCTTTCCAGGCTTCCGAGTCTTTACCTACTCTGGCATTGAAGTCGCCAAGGATGATCACCTTGTCCTCTGTAGGGGTCTTCCGTACGAGGTTGCGTAGATCAGCATAGAACTTGTTCTTTTCTGCAGGATCTGCTTGAAGGGTTGGGGCATACACACTGAAGAGTGTTGCATGCTGCTTGTTTTGAAGTGGGAGGCGTATGGACATGATGCGATCTGAGTGACCTGTTGGCAGGTTTTTGAGTTTGGAGGCAATGGAGTTCCTGACCATGAAGCCAACGCCAGAAAGGCGGCTCTCAGCCTTTGACTTACCCGACCAGTAGAGGGTATAGCCAGCACCATGTTCTTGAAGACTACCTTCCTCAGGGAAACGAACCTCACTGAGAGCTGCTATGTCAATATTCAACCTGAGAAGTTCGTGGGCAACTAGAGCAGAGCGTCATTCAGGGCGACCACTGTCTACTGTGTCAAGCATGGTTCTGATGTTCCAACACACAAGCTTTAGTCTTTGCACACTTTGTGAGGCAGGTGCATGCCTTTTCTTTGTTGTTATTTTTTGACCGCAAATAAGGATGCCTGTTGACCGCGGCTAGCCACCTGGGGTGGAGGAGACGAGCTTTGTTTAGGCCACCTTTTCTAGGCCCCTCTCCGTGTGGAGCAAGCAGTGCTGTCCCTAGATAAGGCTGCTTGGTCATTCAGGGTGCTGCTGAAAAATACTTTCGTCTCCGGGTCAGCATCAGGTGACCAATACCCTGAACCGCCTACATGCAGGATCGGGACTGCGGCTTCCAGTGGCATCTTCCACCTGCCGTTTTGCCCCTTGCCCATCGCTGCAGGACTTGGTGTGTTGTGGGTTGTGGATGTGGATATGCCCTTCAGGCCTGCGCAGAGGAATTTTTAGGTGAAGCACAGTGTGCGCAGTACTGGCTCCACCCTTTCCCCTTGGGGTCATCTGCCATGGCCCAGTAAGCCGGGACGCCGGCAGCGAGTCCTCCAGGTGGTAGGTGTTACATTAACGAGCTCTATCTGCCCGTGTTTGATGTTAGAGTTTTCCTTCTCTTGGCTGGTGAGGTTGGTGAGCCCAACCTGCCCATCCGGTTATACCGCCAGACATTTGGTCGCACCATGACGTGGCAAACTCTGTGAGAAACGGGGGGGGACCAGCGGGAAGGTGTTGCCACGGATGCAGTAATGCAGGAGAGGCCATTGCAGTGACCATCTGCCAGGCATAGCTGGACAGTGACCACGCGGCGTTCACTACACCGGGAAAGGAGAGGCTATGTATTGCGCATACACTTTCCCTGGGGGGGCAGGATACCCAAGAGGGAGCCCACCCCTCCCCCCCAATTAAAGAGTAATATTCAGTTAAAATATTAGCTGTAAGAAACTGGCATTATTGAGGGCTTCACTACTGCTATGAAGCTTGTTATTTGTTATTTATGGCAATATTATTCAGTCATGCTAAGAACTTCAACATAAACACAATTGTCAGGTGAACTTACCTTGATTTTAAAAATATACACAGCAACTTCCTGATTGGAATGCCTTGTTTCTGTCAAAAATTAATCTCCAGCTGTATACTTTGCACATGCATAATGGCACTTTATAATACAGGGCTAGATCATGCCACTTGGTAATAAGGAGCAAACAACAAACTTGATAAAATTTTCTTGATTATCAGAGAATAGTCACATATCATTCAAGGTCATAGTCAGGTCACTGAAGTAACCTACTTCTATAGGAGGAATGTATATTTCATCTTGTGTTTGCACTATAGTTAAATGACCAGTACTGGACACATAGCTTGCTGTTTCCATATGAACATTCAGCAGCATCTAATCATTAAGTGGTTTTTATTATGTATTTCCATTTATTTATACCTAGCCCCTTCCACAAACTGCTTAGGACAGCTTCCAATATAATATATTAAGATCATATAGAATAAATACAATTAAACACAATTAAAATAATAAAATTTACCATAAGACAACTGTTAAAGCTCTACAGGTTATAGGCAGTGGTAGTGGCCATGTGACATATCAATATAGATGGTTCTTATTTCCAGTAACATCAGTAGGGAGCTAGATAACTCTTGCCGGTGGCCTCTAGATATTAACCAAAAGCCATCCAGAAAAGCTCAGTTTTACAGGTCCTGCGGAACTGTAGCAAGTCCCGAAGGGCCCTGATCTCCTCTAGCAGTTCATTCCACAACTTGGGAGCCAGGGATGAAAAGCCCTTGGCTCTAATCAGGGCCAGCCTGACATCTTTTTGGGCCAGGAACAGACAAATGATGTTTCCAACTTAACCATAGTGCTCTTTGCTGTTGACTGTGCTGATTGTTCTGTGGAATATGCTTCCTTATCTTCACACCCCTTCCAACCCTCCCAGCAATTAACACAGAACAATGGTCACATTCAACAGCCAGTTTCCTTATCACTACCCTTCCAGGAAGCCCCACCAAACAATGGGTACATCCACAAACCTATTGCCCTTTCACCACACCCCCTCCAGCCTAGAAATAGCAGCTCTCCAGCAGCCCTGGCCTCACTCAATGCATAGCAGCCAAGAAGGTCAGAGCACCTGCTCCGGCTGCAACACCACTGAGGATGTTCTCCGCAGCCGAGAACGAAACGTCTGGAAGAAAAACGTTCTCCAGTAGAACACGGCACTTGAGCCCAAAAGATTCTACAAACCCTAATGATGTTACAAGCCGTGAAAACCTGAAATCTTTGATAAGCCAGATATAATAGGGATCCAAGCATCCAAATATAATAGAGATGCTTGCTTTCCAGTAAGGCATCGCCTTCTTCTTTTGTATACCCTGTAGACATAGGGCTCTCAACTATTTTAGCTTCTGTCATACCATGGACCTCTAACAGCTTCATTATTTTTTCCTTTTGGCTTAACTGGAAATGTCCTTCTGTGTTCTTGGTGATTTCCATTCCCAGATAATGTCTTATCTCTCCTAAATACTTAATTTTAAATAATGATTGCATTTCTTTTGTAAACCAGGTCACCTGCTCACCATTTTTACAGAGAAAACACAAATCGTCTACATGAAATAGTATATAACATGCCTGCCCATATATTTTGTGGCTGAACAGACAGGGGTCTGCCACGCTTTGTTTAAAGCCTATGTCCTCTAGTGCTGTACGTAAACATTTGTTCCATTTGTTAGCATCCTGACAGAGCCATACAGTGCTCTGTTAATCTTGAGTACATGCTTATTATTTTTATTAGGGAACCCAGGGATTGGTGCAAATAGAGCTCCTCCTTAATGGTGGCATTGAGGTAGGCTGTAGTTACATCAAAATAATGTACTGTCATATCATTAGTATCAGCCTTGCATAGAGCCGCCTTCAACGTTTCCAGTCGAACTGTAGGAGCAAAACACTCATCGAAATCCTTGCCTTCTAACTGAGTAAAACCTCTGGCCACCAGCCTGGCCTTTTTCTGAGGTTTCCCATCAGGTAACCGCTTTAGTTTGTACAGCCATTTGCAACCGATTACATTCTTCCCTGCTGGCAACTCTGCTGGTGTAAACACGTTGTTCTCAATCAGAGAGTTGAACTCCTTTTGCATAGCCTGTAACCAGCCTGTGCGTTCCTGACTGTCTAAGGCTAGCACATCTTCATAGCACTGAGGTTCTACAGCGTGCACATAGTTTACGTCAGTGTCATAGCCATATCTCCTTGGAGGCACCCCTTTATTCACTCTGGAAGACACTCGGACCTCTGCCTGAAGGTTGTTACATGCATCAGGCGTTTCTTGCTTTACAGCCTCTGCACTGATAGAGTTTTCAACTCTTTGCCCATCCTCCTCTGAGGAAGAAGTTTCTTGTTTCACACTCCCCTCCTCACTCGAGGAAATTTCTTGTTTAACATGCCCCTCCTCAGCCTGCTGTGCTGGTAATTCTACACCACCAGGCAGCTCATTGGCATGCACTTTGCTCCAGCTAACGTCCTCACAAAATGATGCAGACCTGCTGAATTTTATTGCATTACAGTCATCAGCGAACCTGTAAGCTTTCATCCCATTCTGATACCCTAGGAACAACAGCTTTCTTGCCCTGGGACCTCCTTTCCTTCGCTTATTAAGTGATATGTTTACCCAGGCTTTTGTTCCAAAGATTTTTAGAAAATTTAAGTTGGGATTCTTCCCATACAAAACTCTGTATAGTATGTAAACAGTTGCTTCTGTCCAAAGCCTGTTAATTAGAAAACACGCTGTCTTTAACGCTTCCCCCCAATAGGAGATCTTGAGCCCACTATCTTTTAACATTGCATGGGTCATCGTTTGAAGAAATCCCCCTCTTCGCTCCACAATCCCATTCTCAGCTGGGGTAGAAACATTTGCCAACCTATGATGAATTCCTTGGTCTCTGAGCCAGGAGGTGAATTCCTTTCCTGTAAATTCTCCTCCCTGATCAGTATGCAGGGCACTGATGGTACAGTTTAATTGCCTCTGCACTCGTTTAGACCAATACTTAAAAGTTGGAAACACATCAGACTTTTTCTGTATGGCATAGACCCAAGTGAAGCGACTCAGGTCATCTACCAAGATTAGGGCAAATTTATTTTTAGACACACTTGGTGCAAATGGCCTGATTATATCTGCATGTATCAATTGTAAAGGTCTCTCTGAGACTCTATTACTCACTTTTGCTATGGGGTAAGCTTTGGATTTTGCTTGTTTACAGACATTGCAGTCTAGATAAGCATTGCATGGTTTAACCTTTTCCTTTCCCAGAATAGCCAGGGTCTTATTTAGAGTATTGTAGCTGGCATGCCCCATCCTCCTGTGCAATCTATGGATGCAATTATGGTGAGGCTGCCGATTACAAACCACCTGTGCTCTAATTCCCTTTTGTTCAAGCACAAATACATTATCATTTAGCATACCTCTGGCTAGCACCTTATATTCCTTAGATATATTACACCCATGCCCATTAAAGAATACATTAAAGCCTGCTTTAGTCAGCACAAAGACGCTTAACAGGCTTGTCTCCAAGCTAGGCACACACAACACATTTACAAATCTGTGTCGCAGTTCTGGAAAATAGACAGTTCCTTGGCAAAAGACTTCTGCCTTTCTGCCATCTGCCAAACTCATGACTTTAAGGCTTGCTGGTTTAGTGTCCTCCAACAGTCTCTTTTCGTTGCAAAACATCTGAGTAGCCCCTGAGTCTATAATACATGGAGTGTTCTGCAGACGCACGTTAGTCCTCACCAGAGTTGCCTGGTGGCTTTGTGCCG
Organism: Heteronotia binoei; assembly: GCF_032191835.1. NCBI lineage: Eukaryota > Metazoa > Chordata > Lepidosauria > Squamata > Gekkonidae > Heteronotia > Heteronotia binoei. The sequence continues at coordinate 73,926,081 of NC_083230.1, forward strand.
ACCTCTGCTTGCCTCTTCGTCTCTCCGGGCAGCTCCTCCGCAGATGTGAATCACTCCCGCACAAAAAGCATTTTTTCTTCACCGGCAGCACCCTCTTAACTGGTGGCTGCTGCCAGCTGGAAGCAACTCCTCCACTTACTGGCTCTGGCCTCCTCTGGCACAGCTGGACATGAGCTTTCTGCTCGCAGCATTCCTGTTGTCTCTGGTCCTCTGCCAATGACTTCCCCATTATGTAGCACAAGGTTAGTGTGACAGTAATGAAGGGGTTAACAAGAAAACTAAGCACGCATAGAGCCTGCGTCAGATGATCTGAGGGTGGGGGCCAGAGTGCTCGGAACTCTCAGAGGTGATTGACAGCTAACGGCTGAGGGCAGTTAGTGACAGACAGAGTCTGAGGGAGACGGGTGAAGAGAGCAGTTGGTCTGAGAAGGAGCTGAGACAGGAGCTGAGGAGAGTCTTCGAGAGAAGCAAAGCTCACTGTTCACTCTATAAAGACAGCCAAGGGGCTGTGTGTGACTAAAGGAGAGTCACAGTAAAAGACCTGAGAGGTCACAGATACAGAGACACTTCTCTTAAGAGCTAAAGAGGTGGTAGAGGGAAAGATGTGGGTCTAGAAGTCTGAAGGGTTGGGAGAAGAGACACCAGTCGACTTAAGGGACTTGGCACATTACACCCAAGAGGCCAACCCAGAATAGTGTTGGAGAGTGAAAGCTGTATGATCTGTGAAACCTGAAAGACCTAAGCGAAATTGATATTATAAAGCCTGAACTACGAAGAAACTGTTAACTGCTTGAGATACAATATAGCCCATGAATATATTTCCCATTCCCCAGTTGAAGACGGTGTGTGTACGTTAATAAATTTCTGTGGTTTACTTTAAAGTTCTCTGGTGCCAGTATATTGGGAAAACTATCAAAGCTGCTGTGGTCCCCTACCTACAAACTGAGTTTATATCCATCCAAAAGCAAAACAAAAACCCCGAAGAGACTAGTATTGAGAAATCCATATTACACCCACCCCTCGCGTTTCATAGTCGTGAGGTAAAATTCAAAAGAACTGAGGCGGAAGAGGGGCTGGGGTAGCCATAAGCCGCATATAGAAGCGATCCAGTGAGACTGCGAGGCGCGCTGCTATAGTTAGCTTCTCTGAATCTTGGCCCTCAAACGCCATTAACAGCATGTCGAACAGCTCATGCAGGGAACTCAGGATTATGTATACTTTATCCTCCTCGGGGATTGTTTTGCCATGCTGCTCAAGTTCATGAAAACAAGCAGATAAAGAATTAAGATGTTCTCTCACCGTCTCTCCGGTCTGGATCCTCTTCCAATACAGCCTTCTGGTTAACGCTATCAGGGAGCCCGCTGTAGTCTGTACATAGACGGCCTTGTGCACGTCCCAAGCCTCCTTTGCCAGCTGTTTTCCCCTGACATAGATGAGCTGGTCATCAGATAGGCTCAAAATTATGGTTGCAAAGGCCTTTTGATCACGGATGGTATCTTCTGGCGTGGGTTCCTCTGGAGGATCTGCTACAGCATTCCACAGCCCCTCTCTCTTCAGGAAATGTTCAACACGAACTGCCCACACGGTATAGTTGGTAGAAGTAAGCTTTTCAATCAGCACTGTAGCCACCATTGTAGCCATCCTGCTCAGCCTTGCTTTCTCAGCTACTGGTAGTTCCCTCTGCCGAGGTAGCTGCCTTCTCCACTCTGGAGCACTTCAGCCGTCTTTCTCCAACTACACTTACAATCTGTTGGTGCGGCGGAAGCGTGCTGGGCCCATAACCCTGTTGATGCTCGCACTGTGCGTAGTGAGTGCAGTGACTGAAGATGAAGAGATTAAGTCTAGCACACAGTAGCTGTTAAACTATGTACATTTATTTACAGAATCTATCTCAGACTGACAAAACGCTCCGCACACCTTCACCATCCAAACTCCCAACACATATGAAGGTACTTCTGTACATTTATACAATCCACAAGTCTGTCTGACCAATCAGGCCAGTGCTGAGTCATGCTGACTCTACCTTGGCTGATGCAACCTGGTACTCTGCCACGTTGCCCCCTCCAGCCAGATGATCTACTGTCACTTCAGCTGTCTGCTGTAATCTGGATACTGTCACATATATCAACATGATTACCAGTAGATGTTGAACAGTAGAACGTAAGGCTCTCTGGGGAGTGTATGGGGAGAGATGGTCTCTTAGATATGTTGGTCCCAGGCTGCTCAGGGCTTTGAAGATTAACACCAACACCTTGAACCAAATCCAGTACTTAGTCAGCAGCCAGTGCAGCTGGTGGAGCACTGGCTGCATTCATGCTCACATAGGCACTGCAGTCAACAGACACACTGCCACATTCTACACTAGTTGGAGTTTCCAACTCAGGTTCAAGGGTAAGCCTGCACAGAAAGCGTCACAGTAATCCAGTCTGGAAGTCAATCAATCAATATTTATTTCAGTCAAAGACCAGAACAGCAATAACAGAAGACAAGAAAACAACTCATAAAAGTACAGTCGATGAAATCAAGGCTCTTCCAAATATTTCCTCTTACAAATTACAATGTAACAAAATTTTGCCATTGCCTGAATTATTGAACTCTGTATATCTTTCAATAAAATTTTTTGAAGTAACTCAGTTTTAAAATTTATACAGAACTCCAAGGGTTTGAATTTAGGGGGGGGGGAAAGGGGGTAATAAGACGCAATCTTTCCTCTTGATAAAGTTCACAGTGGAGAAGGCTATGCAAGACCATTTCAACTACTTTTTCTGAACAAAGACAACATCGTTTCTGCATTAGTAGATGGGAGAACCTACCAGCTAATACTGCAGATGGGAAAACGTCAAGACGAGCCCTTGAGAAAGTCCATCTATGTCTCGCATATGTTATATTTGATAGATAAAGGGCAGGTGTATAATCTAGCCATGATTTTAATCTGGAATAATTTGCGGGGAGCAGTGCTTTATCATTTTGGAGCTCAATGTCACTCAGTCTCCGAAATACCAGAGCATTTGCTTCATTCAGGCCCGTATCAGTCTGTAAGTGACCATTGCATGGGTCACTGTGACAAAATCCTGGGCGGAGAGGTAGGGGACCAACTGCCTAGATGATAAAAGGCAGATCTGGCTACTGCAGTGACCAGGGCCTCTATAGAAAGCAAGGCATCCAGGATCACCCCAAAACTTCCAGCCATCATGGTCAGGACAAGAGATACCGCCCAAGGATCAGGAGCCTAATTCCTGAACCAACCTTGTCCCAGGTCGACACAAGATCTGAGTCTTTGATGGATTAAGTTTCAGCCTACTTCTATGCAACCATCCAGTCACAGCCTCTAAGGTCTGGTACAGATGTTCTGGGGCAGAGTCTGGGCGGCTGTCCATCAACAAATAGAGCTGAGTGTCATCGACATATTGATGGCAACCCAGCCCATACCTTCTTACCAACTGGACAAGAGGGCACATATAGATGTTAAATAACATTGGTGAGAGAATCAACCCTTGTAGTACTCCACAATCCAATGGGTATTGCTGGGAGACCACCTCACTAAGCACCACCCTCTGTCCCTGACCCCAGAGAAAGGAGGAAAATTGCAAGGCAGTCCCTTTAACTCCTATGTCAGAAAGATAGTGAATCAGAAGATCATAATTGACTGAGCTGAACACAGCCACCAGATTTAACAATAACAGCAGCACCAACCCACCCCAATCCAGGTGTCTTCAAAGCTCATTTATGAAAGTGACCAGTGCTGTCTCCACCTCATGTCCAGGTTGGAAGTCAGACTGGAATGGGTCCAGGACAGATGCCTCATCCAGGAAAACATGGAGCTGCTTGGCCAGAAATCTCTCAATTACTTTACCCAGGAACAGTAGGTTGACACTAGGTGGTAGTTGGTCAGCACCATAGGGTCCAAGAGCAGACGTACCACAGCCTCCTTCAGCCCCACTGGAAAGGTCCCTGATGTGAGGGATAAGCTGATAATCTTTTCCAAGGTGACCCATTCACCGTCCTTGCATGCCTTGACCAGCCAAGGTGGGCATGGGTCTAGGAGACAAGTGGTAGGCCTTACAGCTGCCAGGAACCTGTCAACATCCTCCAGGGAGAGTCAGCTGAAGTGGTTCAAGTAGCGACCAGAAGACAGACAAGGGGCTTCCAGTTCTTTTACTGTTTCAACTGTAACTGGTGAAGCAACATGACTTTATCTGAGAAATGACTCACAAATGCCTCGCAGCCAATAGCCAATTTCCTATTTTGTTTGCTCTGTGGCAAATTAGTTAACAATTCAATAGTTCTAAGCAATTTGGCTGGGTGCAAGTTTGCAGATGCAGTGGAGGCTCTGTAAAAAGTTTTCTTCACAGTCTTCACTGTCACCTCATAGGCTTTCATATGTCCTATAATATGCTCTTATTGCTTCATCATGAGTATGCCACCACCTTCGCTCTAGCTGTCTCAACTCCCATTCCATCCCCTATAGCTCTGGCATATACTCTTTATGTTTATTTATGATTTACCATGAAGCTAGGTTGGCATGAGGGTGGAGAGGGAGCCAGGGAGCAATCTCTCAATGACATCTCCACCAGCACATCTAACAAGGCGCCAGGGGGCATTGGATCCCACAGAGTCTCCTGAAGCCACCTAGGGTCCATTTGGCTCCTCCGGTGAGAATAAATTCGCTCGCTGCCTAAACAAGGAGAGTTCGGTATGTTTAGCTGGGCACTCAGGGCAAGGTGATCTGACTATGACACTTGTTATGTATGTGGACTCAAGGGAAGACTTTGGGTGTTCCTGCCTGGCTCATTGGAGCCATATGGACTGAGCTTGGGGACTTGTGAACAAAGGGCTGCAGGATCCAAATCTCTGCAGCCCTGATCCAATTACAAGCTCCCACCGATTTCAATGACCCAATAACATGCTTGCACGGGAACCCAGAGATGTATATAAGTTTGGCCCCATTGGCCCCGACCCCAGTCTTGTAATGTAGCCTTATACTATGCTACTTCTATTAAAGAGCTTGTTATCACTCATCCTGCAATTCCTCCATGCATAGAACCCACTATACAATAACACTGAAAGAGCATTTTGCCAGCAAAATTCAGAAGGCTTTTCCATCTGGTTAGAGAAGAGGTTCGGGACTGGCTTGCTCCTAAATGAAACACTTAAGTAATATTCAGAGCATTTTGCATCAAAATTCAGAGGGCTTTTGCCTCTGGTTAGAGAAAAGGTTCAGGAATGGCTTGCTCCTAATATAAATAATATGTAGAGAACATTTTGCCAGCAAAATTCAGAAGGTGTTTGCATCTGATTAGTGAAGAGATTCAGGACTGGATTAGAGAAGAGATTCAGGACTGGCTTGCTCCTAATATAAATGTAAAAAGTGGTATTGAGAGGATGATAAATTTTGAAGACAATAAAGAGGTTGCAGAGAGCATTTTGCCAGCCAAAGTCAGAAGGCTTTTGCATCTGTTTAGAGAAGAAGTTAAGGCCTGGTTTGCTCGTAGTATCAACACTGAATTGTAAAAAGAGGCTGATAACTTTGAAGAAAATAAGAATACTCCTGAGGAAGACTTATGATGAAATGAGCTTATATCCAGGTGTTCATTGAATTGACGTTTCTTTGTAATATTGTAATGTTGTACTTCTTTATAATGTGTACAAAAGATTTATATAACTTAAAATTTTTACTAAATGTGTGTGTATCACAGTGTTTGTTTATTTGTACGTACTCCATGATACTGACTCAGCATTTATCCCCACCACAAAAATTAAATCCACCATGTGGCCTGCTTGATGTGTGGGGGCCAATATAAATTGGGAGAGCCACAGTGCTTCCATGGATGAAACTAGGTCTCTGGCCTGACAGGACATCACATCATCAACATGGACACTGAAGATCCCCAGTACCAAAAGCCTGAGGTACTCTAAGGCCCACCCTGATACAGCATCCAACAGACTAAGCATCTAAGAAACTCTCCTCCGCATCTCAGGCCAAGCTAACACATTTAATGCCGGCACTTTTTGGTGCAGGGAGCACCCTGAAAAAGAAAGACTCCTGGATAAGCAATGCCACACACCCCCTAAGCAATGCCACACACAACCCCGCCCATTAGTCTGAGACTGGTGGAGGACCAGGAATCCAGGTAGGATAAGTTGGCCCAAGGCAACTGTTTTGCCCTCCCTCACCCAGGTCTCAAGTCACACAAGCCATTCCACAAGGAAACCTTGTAGAACTGAGGTCTAATAGACCTGGCATTGCACAACACCAGTATCAAAGAAGGGTAAATATCCTTGACCCCACAACCAGTATTTCTTGGGATGGGACATAGATGGGAAGAGGTCTGAACATCCCCATATCTCCAGTTTTGTTTCACTGTATCTGAAGAAGTGTGCATGCACATGAAATCTTATACCTTGAATAAAACATTGTTGGTCTTAAAGGTGCCACTGGACTCAAGCTAGGATCATAGATAGAAACTGAAGCCACACATGGACATCTAAGTCCCATTTCAAAAGTCTCTTAATTTTTTTTTCCTTTTAATTTCATGTGTTTTCACAATTGGTGGCAGAAGCTGCAGCTGATGCGCATGTAGGGACTCGTCATCTACAAGTAATCAGTACAAACATGTTTTTAAAAGTTGCTTACAGTCCTAAATAGAATTATACCCTTCAAAGTCCAATTGTGCAAAATACCCACAATAATTTGGAAGTATCCTAACAGTTCAGCAAACAATCAGCTCATAGTGGTGGAGGACAAAATGGTTTTCTGTGGAAATTTGTAGTACAATATTGCGGTATGATTCTTTCTGGAGATCATTCCTCCAAAAAAAAATGGGGAGGGGGGTCAAAATGGCCAACAATCTTTGTTCTGTGCATTGGCTATAGCTCTGTTATGAATGCCTAAATTAAAACAATGTTATGCTCTTCAAGAATACTGTACCACAATATTGTACCTTAAATTTTGCATAAAATCCACATTTCTTGCCATTTGTTTCTCCATTCTCACTGATTGCAACCAGCAAGCAGGATGCAAATTGAACTCATAGATGATCAAGCATCCATGATTTTATGTGTGTGTGTAAACCAAAACATAACCAAGCTTCATATTCAATAGTTCAGTAATTTACAGCACGATATTATACAGTCTACGATGCTGTTCAAGTTTCATAGACTCTCCATGCTGCCACTGTTTGTTGACAAAAATGTTTATAACAGTACACTGTAAGGCAAACTGCATTGCAGTAGCCAGTCAATGAGATATGTGAACAATTTGCCACAGTGATCAACCACTATGCACATGCAATTTTAAGAGACCTAAACATGATAGCCATTGTGTGTGATGTGAATCTCAGACATGATAATGATTCTCAATAAAAACATAAGAGAAGCCATGTTGGATCAGGCCAATGGCCCATCCAGTCTAACATTCGGTTACACAGTGGCCAAAAGACCAGGTGCCATCAGGAGGTCCACCAGTGGGGCCAGGACACCATACCATACCAAACCTTTAATGGCATAACAGTTGCGAATAAAAATACACAGAATATAAAATTTAAACATTGGAGATAAAATCAAAATGAAACTGAGATTACAGATGCATTCATACATGGTCAGATTTAAATTTAAGGATGTCAGTCAAAAATTTGACCACAGCCTCGCTAACCTCCCACTCAGTATCGTTCAAGAAATAATAACAGGGTGTCAGAATAGACAAATCTGGGGAGAAAGAAAGTTTGCAAAATAAATCTTTATGGAGGTTATGATATATGGAACAATCAAGCAATATATGCTGAATTGAGTTGGGAATATTCACTCCACAGGAACAGAGTCTGTGCCTAAAGGGACTCAATGATATCTCCCTTGTAGAACTTTGGAGGGAAACGCATTTAGTCTTGCCAGCATAAACGTCCTGCGATGGCTTGGAATGGTTAAGTCTGATAGATAATGGGGTATTTTGCCACAGAAAGCATAAAGACCTAAGGATGCTGGAGAGCAAATATAAGGGTCTGTTGGGCGCAGTTTCGTTTCCTCCAGTTCCAACAATCTCAATTTAATACATCTGAAGATATATGACTCATCAGATGTAAAAAAATCATCAACCACTATCCCCAACTGGTTAAGTTTGGACATAAGAACTGCTGACCAGGATGAGATATATGGGTCTCTTTTCAGACAATCAAGGAGGCTGTTAGGATCTGTTCTAAAGTGAATTTTGCGCCAGAATTTAAACACTGCGATCCAGGCTTTTGTCTCCAGAGCAGAAAGCAAAGTAGGACACACATTTTGGCATACCAAGAATTTGTCTAAAGAATGAGGCTTGAATGCCCTCCACTTTCCTGGTAAATGCTGAGATCCATATAGGGATACCATAGAGAATTTGGGCTAGCATTTTAGCTTTGAACACTTTAATTGCTGCTGGAACTAATTGGTTGCCCCTTGCAAAGAAAAACTACTTAATTTGAGCAACCAAACATTTAGCCAAGTTGTTGGTGTTGTTATGATGTGAAACCCAGCTTAATTTATGATTAAAAGTGATCCCCAAGTATTTAATTTTTTTTGTTTGCTCAATTGTTGAGTTGCCAATAAACCATCTCTGTGGGCGGTAGCAATTTGAAAAGACAACTACTTTAGATTTGGCATAATTGATAGAGGGTGAATTACAATTACAGTAGTCATAGAAGGCATTCAAATACCTTTGCAGGCCCACACTTGTGCAAGAGAGGATGGTAGTATCATCGGCATAAAGTAATAAGGGGACCGCTTGGCCTGCTAGTTTAGGTGGATGACCATTAATAGGGTTCAAAAATTGTGCCAGGTCAGTTAAAAATAAATTTAAAAGATGCGGGGCCAGCACACAACCTTGTTTAACCCCCTTTAACACTGGGATTTTACTAGTCAGGTCACCACTAGAAGAAAATTTCACTTGGCAAAAGGTATTAGAGTGAAGTTTCCTCAAGAGAAACAGCAAACGAGGGTCCATTCCCAGGTATCCTAGCTTAATCCATAGTTGGGCTCTATCTATTGAATCAAATGCGCCCTTCAGGTCAATGAAGGCAGCATATAATTTTTTTGTCCTGGTATGCATATATTTTCCAGCAAGGAAGGCCAGAGTACAGCAATGGTCCATAGCAGATTTGCCTTTGGAGAAGCCAATCTGTTCAGGACCTATGATGTTATTTAGGCGCACTAGAAGCCCTCCCAGTGTGTTTATCCAGGACACTAGAAGCCCTCCCACTGTTGCCCCCCCCCAGCACCAAGAATACAGCGCATCACTTGCCTCAGACAGAGTTCCATCTATGCCTTTTGGCTAACATCTGGCTAACCTCTGCTCCATATGTTTATCCAGTCCCCTCTTGAAGTCATCTACACTTATAGCTGCCACTACCTCCTGTGGCAGTGAATTCCATGTGTAATTCACTTTTTGGGAAGAAGAAGTACTTCCTTATATGGAGAGCCAGTTTGGTGCAGTGGTTAAGTGCGTGGACTCTTACCTGGGAGAACCGGATTTGATTCCCCACTCCTCCACTTTTATTTTTATTTATTTATTTATTTATATTAAGATTTATACCCCGCCCTTCTCACCTAGGTGTCTCAGGGCGGCTTACAACACAATAATTAAAACAATTTCAGTTTAAACAATTAAAATACCATTAAACCATAATTTAGTAAAAACAAGATAGAATAAAAACCGGCGGCCTATAGATACATTTTTCATCCAGGATATTTTACATTGTCAGTTAATATCATAGGCCTGCCGGAAGAGGACTGTCTTACAGGCCCTGCGGAATTGCCCTAGATCCCGCAGGGTCCGCACCTCTTCCGGCAGCTGGTTCCACCAATAAGGTGCCGTTATTGAGTAGGCCCGATCCCTGGTGGATTTTAGGCGGGCCTCCTTTGGCCCGGGGACTACCAACAGGTTTTGTGAACCTGAACGTAGTACTCTCTGGGGAACGTGTGGGAAGAGACGGTCCCTAAGGTAGGCAGGTCCTAGGCCATATAGGGCTTTAAAGGTCATAACCAACACCTTGTACCGGACTCGGAATATTACTGGCAGCCAGTGCAGACCCTGGAGCCCCGGTCGAATGTGCTCCCATCTTGGGAGCCCTAATAACAGCCGGGCAGCAGCGTTCTGCACCAACTGCAGTTTCCGGGTTCGGCACAGGGGTAGCCCCATGTAGAGGGCATTACAGTAGTCCAGCCTCGAGGTGACCGTAGCGTGAATCACTGTTGCCAGGTCGTCACGTTCCAGGAAGGGGGCCAACTGCCTCGCCCGCCTAAGATGAAAAAAAGCGGACTTGGCAGTGGCTGCTATCTGAGCCTCCATCGTCAATGAAGGCTCCAACAGCACCCCCAGGCTCTTAACCCTGCCCGACGCTGTTAATGGAGCGCCGTCAAAAACTGGCAGGGGGAGTTCCCTTCCCGGGCCGCAGCGACCTAAGCAAAGGACCTCTGTCTTCGCCGGGTTCAGCTTCAGCCCACTCAGCCTAAGCCACCTAGCCACTGCCTGTAACGCCCGGTCCAGATTTTCTGGGGCGCAGGCGGGCCGGTCGTCCATAAGCAGATAGAGCTGGGTGTCATCAGCATACTGATGGCAACCCAGCCCATACCCTCGGGCCATCTGGGCAAGGGGGCGCATATAGATGTTAAATAACATCGGGGAAAGCACCGCCCCTTGAGGCACCCCACACTCAAGCGTGTGTCTCCGGGACAGTTCCTCCCCAATCGCCACCCTTTGTCCCCGACCGTCAAGGAAAGAGGAAAGCCATTGCAAGGCCAACCCCTGAATCCCTGCGTCGGCAAGGCGGCACGCCAGGAGCCGATGGTCGACCATATCGAACGCTGCCGATAGGTCCAACAACATCAGCACCGCCGAGCCGCCTTGATCCAGATGATCCACTTGCAGCTTCTGGAATGGCCTTGGGTTAACCATAGCTCTGGCAGAGGTTTGTCCTTGAAAGGGCAGCTGCTGTAAGAGGTCTCTCAGCCCCACCCACCTCACAGGGTGTCTGTTGTGAGGGGAGAAGATATAGGAGATTGTAAACTGCTCTGAGTCTCTGATTCAGAGAGAAGGGCGGGGTATAAATCTGCAATTCTTCTTCTTCTTCTTCTTCTTCTTCTTCTTCTTCTTCTTCTTCTTCTTCTTCTTCTTCTATATTCATTCTAACCTGACTGCTCAGCAATTTCATTGAGTGCCCATGAGTTCTTGTATTGTGAGAAAGGGAGAAAAGTACTTCTTTCTCTACCTTCTCTATCCCAGGCATAATCTTGTAAACCTCTATCATGTCACCCTTACTGAGGTACAATGACCAGAATTGTACACAGTATTCCAAATGAGGCTGAACCATCGATTTATACAGAGGCATTATAATACTGGCTAATTCATTTTCAGTTCCCTTCCTAATAATCCACAGTATAGTGTTGGCCTTTTTTTTATTGCAGTCACATACTGTCTCAACATTTTCAGTGTGTTGTCTACCATGATTCCAAGATTGCTCTCTTTTGGTCAGTCTCCACAAGTTTGGACCCCATCATTGTATATTTATAGCTAGAATTTTTGGGCTCAGTGTGCGTTACTTTGCACTTGGCCACTTGAACCTCATTTGCCATGTTGACACCCACTCGCCCATCCTCGACAGATTCCTTTGGAGTCCCTCACAACCCTCCCTGGTTCTTACCACCCTGAGCAATTTAGTGTCATCCATAAACTTAGCCATTTCCCGACTCCAAATCGTAAATGAACAAGTTTAAAATCAATGAGCCCAGTACTGAACCCTACGATACCCCACTGCTTACCACCCTCCACTGTGAAAATTGTCCTCTATTTCATATTAATTAGCCAATTTTTGATCCATGAGAGGACTTGTCCTTTTACAACAAGACTACTGAGCTTGCTTCCCATTCCCAGGTATCCTGGCTTAATCCATAGTTGGGCTCTATCTATTGAATCAAATGCGCCCTTCAGGTCAATGAAGGCAGCATATAATTTGATGAGGAACGTTATCAAAAGCTTTCTGGAAGTTAAGGTAAACAACATTTATTGAGTCCCTCTTGTCCACATATTTGTTTACCCCCTCAAAGAACAATAGACTGATACCTGTGTTAACTAGAAAAGTCTGAAAGTACTACATTTCTGATCAACTACTGATAACTGGGGGGTTTGATTCTACACATCCATTGAATAAAAAAGAGACAATCTCCTTCCTTTTATCAGCTGCTCAATCTGCAGCGGCCATCAGATGGAAATCTACCAAATCTCCTGATCTAAACTTTTGGCACAAGAAACTCTGGAGCACTTATATAATGGCCAAAATCTCTGACAACATTAACCAACTAGAATGTCCTCTCTATTCTTCCAACTTCTATGCTATATGGTTTCCTATTCTACAATCTCTCATTTCACAAGAAGCTATTCCAGATATAGTTAATGACCTTTCCTTGTGGTAGTGTGTACATTTTGGCTAACAAAGTGATTAGAGGTCAGAAATATAGAGATTTTCAGTACTGTTTATTTTATTTTCATTTCTTATTTCTAAATTTGATTGTACTTATGGATCAGTTGACTCACATTATTGATTATTTGTAAATGTTTTTGGGTCATCTGCAATAAGTACTATGTGATTTTATACTACATCAGTTCTTCATCTCACATCTGTATTCTGTATTCGCAGAGAGCACTGCGATCAGGGACAAAAAATCTGTTGTCCGCCCCTGGCCCAAGAGAAGCCAGGCTATGTGTAACGAGATCCAGGGCTTTTTCGGTGGCAGCGCCAGAACTTTGGAACACCCTCCCAGAAGCTATAAGGGCCCTGCGGGATTTGTCTGCGTTCCGCAGGGCCTGTAAGACCGAACTGTTTAAACAGGCTTTTGTGGTCTAACTGAAAAAGGGCTGCCACCGGACACCGGTGGGTCTGATCATAGTTAAGAAGTCAATACCGCCTATACTGGATTGAAATAGCGCTATAGAATGGTTTTAAAGTTGATATGTAAATTATGGTTTTATATGTTTTATCGGATTAATTGTTTTATAATGTTGTAAGCCGCCCTGAGTCCGCTTGCGGAGAGGGCGGGATATAAATTAAAAGTAATAAATAAATAAATAAATAAATAAATAAATAAATAAATAAATAAATAAATAAAAAGTATATTTTATAAAATTACAATAAAATGTATTTGAAAGTAAGACATGTCCATTAACTAGCAAAGTCTGAAAGTAAGATGCCTATATATAATTCAATATCCTATCCAGAATATCTGAAGTTTATACCCAAATAGTTAAGCTATTTCTACATCACCTGCAAAGCTGGAATTTGATTTTTAATTAACTGAAGATACTCCAATTTCTAGAAAAAAGATGAAAGTAGGCCTTTTGCACATTGAACAGTCAAAACTTGAGCAATTAAATTTATCCCATAATTGAGACCAGCCCTCTAATGCTAAGCAAACTAATCTTTTCTGCCTGAAACCAACAATGTGGCCTGGCCCTAGTGCTAGTGCAGAGGCATTCCCATACCTTTCACATGGTCCAGATGTAAAATACATGGGACCTGGAAA